>NC_138309.1:14285000-14984166 GCF_965601325.2 Salmo salar
TGACCATGTTGGTGTTTATAGAGTGTATGGGACTGTAACCTCAGCTAGTTTGAATTGACCATGTTGGTGTTTATAGAGTGTATGGGACTGTAACCTCAGCTTAGTTTGAATTGACCATGTTGGTGTTTATAGAGTGTATGGGACTGTAACCTCAGCTAGTTTGAATTGACCATGTTGGTGTTTATAGAGTGTATGAGACTGTAACCTCAGCTAGTTTGAATTGACCATGTTGGTGTTTATAGAGTGAATGGGACTGTAACCTCAGCTAGTTTGAATTGACCATGTTGGTGTTTATAGAGTGAATGGGACTGTAACCTCAGCTAGTTTGAATTGACCATGTTGGTGTTTATAGAGTGTATGGGACTGTAACCTCAGTTAGTTTGAATTGACCATGTTGGTGTTTATAGAGTGTATGGGACTGTAACCTCAGCTAGTTTGAATTGACCATGTTGGTGTTTATAGAGTGTATGGGACTGTAACCTCAGCTAGTTTGAATTGACCATGTTGGTGTTTATAGAGTGTATGAGACTGTAACCTCAGTTAGTTTGAATTGACCATGTTGGTGTTTATAGAGTGTATGGGACTGTAACCTCAGTTAGTTTGAATTGACCATGTTGGTGTTTATAGAGTGTATGGGACTGTAACCTCAGCTAGTTTGAATTGACCATGTTGGTGTTTATAGAGTGTATGGGACTGTAACCTCAGCTAGTTTGAATTGACCATGTTGGTGTTTATAGAGTGTATGGGACTGTAACCTCAGCTAGTTTGAATTGACCATGTTGGTGTTTATAGAGTGTATGGGACTGTAACCTCAGCTAGTTTGAATTGACCATGTTGGTGTTTATAGAGTGAATGGGACTGTAACCTCAGTTAGTTTGAATTGACCATGTTGGTGTTTATAGAGTGTATGGGACTGTAACCTCAGCTAGTTTGAATTGACCATGTTGGTGTTTATAGAGTGTATGGGACTGTAACCTCAGCTAGTTTGAATTGACCATGTTGGTGTTTATAGAGTGTATGGGACTGTAACCTCAGCTAGTTTGAATTGACCATGTTGGTGTTTATAGAGTGAATGGGACTGTAACCTCAGTTAGTTTGAATTGACCATGTTGGTGTTTATAGAGTGAATGGGACTGTAACCTCAGTTAGTTTGAATTGACCATGTTGGTGTTTATAGAGTGTATGGGACTGTAACCTCAGCTAGTTTGAATTGACCATGTTGGTGTTTATAGAGTGTATGGGACTGTAACCTCAGCTAGTTTGAATTGACCATGTTGGTGTTTATAGAGTGTATGGGACTGTAACCTCAGCTAGTTTGAATTGACCATGTTGGTGTTTATAGAGTGTATGGGACTGTAACCTCAGCTAGTTTGAATTGACCATGTTGGTGTTTATAGAGTGTATGGGACTGTAACCTCAGCTAGTTTGAATTGACCATGTTGGTGTTTATAGAGTGTATGGGACTGTAACCTCAGCTAGTTTGAATTGACCATGTTGGTGTTTATAGAGTGTATGGGACTGTAACCTCAGTTAGTTTGAATTGACCATGTTGGTGTTTATAGAGTGTATGGGACTGTAACCTCAGCTAGTTTGAATTGACCATGTTGGTGTTTATAGAGTGTATGGGACTGTAACCTCAGCTAGTTTGAATTGACCATGTTGGTGTTTATAGAGTGAATGGGACTGTAACCTCAGCTAGTTTGAATTGACCATGTTGGTGTTTATAGAGTGAATGGGACTGTAACCTCAGTTAGTTTGAATTGACCATGTTGGTGTTTATAGAGTGAATGGGACTGTAACCTCAGTTAGTTTGAATTGACCATGTTGGTGTTTATAGAGTGTATGGGACTGTAACCTCAGTTAGTTTGAATTGACCATGTTGGTGTTTATAGAGTGTATGGGACTGTAACCTCAGCTAGTTTGAATTGACCATGTTGGTGTTTATAGAGTGTATGGGACTGTAACCTCAGCTAGTTTGAATTGACCATGTTGGTGTTTATAGAGTGAATGGGACTGTAACCTCAGCTAGTTTGAATTGACCATGTTGGTGTTTATAGAGTGTATGGGACTGTAACCTCAGCTAGTTTGAATTGACCATGTTGGTGTTTATAGAGTGTATGGGACTGTAACCTCAGCTAGTTTGAATTGACCATGTTGGTGTTTATAGAGTGTATGGGACTGTAACCTCAGCTAGTTTGAATTGACCATGTTGGTGTTTATAGAGTGAATGGGACTGTAACCTCAGTTAGTTTGAATTGACCATGTTGGTGTTTATAGAGTGTATGGGACTGTAACCTCAGTTAGTTTGAATTGACCATGTTGGTGTTTATAGAGTGTATGGGACTGTAACCTCAGCTAGTTTGAATTGACCATGTTGGTGTTTATAGAGTGAATGGGACTGTAACCTCAGCTAGTTTGAATTGACCATGTTGGTGTTTATAGAGTGTATGGGACTGTAACCTCAGCTAGTTTGAATTGACCATGTTGGTGTTTATAGAGTGAATGGGACTGTAACCTCAGCTAGTTTGAATTGACCATGTTGGTGTTTATAGAGTGAATGGGACTGTAACCTCAGTTAGTTTGAATTGACCATGTTGGTGTTTATAGAGTGTATGGGACTGTAACCTCAGCTAGTTTGAATTGACCATGTTGGTGTTTATAGAGTGTATGGGACTGTAACCTCAGCTAGTTTGAATTGACCATGTTGGTGTTTATAGAGTGAATGGGACTGTAACCTCAGTTAGTTTGAATTGACCATGTTGGTGTTTATAGAGTGAATGGGACTGTAACCTCAGCTAGTTTGAATTGACCATGTTGGTGTTTATAGAGTGAATGGGACTGTAACCTCAGTTAGTTTGAATTGACCATGTTGGTGTTTATAGAGTGTATGGGACTGTAACCTCAGTTAGTTTGAATTGACCATGTTGGTGTTTATAGAGTGTATGAGACTGTAACCTCAGCTAGTTTGAATTGACCATGTTGGTGTTTATAGAGTGTATGAGACTGTAACCTCAGTTAGTTTGAATTGACCATGTTGGTGTTTATAGAGTGTATGGGACTGTAACCTCAGCTAGTTTGAATTGACCATGTTGGTGTTTATAGAGTGTATGAGACTGTAACCTCAGCTAGTTTGAATTGACCATGTTGGTGTTTATAGAGTGAATGGGACTGTAACCTCAGTTAGTTTGAATTGACCATGTTGGTGTTTATAGAGTGTATGGGACTGTAACCTCAGCTAGTTTGAATTGACCATGTTGGTGTTTATAGAGTGAATGGGACTGTAACCTCAGCTAGTTTGAATTGACCATGTTGGTGTTTATAGAGTGAATGGGACTGTAACCTCAGTTAGTTTGAATTGACCATGTTGGTGTTTATAGAGTGTATGGGACTGTAACCTCAGCTAGTTTGAATTGACCATGTTGGTGTTTATAGAGTGTATGGGACTGTAACCTCAGCTAGTTTGAATTGACCATGTTGGTGTTTATAGAGTGTATGAGACTGTAACCTCAGTTAGGTTGAATTGACCATGTTGGTGTTTATAGAGTGTATGGGACTGTAACCTCAGCTAGTTTGAATTGACCATGTTGGTGTTTATAGAGTGAATGGGACTGTAACCTCAGCTAGTTTGAATTCACCATGTTGGTGTTTATAGAGTGAATGGGACTGTAACCTCAGTTAGTTTGAACTGACCATGTTGGTGTTTATAGAGTGTATGAGACTGTAACCTCAGCTAGTTTGAATTGACCATGTTGGTGTTTATAGAGTGTATGGGACTGTAACCTCAGTTAGTTTGAATTGACCATGTTGGTGTTTATAGAGTGAATGGGACTGTAACCTCAGCTAGTTTGAATTGACCATGTTGGTGTTTATAGAGTGTATGGGACTGTAACCTCAGCTAGTTTGAATTGACCATGTTGGTGTTTATAGAGTGTATGGGACTGTAACCTCAGCTAGTTTGAATTGACCATGTTGGTGTTTATAGAGTGAATGGGACTGTAACCTCAGCTAGTTTGAATTGACCATGTTGGTGTTTATAGAGTGTATGGGACTGTAACCTCAGCTAGTTTGAATTGACCATGTTGGTGTTTATAGAGTGTATGAGACTGTAACCTCAGTTAGGTTGAATTGACCATGTTGGTGTTTATAGAGTGTATGGGACTGTAACCTCAGCTAGTTTGAATTGACCATGTTGGTGTTTATAGAGTGAATGGGACTGTAACCTCAGCTAGTTTGAATTCACCATGTTGGTGTTTATAGAGTGAATGGGACTGTAACCTCAGTTAGTTTGAACTGACCATGTTGGTGTTTATAGAGTGTATGGGACTGTAACCTCAGCTAGTTTGAATTGACCATGTTGGTGTTTATAGAGTGTATGGGACTGTAACCTCAGCTAGTTTGAATTGACCATGTTGGTGTTTATAGAGTGTATGGGACTGTAACCTCAGCTAGTTTGAATTGACCATGTTGGTGTTTATAGAGTGTATGGGACTGTAACCTCAGCTAGTTTGAATTGACCATGTTGGTGTTTATAGAGTGTATGGGACTGTAACCTCAGTTAGTTTGAATTGACCATGTTGGTGTTTATAGAGTGAATGGGACTGTAACCTCAGCTAGTTTGAATTGACCATGTTGGTGTTTATAGAGTGTATGGGACTGTAACCTCAGCTAGTTTGAATTGACCATGTTGGTGTTTATAGAGTGTATGGGACTGTAACCTCAGCTAGTTTGAATTGACCATGTTGGTGTTTATAGAGTGAATGGGACTGTAACCTCAGCTAGTTTGAATTGACCATGTTGGTGTTTATAGAGTGTATGGGACTGTAACCTCAGTTAGTTTGAATTCACCATGTTGGTGTTTATAGAGTGTATGAGACTGTAACCTCAGCTAGTTTGAATTGACCATGTTGGTGTTTATAGAGTGTATGAGACTGTAACCTCAGCTAGTTTGAATTGACCATGTTGGTGTTTATAGAGTGTATGAGACTGTAACCTCAGTTAGTTTGAATTCACCATGTTGGTGTTTATAGAGTGTATGGGACTGTAACCTCAGTTAGTTTGAACTGACCATGTTGGTGTTTATAGAGTGTATGGGACTGTAACCTCAGCTAGTTTGAATTGACCATGTTGGTGTTTATAGAGTGTATGGGACTGTAACCTCAGCTAGTTTGAATTGACCATGTTGGTGTTTATAGAGTGTATGGGACTGTAACCTCAGCTAGTTTGAATTGACCATGTTGGTGTTTATAGAGTGTTTGGGACTGTAACCTCAGCTAGTTTGAATTGACCATGTTGGTGTTTATAGAGTGTATGGGACTGTAACCTCAGCTAGTTTGAATTGACCATGTTGGTGTTTATAGAGTGTATGAGACTGTAACCTCAGCTAGTTTGAATTGACCATGTTGGTGTTTATAGAGTGTATGAGACTGTAACCTCAGCTAGTTTGAATTGACCATGTTGGTGTTTATAGAGTGTATGAGACTGTAACCTCAGCTAGTTTGAATTGACCATGTTGGTGTTTATAGAGTGTATGAGACTGTAACCTCAGTTAGTTTGAATTGACCATGTTGGTGTTTATAGAGTGTATGAGACTGTAACCTCAGCTAGTTTGAATTGACCATGTTGGTGTTTATAGAGTGTATGAGACTGTAACCTCAGCTAGTTTGAATTGACCATGTTGGTGTTTATAGAGTGTATGAGACTGTAACCTCAGCTAGTTTGAATTGACCATGTTGGTGTTTATAGAGTGTATGAGACTGTAACCTCAGTTAGTTTGAATTGACCATGTTGGTGTTTATAGAGTGTATGGGACTGTAACCTCAGCTAGTTTGAATTGACCATGTTGGTGTTTATAGAGTGTATGAGACTGTAACCTCAGCTAGTTTGAATTGACCATGTTGGTGTTTATAGAGTGTATGAGACTGTAACCTCAGCTAGTTTGAATTGACCATGTTGGTGTTTATAGAGTGTATGGGACTGTAACCTCAGCTAGTTTGAATTGACCATGTTGGTGTTTATAGAGTGAATGGGACTGTAACCTCAGCTAGTTTGAATTGACCATGTTGGTGTTTATAGAGTGTATGGGACTGTAACCTCAGCTAGTTTGAATTGACCATGTTGGTGTTTATAGAGTGTATGGGACTGTAACCTCAGCTAGTTTGAATTGACCATGTTGGTGTTTATAGAGTGAATGGGACTGTAACCTCAGCTAGTTTGAATTGACCATGTTGGTGTTTATAGAGTGAATGGGACTGTAACCTCAGTTAGTTTGAATTGACCATGTTGGTGTTTATAGAGTGTATGGGACTGTAACCTCAGTTAGTTTGAATTGACCATGTTGGTGTTTATAGAGTGTATGGGACTGTAACCTCACTAGTTTGAATTGACCATGTTGGTGTTTATAGAGTGTATGGGACTGTAACCTCAGCTAGTTTGAATTGACCATGTTGGTGTTTATAGAGTGTATGAGACTGTAACCTCAGCTAGTTTGAATTGACCATGTTGGTGTTTATAGAGTGAATGGGACTGTAACCTCAGCTAGTTTGAATTGACCATGTTGGTGTTTATAGAGTGAATGGGACTGTAACCTCAGTTAGTTTGAATTGACCATGTTGGTGTTTATAGAGTGTATGGGACTGTAACCTCAGCTAGTTTGAATTGACCATGTTGGTGTTTATAGAGTGTATGGGACTGTAACCTCAGCTAGTTTGAATTGACCATGTTGGTGTTTATAGAGTGTATGGGACTGTAACCTCAGCTAGTTTGAATTGACCATGTTGGTGTTTATAGAGTGAATGGGACTGTAACCTCAGCTAGTTTGAATTCACCATGTTGGTGTTTATAGAGTGAATGGGACTGTAACCTCAGTTAGTTTGAATTGACCATGTTGGTGTTTATAGAGTGTATGGGACTGTAACCTCAGCTAGTTTGAATTGACCATGTTGGTGTTTATAGAGTGTATGGGACTGTAACCTCAGCTAGTTTGAATTGACCATGTTGGTGTTTATAGAGTGAATGGGACTGTAACCTCAGCTAGTTTGAATTGACCATGTTGGTGTTTATAGAGTGTATGGGACTGTAACCTCAGCTAGTTTGAATTGACCATGTTGGTGTTTATAGAGTGTATGGGACTGTAACCTCAGCTAGTTTGAATTGACCATGTTGGTGTTTATAGAGTGAATGGGACTGTAACCTCAGCTAGTTTGAATTGACCATGTTGGTGTTTATAGAGTGTATGGGACTGTAACCTCAGTTAGTTTGAATTGACCATGTTGGTGTTTATAGAGTGTATGGGACTGTAACCTCAGCTAGTTTGAATTGACCATGTTGGTGTTTATAGAGTGTATGGGACTGTAACCTCAGCTAGTTTGAATTGACCATGTTGGTGTTTATAGAGTGTATGAGACTGTAACCTCAGTTAGTTTGAATTGACCATGTTGGTGTTTATAGAGTGTATGGGACTGTAACCTCAGCTAGTTTGAATTGACCATGTTGGTGTTTATAGAGTGTATGGGACTGTAACCTCAGCTAGTTTGAATTGACCATGTTGGTGTTTATAGAGTGAATGGGACTGTAACCTCAGCTAGTTTGAATTGACCATGTTGGTGTTTATAGAGTGAATGGGACTGTAACCTCAGTAGTTTGAATTGACCATGTTGGTGTTTATAGAGTGTATGGGACTGTAACCTCAGCTAGTTTGAATTGACCATGTTGGTGTTTATAGAGTGTATGGGACTGTAACCTCAGCTAGTTTGAATTGACCATGTTGGTGTTTATAGAGTGTATGGGACTGTAACCTCAGCTAGTTTGAATTGACCATGTTGGTGTTTATAGAGTGTATGGGACTGTAACCTCAGCTAGTTTGAATTGACCATGTTGGTGTTTATAGAGTGTATGGGACTGTAACCTCAGCTAGTTTGAATTGACCATGTTGGTGTTTATAGAGTGTATGGGACTGTAACCTCAGCTAGTTTGAATTGACCATGTTGGTGTTTATAGAGTGTATGGGACTGTAACCTCAGCTAGTTTGAATTGACCATGTTGGTGTTTATAGAGTGTATGAGACTGTAACCTCAGCTAGTTTGAATTGACCATGTTGGTGTTTATAGAGTGATGGGACTGTAACCTCAGTTAGTTTGAATTGACCATGTTGGTGTTTATAGAGTGTATGGGACTGTAACCTCAGCTAGTTTGAATTGACCATGTTGGTGTTTATAGAGTGTATGGGACTGTAACCTCAGCTAGTTTGAATTGACCATGTTGGTGTTTATAGAGTGTATGAGACTGTAACCTCAGCTAGTTTGAATTGACCATGTTGGTGTTTATAGAGTGTATGGGACTGTAACCTCAGCTAGTTTGAATTGACCATGTTGGTGTTTATAGAGTGTATGGGACTGTAACCTCAGCTAGTTTGAATTGACCATGTTGGTGTTTATAGAGTGTATGGGACTGTAACCTCAGCTAGTTTGAATTGACCATGTTGGTGTTTATAGAGTGTATGGGACTGTAACCTCAGCTAGTTTGAATTGACCATGTTGGTGTTTATAGAGTGTATGGGACTGTAACCTCAGCTAGTTTGAATTGACCATGTTGGTGTTTATAGAGTGAATGGGACTGTAACCTCAGCTAGTTTGAATTGACCATGTTGGTGTTTATAGAGTGTATGGGACTGTAACCTCAGCTAGTTTGAATTGACCATGTTGGTGTTTATAGAGTGTATGGGACTGTAACCTCAGCTAGTTTGAATTGACCATGTTGGTGTTTATAGAGTGTATGGGACTGTAACCTCAGCTAGTTTGAATTGACCATGTTGGTGTTTATAGAGTGTATGGGACTGTAACCTCAGCTAGTTTGAATTGACCATGTTGGTGTTTATAGAGTGTATGGGACTGTAACCTCAGCTAGTTTGAATTGACCATGTTGGTGTTTATAGAGTGTATGGGACTGTAACCTCAGTTAGTTTGAATTGACCATGTTGGTGTTTATAGAGTGTATGGGACTGTAACCTCAGCTAGTTTGAATTGACCATGTTGGTGTTTATAGAGTGAATGGGACTGTAACCTCAGCTAGTTTGAATTGACCATGTTGGTGTTTATAGAGTGAATGGGACTGTAACCTCAGTTAGTTTGAATTGACCATGTTGGTGTTTATAGAGTGTATGGGACTGTAACCTTTGAATTGACCATGTTGGTGTTTATAGAGTGTATGGACTGTAACCTCAGTAGTTTGAATTGACCATGTTGGTGTTTATAGAGTGTATGGGACTGTAACCTCAGCTAGTTTGAATTGACCATGTTGGTGTTTATAGAGTGAATGGGACTGTAACCTCAGTTAGTTTGAACTGACCATGTTGGTGTTTATAGAGTGTATGGGACTGTAACCTCAGCTAGTTTGAATTGACCATGTTGGTGTTTATAGAGTGTATGGGACTGTAACCTCAGCTAGTTTGAATTGACCATGTTGGTGTTTATAGAGTGTATGGGACTGTAACCTCAGCTAGTTTGAATTGACCATGTTGGTGTTTATAGAGTGTATGGGACTGTAACCTCAGCTAGTTTGAATTGACCATGTTGGTGTTTATAGAGTGTATGGGACTGTAACCTCAGCTAGTTTGAATTGACCATGTTGGTGTTTATAGAGTGTATGGGACTGTAACCTCAGCTAGTTTGAATTGACCATGTTGGTGTTTATAGAGTGTATGGGACTGTAACCTCAGCTAGTTTGAATTGACCATGTTGGTGTTTATAGAGTGTATGGGACTGTAACCTCAGTTAGTTTGAATTGACCATGTTGGTGTTTATAGAGTGTATGGGACTGTAACCTCAGCTAGTTTGAATTGACCATGTTGGTGTTTATAGAGTGTATGGGACTGTAACCTCAGCTAGTTTGAATTGACCATGTTGGTGTTTATAGAGTGTATGGGACTGTAACCTCAGTTAGTTTGAATTGACCATGTTGGTGTTTATAGAGTGTATGGGACTGTAACCTCAGCTAGTTTGAATTGACCATGTTGGTGTTTATAGAGTGTATGGGACTGTAACCTCAGCTAGTTTGAATTGACCATGTTGGTGTTTATAGAGTGAATGGGACTGTAACCTCAGCTAGTTTGAATTGACCATGTTGGTGTTTATAGAGTGTATGGGACTGTAACCTCAGCTAGTTTGAATTGACCATGTTGGTGTTTATAGAGTGTATGGGACTGTAACCTCAGCTAGTTTGAATTGACCATGTTGGTGTTTATAGAGTGAATGGGACTGTAACCTCAGCTAGTTTGAATTGACCATGTTGGTGTTTATAGAGTGTATGGGACTGTAACCTCAGCTAGTTTGAATTGACCATGTTGGTGTTTATAGAGTGTATGGGACTGTAACCTCAGCTAGTTTGAATTGACCATGTTGGTGTTTATAGAGTGTATGAGACTGTAACCTCAGCTAGTTTGAATTGACCATGTTGGTGTTTATAGAGTGTATGAGACTGTAACCTCAGTTAGTTTGAATTGACCATGTTGGTGTTTATAGAGTGTATGGGACTGTAACCTCAGCTAGTTTGAATTGACCATGTTGGTGTTTATAGAGTGTATGGGACTGTAACCTCAGCTAGTTTGAATTGACCATGTTGGTGTTTATAGAGTGTATGGGACTGTAACCTCAGCTAGTTTGAATTGACCATGTTGGTGTTTATAGAGTGTATGGGACTGTAACCTCAGCTAGTTTGAATTGACCATGTTGGTGTTTATAGAGTGTATGGGACTGTAACCTCAGCTAGTTTGAATTGACCATGTTGGTGTTTATAGAGTGTATGGGACTGTAACCTCAGCTAGTTTGAATTGACCATGTTGGTGTTTATAGAGTGTATGAGACTGTAACCTCAGCTAGTTTGAATTGACCATGTTGGTGTTTATAGAGTGTATGGGACTGTAACCTCAGCTAGTTTGAATTGACCATGTTGGTGTTTATAGAGTGTATGGGACTGTAACCTCAGCTAGTTTGAATTGACCATGTTGGTGTTTATAGAGTGTATGGGACTGTAACCTCAGTTAGTTTGAATTGACCATGTTGGTGTTTATAGAGTGTATGGGACTGTAACCTCAGCTAGTTTGAATTGACCATGTTGGTGTTTATAGAGTGTATGGGACTGTAACCTCAGCTAGTTTGAATTGACCATGTTGGTGTTTATAGAGTGTATGGGACTGTAACCTCAGCTAGTTTGAATTGACCATGTTGGTGTTTATAGAGTGTATGGGACTGTAACCTCAGTTAGTTTGAATTGACCATGTTGGTGTTTATAGAGTGTATGGGACTGTAACCTCAGCTAGTTTGAATTGACCATGTTGGTGTTTATAGAGTGTATGAGACTGTAACCTCAGCTAGTTTGAATTGACCATGTTGGTGTTTATAGAGTGTATGGGACTGTAACCTCAGCTAGTTTGAATTGACCATGTTGGTGTTTATAGAGTGTATGGGACTGTAACCTCAGCTAGTTTGAATTGACCATGTTGGTGTTTATAGAGTGAATGGGACTGTAACCTCAGTTAGTTTGAATTGACCATGTTGGTGTTTATAGAGTGTATGGGACTGTAACCTCAGCTAGTTTGAATTGACCATGTTGGTGTTTATAGAGTGTATGGGACTGTAACCTCAGCTAGTTTGAATTGACCATGTTGGTGTTTATAGAGTGAATGGGACTGTAACCTCAGCTAGTTTGAATTGACCATGTTGGTGTTTATAGAGTGTATGGGACTGTAACCTCAGTTAGTTTGAATTGACCATGTTGGTGTTTATAGAGTGTATGGGACTGTAACCTCAGCTAGTTTGAATTGACCATGTTGGTGTTTATAGAGTGTATGGGACTGTAACCTCAGCTAGTTTGAATTGACCATGTTGGTGTTTATAGAGTGTATGGGACTGTAACCTCAGCTAGTTTGAATTGACCATGTTGGTGTTTATAGAGTGTATGGGACTGTAACCTCAGCTAGTTTGAATTGACCATGTTGGTGTTTATAGAGTGTATGGGACTGTAACCTCAGCTAGTTTGAATTGACCATGTTGGTGTTTATAGAGTGTATGGGACTGTAACCTCAGCTAGTTTGAATTGACCATGTTGGTGTTTATAGAGTGAATGGGACTGTAACCTCAGTTAGTTTGAATTGACCATGTTGGTGTTTATAGAGTGTATGGGACTGTAACCTCAGCTAGTTTGAATTGACCATGTTGGTGTTTATAGAGTGTATGGGACTGTAACCTCAGCTAGTTTGAATTGACCATGTTGGTGTTTATAGAGTGTATGGGACAGTAACCTCAGCTAGTTTGAATTGACCATGTTGGTGTTTATAGAGTGAATGGGACTGTAACCTCAGCTAGTTTGAATTGACCATGTTGGTGTTTATAGAGTGTATGGGACTGTAACCTCAGCTAGTTTGAATTGACCATGTTGGTGTTTATAGAGTGAATGGGACTGTAACCTCAGTTAGTTTGAATTGACCATGTTGGTGTTTATAGAGTGTATGGGACTGTAACCTCAGCTAGTTTGAATTGACCATGTTGGTGTTTATAGAGTGTATGGGACTGTAACCTCAGCTAGTTTGAATTGACCATGTTGGTGTTTATAGAGTGAATGGGACTGTAACCTCAGTTGAATTGACCATGTTGGTGTTTATAGAGTGTATGGGACTGTAACCTCAGCTAGTTTGAATTGACCATGTTGGTGTTTATAGAGTGTATGGGACTGTAACCTCAGCTAGTTTGAATTGACCATGTTGGTGTTTATAGAGTGTATGGGACAGTAACCTCAGCTAGTTTGAATTGACCATGTTGGTGTTTATAGAGTGTATGGGACAGTAACCTCAGCTAGTTTGAATTGACCATGTTGGTGTTTATAGAGTGAATGGGACTGTAACCTCAGTTAGTTTGAATTGACCATGTTGGTGTTTATAGAGTGTATGGGACTGTAACCTCAGCTAGTTTGAATTGACCATGTTGGTGTTTATAGAGTGAATGGGACTAGTAACCTCAGCTAGTTTGAATTGACCATGTTGGTGTTTATAGAGTGAATGGGACTGTAACCTCAGCTAGTTTGAATTGACCATGTTGGTGTTTATAGAGTGTATGGGACTGTAACCTCAGCTAGTTTGAATTGACCATGTTGGTGTTTATAGAGTGTATGGGACTGTAACCTCAGCTAGTTTGAATTGACCATGTTGGTGTTTATAGAGTGTATGGGACTGTAACCTCAGCTTAGTTTGAATTGACCATGTTGGTGTTTATAGAGTGTATGGGACTGTAACCTCAGCTAGTTTGAATTGACCATGTTGGTGTTTATAGAGTATATGAGACTGTAACCTCAGCTAGTTTGAATTGACCATGTTGGTGTTTATAGAGTGAATGGGACTGTAACCTCAGCTAGTTTGAATTGACCATGTTGGTGTTTATAGAGTGTATGGGACTGTAACCTCAGTTAGTTTGAATTGACCATGTTGGTGTTTATAGAGTGTATGGGACTGTAACCTCAGCTAGTTTGAATTGACCATGTTGGTGTTTATAGAGTGTATGGGACTGTAACCTCAGCTAGTTTGAATTGACCATGTTGGTGTTTATAGAGTGTATGGGACTGTAACCTCAGCTAGTTTGAATTGACCATGTTGGTGTTTATAGAGTGAATGGGACTGTAACCTCAGCTAGTTTGAATTGACCATGTTGGTGTTTATAGAGTGTATGGGACAGTAACCTCAGCTAGTTTGAATTGACCATGTTGGTGTTTATAGAGTGTATGAGACTGTAACCTCAGCTAGTTTGAATTGACCATGTTGGTGTTTATAGAGTGTATGGGACAGTAACCTCAGCTAGTTTGAATTGACCATGTTGGTGTTTATAGAGTGTATGGGACAGTAACCTCAGCTAGTTTGAATTGACCATGTTGGTGTTTATAGAGTGTATGGGACTGTAACCTCAGCTAGTTTGAATTGACCATGTTGGTGTTTATAGAGTGTATGGGACTGTAACCTCAGCTAGTTTGAATTGACCATGTTGGTGTTTATAGAGTGTATGGGACTGTAACCTCAGCTAGTTTGAATTGACCATGTTGGTGTTTATAGAGTGTATGGGACTGTAACCTCAGTTAGTTTGAATTGACCATGTTGGTGTTTATAGAGTGAATGGGACTGTAACCTCAGCTAGTTTGAATTGACCATGTTGGTGTTTATAGAGTGTATGGGACTGTAACCTCAGCTAGTTTGAATTGACCATGTTGGTGTTTATAGAGTGTATGGGACTGTAACCTCAGTTAGTTTGAATTGACCATGTTGGTGTTTATAGAGTGTATGGGACTGTAACCTCAGCTAGTTTGAATTGACCATGTTGGTGTTTATAGAGTGTATGGGACTGTAACCTCAGCTAGTTTGAATTGACCATGTTGGTGTTTATAGAGTGTATGGGACTGTAACCTCAGCTAGTTTGAACTGACCATGTTGGTGTTTATAGAGTGTATGGGACTGTAACCTCAGCTAGTTTGAATTGACCATGTTGGTGTTTATAGAGTGTATGGGACTGTAACCTCAGCTAGTTTGAATTGACCATGTTGGTGTTTATAGAGTGTATGGGACTGTAACCTCAGTTAGTTTGAATTGACCATGTTGGTGTTTATAGAGTGTATGGGACTGTAACCTCAGCTAGTTTGAATTGACCATGTTGGTGTTTATAGAGTGTATGGGACTGTAACCTCAGCTAGTTTGAATTGACCATGTTGGTGTTTATAGAGTGTATGGGACTGTAACCTCAGTTAGTTTGAACTGACCATGTTGGTGTTTATAGAGTGTATGGGACTGTAACCTCAGCTAGTTTGAATTGACCATGTTGGTGTTTATAGAGTGTATGGGACTGTAACCTCAGCTAGTTTGAATTGACCATGTTGGTGTTTATAGAGTGAATGGGACTGTAACCTCAGTTAGTTTGAATTGACCATGTTGGTGTTTATAGAGTGTATGGGACTGTAACCTCAGTTAGTTTGAATTGACCATGTTGGTGTTTATAGAGTGTATGGGACTGTAACCTCAGCTAGTTTGAATTGACCATGTTGGTGTTTATAGAGTGTATGAGACTGTAACCTCAGCTAGTTTGAATTGACCATGTTGGTGTTTATAGAGTGTATGGGACAGTAACCTCAGCTAGTTTGAATTGACCATGTTGGTGTTTATAGAGTGTATGGGACTGTAACCTCAGCTAGTTTGAATTGACCATGTTGGTGTTTATAGAGTGTATGGGACTGTAACCTCAGCTAGTTTGAATTGACCATGTTGGTGTTTATAGAGTGTATGGGACTGTAACCTCAGTTAGTTTGAATTGACCATGTTGGTGTTTATAGAGTGTATGGGACTGTAACCTCAGCTAGTTTGAATTGACCATGTTGGTGTTTATAGAGTGTATGGGACAGTAACCTCAGCTAGTTTGAATTGACCATGTTGGTGTTTATAGAGTGTATGGGACTGTAACCTCAGCTAGTTTGAATTGACCATGTTGGTGTTTATAGAGTGTATGGGACTGTAACCTCAGCTAGTTTGAATTGACCATGTTGGTGTTTATAGAGTGTATGGGACTGTAACCTCAGCTAGTTTGAATTGACCATGTTGGTGTTTATAGAGTGTATGGGACTGTAACCTCAGCTAGTTTGAATTGACCATGTTGGTGTTTATAGAGTGTATGGGACTGTAACCTCAGTTAGTTTGAATTGACCATGTTGGTGTTTATAGAGTGTATGGGACTGTAACCTCAGTTAGTTTGAATTGACCATGTTGGTGTTTATAGAGTGTATGGGACTGTAACCTCAGTTAGTTTGAATTGACCATGTTGGTGTTTATAGAGTGTATGGGACTGTAACCTCAGCTAGTTTGAACTGACCATGTTGGTGTTTATAGAGTGTATGGGACTGTAACCTCAGCTAGTTTGAACTGACCATGTTGGTGTTTATAGAGTGAATGGGACTGTAACCTCAGTTAGTTTGAATTGACCATGTTGGTGTTTATAGAGTGTATGGGACTGTAACCTCAGTTAGTTTGAATTGACCATGTTGGTGTTTATAGAGTGTATGGGACTGTAACCTCAGCTAGTTTGAACTGACCATGTTGGTGTTTATAGAGTGTATGGGACTGTAACCTCAGCTAGTTTGAACTGACCATGTTGGTGTTTATAGAGTGTATGGGACTGTAACCTCAGCTAGTTTGAACTGACCATGTTGGTGTTTATAGAGTGTATGGGACTGTAACCTCAGCTAGTTTGAACTGACCATGTTGGTGTTTATAGAGTGTATGGGACTGTAACCTCAGTTAGTTTGAATTGACCATGTTGGTGTTTATAGAGTGTATGGGACTGTAACCTCAGTTAGTTTGAATTGACCATGTTGGTGTTTATAGAGTGTATGGGACTGTAACCTCAGCTAGTTTGAATTGACCATGTTGGTGTTTATAGAGTGTATGGGACTGTAACCTCAGCTAGTTTGAATTGACCATGTTGGTGTTTATAGAGTGTATGGGACAGTAGCCTTCCTTACCCTGATCATGTTCATCTGAACACTGCCCTGGAAGAAGGCCCAGACCTGAGGGCCCACCTCCTCCCAGGCCCGACCCATGGTCCTCAGCCTCTCCAGCTCCTCAAATGTGGTGTTGGCCTAGAGGGGACACACACACACACATATCAGCACACACACATATCAGCACACACACATACTCACGTACCCTCAGACAGCATGCATATATGCACATATGAACACCCACACAGAAACACATAGACACACACACTCACACACACTACACATGCACAAGAATACACACACACTGTTTCTAATTTCTAGTTGCATACCAATCACACATTATATTGCCTGTGAAAATAACCAAAGATATAGCTTATGATTTAGCATACTCTACAGTGTGTATAGCCTGTCCTCCAATGTTCTGTGGTACACACATACCAAGGGAGGCTGACTGTTGCATTTACATGAATGCCTGTGATAAAAGCATGGAAAAGGGTGGAAAAGCAACACCCAATTAACACCTTCCTCTTGTGTCTCAGATCTCTGCTGACAAAGGGACAATGAGGGACAATGAGGTTGGTGACAATTGGCCGAACGCATTCAGCTTGACTACCGATTCACCCTGTTCCCACAGGATCCCACAGACAGAAGACTGAAGGATCAAACACCAAATTGAGACTGGATGCAGAATTCTGCAAAAATATCCTCAGTGTATCAAAATCCAGAAAAGAGCCATTCAATTCTACAACCACCTAAAAGGTGCGGCAGTTAGCTTAGTGGTTAGAGCGTTGGGCCAGTAACCAAAAGGTTGCTAGATTGAATCTACAAGCTGACATGGTAAAAATCTGTCGTTCTGCCCCTGAACAAGGCAGTTAACCCACTGTTCCTTGGCCGTCATTGTAAATAACAATTTGTCTAGTTAAATAAAGGATAAATACAATTTTTAAAAAGGAAGCAATTCCCAAACCTTCCATAACAAAGCCATCACCTACAGAGAGATTTACCTAGGGCTCTGTTCACAAACACAAACAGACCCCACAGAGCGCCAGGACAGCAACACAATTAGACCCAACCAAATCATGAGAAAAGAAAAAGATAATTACTTGACACATTGGAAAGAATTAACAAAAAAACTGAGCAAACTAAAATGATACTTGGCCCTAAACAGAGAGTACACAATGGCAGAATACTATGTACAGACAAAGTGAGCATAGCCTTGCTATTGAGAAAGGCCACCGTAGGCAGACCTGGCTCTCAAGAGAAGACAGGCTATGTGCACACTGCCCACAAAATGAGGTGGAAACTGAGCTGCACTTCCTAACCTCCTGCCAAAAGCATGACCATATTAGTGACACATATTTCCCTCCGATTACACAGATCCACAAAGAATTTGAAAACAAACCCAATTTTGATAAACTCCCATATCTATTGGGTGTTATACAACGGGTGGGTCTAATCCTGAATGCTGATTGGTTAAAAGTGCATTACAGCCGGTGTCTATTCCACAAGTTACCACCGGCTAAATCTATGACGTTAAAATGCCTATTTACCCGGTTCCATCTGACTGGGCAATCCACTGTCTCATCAGCCCAGGCAGCGAAGTTATAAACTTGATCTCCACTATAAAAAGCATATAGACATTATCTCACATTTCTTTTAGACTAACATTTAGTTTTCAACAGCGGAGATTTGTTTAAACCTTACTGTCTGTCTCTCCGACATTTGCAACATTATTTCAACATTCAAATTCGATCTCCAACTGTCCCATAGTAATGAACGTGCAGGGGCCTGGAGTCGGGACGAGAGAGAGAGGCAGGCAGCCAGTCAAAATCATGAATCAGCTGGCATCATTTTCATGGATATATACAAAGAAATGTAAATTGAAAAAATGTAAAACGAAACGAAGTGCAGATTGTTTGCGGTCTTTCCAGCTTCAGTTTGAAGTGATTGTGTTAGCTGTGTTGTTTTCTAGCTCCTCTGAACAACAGTGTCCTAACGAGAAAACACATTTTCTATGCCAGGCGAAATCGTGCCTCATTAGCTTATTGTTATGGATGTATCCAAATAAATGTCACTAGAAAACAGGTTAAACAAATGCAGCTACTGTTATTCTGTCTGCACTGTTTGAAGTTAGCCGTAGTTGGCTAGTTGGCAAGCAAGGGATAAGAATGTTGCCAGCCAGAATGGAAGAACGAACGACTGGGTCACGTCCATAGATACAGAACAAAAAGACTGAACGACTGGGTCACGTCCATAGATACAGAACAAAAAGACTGAACGACTGGGTCGCGTCTCTGGCAACCGAACCAGTAGAACGAACCAGCCGGCTTGGGTAGCAACATCAGATTTGTGTCAGGACTATATCTTGTGATAGGATGAAATAGTATGAATAAATTCATCAAATTAACATTTTGATGAACATCTGTCAATCATTATTTGAATATGTTGGTAACCCGTTGTATAAAAGTGATAATGCCCAAGAAGCCGGTGTTTGGAGGATATATCGACTTCGTCTCGGGCCGAACAACACCCGTGCCAATATATCCTCCAAACACCAGCTTCTCAGGCATTATCACTTAAAAATTACACAGTGTGCAATCACAGCAGCAAGATTTGTGACCTGTTGCCACAAGAAAAGGGCGACCAGTGAACAAACACCATTGTAAATACAACCAATATTTATGTTTATTTATTTTCCTTTTTGTACTTTAACTATTTGCACATAACATGACATTTGAAATGTCTTTATTCTTTTGGAACTTATGTAACGTTTACTGTTCATTTTTGTTGTTTATTTCACTTTTGTTTATTATCTACTTCACTTGCTTTGGCAATGTTAACATACGTTTCCAATGCCAATAAAGCCCTTAAATTGAAATTGGAGAGAGAGAGAGAGGTATATGATCACTAATTACAGGGCTGAGATAAGACATAGTCCAAGACGCTCAGTAAGACAGTGGTATGCTGCTATGCTACAGTAGCTCATAGCTTCACTATGTTTCCTAAACGTTTTCACCATCACTGTAAAGCCCTTGTTATTTTGTTGCTTCTACAAAGTCAATTCCAAAGATTATTATTTATTTAATGGTACTAGTGATTCATTACCAGTGAATCTAGTGAGAAAAAACCAACCTGTGCCTCATTTTAAGGTCAACCTATTCCTTTTTAAATATTTTTCCAAAAAGTGAGCTGGTTCTACTCTTTTTTGGCCATTTTCTGTTGTTTTGTGGTGGAAAACTGAGCGGGTTGAGCATAACATATTAACCCTGTTACCCATAGAGGTTCAGGTTAGAAATGTTTTAACAATAAAACATTTTTGTGAAGCTTGCACTCAATTGCCCCTCCCTGTTGCACACAACACACTTCCATTTCCCCTGTCACAAGGGGCTGCATGGCTGGTTTAAGATGAAGTCGTCAAACCTGTTACAGTCAACACTGTTCTTTTTTGGGGCACATAATAGGCACTTACGACAGAATGTTCAAATGAGGGCGAAATAAAACGTTTCGTTTTTTCCCCCCACCAAGTTACACTACTCAAAAGGGGTCAGTTCAAGGGGGGGGGGGGTCATCAGGTCTGGTGGAGGAAGGGATGGTGAAATGAGGGAGAGTGTCGGCCATGTTTTTCTATGTGCAGCAGACTGATGGCTTAACCCGTAGTTCCCTTCCCTTCCACGCAATTAACATCCAGATCTGAGGGAAATGGAAGACAAAGAGGGCACTAAAGGTCGGGGGAGAGGAAGCTGGTGTGTGTGTGTGTCTGTGTGTCAATGTGTGTGTGCACGCGTGTGAGTGTGACCCTCACAGTGTCAGGCTCTGCTTACATAACAAGAGGAGGAGAATACAAGGCAACAGAGTGTGTCGCGGTTACAATGTGTAGTAGACGATACAGATGTGTGCTCCTATTGTGATACACCCAGCCGTGACTGCTAGGCCCTACAGCCTTCTTACAGACATGTCTATACAGCTACGCACTACAGAGCGCCAAGCACTGATTCCCAAATTCCTAAATACTGCCGTGTGTTCAGAACGAAGACTACTGTTTAACAAGTCTGTCACCATCTATTGAACAATCTGCAATGGATGTTCATGTTTCTAACACTTCTGTCTGCTGATTGACTTACCTGGTTTCCCAAGTCTAGAATGATTAATTGACTAAATCCACCAGACTCTGCTATAATATGGTGTGAATCATCCCTAGTCTACCACCTGCATTCGCTGTATGTAGCTCCCTTACGTTTCTGATGATCTTTCTGACGGCTGGGGAGTCGGGTGCGTAGAGGATCTTCCCCATCAGCATGGGCTTGACAGAGCTCCACATGATCCTGGTGATGGGATTGGACTCTAGCTCCTTCATCAGATCATTACAGAACAGAGCTGGGGAATAAGACAGTACAGAACATTTGGAGAATCTTAGAGAGGATTGAGAGAACCTATAACACACTGTGATGGGGTTGAAATCCAACGCCTGCATCAGATCAGAACAGACTTTGGGATAAGACAGGAGAGAACGGTAAAGACTCTCAGGTCAAGCAACACTCCTTTTTTGATCTCAAGAGACAAGTAAAGCAGACGAGATAAAACGATCTGTCCCATAATACCACTGAATTTCGACTGAATTTATACAGAAAACGCAACGCCTTTCCTGCTCCCAATCAGCTGCTATATTTGGCGTAGTCGGCAGAGGAGCCACATACTAAAAATAGCTACTGTATTAGAAACTGAATGCTGACACACTGGTAGTGTGACTGTAGGTGTACTGTCCCTGTCTCTATCTGTCTCTTCACTAAAATGAAATGAGTGACTTATTACTTATTAGTGACTTATTAGTGACTTATTACTGTATTAGTACTCACTGGCGGTGTGGTCGTAGGTGTACTGTCCCTGTCCTCCCCGGGTGCTATCGTTGATCCCCATGAAGGCCTTGTAGTTGTTGTCCTCATACCAGTTGAAGGAGGCCACCCGAGTGAAGGCCCCCTCCATGTAGCCACACACCAGGCTGGACACAGCCCCCATCAGCTGGCTGAAAGATGGGGGAGAGCCCCCCTGGGACTGGAGCAGGGGGGACATCACCTCCACCAGCGCTTTGGAGCTGTTCCTCTCTGACAACTGGGGGGTGAGGTAGGGGAGGGAGTTGTTATTTAGAAACCGTATGAAAATGATGACTCTGAATCATGTATGACAGGGCTATATAATGTGACCAAATAGAAGGATATGTACAGCCATATTAGGTTCTTTAGGTTATCTGTCAACAAAGTTTTCCCTCTAAATGAATCGCAACAAACTAAAGAGATTCCAAAGGGAGGAGGGGTGGGTTGTAGGGGGGGAGAAGGGATTGTCCAGTGTAGGTCCCTGAGGGCCCATTAGAACCAGGGGAGGTGTTAAGTGTTTAAATAGAGTGTGTACTACAGTGCTCCTGATAACCACTCTTAACAAAGCCACAGTAATGGGACAGCACCACAGTGCTTACATAGAAACCACAGTAATGGGACAGCACCACAGTGCTTACATAGAAACCACAGTAATGGGACAGCACCACAGTGTTTACATAGAAACCACAGTAATGGGACAGCACCACAGTGCTTACATAGAAACCACAGTAATGGGACAGCACCACAGTGCTTACATAGAAACCACAGTAATGGGACAGCACCTAAGTGCTTACATAGAAACCACAGTAATGGGACAGCACCACAGTGCTTACATAGAAACCACAGTAATGGGACAGCACCACAGTGTTTACATAGAAATCACAGTAACGGGACAGCACCACAGTGCTTACATAGAAACCACAGTAATGGGACAGCACCACAGTGCTTATATAGAAACCACAGTAACGGGACAGCACCACAGTGTTAACATAGAAACCACAGTAATGGGACAGCACCACAGTGTTTACATAGAAACCACAGCAATGGGACAGCACCACAGTGTTTACATAGAAACCACAGCAATGGGACAGCACCACAGTGTTTACATAGAAACCACAGTAATGGGACAGCACCACAATGCTTACATAGAAACCACAGCAATTGGACAGCACCACAGTGTTTACATAGAAACCACAACAATTGGACAGCACCACAGTGTTTACATAGAAACCACAGTAATGGGACAGCACCACAGTGTTTACATAGAAACCACAGTAATGGGACAGCACCACAATGCTTACATAGAAACCACAGCAATTGGACAGCACCACAGTGTTTACATAGAAACCACAGCAATGGGACAGCACCACAGTGCTTACATAGAGACAACAGCAATTGGACAGCACCACAATGCTTACATAGAAACCACAGCAATTGGACAGCACCACAGTGTTTACATAGAAACCACAGCAATTGGACAGCACCACAGTGTTTACATATAAACCACAGCAATTGGACAGCACCACAGTGTTTACATAGAAACCACAGCAATGGGACAGCACCACAATGCTTACATAGAAACCACAGCAATTGGACAGCACCACAATGCTTACATAGAAACCACAGCAATTGGACAGCACCACAGTGTTTACATATAAACCACAGCAATTGTACAGCACCACAGTGTTTACATAGAAACCACAGCAATTGGACAGCACCACAGTGTTTACATATAAACCACAGCAATGGGACAGCACCACAGTGTTTACATAGAAACCACAGCAATTGGACAGCACCACAATGCTTACATAGAAACCACAGCAATTGGACAGCACCACAGTGTTTACATAGAGACAACAGCAATGATACAGCACAGCAATGTTTACATAAAAACCACAAAGAAAATGTCAGAGAAGATTGATTGATTGAATTCCACTCCTTTGAAGATATTTTTTGTGGTTTCTTCTACATTGGAAGACACATACTGTAACTAACACCACTTCTAGACTGAAAAGAAATAGAGAAAAGGAGTGTTTCTGTTCTAGTCAACAGAGTCGTGGGATTTCTGAGGCAGAGTTTCCACTCAGCTGGCTGGCCTATCTACAGTACAGCTACAGTGTTCGGTTTATGGAACCAGACAAAAATGGAACTTGGAAAATGACCGACTGGCGTCACGTCTTTTGTCACCGGGGCGGCAGACAAGAATCCAGACGGCCCCACCAACAGGATGTCACCTCTGCAGAATGTCTTCTTGCGCCCTCCCCCCGCCTCCCTCTCCCTGCAATCACCACTTCCCCTGGGGTCATCCACCTGACCCGTCAACCTTTGACATTTGTCTGAGGCCCTCACCTGTGCTATAACCCTCACTTACAGCTGTCCAGACAGACTGCCTGTTGATTTATCTGTGTCTGCATCCCAAATGGCACCCCAATCCGTAAAAAGCTTTGTGATTCACGTCTGTAAATGATAAGTGCTCTACAAATGTATTTATTATTATTATTGCTTTTGACTATTGCCCATAGGACTCTGGTCAAAAGTAGGGGTTAGGGTGTCACTTGGGACACAGCCTGTGAATGGGGCTCCATGTTGAGACTAAAGGGTTATTAGGGCTGGATTTAGCCTTCCTCATACGCACTCATGATATCCCTGCTGTCTGTGTTTGCGTAATGACCCGAGCAGGGAGGAAGCAGTGATTTCCTGAGGGATAGAAATATAGTGGTGGGTGAATTTTGGGATGGATGATGGTTCTAACGGTAGTAGGGTTGACCTCTGGTAGTTTTAGAGGCGGCGGAGAGAATTGTGTGTGTGTGCGCACGTGTGTGTGTGTGTGTGCCTACCTCTCGCAGCTTTTCGGAGGTGGCAGAGAGTACTCTGGCCCAGAAGAGTAGGTCGACACCGTTGGAGTGGTTATCCAACACCCGGGGAAGCTGGAAGGAGGAACAGAGCTGTCAAAATGACTGTC
Source organism: Salmo salar (assembly GCF_965601325.2). Classification (NCBI taxonomy): domain Eukaryota; kingdom Metazoa; phylum Chordata; class Actinopteri; order Salmoniformes; family Salmonidae; genus Salmo; species Salmo salar. Next base: position 14,309,343 of record NC_138309.1, read on the forward strand.
ACGTCCTTACCAAAAGTGGCAATGCGTCATTCAGGGCAGGTAAAGGCCTCAGGTGGATGATGCCTGTTTGAGCCCTACCTGTTTAGCAAAAAAAATACAATATTATTTTATAATGTTTTGGGTGCCTGTTTCGCATGTTATTTTTCCATTAATACGAGTCACATATCAGTTTGCAAACAATGTTAAATAAATAAATCATTGAGTTAATAAAGCAGGATACAAACATGGTCTCTTTTTTGCTTTCTTGAGGAAGGCAGCTCCAAAATGCAGGTGTTTCAGCCTAGCTCAGTGCTTTCTGTGGTAGGGGGGCAGCCAGCGGAAAATACAGAGCGTATGGAGTTGGCAGTGTTCTCTAGTTGCACCGTGATTGGCTCAGTGTTCTGTCACTCATGGGGACACCGCAAAATCTACGCGTAGAGCTGGAAAATTCAAGCCCCTTGGGTGCTGCCATAGACTTACATTAGAAGTGCCCATCCAAGAAGGCTCAAGGTCATTGGCCACAGATAAAATGACGTCAAATCACGTTATATCTACCGTAGCTTTGATTGCAATGGATCATGTCAACATCATACTTTCAAAATCTTAGCTACTGTAGCAAGCTAGACAAGCAGTCATGATTATGCATCAAGTCAGCAATCTACTGACAAATCCGTTTTAATCCTTGTCATATGAAGAGAAATTATAGATACAATTTATCAGCCATTGGACAAAAACACTACACAAAAAGTTGGAAATCGCAAATTCAACAATGAGTGCTAAGGCGCCACTGCAGCCCTGGGTTCGATCTCAGGCTGTCACAGCCGGCTGTGACCGGGAGACCCATGAGGCGGCGCACAATTAGCCCAGCGTCGTCCGGGTTAGGAGAGGGTTTGGCTGGCCGGGATGTTCTTGTCTCATCGTGCTCTAGCAACTCCTTGTGGTGGGCCGGGCGCCAGCAAGTTGTCTTCTGTCGTCAGTTCGACAGTGTTTCCTCCGACACATTGGTGCGTCTGGCTTCCGGGTTAAGCGAGCAGTGTGTCAAGAACCAGTGCGGCTTGGCTCTCGACCTTCGTCGAGTCCGTAGGGGAGTTGCAGCGATGAGACAAGATTGTAACTACCAATTGGATATCACGAAAAATGGCCAGAAAAGTTTGAACACATTGTCCATGCTGTCAACGCAGCATGACTTCTGCCTCGATAAAAACAACTGGAAAGTCGGAACTGGGGAATCTCAGACTTCAGTGAGTTCAAGACAACTAGAAGCTTGGATAAAACTAGAAAATACGAAAAATTATTTTGAACGGTCATCCAACTCGGAATTCCAAGTCAGGATTTCAGGCCTCTTTCTAGAAGCCACAAGAAGGACCCCACACCACCTTCCTGATCAAGTGAGCACAGCACAATGTATTCTATGCTGCTGCATAAATAATGTAATATGCCAGGGAGATATACTATACTGTAGCTAAGAAAGTAATACTAAGTGTATGATGGGCAGTAAGCTGTTAGTAGCCCATGTGCCTCACCCTAATAATTTGGTCCCTGTCCTCCCTCATAACGTAGCCTACTGTTCTGACTTGGTCAATCAATCAAATGTATTTATAAAACCCTTTTACATCAGCCGATGTCACAAAGTGCTGTACAGAAATCCAGCCTAAAACCCCAAACATCAAGCAATGCAGATGTAGAAGTACGGTGGTGCACACGTAGCCTATAACCTGTTTTAGAGAAATCTAATCATTGAATATTGTATGCTCATTAATGTCTTAAAACGGCAGTAAATGAGGCTGAATGAGCTGTTTCGCTGCCAGACAAGGCTCCGCTGAAAGCCAGGTGTAACAGTGGTAAGGTGTTGGGACTGCTGTTGGGTCTCTGCTGTTGGGACTTTATGTTGGCCCTAACAGTTTGTGGGCACTGTTTGTCACCGTTATAGTGCAAATCATGTATTGTTTCGTGTTGTGTTCTGTAGTGGCTTTGCTGGCATGCATAAAAAAAAAGTAAAATGGCCGCTGCTTACCAAGCAGTATATTTGAGACAACACTGTTTGGTGGTTGTGTGTTTGTTGGGATGATAGCAGAATCATAGGCATCAAAATAAAGTTAATATAGAAAACAACAGATTCACTGTAATGAATGTGATGAAAAATGTATAGATAAACTACCATACACTTTAACATTTCACAGTCATAATTTTGTCTCAAGTGGGTTGGGGTGTAAGCTACCTCATCATTTAGATGGTAAGTAATGTCATGTCATTCATGTGCTTGTTCTGTCATGATTTTTATTTTTTCTATATATATAATAACTCATTCACTTTCCCACATAGGAACAGAGAATGCACTAAATCTGCTGAACAGTGCATTGTTGTCATCTTCTGTATCCGGAACTACAGTGTCTCCAGTAACTGTTTCTTCCAGGGACTATTTCAGCTGGGGAAACTTCTAACTAGCTCACAACACAATGGGCTAGAGGTCAGGAAATCGTGCACGGCAGCAACGCACAACTCCCAAATAAGACGTCCTTCCTCTCTGACATTCCTCACTATCTCGTGAGATCTAATGGGCTTGTTTCAAAGAAGCGACACATATACACACACACACAGCCCTATTGGGGCCAACAGTGTGTGTGGACGTGACCATGGGACCATAAACACAGGTGATTATAGAAAAGCTCCCTTAGGTTTAGTCTGGAAGGGAGGCATGGTATCTATAATCTCATTATTGAAAGAGGTCAAGTCCCAAAACCTGATATACTCTGCTGAAACTGGTAGTTGAGCAGTCTGTGGCCATTCAACTCACTGTATGTTGCCTCAATCTATCTCAACCATGTAGCCAATGCAGAGGGGAAGTAGATGACAGGTACAGTATATATTAGGTGAAGTACTGTAACCATAGATGTACAGATACTTTAATGTTACTGCAGTTCCACTATGAATTATACTTCAGTTTCATTACACAGTAGAGGAATGTGGTTTTCCTGTTTCATTTTGCCAGTTGTGATTTGTCACCTTCAGAAATTCAATGGTCTGTATCTAGGCAGTTCAACGTTAGAGGAAATGTGTACTGATGACTTACAACATACACATTGTTTTAAGCCATGCAATTCCATCATGACTCACGCCAACTCCTCCCAACTGGTGCCAACTCTCCTCAACTCACCCTAACTGGTGCCAACTCCTCAACTCACCCTAACTGGTGCCAACTCTCCTCAACTCACCCTAACTGGTGCCACTCTCTCCAACTTATGTCCATCAGCTCATGCTGTGGGTGTTGGCAGAGGGTTGGAACAGCCAATAGTAGTCCCAGTGACACACGCCAGCCAATCTTTGTTGGTAAGTAAATAAACAAGATGGCAGCGTCCCAAATGTGACAGATATTCCGTGCCACAGACCACAAGGATCCATTCAAAAGAGAGACATTTACGCAAATACTACTGTATGATAATACAGATTGAGGTCTTCGTGTGGATATACGATGAAGACATACATAGACTGCGTTTAAACAGGCAGCCCAATTCTGATCTTTTTTCTCACTAATTGGTCTTTTGAACAATCAGATTATCTCTGAAAAAGATCTGATGTGACTGGTCAAAATACCAATTAGTGGAAAAAATATCAGAATTAGGCTGCCTGTGTAAACGCAGCCATAGTGCGTTTTTCCATATTTGGACAATATGGAAATTGTTCATTCAAAATCCAAGACAGAGTCCAGGACCTTGGTTTGCAAGGCTACAGTATGTGATGCATAGCAGACAGGTCAGACAAGAGGCAGAACGGGACACATTGAGATTGACAGACCTGACGGAAGAGTTTAAAGAAGTCCACATTGGCGTAGAGCCTGTCCTCTATGATCTGTAGTCTCTGTGGTGTGAGGGCACAAATGCTGCTGTGAACCCTGTACAGCCCCCTGCGGCTGGGGAAGATGATGAACTGCTCCAGCAGGGTCTGACTGCAGGCGATGTCCTTCAGGTGGAGGTCAGGGACACCAAACACAAACTGAGGGGCAGAGGTCAAGGGTCAGAGTATGAAGTCACAGAGGGAGGGAGTTTGTAACATTGAGCAAAACTCCTCGGTGAAGAGAAGGCCTCTTTTTCAGGAAGTAGTATGCCTATATACATGCACGCATGTGGCACACACACACACACACACACACACACACACACACACACACACACACACACACACACACACACACACACACACACACACACACACACACACACACACACACACACACACACACACAGCCTTTAGCCAGTCCCCTTTAATTTTAGGTTCTGTATTCCTTTCTTTGTGTATGTGTTTTCTGTGTGAACAAAGACCTAGTGATGATTCACCCCCCACTGCATAGCCCTTTGATCCAGGGCTGGTGTTGTCGCTCACTGGGGGAAGAAAGAGCTCCCTTTGGGGGAAGAGAAGGTATGCAGGAGCCACAGGCCACCAGACAAAGCACACAGCACAACCCAGTGTAATGACATCAGTATCCCAATAGCCCTCTTGACCACAGCTTTCAAATGGAGATCCTGTCCTGAGCTTTCATAGAAAAACACTGTCTTTCTCAGGGTTGCGATTCAGCCAGCACTGTTGGCTAATTCAGCCAGTGTGGCTAGCCCCCAGGAAAATGTGCTGGCTGGATAAATCCTTAGCTAATAATCAGATAGAATACTCAGGGTGATGGAGTGTTACAGCTGTCTAAGTGGGGACAGAACACACACACACAGTAGGTCCACTAAGGCGTAGTCTGACCTGCTCAGGCCTGATCTTGGCATTGACCAGCTCATTGACCACAAACTCTGGCAGAGGAACATCCCTTAGGAGAAAGGACGTCAGGGTCTCATCATCCTTCAGAATGTCCTCTACCTTCAGCCCTCGACCTGGAGAGAGAGAGAGAGATAAAGAGAGAGAGAGAGAGAAAGAGAGAACGAGAGAGAAAGAGAGAGAGAGCGAGAGAAAGAGAGAGAAAGAGAGTGAGAAAAAGAGAAAGAGTGAGAGCGAGAGAGAAAGAGAGAGCGAGAGAGAGAAAGAAAGAGAGAGAGGAGCGAGAGAGAGAGAGAGAGAGAGAGAGAGAGAGAAAGGAATGGGAAGAGGAAAAGGAAAAGGAAGAGGGAAGAATAGTTAAAACCTCAGATAAGAGAAGGAAGTACCCCCGAGATGATAATCAACAGGAAGATAGTGATATGGAACTTGACAGGTCCTCAGTGAAAATGGAAGTGGTATTTCTTTACATTGAAGACTGCCAGATTATCCTTTGAAACTTTGAGGAGACACGGAGACCAATGGAATAAGAGGCTGTAAGAGTGATATATCCAGACATGGTCTCAAAAGTATAGGAAGACAAAAGTGTCCATCTCACTGTGGAATGAAGAGATAAGACTGTTGAACTCTTAGAAAAAAAGGGTTCCAAAAGGATTCTTTGGCTGTTCCCATAGGAGAACCCTTTCTGGTTCCAGGTAGAACCCGTTTGGGTTCCATGTAGAACCCTGTGTAGAAAGAGTTCTACATGGAACCCAAAAGTGTTCTATTTGCAACCAAAAAGGGTTATTCAAAGGGTTCTCCTATGGGGACAGCCAAAATACCCTTTAAGGTTCTAGATAGCACCTTTTTTTCTAGATAGCACCATCATAAGAGGCTATTATCCCAGCGGAGTAGCATTTGTAGTTGTCAGATCAGATTGAGAATGTATAAGCGATCATTAGTATGGGAATGTTAGCATTGGCTTCCAGATATAACCATGTTTATGTGTTCTGTTGGGAAGGGAAACACTTGAATTGCTTTCTGACAAAATAAACAGTGCTGCTGCTTAGGATCCTAGTTCCCACTACGGGGAAATGCCTTTCTATAAGCCTAGCTAAGTGATGTAACCCACCTCCAGTCTACACATGTTGCATAGCAGGAGGAGAGGAATGGGAGAGATGGGATGTGTTGGGTTCATTTGTTTGGTTTGGTGAAGATAGGAAACAATTGCCCCTGATTGCTTTTGGACCAGATGGTTGTAGAAAACATGATCAATGACTCGCATAGTACAAAGAAAATACACATTATTTGGTGAGGACCGCACATTGCTGTGTGAGTGTTTTTATTTCCAGTTTAGGAAAATAGTTGTCTAGTATTGAAATAACAACCAAATGTATTTGAACCCAGGCCTGTCCTGGATCTGTACTTATGAACCATAGCTTTTAAGTTGATGGGAGTTCCTCTGACCTGAGATCTGTTCTGGGCTGGTCCGCAGGGTGTCCATGAAGGTGCTCATGGTGAACAGTTCCCTCCAGAGCCGACCCAGCTGCAGGAACTCTGGGTCACTCAGAAGAAGCTCCTGGGTGTCCAAGTAGAACCGAGCCAGTCTGCATGAGGAGCAGAGCAGAGGATGGGTCACACACGCACACACACATAAACATCAACACAGACAAACAGATAGGTACACACATTCATTCAAGCAATCCATTCACACAGACATAAGAACCCTGAACCTCGTAGGCGTGAGTGCAGAGCCTTGCCAAGTGCCGATGAAATGTCTTCAGTGAGAACATACTGTATTATAACATGTAAAACCCTCCTTTCATCTGCCATCAAATGGTACATAAGTATGTAGTACTGCTGCTCAACCCTCTCCTATCTGGCTGGCCTATCATCACAAACAGCCCTAGACAATGACCATAGGTGTTGGCTTGACAGCACCAACAGATCTGGGACCAGCTATCACAGCCCTGCTCCTCTGCTCACATGGAATCGTTGTAGTTGGAGACGAGTCCGGGGCCCTCTCCCCTGGTGGCGTACTGGAAGCATGGGTTGTTGGCGTTGCAGAAGATTCCCTGGATCCATGGAAGGATGCCAGTCGAGGGCATGGCCTTGTTGGGAAAGTGACCTGTACAACAGTGGACAGGACAGGCAGCACTGCTCTGATCATCACGTATAGACTGGTATAACTCTAGTCACAAAATGGATTATTTTGCTCCACACTTTAAAAGATTTGTAAACATATTGAAAATATGTTGTTCATCAGAGCTGAGCATTTGCTGGTTTGTAGGGTTGTAATTGCTTGTGCATAGACTGCTTATAATGTTGATAACGCCAGTGTTTACATTGTCAGAAGAACATGTTCTTACACTCGTGTTGACGGTATAAAGGGTTAGCTGTCCTCAGCCACACTAGTCCAATGAACAGAACCACTGGCCACATAATCTCCATGAAGAACCGCATCTGGGGGGAAAACAACGAACAATATACTCTTCACATTGGAAGGCAGCTGTTCATTTTGAATTACGCTGAAAAAATATCTATCTGTATTAGAGTGGCAGAAGTGAGCGTTGGGTGAGAGTTGATTTGTATGCGTACATTTGTTTTGAGGGTATGCATAAATGAAGGAGTTTGGCTTTAGTTTGTTAACGAAGCACAAAGAGATCTGAATGTCCACAACACAAAGTTGACTCCTGTCGTTTGGCTGTGTGTGTGTGTGTGTGTGTGTGTGTGTGTGTGTGTGGTGTGTGTGTGTGTGTGTGTGTGTGTGTGTGTGTGTGTGTGTGTGTGTGTGTGTGTGTGTGTGTGTGTGTGTGTGTGTGTGTGTGTGTGTGTGTTTGTTGAAATTGGGCCAAGCTTCATTAGTTTAGTTACAGTATGCAGTTGGCACGATGTGAGACGTGACCATGGGGGACTGAGCTAAACACAGCGATCTAAACACGGCAGGCCGGGCAGCTAAGCTAAGCAGGGCTCCAGACTTGTGCAACAACCTCCTGTCACCCAGCAGCCCTCAGAGGCATCATCCTCATGTGATTGTCCTCTCACGACCTTTAGGCTACTAACACAATGACAGGTCTGAGACGCTATCCAGAACCAGTCAATAACAGGGTGGATCTATTTTCTATTTAGATAATGTGGCATTCTCAATACGTAGATTTTAAATCCTACATTTCTGTTCTGTTTTAGCACGGTGGCCCTAAGGGGAAAAGTAGCTTTTAGAATTCAGTGACACACAAAACAAGTGCTTGCAAATAATTTCACAGAAGGTGATGGAAATGTCTTCAAAATGAAAGATGTGTTAGATTGAGAAAGACAATCATCAGAAGTGTGTTTGTTTAACCTTCTGTCTCTTGCGAAGGGTCCAGTTCTTCCACAGCAGCAATCGGACTTGACTGCCCGTACCCATGATCCTCCTCTTCACCCCTCGTAGGGGTCACCACCAGGGCACAGACCTGGAAACAACCATCACACAGCCATCATACAACCACCAAACGACCATCACACAACCACCTCACAATCATACCTCATCCACCTCCCAACCATACTTTATCCACCTCCCAACCACCTCACAATGCTGACATAATTAACACATTTCCAAATCCTTAAACAATCTGTTTCTCACTGAATATCATACAGATAGAACAGTTCCAGTTTCATATGATTCTAGGACCACAGAACAGGAAGTAATCCTTCCATGCGCTGAGAAGCATGCTGGGCTACTCCTAGTTCCAGAGTGTTTTGATACTGATTGAAGTAGACAAGTGTATCACATGGGGAGCGAGGGTGGGAAGGGCAAAGCGCTTTTCTAGGTCATGCCAATCAGTATATAACAATAGGGAGGGAAGGACAACTCTCATTGGCTGAGCTGTTTATGTCATGTGATGACATAATAACACACATAATGGCCACTACTCCCAGTGGACTGACTGCTTGCAGAATGGATTACTGTAATAATATAACAATTCAGTCTTTTGAAAATCTGATTGATTAATGGTGCTGTTCTGTCAACCTCTAGTTGCCAGATATCGCAAATAAATAAATTGTACATAGTCTGATCTAGTAAACATCCTGCTGGTTAGGCTGAATGAAAATGATACCGCTACAGTGTCAGAGTACTGCTACTATTGTAAGCACAGTGCCTAACTCAATTAGTGTGAGTATGTGCTGCCACAGGTGCAGTAATCAAAGCTGCTTTTTAGAGTCAATAACCTCACTATGATGTATGGCACATGTACAGATTGATTGACAACTCCATCTATAAGGCCTCAGGGGAACCCAGAAAAGCACAGGAAGACTGCAATTAAAGGATGCATTCTGTCACTTAAAACTATAGTTACTGGTAGTACTACTAGTAGTTACATTTACTGGTAGTACTAGTAGTTACATTTACTGGTAGCACTACTAGTAGTTACATTTGCTGGTATTACTACTAGTAGTTACATTTACTGGTAGCACTACAAGTAGTTACATTTACTGGAAGCACTACTAGTAGTTACATTTACTGGTAGCACTACTAGTAGTTACATTTACTGGTAGTACCAGTAGTTACATTTACTGGTAGTACTACTAGTAGTTACATTTACTGGTAGTACTACTAGTAGTTACATTTACGGTAGTACTAGTAGTTACATTTACTGGTAGTACTACTAGTAGTTACATTTACTGGTAGTACTACTAGTAGTTACATTTACTGGTAGTACTAGTAGTTACATTTACTGGTAGTACTACTAGTAGTTACATTTACTGGTAGTACTAGTAGTTACATTTACTGGTAGTACTAGTAGTTACATTTACTGGTAGCACTACTAGTAGTTACATTTACTGGTAGCACTACTAGTAGTTACATTTACTGGTAGCACTACTAGTAGTTACATTTACTGGTAGTACTACTAGCAGTTACATTTACTGGTAGTAGTACTACTAGTAGTTACATTTACTGGTAGTAGTACTAGTACTTACATTTACTGGTAGTACTAGTAGTTACATTTACTGGTAGTACTAGTAGTTACATTTACTGGTAGTACTAGTAGTTACATTTACTGGTAGTACTAGTAGCTACATTTACTGGTAGTACTAGTAGTTACATTTACTGGTAGCACTACTAGTAGTTACATTTACTGGTAGCACTACTAGTAGTTACATTTACTGGTAGTACTAGTAGTTACATTTACTGGTAGTACTAGTAGTTACATTTACTGGTAGCACTACTAGTAGTTACATTTACTGGTAGCACTACTAGTAGTTACATTTACTGGTAGCACTACTAGTAGTTACATTTACTGGCAGTACTACTAGTAGGTACATTTCCTGGTAATACTACTAGTAGTTACATTTAATGGTAGCACTACTAGTAGTTACATTTACTGGTAGTACTACTAGTATGTACATTTCCTGGTAGTACTACTAGTAGTTACATTTACTGGTAGTACTACTAGTAGTTACATTTACTGTTAGTACTACTAGTAGGTACATTTCCTGGTAGTACTACTAGTAGTTACATTTACTGGTAGTACTACTAGTAGTACTACTAGTAGTTACATTTACTGGTAGTACTACTAGTAGTTACATTTACTGGCAGTACTACTAGTAGGTACATTTCCTGGTAATACTACTAGTAGTTACATTTAATGGTAGCACTACTAGTAGTTACATTTACTGGTAGTACTACTAGTATGTACATTTCCTGGTAGTACTACTAGTAGTTACATTTACAGGTAGTACTACTAGTAGGTACATTTCCTGGTAGTACTACTAGTAGGTACATTTCCTGGTAGTACTACTAGTAGTTACATTTAATGGTAGCACTACTAGTACATTTTAGTCATTTAGCAGACGCTCTAAAAATCCAGAGCGATTTACAGGAGCAATTAGTGTTAAGTGCCTTACTCAAGGGCACATCGGTAGATCTTTCACCTAGTTGGTTCTGGGATTCTAACCAGCGATCTTTCGGTTATGCGTTGGGCAACGCTCTTAATTGCTAAGCTAACGTTACCTGCCGCCAGTAGTAGTTACATTGCAATATGTTATGCACAATGTAAAATCCTTAACTGGTGTTGTATCAAGATGACTTTGATATACCAGATGTGTTTGTTAAATAAAGATTTTTGCATGCTGTTAGCAACAAGGTTGAGATGTTGATGATAGGATTTGGTTGCTTTAAGAATTCCCAGGAGCATACAGATTTTGCAACAGTGTAGCCTACAACCACAACATAGACTGTCCTAGCAAGCATAGCTATTACACGTGAATGAACAGACTAATAACACAACTACATAGGACACCTCAAGAACATGAAAGACCACTTACTTCAGAAGAAGAATAGAACCGTGGAGTACCATCTAGTAGTGAGTATAAAGTAACCCAGGACGTTGCGTTGTATGTCCCATGTCTGGTGCTAACACCTAACCACGCAGTTCCTTTAGTAACTACAGACCCAGCGAATAGTTAATCTGATTGATTTAATCTTCTTTCTCAATGCCTCAGAGCCTGCTAACACCGCTCATCCATTTCCACAGAGACCTGAATGACCTAACAACCACCCGAGAAAGAGAGGGATCATTTTATTGAAGGTTATGGGGAAAAAAAAATAGGGTCTACATGTTATGGTTTCTTCCTCTTACGCTCCATTTATTCACATCAACTAGGAATTGACCTAGGCTCCAAAATCTGGTTTATCAACTATCTATACTGTAGGTGTGGGAATAAAAAAAGATTACAGAAACATGTTTGGAAGTTGTCAACTATATTTTAATAAGTTACAAAAAGGTGTATGTTCGTATGTACCTGTTTGTACAATGAAAGGGATTTAATACATTGGAGAGAATCTGCAAAGACCCTTATAGATAATATTTATAAAATATAGACGGATATACCATTTACATGAATGTTGCATTTACTGGTACTTATAACCTGTACAAAGTGAGAGTATAATTGATATGAATAAAATATCTGGTCAGCATTGACTGAACTGAATAGTACTTTCAAAAAGAGAACAGATTTGGCCCATCGTAATATTGTGATAGACTTCTTACAACAGGCCAGAAACGACCTGACTGACCTCTAATAATATTATTCAATGTTTTTCAGTTGAGTTGTTGGGTTGTTACCTTCCAGGTAAACGTCTAAAAGGAGCAGGTTGATGTTTGGTTGAAATGTGGCTTTGTAGCATATCTCCACTGACTTACATACAGACACTTTCCATATATAATGCCTAAGTGTCAATCAAGTCAAAGATAAATAAGAGTTATTCATCCACGTTAAATGAGCAACACATGCCGTTTCAGGTTTGATAAAGCATATATTAAACATTGTAACCTTTCAAATGACTGTATACAAAGGTATACAAAAGTAATACTGTATACAAAACACTGCATTACAAAAAGTAGAAATGTGTAATGCATAAAATAACTGTGAAAGACTGGATTAAGTAAGTGCGTCAAATTCAGTTTTGATAAAGTGGCGATACACACTATACTGTAACAGTTGTTGAAATAATATTTTTGGCATATAAACATACAAATACAGTGTACCAAAACTTTATACAACAGATACAGTATGATATTTATTTAATAAAAAGTAATTGCACAGTTTAAAAGAGAGAAAACATGCTATCCTGGCATTACTTTGTATTGAGCCGTATGTTAAAAATACTGTACATATAAATCTACGATGGATTTAACTTTTGGGAAATGAACTATTTCTTTAACATTTGTAGTGATTGGTACTGGAAGCACGTTTTGATTATGTGGCTTTCTTTATACAGACCTTTTAACAGAAACCTAGAATAGGTGAAGTGACTTATAATACAGCCATTGTTATGTAGTTAACTAAGTGCATCCTGTCTTCATTTTGGGGACCTGCAGTACAACAGTTCCTTCCAGCACCAACTGTGGAACTCCAAAAAAGATAACAAGGAATATATTAATATATATAACACTTCCGTGAGTAATTTTTTTTCACAGTTCATGAAATGATTTGAAGTTTTCTTTTCTTATCTTATACAATATGGCACATATTATACAGATTTGACCATTTCAATCCTAATCATAGAAGGAAAATTACTCTTGATTAATTATAATGACGACCCGTGAGTAATGGCGATAAATATGGTCATACAAAATGGGCCTCGCGGTGCTCGAACTCCTGCAAGCGTCTGGCCCGTAGTCTCTGGTACACGGGCTTGGCCTCGTCACTGAGGTCCTCAGGGCTGGAGCTGGGGGATTGGGGCAGGGACAGAGAGGAGCTTGCAGCCTGCTGCGGAGCCTCAGTGTCCTCATCCACATTGTCTTCATCCACAGAGGGCTCGTCTACAGAGACCTCCAGACCCATCTCCTCTTCCTCCTCCTCATCTTCGTCATCATCATCATCCTCCTCCTGTTCTTCCTCCTCTGCACTGTTAGCTGCCTCGGCATGCTTCTTTTGCGGCGCGTCCCCTAACACTTTGTCCTTGCTCCCCGAGGGGGGTTTGTAGAAGGTTCCAGGCGGTGGCTGTAGAGTCCGGGGGGGCCTGAACGCAGTGGGCACAGAGCTGTACTCGCACACGTTCTCCTCCCTTTTCAGAGTCCTGCCCGGCCTCACTGCGATGGTGTAGGGTCTGTTGGGGTAGATGGAAGAGGATGATGGTACAGAAGTGGAGAGGCTTGTGGTCGAGTCCTCCACCTCTTTGTCTGCTGTAGGCAGGTTGGTAATAATCTTAGCTGTCCTGGGGGTGATGTCATAATGCTTGTACTGTCTGTCCCAGGTCCTACGTAACGTCCCCGTGTCGATGAACGTGCTCCGGTAGTGGCTGCTCGCCCTCGACTTTGGCTTCTCGTCCTCTGACACCTCCTCAATTGACTGGTCCCGCGCAATGCTCCCGGCGCTCCCGGTAACGTCCTCGCTGTCCAGGTCAGCGGTGTTCCTGGCATTCCTCTCATCCACGCCGTGGGCGGGGTTCAGGAGGCGTTCGGCAGGCATGCTCATGGGTCGGGAGACAAGCTTGGAGCGGGGGTGGCGGAGGTGGACCCGGGAAGTGGTGTGGCGGGCCCGGGTAAGACCCCTCTCCCCCCTGTCCCTCTCTCCCTCTGCTCTCTGGACCTCAGGGACGCTGCCAGACAGGAGCCCATTGAGTTGCTCTGAGTCCTCGTCCACTACTACAGAGTAAAGAGGAGACACGTCAGTAATACAGTAGCAGGGAGTGATACGTCAAAGTAGGCTATAGTATACAGTGTATCAATGGGCCAGTGTGTCCAGCTATAGTGGGGCAATACTGACCAGGAGCATAGTCCCTCCCATCAGGCCTGGGTTTCCCCTCTCTGACCTCGTCCATTAAATGGGTGGAGGGGATTATGGAGGAATGACGCTTATACACTTTAGAGCTCTGCTGCAATGGACAGAGGACAGGAAACAGATGGACAGAGAGGGAAAAACACAAAGAAGAGAAAGAGAAGGGGGTGGGGGGCGAGAGAGAGAGAGAAAGAGAGAGTCAGTAATCATTACTGTTTCAGTCAGTAGTAGTAGCTAGATCCGTAACATATGGATGGTGAGGTACACTACATGGACAAAAGTATGTGGACAACCCTTCAAATTAGTGGATTCGGCTATTTCAGCTATACCAGTTGCTGACAGGTGTATAAAATCGAGCACACAGTCATGCAATCTCCACAGACAAACATTGGCAGTAGAATGGCTGGTACTGAAGAGCTCAGTGACTTTCAATGTGGCACCGTCATAGGATGCCACCTTTCCAAGAAGTCAGTTTGTCAAATGTCTGCCCTGCTAGAGCTGCCGAGGTCAACTGTAAGTGCTGTTATTGTGAAGTAGAAACATCAAGGAGCAACAACGGTTCAGCCGCAAAGTTGTAGGCCACACAAGCTCACAGAACGGGACCGCCGAGTGCTGAAGTGCGTAAATCGTCTGTCCTCGGTTGCAACACTCACTACCGAGTTCCAAACTGCCTCTTGAAGCAACGTCAGCACAACAACTGTTTGTTAGGAGCTTCATGAAAGGGGTTTCCATGGCCGAGCAGCCGCACACAAGCCTAAGATCACCATGTGCAATGCAAAGCATCGGCTGGAGTGGTGTAAAGCTCGCCGCCATTGGACTCTGGAGCAGCGGAAACACGTTCTGTGGAGTGATGAATCACGCTTCACCATCCAGGAGTCTGATGAACGAATCTGGGTTTGGCGGATGCCAGGAGAACGATACCGGCCCGAATGCATAGTGCCAAATGTAAATTTTGGTGAAAGGGGAATAATGGTCTGGGGCTGTTTTTCATGGTTCAGGTAAGGCCCTGCAAAAACATCTTAACACTACAGCATATAATGACGTTCTAGACGATTCTCTGCTTCCAACTTTGTGGCAACAGTTTGGGGAAGGACCTTTCCTGTTTCAGCATGACAGTGTCCCCGTGCACAAAGCGAGGTCCATACAGAAATAGTTTGTCGAGATCGTTGTGGAAGAACTTGACTGGCCTGCAGAGACCTGACCTCAACCCAACCTTTTGAATGAATTGGAACGCCGACTGCAAGCCAGGCCTAATTGCCCAACATCAGTGCCCGACCCCACTAATGCTCTTGTGGCTGAATGGAAGCAAGTCCCCACAGCAATGTTCCAACATCTAGTGGAAAGCCTTCCCAGAAGAGTGGAGGCTGTTATAGCAGCAAAGTGGGGACCAACTCCATATTAATGCCCATGATTTTGGAATGAGATGTTTGACAAGCAGGTGTTCACATACTTTTGGCCATGTAATGTATTGTAGTCAGTGCTGAGGTTAATCATATTTCTATTGACTTCTATTTTAATATGGGATCAGACAAGTCACTCACCTCCTTAATGTCTACTAGAGACTTGGAGTGTCTGCTGAGAAGCTGCTGCTTCTCCTGAGGGGTGAGGCAAGGGTTAGCGTCCTGACCCTTCAGAGGAGAGCCCTCCCCAGAGGGGCCTGGTGGGCCCTGGGGCCGTGGCAGAGGGCTGAGGGGGGCATCAAAGATCATCTGATAGTGTCTGATGAGGAGCTCCACGATGAGGGCCTGGTAGGGGTAGTCCACCAGGGAGGACAGGGACACCTCGGCGTCCGTCTGTCTTGGTTTGATTAGCGTGGGGCCGAAGATGATACCTAGGTTACTGGCTGTCATCTTGTTCTCCTCCGCCTGCTCGGTCACCCTACAGGGGTGAGGAAGGATGAAATATGAAGGTGGACTTCTGCTTCATTGTTACTGCTGTTGCAGTTTTGTGTTGTTACTTTGTGGGACGTGTGGGTTTGAAGTTGTGTATGTGTATTTATAGGGTTGTAATTCTGCCTTGAGATCCGCTGACTTAACTCAAAGTGTCCCATTGAAATCAATAAATGATTTAGGTGAAAGTCAGAGATGTGAGCGCTGGTTAACTCATCTAAATTCTCTGAATAGATTCGGTACCTGTGCAGGTGTTGGATGAGGAACTGCAGGGTCTTGTAGTGGGCCGGGGGCAGCTGTCTCAGGAGGTCTTTGATCTTGAAGAGGACCCGGTTGAGCTCCACGCTGACCTGTGGAGGGGTCAGGGAGGCGGGGCTGACCCTGGATGCCTCCACCTCGTCCACGATGATGTTCTGGCTCTCCTTGGCCAGGCCGATGAAGTCGTTGTAGAAACGGAACAGGATGAGAGGCTCTGGAAGCTGCAGGAAGAGAAAATAAACAAGGAAGTTAATTTTAAACTGCAATGACAAAAATATGAAGACAAATATACAACAGACAGGACTGGAGACAAAGAGATAAGCATTTGGGAGTATAAACTAGCAATGAATGAAGAGAAGGAAGATAAGTAAATATTATTGGGCTAGTGTGTGGTCTGTCCGATGTACTCTGTAACCAGCAAATATCTTGTCCTGAAGAATTGTGTGTGTGAAACCCACCTGTCTCAGGTAAAGTTTGAGCACATTGCTGATGTCATGGGGGTAAAGGTCAGATAGCTCCACCAGGTCCTTGCCGTTCTCAAATGCCTGACAGAGCTTCTCCACACGAGACTTGGCCCCATTCACACGATAGATCCCCTGGACAACCAAGATACAACACAGCAGCCCATATTATTCTCCTAAAAATCATTATTTAGCAGCAAAAAACACTGAGATATTTAATTTAAAAAAAAACTGGGGTGGATGACGTCTGAAACAATAGAGAATATTAGCTATACTATAGCTAGGCAACATCATCTTACTTTACAATGCTAGCATAATGTTACCTTGATGTCCAGCGCTCTATTCTCAATCTCCGAGGTACACTTCCTGATGATGAAAGGAATACCATCTGGGTTGTTCCTAGCTGCCTGGGTGAAGTCAACACCAAAGAGGTGCAGTCTACCCTGGAGTTTCTTATGACCACACTGGATGGCCAGAGTCTCCAAACACTTCTTATGGCAAGCCAGGGAGCACTGGGAAACAGCAGAGGAGTCAAAGAGTGAATATCCATGTCAGCTAGCAATAATACTGTATATATATATATGCCACTTAGCAGTGAGTGCATATATTTCAGTAAGTGTATGTGATCCCTGTGGGAATTGAACCCACGACCTTTGACGTTGCCAGCACCCCACTCTCACAGAGCCACACAGGACCACAGTGTTACATACTTGTCTAAATAACCATTCCCCTCAAGTAACCATCTTTCACTGTCCTGTTCCAATGTATCCAAATGTGAATGTTTCCATAAATATATAATGCAACTCTATCTAAAATAAGCAGAGCTAAGAGAACATTCTAACAAGAGGATCGTACAGGCTCCCAGAGGGTAACAAAAGGTCTTTGGTTTCCGCTGCACGTCCCCTTTTAATGAGTCCAAATACCTAGTGCTGGATGATGGAGAAGTCACTCTAAATGACAACTGATAGTCTGTGGACTCTCATTCAGCCCCTGTGTGGCTACTTGTCATCTACAACCGTTTTCCTATTGGTGCTAATCAAATCAAACTTTATTTGCCACATGCGCCGAATACAAGTGTAGACTTACTTACAAGCCCTTAACCAACAGTGCAGTTCAAGAAGAATAAAATATTTACCAAGTAGGCTAAAATAAAAAGTAATAATGAAAGTAACACAATAAGAATAACAATAACGAGGCTATATACAGGGGTCACTGGTACTGAGTCAGTGTGCAGGGGTACATGCTAGTTGAGGTAACCTGTACATGTAGGTGGGGGCGAAGTGACTATGCATAGGTAATAGAGGTCGACCGATTTTTCAACACCAATACCGATTATTGGAGGACCAAACACCCGATACCGATTAATCGGCCGATTTATATATATATATATATATATATATATATATATCTGTAATAATGACAATTACAACAATACTGAAGGAACAATGAACACTTTTATTTTAACTTTATATAATACATAAATAAAATCAATTTAGTCTCAAATAAATAATGAAACATGTTCAATTTAGTTTAAATAATGCAAAAACAAAGTGTTGGAGAAGTAAGTAAAAGTGCAATATGTGCCATGTAAAAAAGCGAACGTTTAAGTTCCTTGCTCAGAACATGAGAACATATGAAAGCTGGTGTTTCCTTTTAACATGAGTCTTCAATATTCCCAGGTAAGAAGTTTTAGGTTGTAGTTATTATAGGAATTATAGGACTATTTCTCTCTATACGATTTGTATTTCATATACCTTTGACTATTGGATGTTCTTATAGGTACTTTAGTATTGCCAGCCTAATCTCGGGAGTTGATAGGCTTGAAGTCATAAACAGCACAATGCTTGAAGCATTGCGAAGAGCTGCTGGCAAACGCAGGAAAGTGCTGTTTGAATGAATGCTTACGAGCCTGCTGCTGCCTACCACCGCTCAGTCAGACTGCTCTATCAAATTATAGACTTAATTATAATATAATAACACACAGAAATATTAATATGGTCAAATCCGGAAACTATCATTTCAAAAACAAAACGTTTATTCTTTCAGTGAAATACGGAACCGTTCCGTATTTTATCTAATGGGTGGCATCCATAAGTCTACATATTGCTGTTACATTGCACAACCTTGAATGTTATGTCATAATTATGTAAAATTCTGGCAAATTAGTTCGCAATGAGCCAGGCGGCCCAAACTGTTGCATATACCCTGACTCTGTGTGCAATGAACGCAAGAGAAGGGACACACTTTCCCTAGTTAATATTGCCTGCTAACATGAATTTCTTTTAACTAAATATGCAGGTTTAAAAATATATACTTGTGTATTGATTTTAAGAAAGGCATTGATGTTTATGATTAGGTACACATTGGTGCAACGACAGTGCTTTTTTTCGCGAATGCGCTTGTTAAATCACCCGTTTGGCGAAGTAGGCTGTGATTCAATGATAAATTAACAGGCACCGCATCGATTATATGCAATACAGGACAAGCTAGATAAACTAGTAATAGCATCAACCATGTGTAGTTAACTAGTGATTATGTTAAGATTGTTTTTTATAAGATAAGTTTAATGCTAGCTAGCACCTTACCTTGGCTCCTTGCTGCACTCGCATCACAGGTAGTCAGCCTGCCACGCAGTCTCCTCGTGGAGTGCAATGTAATTGGCCATAATCGGTGTCCAAAAATGGCGATTACGATTGTTATGAAAACTTGAAATCGGCCCTTCCGATTAATCGGCCAACCTCTAATAGATAACAAACAAACAGCGAGTAGCAGCGCGGGGGTGGGGGTCAGTCAATTTAAATTGTCTGGTGGCAATTTTTATGAATTGTTCAGCAGTCTATTGGCTTGAGGGTAGAAGCTGTTAGGAGCCTTTTGGTCCTAGACTTGGCGCTCCAGTACTGTACGCCATGCGGTAGCAGAGAAAACAGTCTATAACTTGGGTGACTGGAGTCTCTGACAATTTTATGGGCTTTCCTCTGACACCGCCTATTATATAGGTCCTGGATGGCAGGAAGCTTGGCCCCAGTGATGTACCGGGCCGTTCGCACTACCCTCTGTAGCTCCTTATGGTCAGATGCCAAGCAGTTGCCATACCAAGCGGTGATGCAACTGGTCAGGATGCTCTCAATGGTGCAGCTGTAGAATCTTTTGAGGATCTGGGGAACCATGCCAAATTTTTTCAGTCTCCTGAGGGGGAAAAGGTTTTGTCGTGCCCTCTTCACGACTGTCTTGGTATGTTTGGACCATGATAGTTCATTAGTGATGTGGACATCAAGGAACTTGAAACTCTCGACCCGCTCTACTACAGCCCCGTCGATGTTAATGGAGGCCTGTTTGGCCCGCCTTTTCCTGTAGTCCACGATCAGCTCCTTTGTCTTGCTTACATTGAGGGAGAGGTTTTTGTCTTGGCACCACACTGCCAGTTCTCTGACCTCCTCCCTATAGGCCGTCTCATCGTTGTCGGTGATCAGGCCTACCACTATTGTGTCGTCAGCAAACTTAATGATGGTGTTGGAGTCATGTTTGGCCACGCAGTCTTGGGTGAACAGGGAATACAGGAGGGGACTAAGTACACACCCCTGAGGGGCCCAATTGTTAAGGATCAGTGTGGCAGACGTGTTGTTGCCTACTCTTACCACCTGAGGGTGGCCCGTCAGGAAGTCCAGGATCCATTTGCAGAGGGAGGTGTTTAGTCTCAGAGTCCTTAGCTTAATGATGAGCTTCGTGGGCACTATGGTGTTGAACGCTGAGCTGTATTCAATGAACAGCATTCTTACATATCACCTTTTGTCCAGGTGAGAAAGGGCAGTGTGGAGTGCGATTGAGATTGCGTCATCTGTGGATCTGTTGGGACGGTATGCGAATTGAAGTGGGTCTAGGGTATCCGGGAGGATGCTGTTGATGTGAGCCATGACCAGCCTTTCAAAGCACTTAAAGGCTACCGACATGAGAGATGAGTGCCACGGGGTGGTAATCATTTAGGCAGGTTACCTTTGCTTCCTTGGGCACAGGGACTATGGTGGTCTGCTTGAAACATGTAGGTATTACAGACTCGGTCAGGGAGAGGTTTAAAATGTCAGTGAAGACACTTGACAGTTGGTCCACGCATGTTTTGAGTTCACGTCCTGGTAATCTGTCTGGCCCAGCGCCTTGGTGAATGTTTACCTGTTTAAAGGTTTTGTTCATATCGGCTACCAAGAGCGTTATCACACAGTCATCCAGAACAGCTGGTGCTCTCGTGCATGCTTCAGTGTTGCTTCCCTGGAAGCGAGCATAAAAGGCATTTAGCTCGTTTGGTAGGCTCGCGTCACTGGGCAGCTCGCGTCTGGGTTTCCCTTTGTAGTCCGTAATAGTTTTCAAGCCCTGTCACATCCGACGAGCGTCAGAGCCAGTGTAGTAGGATTCAATTTTAATCCTGCATTGACACTTTGCTTGTTTGATGGTTCGTCTGAGGGCATAGCGGGATTTCTTAAAAGCATCCGGATTAGTCTCCTGCTCCTTGAAAGCAGCAGCTCTAGCCTTTAGCTCGATGCAGATGTTGCCTGTAATCCATGGCTTCTGGTTGGGATATGTACGTACAGTCACTGTGGGGACGACGTCATCGATGCACTTATTGATGAAGTCGATGACTGACATGGTGTATTCCTCAATGCAATTGGATGTATCCTGGCACATATTCCAGTCTGTGCTAGCAAAACAGTCCTGTAGTGTAGCATCCGCGTCATCTGACCACTTCCGTATTGAGCGAGTCACTGGTACAATTTTAGCTTGTAAGCAGGAATCAGGAGGATAGAATTACGGTCAGATTTTCCAAATGGAGGGCGGGGGAGAGCTTTGGATGCATCTCTGTGTGTGGGGTAAAGATGGTCTAGGATTTTTTCCCGCCTGGTTGCACATGTGACATGCTGGTAAAAATGTGGTAAAACTGATGTAAGTTTGCCTGCACTAAAAGCGTCGCTTCTGGGTGAGCATTTTCTTCTTTGCTTATGGCCTTATAGAGTTGGTTGAGAGCAGTCTTAGTGCCAGCTTTGTTTTGTGGTGGTAAATAGACAAATAATACAGATGAGAACTCACTTCGTAGATAATGAGGTCTGCAGCTTATCATAATTATTTGGTTACTTACTGTACCTCGAGACTTCTTTAATATTAGACATCGCGCACCAGCTGTTATTGACAAAAAGACACACACTCCCACTCCTTGTCTTACCAGAGGTAGCGTCTCTGTTCTGCCGGTGCATGGAAAATCCAGCTAACTCTATATTGTCTGTATCTTTCGTTCAGCCACACCCCGGTGAAACATAAGATGTTACAGTTTTTAATGTCCCGTTGGTAGGATAATCTTAATAGTAGGTCATCAATTTTATTTTCCAATGATTGCACGTTAGCAAGAAGAATGGAAGGCATTGGGAGTTTACTCGCTCGCCTTCAGGTTCTCAGAAGGATCCCCGATCTGCGTCACCTTTTCCGGCGTCTTTTCTTCACGCAAAAGGCGTGGATCTGGGCCTGTTCCAGTGAAAGCAGGACATCCTTCTTGTCAGACTCGTTAAAGGAAAAGGTTTCTTCCAGTCCATGGTGAGTAATCGCTTTTCTGATGTCCATAAGTTATTTTCGGTCATAAGAGACGGTAGCAGCAACATTACACAAAACTAAAAAAAATTGGTTGGGAGAATGTAAAACGTCAGCCATGTTCTTTGGCGCCAGTATGTCTGATTTGGTTACTTACTGTACCCAAAATCACATTTTGCTCTACCTGAAGTACCCCCTCATGTTCCACTGATCATTAGGCCTATGGTCTTAAGAGTCTTTCCAATTCCCCCCTGTGGATAGGCAAGGTACTTCCAGGGGTAGAACACCCCAGATTGAAAACCACTGCACTCACCTCCTCACACTCAGCCCCATGGAAGACCACCAGACTATCACACTCTCTGCACTTGGATAGGGCCCTCAGCTTCCTCAGCTTGTGTGTCTGGGCTGCCTTGGACATCTGGGTGTTACGGAATGGACCTGGAGAACTGGCTGTCTCTATCAGCATCTCACTCAGACCTGAGGGAGAGAAGAGACGGAGAGGAGAGGAGGGAAAGAAAGCGAGAGAGAGAGGGAGGGAGTCAGTATCATCTCCATTAAAAGCATCACTCTCACTATTATTGGTCTTTTCTGTTGTTGGTCCAAACATTGTTTTGCTCAGTGAGTGTAATATTAATAATAATCATAATTTTGGTGGGTGCTTATGCAAAACTCCATTGTTTAGCTGGAATGGAAGTGTTTATACTGTATGTTTGACTGTGATATGTGGTTGTAACACCTATCTTAAGATGAATACACTAATTGTAAGTCGCTCTGGATAAGAGCATCTGCCAAATTACTAAAATGTCAAATGTACAGTGCCTTTAGAAAGTATTCACACCCCTTGACTTTTACCACATTTTGCTGATCAAATTGAGATTTTGTGTCACTGGCCTACACACAATACCACATAATGTCAAAGTGGAATTATGTTTTTAGAAATGTTAACAAATTAATAAAAAATGAAGTCAATAAGTATTCAATCCCTCTGTTATGGCAAGCCTAAATAAGTTCAGGAGTAAAAATTTGCTAAACAAGTCACACAATAGGTTGCATGGACTCACTCTGTGTGAAATACTAGTGTTTAACATGATTTTTGAATGACTACCTCATCTCTGTACACCACACATACAATTATCTGTAAGGTCCCTCAGTCGAGCAGTGAATTTCAAACAGAGATTCAACCACAAAGACCAGGGAGGTTTTCCAATGCCTCACAAAGGAGGGCACCTATTGGTAGATGGGTAAAAATAAAAAAAAGCAGACATTGAATATCCCTTTGAGCACAGTGAATCTATTAATAACAGTTTGGGTGGTGTATCAATACACCCAGTATACACCAACTACATATACATCCACTACAAAGATAAGGAGTCCTTCCTAACTCAGTTGCCAGAGAAGAAGGAAACCGCTCAGGGATTTCATAAGGCCAATGGTGACTTTGAAACAGTTTAAGGGCTGTGATAGGAGAAAACTAAGGATGGATCAACAACATTGTAGTTACTCTACAATACTAACCAAAATGACAGAATGAAAAGAAGGAAGGAAGCCTGCACAGATTAAAAATATTCCAAAACATGCATCCTGTTTGCAATAAGGTACTAAATAAAAAATGCAAAAAATATGGCAAAGTACTTTATGTCCTGAACACAAAGTGTTATGTTTGAGGCAAATCCAATAAAACATATCACTGAATACCACTCTCCATATTTGGAACCCAGGGGTGGCTGCATCATGGTATAGGTATGCTTGTCATCGGCAAGGACTTGGGTAGTTTTTTAGGATAAAAAGAAAAGGAATAGAGCAAAGCACAGTTAAAATCCTAGAGGAAAACCTGGTTAAGTCTGCTTTCTAACAAACACTGGGAGACAAATTCCCCTTTTAGCAGGACAATAACTTAAAACACAAGGACAAATCTACACTCGAGATGCTTACCATGACATTGAAGTGGTCTAGTTACAGTTTTGACTTAAATTGGATTGAAAATCTATGGCAAGACTTTAAAATGGTTGTCTAGCAATGATCAACAACCAACTTGACAGAGATTGAATAATTTTTAAGTAATAATTGTATAATCTAGGTGTACAAAGCTCTTAGAGACTTACATTTAGCAGACACTCTTATTCAGAGCGGCTTACAGGAGCAATTAGGGTTAAGTGCCTTGCTCAAGGGCACATCGACAGATTTTTCATCTAGACGGCTCAGGTATTCAAACAAGCAACCTTTCGGTCACTGGCCAAATGCTGTTTTCTTTTTTTAACCCCTTTTTCTTCCCAATTTCGTGATATTCAATTGATAGTTACAGCCTTGTCCCATCGCTGCAACTCCCGTACGGACTCGAGAGAGGCGAAGGTCGAGAGCCATGTGTCCTCCAAAACACGACCCTGCCAAGCTGCACCGCTTCTTGACACACTTCTCGCTTAACACGGAGCCAGCCGCACCAATGTGTTGGAGCAAACACCGTCCAACTGGCAACCGTGTCGGCGTAGATGCACCCTGCCCACCACAGGAGTGTCTAGAGCGCGATGGGACAAGGACCCGGGTCTGTAGTGACGCCTCTAGCATTGCGATGCAGTGCCTCAGACTGCTGCGCCACTCGGGAGGCCATGGCCCAACGCTCTTAACCGCTAGACTACATGTCACCACTTACTCAGAAACACTCACAGCTGTAATCGTTGCCAATGGTGATTCTAGCATGTTTTAACTCGGGTTTGGATACTTATGTAAATGTGATATTTCTGTATTTTATTTTCAATAAAGTTGCGCAAATTTCTGAAAACATGTTTTCACTTTGTCATTATTGGGTATTGTGTGTAGATGGGTGAGAACAAAACATATATTTAATTCACACTGTAACACAACAAAATGTGGAATAAGTCAAGGGGTATGACTACTTTCTGAAGGTACTGTAAATGTTTTACATACAGATCTATTACTGTATTGATTCATAGTTTTTTATGTTGATAACACAAATGTATCAGTTACTTGGGGTGGCAGGAAGCCTAGTGGTTAGACCGTTGGACTAGTAACCAAAAGGTTGCAAGATCAAATCCTGAGCTGACAAGGTAAAAATCTGTCGTTCTGCCCCTGAACAATGCAGTCAACCCACTGTTCCTAGACTGTCATTGAAAATAAGAATTTGTTCTTAACTGACTTGCCTAGTTAAAGAAATGTATAAAAAATATAGTTATTTGTGACATTTGACTGTGTAAAACCTAGCGGTACTACATATTTCTCTGAGTGAGGCGGATATTTACCATTTTGATTATTTGTCTCTCTGAAATGAAACCATCAATGATACATTTCAAACAAATACGTCTGTCTTTAAACAACCCCATGCCATGATTAGTGAAAAAACACACCAATCTCGTTCATAAGATCTTTTAACAATAAAAGCTAACTTACCCACATTTCTGAAAATGGATATATAGCGTTTTAGAAAGAAGATCTCTTATACACATGTGTGTAATTGGAAATGTGTTTTTTTGCATATCCCAACTCCCCCTGAGACACCCTCAGAGAGTGAGGTCGCGGCCAGTGTCTGCCATTATCAACAGCGACCCTGGAGCAATAAGGGTTAAGTGCCTAGCTCAAGGGCACATCAGTAGATTTGTTCACCATGGAGATTCAAAATAGCAACATTTACTGGACTAATGCTCTAACTGCTAGCCTACCTTTGCTTTGCTGCTGAAGAGATTATTGCTCCAAATGAGACTGTCATAACTGTTACCACATACTCTTATGACATTTCAAGCAACTGTTAAACCACACACGCACGCACGCACGCACGCACGCACGCACGCACGCACGCACGCACGCACGCACGCACACACACACACACACACACACACACACACACACACACACACACACACACACACACACACACACACACACACACACACACACACACACACACACACACACACCTTCCCTGAACTTCCCTTTGCCAAAGCAAGCATATAGAAACATATCAAATGAATGAACTCTCTGACTCACCGTTGTCTGACGGCGAGGGCGGCTCTCTCTCGTCCAGGTCATCAGCTGACGACATAGTCCCCGTGGAGGGGGTTCTGGGTAATCTCCTCTTGAAGTCACCTAAGCAGGAGGCAGTGAACGCACGACATATTCTCATAGTAACTTCTCAATACAACTGTCTAGCTACTCAGTACTACTGTCCACCGTCTAACTGAGGCCTGGTCTAGTAGTAATATCAATTGTATGCAGTAAGCACGCATGACTGTAGGTCGTTTTGGATGAAAGTGTCTGCTAAATGGCACATATTATATTATTATATATTATATTATTATATTTATTAGTAGATCCTTGGTTTTAGGTTATCTCAGAATGTCTGCTCCTTTCTAGCAATAGCTTCAAGCCTGGCTTGGTATGAACTGAGCGACTGTCGAAGAGTGTCCAGCTATTATAACACAGGACCCTCCAATGGCAAGAGGTCAGGGGACCAACAGGGGACCACCCACGAGTCATTCTGGGTGATTCACAGCTACATTCAATGATCAATCCTTCTGGTTGATCCCTTACTGTTCTGATAATGGCCTGGACTAGAGGCCAACGTCAGACAAGTGATAGGCCACATTCCCCACATTTCTCCAGACATTGGGGCACTTTGGAAATATAGGACTGACTAGATAGCAAACTCTCACTCCAATCATTCTAGATATGTATGAGTCCAAAGGTGCTAACGAGTCAGATTGCTTAATCCAGTTAAATTAACTATAACTAGTTAAATAAAACATCTCACTCTGGAACGCTTGTTTTGTATGATTATAACATGATTGTAACACTATAATTAATTTGAAGGAAGCACATCGTAACGCTATTAGATAATCAACACAAAACAACACCAGAATAACCCAAAACTCCAGAAAATGTCACTGTTATTTACACAGCCTGTAGATCACGTCCCTCTCCAGGGTATTATAGATACACCTTCAGGACTCAGGCATGCTCCCACTGTCAGTCTGTCTGTCTCTGTCTCTGTGTCTGGTTATTTTATTTTTCGTCTGTCTCTGTCACGTCTAGGAGGAAGGCTGCTATGACATCACAACCATCAATCAATTCCTTTCAACAGGTGATGAAAGCTAAGGCAGACAAGGGGCGGTGCTGGTTGGTGCCAGGTGTTTGGAAGGTGGCTGCCAAGCCAATGGATAGAAGGTTGTGTGGAGATATGGCCCTGGGCTAGGAAGGGTATATAGGGAGGAGGAGGGTGGAGAGATGGGGCCTTACCTGGGCTGGCGGTGGGGGAGTCCATGGATCTGGACTCGCTGCTGCCTCCGGCGCTCTCTGAGTCACTGCACATCCCCCCGCCCTGACTACCCGTTCCCCAGGGTCGGAACGGGCCCTGGATCCTCAGAGCTGGAACACACAATAGGAAATACTCACTCTGCATCTGTTACTGTACTCTTCCAATACATTTGCATTTATCCAATCACTCATAACTGAAAATCTTTTACGTTTAGTTATTGAAACATTTGAAACAAAATGAATGCATGAATGTAGCTATTCAGAAATTCAGCTCATTCAAATTCAGTCAAGGAAACATGGACTAGACTGGCTAATTGCATCCTCATTGATAAAGGCATAATGAGTGGGTTATGTGTGGGATAGAGGACACATTAATTCAGTATCAAGTGGTTTACATGGAAACACTTGATGATCACAAAAGGAGATCATCATCCCATAGACCTCTGTACACATCAAACGAATACAAACAAAAATGATGTATCATGAATGGGTTGATTATGTAAGCATTGCTTTTACATTCAAAACATGTCTTTTTTTCTCAATGCCTATGAGGTCCTGGACATGAAGAAGATAGAGATTACCAGACTGTAAAAGTAATTCAACATCTACCGAAGATTATGACAGGGGGAAGTTTTGCCTACTAAAACAATATTGGGGGTAAATTGTTAATTTGGCCTGCAGTGAAGTGTGAGATAAGTCTATCAGTGTCATGAGCTGATCTGAGTGCGTGTGAATGAGTGTGTGAGAGTGTGTGTGAAGGTGTGTGTGTCCCTGAATGACAGACAGTCAGATGAGGACTGGATCAACCTGGAGGCTTCCAGACTCACTCACACCAACACAAGAACAACACACACACTCTCTCTCTATCTCTTGCTCACCCAAGTTATGTGTACATATCTACCTAATTTACCTCGTACCGCTGCACATGGACACGGTACTGGTACTCTGTGTATATAGCCAAGTTACCATTACTCACTGTGTATTTATTATTACTTGTATTATTATGTGTTATTACTGTTTTATTATTTCTCTATTTTCTTTCTCTCTGCATTGTTGGGAAGATCCCGTAAGTAAGCATTTCACTGTAAGTTTACACCTGTCGTTTACGAAGCATGTGACAAATATAATCTGATTTGACTTGGATTTGAATTCTATCTCGTGTATGCTTCAAAATAAAAATGAGTGTTTTCATTCCTTCCTCTTGTTGTTTATTAACCTGTATTATAGGATCAAGCCTCATCAGAAACCCGCATGTATTTCTCCATAGATGACTAGGCTACCACTAGACTACCTTGGATGTCGGTGCTGCTGTTGGACCGTCTCTCAGAGATCTTGGCGGGCCGTGTGTTGACCGGGCTCTCCACTTCGTCGGTCCCCAGGAAGTCCCCAGAGGTGACGGACATCTGAGACAGGTTACCATGGGAACTGTGGGTACTGCAGTGGGTGCTGCTCAACGACCGCTTGGCGAGGGGCAACCTGGGAAGAGTTTAGATGAACATTCCATCTCACGTTATAGGCAACATAGAGATTATCAAGTGTCTTGTGACGGTACTGTAATCAATCAACATGAACTCACATGGACGGATCCATAGCCTTTACATACATAATCACCAAACTGAATATCTGAGAAAGGCAATTGATTATTCCCATTAACATCAATAGAAACCTGAAATGAACAGCCCAATCAACATTCACATATGTGGAAATTGATAACGGACTACTAATAATCAATGGATCTAATACCAATCAACGGGCCCTCCTACAAAGACGTGCATATAGGCAGTCTATAGGATATAGGTCTATAATGAACCCCTGCTTCCCCTCTGTGTCGCCCCACTGCTTTTGCTCAGAGAAGTAAACAAACCAAGAACAAAGTATCTACGTCGACACTCTGTTTCACTACGTACATCCTTACACAAGCAGAGTCTATGACGACCACTCATGAACGGAAGGGCTAAAAATGATATTTTTTTGTATGAAGTTAAGAATGGTCCAGTGGGCAAACTTGGGCCTATCTTATATCTGTACACGGATCAGCAAGAGAGTTGAACAACTTAGATTGTAGTTTCAGTCCGAAGGCATGGCCTGAAATAGTATTATGAAAACAGAGTTTTCCCCTTCCCTCTACCTCTTTCTTCACCTCTCTCTCTCTCTTTCTCTTTCCCATGACCAGTCACTACCTCAGGAAGTCCTGCAGACCAAACTCAATTGTGTTCCCCTCTCTAACACAATCCCTCTAAAAAAAATCTCTCTCTTTCTCTCTCTCTCTCTCGCTCTTTCTCTCTCTCTCGCTCTCTCCCGCTCTCCCAGTCACTCGTTCTCTCAGCAAATCACTAAATATAATACCGTTCTCCATAAGGCTTTTTCTCTCAAAACACAATCTTCCTGCTCTCCCACAGAGAGCAACTCACTCATTTGTTCATATGATGGCACTCCTGGAGATCTCAATCCTATTTACGATGATGCTTCACAAGTTTTTAGGCGCACACACACACACACACACACACACACACACACACACACACACACACACACACACACACACACACACACACACACACACACACACACACACACACACACACACACACACACACACACACACACACTCTATTTATGTTTAAGGATCAAAGAGTGAGTTTAAGCCAAAGTAGTAGGATAATCAAAATCACAGCATCCATCCAGTGTTCCCCTCACCCTGCGTTGTTACAGTGTGAGACGGTGGCGTCGAAGGAGTAGGACTCCACCCTGGGTCTGTCTGACTGGGCAGGAAGACTCCTGACGAAGCCAACGTATCGCTGACCCGGCTCGTACAGCTTGGCGCTCTCACACAGAGACTGGTGGTTGACGGGTAGAGACACAACCTGGGCCTGCTGAAGCTGGAACCAATTCACTGTCACCTGGGGAGACGTACACACAGAGAAAGCCCATGAGATACAACACCCATATAATTAGAATAAGCTTTTATGACAGTATCTACACCAGACAAAATGTCCAAAAATGGCCTTTAGTAGTCACTGGACATACTATATTACTATCTACTATATTTTGGGGAATATTTGATTTTACTCAAACATTTGGATCCTGTAAGATATATTTGTCAACATACTGCTTTCAGAGTGAGGTCACACTGGAAGACCAGCTTTCGTAACTGGGTGAGGATCTCACTCTTGGTGTTGGCCAGGTCCACTCTCTTCACCCCTAAATCTGTCAGACAGGCCTTGCACTGGTCTCTGGCCTCATCCGCCTATGGAAAAGAGTGTGTGGGGGGGGAATAACATGTCAAGCAGAACTGCTCACAACTACAATCCAGTGATCAAAAGAGTAACATCTTCAATATGTCAATGTGGATTCCCATGTAGCAGTTATGGGTTCCCGAGTGGCACAGTGGTCTACAGACACCCTGGTTTGAATCCAGGCTGTATCACAACCGGCTGTGATTGCGAGTCCTATAGGGCGGCGCACAATCACACACACACACACACACACACACACACACACACACACACACACACACACACACACACACACACACACACACACACACACACACACACTCTATTTATGTTTAAGGATCAAAGAGTGAGTTTAAGCCAAAGTAGTAGGATAATCAAAATCACAGCATCCATCCAGTGTTCCCCTCACCCTGCGTTGTTACAGTGTGAGACGGTGGCGTCGAAGGAGTAGGACTCCACCCTGGGTCTGTCTGACTGGGCAGGAAGACTCCTGACGAAGCCAACGTATCGCTGACCCGGCTCGTACAGCTTGGCGCTCTCACACAGAGACTGGTGGTTGACGGGTAGAGACACAACCTGGGCCTGCTGAAGCTGGAACCAATTCACTGTCACCTGGGGAGACGTACACACAGAGAAAGCCCATGAGATACAGCACCCATATAATTAGAATAAGCTTTTATGACAGTATCTACACCAGACAAAATGTCCAAAAATGGCCTTTAGTAGTCACTGGACATACTATATTACTATCTACTATATTTTGGGGAATATTTGATTTTACTCAAACATTTGGATCCTGTAAGATATATTTGTCAACATACTGCTTTCAGAGTGAGGTCACACTGGAAGACCAGCTTTCGTAACTGGGTGAGGATCTCACTCTTGGTGTTGGCCAGGTCCACTCTCTTCACCCCTAAATCTGTCAGACAGGCCTTGCAGTGGTCTCTGGCCTCATCCGCCTATGGAAAAGAGTGTGTGGGGGGGGAATAACATGTCAAGCAGAACTGCTCACAACTACAATCCAGTGATCAAAAGAGTAACATCTTCAATATGTCAATGTGGATTCCCATGTAGCAGTTATGGGTTCCCGAGTGGCACAGTGGTCTACAGACACCCTGGTTTGAATCCAGGCTGTATCACAACCGGCTGTGATTGCGAGTCCTATAGGGCGGCGCACAATTGGCCCAGCGTCGTCCGGGTTTGGCTGGTGTAGGCCGTCATTGTAAATAAGCATTTGTTCTTAACTGACTTGCCTAGTTAAATACATTTAAAAAAAAAAAATAGGTTAGTTGTTCAGAAGTGGTTAACTCTGGATAAGAGCGTCGACTAATAAGAGCGTCGACTAATTCAGTAACCCTAGGCCTCAAGCTTTGGTCCTCAGTGGGTAACTATGGGCCTAAGCGATGAGCTATGGGTTTCAGGGATGATCTATGGGCCTCACGGATGATCTATGAGCCTCACGGATGAGCTATGGGCCTCAGACATGACATGGATGAGCTATAAACCTTAGGGACAAGACATTTTACCTTCTGCAGAGCCTCCTCCTCCAGCCTGCGTCTCTTCTCCAGCTTGGCTGCTCCCAGCTGCTCCTCCTCTACTCGGCTGGTGGACACCCGGGCCTTCTCATACTCCTCCTGTCTCTGGGCCTGCAGAACACGGGCCTTCCTCAGGGCACTGTCCGCTTCATGCTGAAAACACACACAGCGTTAACACAAGGGATACACAAGGCAAACAAACACACTAAACCACACACATGTACGCACACAAACATGTCTGCTACAAAATTGTTGACTCAGCCCTAATCATTGTTCTTTTTTCAACCAATTTTCTCTCACACTACAAAGGCAAAACATGGTTCCACGACACACAAAGGAAACACAAATAAACTGTCCTTAGAGATACACACTAACCAACTCATTCCTTAGAGATAAACACGAACCAACCCAGTACTTAGAGATAAACACTAACCAACCCAGTCCTTAGAAATACACACTAACCAACCCAGTCCTTAGAGATAAACACTAACCAACCCAGTCCTTAGAGATACACACTAACCAACCCAGTCCTTAGAGATACACACTAACCAACCCAGTCCTTAGAGATAAACACTAACCAACCCAGTCCTTAGAGATACATACTAACCAACCCACTCCTTAGAGATATATACTAACCAACCCAGTCCTTAGAGATACATACTAACCAACCCAGTCCTTAGAAATACACACTAACCAACCCAGTCCTTAGAGATAAACACTAACCAACCTAGTCCTTAGAGATACATACTAACCAACCCAGTCCTTAGAGATAAACACTAACCAACCCAGTCCTTAGAGATACATACTAACCAACCCAGTCCTTAGAGATACACACTAACCAACCCAGTCCTTAGAGATACACACTAACCATCCCAGTCCTTAGAGATACACACTAACCAACCCAGTCCTTAGAGATACACACTAACCAACCCAGTCCTTAGAGATAAACACTAACCAACCCAGTCCTTAGAGATACATACTAACCAACCCAGTCCTTAGAGATACACACTAACCAACCCAGTCCTTAGAGATACATACTAACCAACCCAGTCCTTAGAGATACACACTAACCAACCCAGTCCTTAGAGATAAACACTAACCAACCCAGTCCTTAGAGATACATACTAACCAACCCAGTCCTTAGAGATAAACACTAACCAACCCAGTCCTTAGAGATACATACTAACCAACCCACTCCTTAGAGATACATACTAACCAACCCAGTCCTTAGAGATACATACTAACCAACCCAGTCCTTAGAAATACACACTAACCAACCCAGTCCTTAGAGATAAACACTAACCAACCCAGTCCTTAGAGATACATACTAACCAACCCAGTCCTTAGAGATAAACACTAACCAACCTAGTCCTTAGAGATACATACTAACCAACCCAGTCCTTAGAGATACACACTAACCAACTCATTCCTTAGAGATAAACACGAACCAACCCAGTACATAGAGATAAACATTAACCAACCCAGTCCTTAGAGATACATACTAACCAACCCAGTCCTTAGAGATAAACACTAACCAACCCAGTCCTTAGAGATACATACTAACCAACCCACTCCTTAGAGATACATACTAACCAACCCAGTCCTTAGAGATACATACTAACCAACCCAGTCCTTAGAAATACAAAGTAACCAACCCAGTCCTTAGAGATAAACACTAACCAACCCAGTCCTTAGAGATAAACACTAACCAACCTAGTCCTTAGAGATACATACTAACCAACCCAGTCCTTAGAGATAAACACTAACCAACCAAGCCTAAGAGATACATACTAACCAACCCAGTCCTTAGAGATACACACTAACCAACCCAGTCCTTAGAGATACACACTAACCAACCCAGTCCTTAGAGATACACACTAACCAACCCAGTCCTTAGAGATACACACTAACCAACCCAGTCCTTAGAGATACACACTAATCAACGCAGTCCTTAGAGATACAGTACACACTAACCAACCCAGTCCTTAGAGATACACACTAACCAACCCAGTCCTTAGAGATACACACTAACCAACCCAGTCCTTAGAGATACACACTAACCAACCCAGTCCTTAGAGATACACACTAACCAACCCAGTCCTTAGAGATAAACACTAACCAACCCAGTCCTTAGAGATACACACTAACCAACCCAGTCCTTAGAGATATACACTAACCAACCCAGTCCTTAGACATACACACTAACCAACCCAGTCCTTAGAAATACACACTAACCAACCCAGTCCTTAGAGATACACACTAACCAACCCAGTCCTTAGAAATACACACTAACCAACCCAGTCCTTAGAGATACACACTAACCAACCCAGTCCTTAGAGATACACACTAACCAACCCAGTCCTTAGAGATACACACTAACCAACCCAGTCCTTAGAGATACACACTAACCAACCCAGTCCTTAGAGATACACACTAACCAACCCAGTCCTTAGAGATAGACACTAACCAACCCAGTCCTAAGAGATACACACTAACCAACCCAGTCCTAAGAGATACACACTAACCAACCCAGTCCTTAGAGATACACACTAACCAACCCAGTCCTAAGAGATACACACTAACCAACCCAGTCCTAAGAGATACACACTAACCAACCCAGTCCTTAGAGATAGACACTAACCAACCCAGTCCTTAGAGATACACACTAACCAACCCAGTCCTTAGAGATACACACTAACCAACCCAGTCCTTAGAGATACACACTAACCAACCCAGTCCTTAGAGTTACACACTAACCAACCCAGTCCTTAGAGATACACACTAACCAACCCAGTACTTAGAGAAACACACTAACCAACCCAGTCCTTAGAGATACACACTAACCAACCAAGTCCTTAGAGATACACACTAACCAACCCAGTCCTTAGAGATACACACTAACCAACCCAGTCCTTAGAGATACACACTAACCAACCCAGTCCTTAGAGATACATACTAACCAACCCAGTCCTTAGAGATACAAACTAACCAACCCAGTCCTTAGAGATACACACTAACCAACCCAGTCCTTAGAGATACACACTAACCAACCCAGTCCTTAGAGATACACACTAACCAACCCAGTCCTTAGAGATACACACTAACCAACCCAGTCCTTAGAGTTACACACTAACCAACCGAGTCCTTAGAGATACACACTAACCAACCCAGTCCTTAGAGATAAACACTAACCAACCCAGTCCTTAGAGATACACACTAACCAACCCAGTCCTTAGAGATACACACTAACCAACCCAGTCCTTAGAGATACACACTAACCAACCCAGTCCTTAGAGATACACACTAACCAACCCAGTCCTTAGAGATAAACACTAACCAACCCAGTCCTTAGAGATACATACTAACCAACCCAGTCCTTAGAGATACATACTAACCAACCCAGTCCTTAGAGATACATAATAACCAACCCAGTCCTTAGAGATACACACTAACCAACCCAGTCCTTAGAGATAAACACTAACCAACCCAGTACTTAGAGATAAACACTTACCAACCCAGTCCTTAGAGATACACACTAACCAACCCAGTCCTTAGAGATACACACTAACCAACCGAGTCCTTAGAGATACACACTAACCAACCCAGTCCTTAGAGATACACACTAACCAACCCAGTCCTCAGAGATACATAATAACCAACCCATTCCTTAGAGATAAACACTAACCAACCCAGTCCTTAGAGATACAGTACACACTAACCAACCCAGTCCTTAGAGATACACACTAACCAACCCAGTCCTTAGAGATAAACACTAACCAACCCAGTCCTTAGAGATACATACTAACCAACCCAGTCCTTAGAGATACACACTAACCAACCCAGTCCTTAGAGATACACACTAACCATCCCAGTCCTTAGAGATACACACTAACCAACCCAGTCCTTAGAGATACACACTAACCAACCCAGTCCTTAGAGATAAACACTAACCAACCCAGTCCTTAGAGATACATACTAACCAACCCAGTCCTTAGAGATAGACACTAACCAACCCAGTCCTTAGAGATACATACTAACCAACCCAGTCCTTAGAGATACACACTAACCAACCCAGTCCTTAGAGATAGACACTAACCAACCCAGTCCTTAGAGATACATACTAACCAACCCAGTCCTTAGAGATACATAATAACCAACCCAGTCCTTAGAGATACACACTAACCAACCCAGTCCTTAGAGATAAACACTAACCAACCCAGTACTTAGAGATAAACACTTACCAACCCAGTCCTTAGAGATACACACTAACCAACCCAGTCCTTAGAGATACACACTAACCAACCGAGTCCTTAGAGATACACACTAACCAACCCAGTCCTTAGAGATACACACTAACCAACCCAGTCCTCAGAGATACATAATAACCAACCCATTCCTTAGAGATAAACACTAACCAACCCAGTCCTTAGAGATACAGTACACACTAACCAACCCAGTCCTTAGAGATACACACTAACCAACCCAGTCCTTAGAGATAAACACTAACCAACCCAGTCCTTAGAGATACATACTAACCAACCCAGTCCTTAGAGATACACACTAACCAACCCAGTCCTTAGAGATACACACTAACCATCCCAGTCCTTAGAGATACACACTAACCAACCCAGTCCTTAGAGATACACACTAACCAACCCAGTCCTTAGAGATAAACACTAACCAACCCAGTCCTTAGAGATACATACTAACCAACCCAGTCCTTAGAGATAGACACTAACCAACCCAGTCCTTAGAGATACATACTAACCAACCCAGTCCTTAGAGATACACACTAACCAACCCAGTCCTTAGAGATAAACACTAACCAACCCAGTCCTTAGAGATACATACTAACCAACCCAGTCCTTAGAGATAAACACTAACCAACCCAGTCCTTAGAGATACATACTAACCAACCCACTCCTTAGAGATACATACTAACCAACCCAGTCCTTAGAGATACATACTAACCAACCCAGTCCTTAGAAATACACACTAACCAACCCAGTCCTTAGAGATAAACACTAACCAACCCAGTCCTTAGAGATACATACTAACCAACCCAGTCCTTAGAGATAAACACTAACCAACCTAGTCCTTAGAGATACATACTAACCAACCCAGTCCTTAGAGATACACACTAACCAACTCATTCCTTAGAGATAAACACGAACCAACCCAGTACATAGAGATAAACATTAACCAACCCAGTCCTTAGAGATACATACTAACCAACCCAGTCCTTAGAGATAAACACTAACCAACCCAGTCCTTAGAGATACATACTAACCAACCCACTCCTTAGAGATACATACTAACCAACCCAGTCCTTAGAGATACATACTAACCAACCCAGTCCTTAGAAATACAAAGTAACCAACCCAGTCCTTAGAGATAAACACTAACCAACCCAGTCCTTAGAGATAAACACTAACCAACCTAGTCCTTAGAGATACATACTAACCAACCCAGTCCTTAGAGATAAACACTAACCAACCAAGCCTAAGAGATACATACTAACCAACCCAGTCCTTAGAGATACACACTAACCAACCCAGTCCTTAGAGATACACACTAACCAACGCAGTCCTTAGAGATACATACTAACCAACCCAGTCCTTAGAGATACATACTAACCAACCCAGTCCTTAGAGATACATAATAACCAACCCAGTCCTTAGAGATACACACTAACCAACCCAGTCCTTAGAGATAAACACTAACCAACCCAGTACTTAGAGATAAACACTTACCAACCCAGTCCTTAGAGATACACACTAACCAACCCAGTCCTTAGAGATACACACTAACCAACCGAGTCCTTAGAGATACACACTAACCAACCCAGTCCTTCGAGATACACACTAACCAACCCAGTCCTCAGAGATACATAATAACCAACCCATTCCTTAGAGATAAACACTAACCAACCCAGTCCTTAGAGATACAGTACACACTAACCAACCCAGTCCTTAGAGATACACACTAACCAACCCAGTCCTTAGAGATAAACACTAACCAACCCAGTCCTTAGAGATACATACTAACCAACCCAGTCCTTAGAGATACACACTAACCAACCCAGTCCTTAGAGATACACACTAACCATCCCAGTCCTTAGAGATACACACTAACCAACCCAGTCCTTAGAGATACACACTAACCAACCCA
Organism: Salmo salar; assembly: GCF_965601325.2. Classification (NCBI taxonomy): domain Eukaryota; kingdom Metazoa; phylum Chordata; class Actinopteri; order Salmoniformes; family Salmonidae; genus Salmo; species Salmo salar. The sequence continues at coordinate 14,347,691 of NC_138309.1, forward strand.
GTCCTTAGAGATAAACACTAACCAACCCAGTCCTTAGAGATACATACTAACCAACCCAGTCCTTAGAGATACACACTAACCAACCCAGTCCTTAGAGATACATACTAACCAACCCAGTCCTTAGAGATACACACTAACCAACCCAGTCCTTAGAGATAAACACTAACCAACCCAGTCCTTAGAGATACACACTAACCAACCCAGTCCTTAGAGATAAACACTAACCAACCCAGTCCTTAGAGATACATACTAACCAACCCACTCCTTAGAGATACATACTAACCAACCCAGTCCTTAGAGATACATACTAACCAACCCAGTCCTTAGAAATACACACTAACCAACCCAGTCCTTAGAGATAAACACTAACCAACCCAGTCCTTAGAGATACATACTAACCAACCCAGTCCTTAGAGATAAACACTAACCAACCTAGTCCTTAGAGATACATACTAACCAACCCAGTCCTTAGAGATACACACTAACCAACTCATTCCTTAGAGATAAACACGAACCAACCCAGTACATAGAGATAAACATTAACCAACCCAGTCCTTAGAGATACATACTAACCAACCCAGTCCTTAGAGATAAACACTAACCAACCCAGTCCTTAGAGATACATACTAACCAACCCACTCCTTAGAGATACATACTAACCAACCCAGTCCTTAGAGATACATACTAACCAACCCAGTCCTTAGAAATACAAAGTAACCAACCCAGTCCTTAGAGATAAACACTAACCAACCCAGTCCTTAGAGATAAACACTAACCAACCTAGTCCTTAGAGATACATACTAACCAACCCAGTCCTTAGAGATAAACACTAACCAACCAAGCCTAAGAGATACATACTAACCAACCCAGTCCTTAGAGATACACACTAACCAACCCAGTCCTTAGAGATACACACTAACCATCCCAGTCCTTAGAGATACACACTAAACAACCCAGTCCTTAGAGATACACACTAACCAACCCAGTCCTTAGAGATACACACTAATCAACGCAGTCCTTAGAGATACAGTACACACTAACCAACCCAGTCCTTAGAGATACACACTAACCAACCCAGTCCTTAGAGATACACACTAACCAACCCAGTCCTTAGAGATACACACTAACCAACCCAGTCCTTAGAGATACACACTAACCAACCCAGTCCTTAGAGATAAACACTAACCAACTCAGTCCTTAGAGATACACACTAACCAACCCAGTCCTTAGAGATATACACTAACCAACCCAGTCCTTAGACATACACACTAACCAATCCAGTCCTTAGAAATACACACTAACCAACCCAGTCCTTAGAGATACACACTAACCAACCCAGTCCTTAGAAATACACACTAACCAACCCAGTCCTTAGAGATACACACTAACCAACCCAGTCCTTAGAGATACACACTAACCAACCCAGTCCTTAGAGATACACACTAACCAACCCAGTCCTTAGAGATACACACTAACCAACCCAGTCCTTAGAGATACACACTAACCAACCCAGTCCTTAGAGATAGACACTAACCAACCCAGTCCTAAGAGATACACACTAACCAACCCAGTCCTAAGAGATACACACTAACCAACCCAGTCCTTAGAGATACACACTAACCAACCCAGTCCTAAGAGATACACACTAACCAACCCAGTCCTAAGAGATACATACTAACCAACCCAGTCCTTAGAGATACAAACTAACCAACCCAGTCCTTAGAGATACACACTAACCAACCCAGTCCTTAGAGATACACACTAACCAACCCAGTCCTTAGAGATACACACTAACCAACCCAGTCCTTAGAGATACACACTAACCAACCCAGTCCTTAGAGTTACACACTAACCAACCGAGTCCTTAGAGATACACACTAACCAACCCAGTCCTTAGAGATAAACACTAACCAACCCAGTCCTTAGAGATACACACTAACCAACCCAGTCCTTAGAGATACACACTAACCAACCCAGTCCTTAGAGATACACACTAACCAACCCAGTCCTTAGAGATACACACTAACCAACCCAGTCCTTAGAGATAAACACTAACCAACCCAGTCCTTAGAGATACACACTAACCAACGCAGTCCTTAGAGATACATACTAACCAACCCAGTCCTTAGAGATACATACTAACCAACCCAGTCCTTAGAGATACATAATAACCAACCCAGTCCTTAGAGATACACACTAACCAACCCAGTCCTTAGAGATAAACACTAACCAACCCAGTACTTAGAGATAAACACTTACCAACCCAGTCCTTAGAGATACACACTAACCAACCCAGTCCTTAGAGATACACACTAACCAACCGAGTCCTTAGAGATACACACTAACCAACCCAGTCCTTAGAGATACACACTAACCAACCCAGTCCTTAGAGATACACACTAACCAACCCAGTCCTTAGAGATAAACACTAACCAACCCAGTCCTTAGAGATACACACTAACCAACGCAGTCCTTAGAGATACATACTAACCAACCCAGTCCTTAGAGATACATACTAACCAACCCAGTCCTTAGAGATACATAATAACCAACCCAGTCCTTAGAGATACACACTAACCAACCCAGTCCTTAGAGATAAACACTAACCAACCCAGTACTTAGAGATAAACACTTACCAACCCAGTCCTTAGAGATACACACTAACCAACCCAGTCCTTAGAGATACACACTAACCAACCGAGTCCTTAGAGATACACACTAACCAACCCAGTCCTTAGAGATACACACTAACCAACCCAGTCCTCAGAGATACATAATAACCAACCCATTCCTTAGAGATAAACACTAACCAACCCAGTCCTTAGAGATACAGTACACACTAACCAACCGAGTCCTTAGAGATACACACTAACCAACCCAGTCCTAAGAGATACACACTAACCAACCCAGTCCTAAGAGATACACACTAACCAACCCAGTCCTTAGAGATAGACACTAACCAACCCAGTCCTTAGAGATACACACTAACCAACCCAGTCCTTAGAGATACACACTAACCAACCCAGTCCTTAGAGTTACACACTAACCAACCCAGTCCTTAGAGATACACACTAACCAACCCAGTACTTAGAGAAACACACTAACCAACCCAGTCCTTAGAGATACACACTAACCAACCAAGTCCTTAGAGATACACACTAACCAACCCAGTCCTTAGAGATACACACTAACCAACCCAGTCCTTAGAGATACACACTAACCAACCCAGTCCTTAGAGATACATACTAACCAACCCAGTCCTTAGAGATACAAACTAACCAACCCAGTCCTTAGAGATACACACTAACCAACCCAGTCCTTAGAGATACACACTAACCAACCCAGTCCTTAGAGATACACACTAACCAACCCAGTCCTTAGAGATACACACTAACCAACCCAGTCCTTAGAGTTACACACTAACCAACCGAGTCCTTAGAGATACACACTAACCAACCCAGTCCTTAGAGATACACACTAACCAACCCAGTCCTTAGAGATACACACTAACCAACCCAGTGCTTAGAGATACACACTAACCAACCCAGTCCTTAGAGATACACACTAACCAACCCAGTCCTTAGAGATACACACTAACCAACCCAGTCCTTAGAGATACACACTAACCAACCCAGTCCTTAGAGATACACACTAACCAACCCAGTTTGTTCAAGGTCTGCTCTCATCTAGTCACACTGGTGGTGCAATTGGACTTCAAGAGATTACCTTCAACACTCTGCAGCTATTAAACCGCCTGAATAATATCAACAGCCTTTCTTGCACACACGCACACACACACACAGTGAGGGGTTTACATATCCTTTGATGACCGTGGCTGTTTGCTTTAAGTGTCCTTTTAATGTGACCTTTTAAAGTTCCGAAGTTCCACCCACCATTTTCTTCTGTTCTCTCTGCCACTGCTCCTTGACCTCCTTCCTCAGTTTGTCCAGCTCGTTCTTCCGCGCGAGGAGAGGCTACACACACACACACGCACACACACACACGCACACACACACACGCACACACACACCCCACACACACACACACACACACGCTTCAGTGAGTCAATGCTAACTTATCCATCAAATGCCTGTGAATATGGACTATGCAGATCAGAGCCGGACATACTGTAGAAAAGTCACGTAGATGTACATACCTGCATGAATTTGTTGGTTTGAAGGGTAGCTGCTGTGTGCAGTAGGAGCTGGCTGTACTCAATATCGTTCTTGAACGCTGACATGTAAATGTCCCGGAATGGCATGAACTCCTTTGATGGGAAGACAACAAAAGTGACTAATCACAATTCAAAAGAAGTAGTGTAGATGGTTTAAAATGATTCATTGTTTTCACAGCTGTTATCTTTTGAGATACAAATCAACCAGTGAACAGTGTGGTTATTATATCAAATGCAACTGATATGAGCAGAAAACATATTTCATCATAATCACCTGTTGACTTGCGAGTGTCTTCGCTGATTCGGCCATTTTGGCGTAGCTCTTCGCACACTCGATATCTGCAATCAGACACTCAACGTCACCTGCCTAGCCTGGTTATGCCATAAATGTTCAATACAGCATGATTAAGTAGCTACTGTCCCTGTGTGTAGTATGTAGACATGTAGTATTAAGTACAGGGCAAAAACCACAAATGCCCAGTAACCTATTCATCCAAATAGAGGAGCTAACGACAAATGACTAATCACACTACTACACTCTTAGCAAAAAAGGTGCTATCTAGAACCTAAAATGGTTCTTTGGCTGTCCCCATCGGAGAACCTTTTGAAGAACCCTTTTTGGTTCCAGGTAGAACACTTTTGGTTCCAGGTAGAACCCTTTCCAGAGAGGGTTGTACATGAAACCCAAAAGAGTTCTACTTGGAACAAAAAAGGGTTCTACCTGGAACCAAAAAGGGTTATTCTATGGGGATACATACTAACCAACTCAAGAACCTTTGGAAACCCTTATTTCTAAGAGTGTACACTATACTATGCTTAGGTAAGTTTAGTGTTTACTGTAGTGAAAAAGCATATAATAACCTCATCAGTGTTATATTCAACCCATGCAAGTTTGTCCTAGTGTATATCTGGGGCAATATAGAACAGGTGTGAAACTATCTATTATTGTATACAAGTAGGCTAATGCTAGGACAAATTAAGCAAATATACGGCAGCTAATACTAGGACAAACTAAGCTAATATACAGTAGCTCACGCTAGGACAAACTAAGCTAATACACAGTAGCTAACGCCAGGAAAAACAAAGCTAATATGCAGTAGCTAATGCTAGTACAAACTAAGCTAATACACAGTAGCTAATGCTAAGACAAACTATGCTAATATACCTTAGCTAATGTTAGGACAAACTAAGCTAATCTACAGTAGCTAATGCTAGGCTAACGCTAAGAAAAAAACACTTCCAGAGCTGAGGCAAAAGGAGTTAAAGATCAGCAAAGACCCCTAACCCCGAAAGACAGTTTGTGTGTATGCATTGATATGTAGGCTATGTGTGCCTTTTTAAAACATTTATGTAGTTCTGTCCTTGAGCTGTTCTTGTCCATTAATGTTCTGCATTATGTAATGTTTCATGTTTTGTGTGGACCCCATGAAGAGTAGCTGCTGTTTTTGCAACAGCTAATGATGATCCTAATAAAATACCAAATACCAACGGTGACACAGCTTACACCCCCTGTTCTTATGCACGATGCAACGCAAAGTGCCTGCATACAGCTGTTAGCCGTGGTATTTTGGCCATATACCACAAACCCCTGAGGTGCCTTATTGATATTATAAACTGATTACCAACGTAATTAAAACAGAAAAATACATGTTTTGTCATACCCATGATATGCGGAATGATATACCACTGCTATCAGCCAATCAACATTGAGGGCTCGAACCACACAATTTATAATATATAATCTAATAACAGTGTTCTATTTAATTATGTGGCTCCGACTCACCAATAATGAGATGTTTCTCTGTATTAATCCTATGTGTGTTAGAGGTAGCGGGAGGGAGAGAGACTCACCCATACTGAGTCGTTTGTCCACCCAGGCCAGCAGCTCCTTGGTGTACTTGGACCAGGCCTTGGCGTATAGTAGAGCTGACTCCACCCCGCCTTCACTCCGCTGCAGCGCCATGTCCACACCATCCACCTCCTCCGCCCTCGCCGGCGGCGATGGACCTGTGATGGTAATGGTAACACGCCATGGGTTGGGGAAGAAGAAGTTAGTGGGCCTAGGCCTGAGACCGAGCATTGCTACCTACTGGCTAACGGCTACTGGCAACTAGCTACGGACAAGCCCTTCTCTATCGCATGTGTGAGTGTCTGTGTATGACTGTGTGTGTGTGTTCGTGAGTGTGTACGAGTGCGCATGACTGTATGCGCACCAGTGTGTGTGTCAGATCTGTCAGAAAGTAAAGTCCCTGTTGACCTTGGGTTATGTGTTGGTAATACATTGTAATGCTAAGTAGACTGGACAGGACAGGGATTCCCTCCTCTATGTGTTAATGTGACTGAGCTAATAGGTCACTCTGTGTGACAGGAGAGCTTATATAGGCCCCTTAACTATACCATAGAGACTACATAGAGACAGACTATACACACGCACACACACACACACACACACACACACACACACACACACACACACACACACACACACACACACACACACACACACACACACACACACACACACACACACACACACACACACACACACACACACACACACACACACACGACCGGTCAAAAGTTTGGGGTCACTTAGAAATGTCCATGTTTTTGAACGAAAAGCTATTTTTTTGCATTAAAATAAAATACATCACAAATACAGACACAAATTACAATTGTAGCTGGAAACTGCATTTTTTTAAAGGAATATCTACATAGACGTACAGAGGCCCATTATCAGCAACCATCACTCCTGTGTTCCAATGGCACGTTGTGTCAGCTAATCATTTTACATTTAAGTCATTTAGCAGACGCTCTTATCCAGAGCGACTTACAGTAGTGAATGCATACATTTAATTTAATGCATTTTTTGCATTTTTTTTTTGTACTGGCCGCCCGTGGGAATCAAACCCACAACCCTGGCGTTGCACACACCATGCTGGCGTTGCAAACACCATGCTGGCGTTGCAAACACCATGCTCTACCAACTGAGCCACAGGGATGGCCAGCCTGTAATCGAACCCACAAATAATGATCCTCCAGATACTCAACTAGTCTAAAGGAGGCCAGCTTTATTGCTTCTTTAATCAGAACAACAGTTTTCAGCTGTGCTAACAAAATTGCAAAAGGGTTTTCTAATGATCAATTAGCCTTTCAAAATGATAAACTTGGATTAGCTAACACAACGTGCCATTGGAACACAGGAGTGATGGTTGCTGATAATGGGCCTCTGTACGCCTATGTAGATAATCCATAAAAAAACTGCAGTTTCCAGCTACAATAGTCATTTACAACATTAAAACTTATCTACACTGTATTTCTGATCAATTTTATGTTATTTTAATAGACAAAAATGTGCTTTTCCTACAAAAACAAGGACATTTCTAAGTGACCCCAAACTTTTGAACGGTAGTGTATATACAGTGCCTTCGGAAAGTATTCAGACCCCAGGACCTTTTCCACATTTTGTTACGCTCTAGCCTTGTTCTAAAATGGATTAAATAAAACTATTTCCTCAGCAATCTACACACAATACCCCATAATCACAAAGCCAAAAGTTTTTTTATTTGCAAATGTATTACCTTATTTACATAAGTATTCAGACCCTTTGCTATGAGACTCGAAATTGAGCTCAGCTGCATCCTGTTTCCATTTATCATCGTTGAGATGCTTTTACAACTTGATTGGACATGATATGGAAAGGCACATGCCTGTCTATATAAGGTCGTACAGTTAACAGTGCATGTCAGAGCAAAAACCATGTCAAAAACCAAGTCATGAGGTCGAAGGAATTGTCCGTAGAGCTCCGAGACTGCATTGTGTAGAGGCACAGATCTGGAGAAGGGTACCAAAAGATTTCTGCAGCATTGAAGGTCCCCAAGAATAGAATGGCCTCCATCATTCTTAAATGGAAGAAGTTTGGAACCACCAAGACTCTTCCTAGAGGTGGCCGCCCGGCCAAACTGGGCAATCGGGGGAGAAGGGCCTTGGTCAGGGATGTGACCAAGAGCCTAATGATCACTTCGACAGTGCTCTAGAGTTCCTCTGTGGAGATGGGAGAACCTTCCAGAAGGACAACCATCTCTGCAGCACTCCACCAATTAGGCCTTTATGATAGAATGGCAAGATGGTAGCCACTCCTCAGTAAAAGCTCCTACGGAGCGTGAAGGGAACGGCACCTCCATACCTTCAGGCTCTGATCAGGCCCTACACCCAAACAAGGGCACTGCGTTCATCCTCCACTGGCCTGCTGGCCCCCCTACCTCTGAGGAAGCACAGTTCCCTCTCAGCCCAGTCAAAACTGTTCGCTGCTCTGGCACCCCAATGGTGGAACAAGCTCCCTCACGACGCCAGGACAGCGGAGTCAATCACCACCTTCCGGAGACACCTGAAACCCCACCTCTTTAAGGAATACCTAGGATAGGATAAAGTAATCCTTCTAACCCCCCCCCCCCCTTAAAAGATTTAGATGCACTATTGTAAAGTGGTTGTCCACTGGATATCATAAGGTGAATGCACCATTTTGTAAGTCGCTCTGGATAAGAGCGTCTGCTAAATGACTTAAATGTAAATGTAAAAGGCACATGACAGCCCGCTTAGAGCTCGCCAAAATGCACCTAAAGACTCTCAGACCATAAGAAACAAGATTCTCTGGTCTGATGAAACCAAGATTGAACTCTTTGGCCTGAATGCCAAGCGTCACGTCTGGAGGAAACCTGGCACCATCCCTACGGTGAAGCATGGTGGTGGCAGCATCGTGCTGAGGGGATGTTTTTCAGCGGCAGGGACTGGGAGACTAGTCAGGATTGAGGCAAAGATGAATGAAGCAAAGTACAGAGAGATCCTTGATGAAAACCTGCTCTAGAGTGCTCAGGACCTCAGACTGGGGCGAAGGTTCACCTTCCAACAGGACAACGACCCTAAGCACACAGCCAAGATAACACAGGAGGGGCTTCGGGACAAGTCTCTGAATGTCCTTGAGTGGCCCAGCCAGAGCCCGGACTTAACACGATTGAACATCTCTGGAGTGACCTGAAAATAGCTGTGCAGCAACGCTCCCCATCCAACTTTGACAGAGCTTGAGAGGATCTGCAGAGAAGAATGGGAGAAACTCTACAGATATAGGTGTGCCAAGCTTGTAGCGTCATACCCAAGATGTAATTATATGTAATTATACATTTGCAAAAATGTCTAAGAACTTGTTTTTGCTTTGTCATTATGGGGTATTGTGTGTAGATTGATGAGGGGGGAAAATGTAATAAATTTTTGAATAATGCTGTAACGAAACAAAATGTGGAAAAAGTGAAGGGGTCTGAATACTTTCCGAAGGCACTGTATTAGAGTGAGAATATAAATATGTGGTGTGTACAGACAATATAATTAGGAAGATAAAATGGTATATACAGTAGTAGGTATATTACGAAGCGCTATTCAGTGGTTCCGTGTTTCTAGCCACCCAGCTTTGTGACAGAGGGAATGTGGTTTGTTGAGTACACAGAGTGACATAACACAGATTGACAGATTGAGCTGTATTAAGTTGATAGAGGAGAGGGCACTTTCGCTCAAAAAACTCTTCTAGAGCCATCCCACTGGGCACAGAATTTGAGTTGCACCCACTTTTGCCCTCAGAACAGACTCAATTCATATGGGCATTGACTCTACAAGGGGTCGAAAGTGTTCCACAACCCATGTTGACTCCAATGCTCCCCACAGTTCTTTGGGTGTTCTGTCACCCCAAGTGACATATAGCCTATCGACACATTGACACCTAATCATCTTTAGTTCTTTTTAGGGGTTTTCAATTGTTGTTTTTGATGACATTTTGTTTTTATTGCGTATATCTGACATTTTTGAGCCACGGATTTGCAGATTGACTGGTTAACTATTTTGGGCTTGGCTAACTAGATTTGTTTAAAAAATGCATCTGAGCACAGTACCGTCTTTTTTCACCTGGCTGCCAATTCCAGCTGTTTTGAGAACATCATTTGAGGAATCGCCTGAAGCGTGAGAGGAACAGGAGACAGAGGAATACAGCAGTGCTAAGAAAGAGGGCTCGTAATGAGGACGACTGGCTACTATTCTGAACTTTGCGTGGTGAACTTTCTGGCGCCCACAGCTGCTGAGGAATCCTCTAAGTGGTTCTACACAGAGAGGAAGAGGAGAAGTCCAGTAGCTATAACACTCAGGCTGGTTCCCAGACTTGCTCTCTACAAGATCATCAGCAGACTCCATCCCCATCATCCTCTGTCCAGCTCCCTTTGCTCAAGCCATGAACTGACCCTTTCCATCTTCGGAGGATGCGGCTTTCAAAGACTTGGCCTCTATTGGTTGACCTGTCATTGTATATTGCTTGTTTGTTTTCTTGCTCTTGAAGTGCTTTGAGATTCTATGAAAAGCGCTATAGAAATGTAATTTATTATTATTATTTTTCATAAAAGAATCCACAAAAGCAGGGCTGGTTTATGTCAATGTGTAATGTTTTTATAAGGGAGAGCCAAGCCAAGCTGTCATAGAGTATATCGTAAATTGTGAAGCACTATCAGTTGTTAAGTGGATGGAGTAGTAAGGTGTCATGGTGGTTGTAGTGCATGTTACCTGACGGATCATCTTTCTCTGGACCGGATACTACAGATTCCACGGAAAGGTTCTCAAACGACTGGGAATGAGACAGAACGGTTCCACAGTGATGAGTAAGGAACCGGATGGTACATGACATGACAGAATGACCATGGCTAGTGAGTGTTTTAATTTCCCTTTGTCTTATAGTTAAAAGCTACAAACCACATCAACACCCTGTCATGCTGTAATTAATCTCTAGAAGATATTTCAGGAGTGCCCTCCACTTCAAACAGGAAACAATCGCTCAGCCCCATCATACAGTGTTATGTTGTTGTTTCCTGAGAGCACCACACACTTTGACCTCCCCATCCTGGGTATCTTTAGACAGTCAATCACCCGCCTTTACTGTAAATACATAAATAATGTCCAGACAGACAGTTGTGTATGTATGTGTGTGTGTTTGTCTTACCCTGCTTCTTCGAGTCAGGGGCAGCCCCAACGCTGATCCATTCTCTACATCTCCCATAAGGAAGTCAGACACTCTGAAAGAGGAACACACAATAACAATGAAAGGCATGGAAATAACCCCTAGGCACTGGTCTGGGGTCAGATGTGTTGTGTTTATAACAATGGTAAGTCTATGGATTGGGGTAGGGCAAATCTCATCCTAGATCGGTGGTTGTGTGGGCAACTTCCCCTGAAGTGTTGGCAACACTTTAAGAGTCAACAACACAAGCAGCCATTATGCAAGGAAACACAGACTGAAGGTTGAGAATATTACATTATCTAGAGGTGTAAGACAAGGATACCCTGTACCTATTTAAATATAGTTTGTTTGTGTCACCATAAAGAGTCAGAAAAACAGAGCTAGTTATTGCAATCCCTATTACAACGTTGTACTTACACATTGCCAAAGGTGAATGCCAATGTGTCGATGGAAGTGTATATCTCTCCGAAAAGCTTCTGCTTGTTCTCCTCGTTCACCTCCTTGAAGTTAACACCTGTCAAAACGGATGAAGCAAGTTAGGCTAAACTGTGAAAACAAATAACTGGGACAACCTATACCTACTCAGAACTGAAGACAAGATGCACTGTAATGTCAAAACATATAACCTACATGAACATGAGACTAATCATTATCCGAATATGTTGCTATACAGGTTGAGAGCCTACATAACATGAGGTAGTGATGAGTGTTGTGAAATTGTCCGTCTCTATCACCATATATCCCCAAAACACTTCATCAGAATAGTTAGGCCTGAAAAGACTGGCACAGTAGAGATTTGACTGAAACAGTAGAGATTTGACTGAAACAGCAGAGATTTGAGATTTGACTGAAACCGTAGAGATTTGACTGAAACAGTAGAGATTTCACAGAAAAAGCAGAGTTTTGACTGAAACAGTACTGATTTGAATTGTAATCTGGAAAGACACACCGTTTCCTGCCTTAAGTCTAAACAAAGTGACGACTGAAAAAGAAAAGGGAAAAACACCAATGTAAATAGGTCTATAATCAGTCTCCACAATAAACTTCCTGTCTCACTCGGGAGGAGAGAAAATAAACCAGAATAGGAGCTCAACAGGCAGCACCAATAGCCCAAGCCGCATCTGAAATGGCACCCTATTCACTATATATTGCACTACTTTGGACCGGAGCGGTATGGTAGATCCTTGTGGACCCTGATAAAAAGTAGTGCACTATAGGGGAATAGGGTTCCATTTGGGTCGCAACACCAGTGACGCCATTCCCTGAGGCCATTCCCCTTGTGTCGATATTCTCTCTGCCTAACAATAGAGATGTCTGGAGATCAGGAGGGAAGCAGGAGATCAGGAGAATGGTTCAAGGAAAGAGGATTGCAGAAAGCACCTTTTCTTCTTCTTACCAGAAAGTTCTTTGAGTTGTCTTCTTTTACATGAGATATATTAGAATGCTCTAATTAAACGATCGGTAGTCCAGGTTGAAGGTTTTCTAGTTAGTTGAGCCCCATGGAGACTTAGTTCCAAACAGTTCAAACAACACTTAGCAGCACAAGAACCACAAACAGTTTCCATTCTAGAATCCTCTTCCGTCATACAGGAAATAGGTAAGCAAGCGACAAAGAAACTAGGAGACTCAAAGAGAGAGAGAGAGAGAGAGACCAGCAGCTCTCTATGCTCTTACAGTGCAGGCTTCCTGTCTCTATAGAACAAGAGGAACTCTACCGTAAAACACACACACATGCCAGCCACCACTTACCCACGACCAGGCTTGCCCTCCAGAGGCTGAACCCTTTTTAGCATTCAGTCTGTGTGTATGATGTGGTCCGCAGTCGGGTGGTTGTTATAGCACCAAACTCTTTCTACCCAAGCTGCTCTCAAGGACTTCTCTCTCTTCTCTCTTCTCTGTTGGTCTTCCTGGCTGTATGGTACAACCACTCCTTGACCGTAGAGCCACTCCTTACTCAGTAGGTCCTTCGTGGTTCAGTGGTTCCAAAAGGGGACCTGCCTCTAGTGGTCAAGCTGATCTACAGCCCTTTTAATACACTAAAGCTTTCTCCAACTGCCACAGGGGAAATGGCCGCACAAGTCTCTTCCTTTATCTCCATTTGTGTCACCTAATAAGGCATTTCTTTCCAGGGAATGGAGGCAAAATGTCTCCAGTACAGGGTTCAAGCCAATTCCATAAGTTCCAGAAGCTCCTATGAGAGGTAGGACCCTTTCAGACGGGACAGCAGAGTTAGTGGTTCAAGGTAGTGTGGGTCTCGGGAGAGTCTGTCTGTGAACGCAGCTAGCTAGCTACCTCTGCCTAGGAGACTATCGCTGCGTCTCTCTGGCCTTTACGTCCTCTCCTACCCCCTCCTCCCCTCCCCGCAACACAGGACATCCTGAAGCTCACTAGAACACAATGCCAGCACTCGCTCCGGCCAACTACAGTCCAAACGTGGATGTTACATCATCAGGCAAAAACGGCATTGTTTTCACTGGGAAAGCACATGACTCCTGAACGAACACTAATAAATTCCACCTCTGAGCCTACTGCAGGGGAAAGCCTGCTGACAAAACAGATATTGATGGAAGCAAACATACATGACATAGCCAGGACATAGGAGGAAGGCCATTGGGGGCCATCAGGCCATTGGGGGCCATGAGGCCATTGGGGGCCATGAGGCCATTGGGGGCCATGAGGCCATTGGGGGCCATTAGGCCAAGGTGCCATGAGGTCATTGGAGGCCATCATGGTAATGTTAATGCCTCAATGACCCACATACATAATGTGACTGGACTATGGTTGAAAAATTCCAGCGACATCCTAAAATGACCCAGTTTTCCAGAAATCCTGGTTGGAGGGTTCCGGATTTCCTGTTTGTTCCCTCTTTTTTTAACCTTTATTTAACCAGGTAGGCTAGTTGAGAACAAGTTCACATTTACAACTGCGACCTAGCCAAGATAAAGCAAAGCAGTGCGACACAAACAACAACACAGGGTTACACATGGAAAAAACAAACATACAGTCAAAAATACAATAGGAAAAAAAAGTATATATACAGTGTGTGCAAATGAGGTAAGATAAGGGAGGTAAGGAAATAAATAGGCCATAGTGGTGAAATAATTTCAATTTAGCAATTAAACACTGGAGTGATAGATGTGCAGAAGATTAATGTGCAAGTAGAAATACTGGAGTGCAAAGGAGCAACAACAACAAAAAATAACAGTATGGGGATGAGGTAGTTGGATGGGCTATTTACAGATGGGCTATGTACAGGTGCAGTGATCTGTGAGCTGCTCTGACAGCTGGCACTTAAAGTTAGTGAGGGAGATATGAGTCTCCAGCTTCGGTGACTTTTGAAATTTGTTCCAGTCATTGGCAGCAGAGAACTGGAAGGAAAGGCGGCCAAAGGAGGAATTGGCTTTGGGAGTGACCAGTGAAATATACCTGCTGGAGCGTGTGCTACGGGTGGGTGCTGCTATGGTGACCAGTGAGCTGAGATAAGGCGGGGCTTTACCTAGCAAAGACTTATAGATGACCTGGAGCCAGTGGGTTTGGCGACGAATATGAAGCGAGGGCCAGCCAACGAGAGCATACAGGTCGCAGTGGTGGGTAGTATATGGGGCTTTGGTGACAAAACGGATGGCACTGTGATAGACTGCATCCAGTTTGCTGAGTAGTGTTGGAGGCTGTTTTGTAAATGACATCGCCGAAGTCAAGGATCGGTAGGATAGTCAGTTTTACGAGGGTATGTTTGGCAGCATGAGCGAAGGATGCTTTGTTGCGAAATAGGAAGCCGATTCTGGATTTAATTTTGGATTGGAGATGCTTCCAGATGTGAGTCTGGAAGGAGAGTTTACAGTCTAACCAGACACCTAGGTATTTGTAGATGTCCACATATTCTAAGTCAGAACCGTCCAGAGTAGTGATGCTGGATGGGCGGGCAGTTGCTGGTAGCGATGGGTTGAAGAGCATGCATTTAGTTTTACTTGCATTTAACAGTAGTTGGGGGGCACGGAAGGAGAGTTGTATGGCATTGAAGCTCATCTGGAGGTTAGTTAACACAGTGTCTAAAGAAGGGCCAGAGGTATACAGAATGGTGTCGTCTGCGTAGAGGTGGATCAGAGAATCACCAGCAGCAAAAGCGACATCATTGATGTATACAGAGAAAAGAGTCGGCCTGACAATTGAACCCTGTGGCACCCCCATAGAGACTGCCAGAGGTCCGGACAACAGGCCTTCCGATTTCACACACTGAACTCTGTCTGAGAAGTAGTTGATGAACCAGGCGAGGCATTTTAGGATTCTTGATTCTGGGATCCTACATTTTGGAAAAGTTACTGGAACTTTGCAACCATACACTGTACCAATGTAGGGAGGGGAAACAACCACATCTCTTCATTAAGGAAATGACAGGTGTCATGTGACAGGTGTCAAGTCATGGTGTTCATCACATATCATTTTGGTGTCCTTCTCAGATACCTTGGCTTAGCTAATTGGGTGATACACCACCTACAGAAAAAGTATTTTAATTTGCTCATTTTATAAAGACCTTTGCTGAACTCGTAAGACTATGTGTAGGATATCTTGCTTATCTTGAGATAGACAGATACCCTTTTCTCTCCCTCTCTCTTTCCTCCTGGTGTGTGTCTCCTCTCCCTGGACAGAGACCAGTGCTGTTAAAGTCATAGCCCCACTATGAGAGCATGAATTAGGCCAGGCATGAGCGAATGGGGCCTGTTCCTGATCCACTGAGCCAGTATGGCGGGCAGAGACATACACACAAACACGCACACACCCACCTACGCACACACCCACCCCCTCACCCACTCACCCACTCACACACCACACACACACACACACACACACACACACACACACACACACACACACACACACACACACACACACACACACACACACACACACACACACACACACACACACACACACACACACACACACAGACACACAGACAGAGAGATACAGACCCCTGTTATCTCCCCCTAGGCACAGGGTCTCAGCACAGCCGCACGCCTGGATATTCCACTTTCTCTTATTTGAATCTACCTGAATTGATTACTTCAGTCTCGCATTACATGGGGACCAGGCCAGGTGTGTGTGTGTGCATGCGTGTGTGTGTGTGTGAAATGACTAATGTTGACAAAGAAAGAAGGATGCCAATGAGTATGTGTATAGCCTGTTGAGCCTCATTGTGTGAGGGTCTAGTACAGAGGACACATATTCTGGCCCTCTAGTGGTGACAAAGGTTACTAGGGTGAGGTATGGAATTAAGAATGAAGGAACAACATGTTAGTTTATTGGGAGTGTACTGGGGCTTTTACCTTAAGCACATGGCATTTTGATTCAGCAGTGATACTACTGTTCTGTTCCTATATACACAAAGCACTGTTAATATTAAACTGCTCCCAAGAGAAAGCCCCACAGCCTTGAAACCAGATTAGCCATTAGCAGCATCACATAAGTATTGGCTATGTAGCCACAGCAGACTCTATGTGAATCACATGAATATTGGTTGGCTAGCCAAAGGACTCTATGTGAATCACATGAATATTGGCTAGCTAGCCACAGGACTCTATGTGAATCACATGAATATTGGCTAGCTAGCCACAGGACTCTATGTGAATCACATGAATATTGGCTAGCTAGCCACAGGACTCTATGTGAATCACATGAATATTGGCTAGCTAGCCACAGGACTCTATGTGAAACACATGAAAATTGGCTAGCTAGCCACAGGACTCTATGTGAATCACATGAAAATTGGCTAGCTAGCCACATGACTCTATGTGAAGTCTTTCCAACTGTCACAGTAGAGCATGTAGATCGACAGCAGCCAGCACTAACGCTCACTCTGTGTCTGTCCAAGCCGCCATACAATAGCTTCCTTCAGTTCTGCTTGAAATGCAACCAGGCCGCATACCGTTGTGTAAGCCAATACTTGGAATCGACTTTGGTTCAATCACTTTTTATTCATTTGGTAGAATGCATTTAGAGTGGAAGGAAGGATAGGTATTTACATCACTACCACACACACACACACACACACACACACACACACACACACACACACACACACACACACACACACACACACACACACACACACACACACACACACACACACACACACACACACACACACACACACACACACACACACACACACACACACACCTTTTGTTCCAGGTCAGTGTGTCACCGTACTTCGTTAACATAGAGCATTGCCAAAAGTATGCTGTCAAACCAGGGCCAGGCCGCTATGCAATTCCAATTGAGCAGAGGTATACTCTACTCAGAGATTCTTGTGCGCGGGCCAAGTGAAGAATTGCCCTCCATGGCTGATCATAATCTTGAGGAGAGGAGAGGAGATAAATGGGATTCCTGAGCCCTATTCCCTCAGGACAGCAACACAAAGCACAAAGGCTTCAGTCTTTGAGTCAAACACACTCCTCTCCCTCCTACCACTAGATTCAATAGGAATTCAGATTTAAACATTCAAATAATACATGGTCTGTATTTTTCAGTCAGGGGTTTGAATACATGCTGTGTGTGTTATTTGAGCAAAGTTCTGATATTTAGAGTGAATTCATCCTCAAAAGCTTGCTGCAAATACATCTTCTAGTTTTGCTAAACAGACAAACATGCTGGCCCTGTAAGGCGTAAGCACAAACCTTATTCCAGACCTAATCCAGCCAAATGAGGCCTGGGGGAGGTACAGTAGGGAGGCAAGGACTGTGAGCCATTAGGGCGGGAGACAGGGAGGCAGGAAGACAAGGAGTCAGGGAGGCAGGAAGACAAGGAGTCAGGGAGGCAGGAAGACAAGGAGGCAGGGAGACAGGAAGACAAGGAGTCAGGGAGACAGGGAGGCAGAGAGGCAGGAAGACAAGGAGTCAGGGAGACAGGGTGGCAGGGAGACAGGAAGACAGGGAGGCAGGGAAGCAGGGAGAGAAGGTGACAGAGAGTCAGGGTGTGTTTGAGACATGTCTCTATGCTCTAGGGAGTGCTGCTCACCTTTGACCTGTGCGATGACGGTGCCTGCAGCACTGAGGATGTCCACAGAGTTGAGGGTCTGGTGTTTGCTGATGACGGCCTTCAACACGCGCAGCAGCTCCCCTAGACGCTCATGGACTACCTGGTGGAGACAGTCCTGGTGCTCTGGAGGACAAACAGACACAAAGACAAGACTGTTAGAGACCCATCTCAGTAACACAATGGCTACAGTGTTTGTTCATATTCATATACTGTATAAGGCACATTTTATCTGGAGGGAAAAGACACAAAGGCACAACTGTTAAGAGAACCATCTCTTTAATATGTAAGTGAGTCCCACTCAGAACAGCCTCAATTCGTCGGGACATGGACTCTACAAGGTGTCGAAAGCGTTCCACAGGGACGCTGGCCCATGTTGACTCCAATGCTTCCCACAGTTGTGTCAAGTTGGCTGGATGTCCTTTGGGTGGTGGCCCATTCTTGATGGGCATGGGCAACTGTTGAGCATGAGAAACCCAGCAGCGTTGCCTTTTTTGGCACAAATTGGTGTCTACTACCATATCCCGTTCAAAGGCCCTGTGAATGGCACACATACACAATCCATGTATCAATTGTCTCAAAGCTTAAAAATACACTGATTGAAGTGGATTTAACAGGTGACATCAATAAGGGATCATAGCTTTCACCTGTCTATGTCATGGAGAAAGAAGGTGTTCTTAATGTTTTGTACACTCAGTGTACAGTAAGTGTTTACAATGTATGATAAGGATTTCTGAGTTATATATTTCAATATAAAGAGGAGAAACCAGTCAAGCAATTCCACCTAGGTGTTACTTCACATTAGTCAGACATGTGGATCTAATACTAGGTGTTAACCATTGAGAGAAAGAGGCCTTGGCGAACTCAGGTGTGACGGTAAACGTTACTACCTGATAACTAATGCATAACTAAACATGACCGGTAGTGGTCTTCCTGTAATTAGTGTAGTATTTATCTGCAGTGTTTACACATCCATAATAAAACGGACCATTACTAATGCTTCAGTAATTACAGTGCTGCCTGGCTCTACAGATGATAAGATCAAGAGCACTTTAGTATTCAACCAGCTTGTTAATGTATACACCACATAGTTAGAGGGTGAGCTCATCAGAAAGCAGCTGAATGGGAGGACAGAAATTACTAATCTAACAGTCTCCAGATGCTTTTACGACTCCCTTGAATCTTTGATCCACCACCGCAGGCGAGTGAGTGTGGCAGTGCCACCACTGATACAGCCTCGCAGTATGCACTGAGGACTGTTTTTCCCAGAGCCCAGTGAAACTGAGAGCCACAGAGAGGGTCAGAGTCAAAACACACACACACACTCGCAGGCCTGTCAAAGCCACATTTGTGCTGACGGTCGCCCCTGGATTACCCCGCGTATGGAAAAGGGGATCAGGGAGACTTTAGCCGTCTCCCCCTTTTTCTTTTATTCATTCCCCCTCTTTTTTGGAGCGGGACAAAAAGGGCCGGCGGTGGAACTAATGTTTCTGGGTGGATGTGGCTGCCATCGTCATGACAATGCCAGCTGTCCTCCAACCAGGAAATACAGCCAGCTGACCAGTAGGTGACTGTCGGACTGCTTCATATGGACCAACAGTAAATGTCAACAAGCGACTGCTTCATAATAGAACCACAGGGAACAAGTTACTGTAACAACCACTAGCTACATCTAACAACATGAAGTGACGACTTTATAAGGACTACCAGTCACAAGTCAACAACATCCACTAGCCCAACAAGTGACCTCATCATTAAGTCAAAACAACAAGTGAACCAACCCTAGATCAATGTTCTTTATTAGATGATGTCAATAAACATCAGATCGAATACGAGAGAGAACAGAACCCTTCATTGGATTAACAGTAACAGTGATTCTACCACACCAACTGATTGTATACTGTAAAACTCCCAGCAGCATCTCTGCTCTGCCAACAGTCTCTCTACAGGATGTCTGGAGTCTTCCCCAGCTCCATGGTAACCATACCCAGTTTCATGGCAACCGCCTCCATCCATCTTCTTTGGATGTCAAACTACAGCTACTTCCTGTGTCTGGAGAAACTGGTGCTTTCTCTTAATTTTGTTTCAGCCTGGCTCCTGCTATGGTTCAGCCTGGCTCCTGCTATGTTTCAGCCTGGATCCTGCTATGTTTCAGCCCTGCCATGTTTCAGCCTGGCTCCTGCTATGTTTCAGCCTGGCTCCTGCCATGTTTCAGCCTGGCTTCTGCCATGCTTCAGCCTGGCTCCTGCCATGTTTCAGCCTGGTTTTAGCCTGGCTCCTGCCATGTTTTGGGCTCCCGACTGGCACAGCGGTCTAAGGCACTGCACCTCAGTGCTAGAGGCATCACTACAGACCCTGGTTCGATTCCAGGCTGTATCACAACCGGCCGTGATTGGGAATCCCATAGGGCGGCGCACAATTGGCCCAGTGTTGTCCGGATTAGGGTTTGGCTGGGGTAGACCATCATTGTAAATAAGAATTTGTTCTTAACTGACTTGCCTAGTTAAATAAAAAATGTAATTAAATAAATGTTTCAGCCTGGCTCCTGCCATGTTTCAGCCTGGCTCCTGCCATGTTTCAGCCTGGCTCCTGCCATGTTTCAGCCTGGCTCCTGCCTTGCTCCCTGTGAGGAAGAGCCTCACAGTGTGCCTCTGGCCTCCATAATGCACAACACTGAGCCCCATTATCCAGCAGGCTGTAACTGCATTAGGGAGTGGAGGTATGGTGGGGGTACTTAAACAGGTCTAATTTATCTCTGTCTATGGAGATTAAGATGTTGTTCTGTGTGTGTACAGGTTTAATAAAGACTATTTGGTCTGATGTGGGTATGTTGGGACAAGATCATAATGAAACAAGAATGTAATGCAAAAAGAATGTAGCTGAGTGATTCATAAAATCCCAACTTCCTACTCTGTTGGGGTGTTCCCCTCGAAGGAGCACATTCAGCACAGTGCAGCTGCTCACCACAGGCTCTCTCTCTCTCTCTCTCTCTCTCTCTCTCCCACTCTATCACTTTATTGTCTCCCGCTCCTCTCTATTTCTCTCTCTTTCTGTCTGTGTTATTTTGCCATGAAGGACATTTGCTTCACAGACCTGCAGTACCGTCTTTCCCAAGCTAGTGTGTGAGTGGGTCGTCACCCATGAGATTGGGAAAGACTTAAAACCCAGCCAGCACACAATGATCAGGTGTGTCCAATGATTTATATATATACTACTAGACTAACTGAACTACCATTGTAAAAAAGATTTTGGAAGCTATATAAATGCATTTATTAATGTCTATGCCTTTGATGTTGCCAAGTTTATTATATTACACACACCTTAATGCATACTTTTAAATTATATTATATGAGCTAAACGTACAAATAATTTAAAAAATCAAATCAAATAAAAAAACATTTCCCTTAAAGTAATTTTTTTTTTTAAATGTTACTGTCCCCACTACAACAACACAATACTTAAATACATTTAATTTTGTCCTTGAAACATTCCATTGGAGGACTGCTTCTTCTGGGGAAGTGCCAATATGGCCGACCAGTGGCTTCAAAGCCTCTCATTTGCCAATAAATAGCATCAGCAATCAGGGGTTTATATACTGTACATCATTGGGTGGGTCAGGGTTGCCAGCCGCCCCAAACCTCCAGTTCTTTATTGGCCAGGGGTTAGATTAGACCCCTATTCAAAGACAATACACTTTGAATGACAATGCCCACACAATGGCCTGAACCGTCTGTCAACACATACAGTACATTATGGCCCATTCACATAGACACAGAGTAACAGAATCCTCCACTGGAGGTGGTACAGATTAAAAAGCCTGAATGCCCCATGAGACAGAGGCTCTTCCTTCTGCAGGCGCCTCCTAACGGCTGTTGCTTGGTCTTTACGTCCAGGCCATCCTGTATGGAGCTACTAGAAGGACATTACATTTAGTCCACTGGCCCAGCAGGACACAGGATGATGTACAGAGGCTGGTGTTTTAACCCTGTGCCTCCCTGTTAGAGAGGGAGCACAATGGGACAGAACCCTGTTCCCACCAGGGACCTCAAGCTCCGGCAGGGACCTCCAGCTATCCACACTTCTCCCCAGCATAGCGGGTGTAGACCCCTGTCTGTTGCAGCCACAGGCCTGGGAGACTTATTTCACAATGGATGAGAGGGACAGTTTCACCATGAAAACAACCCTCACTCGGAGTACTGGGAACTGGAAGAGCCGCTTTGTTTTTACTTACTGTGCAAAAGTTTTAGAGCAAAACAATTATGAGATTTGGTAAAAGGAAAAACAAATTAATAGTATGCTAGCTGCCAGGAAAGGAGCATTTTTTTCACAATGTAGGAAAACCATCAGTTTGCTGAGAAGAGTCTGTTTGAGTGGGAAAAGCTTTCCTTTTGTCTCAGAGGCCATTTGCAAACAGTGGGGCCTGTCTGCTTGAGGGCCTGCCTGCCACATGAAGCATTTTTTGGAACAATAAATCACAACGCCAGGCTTTTCACTTTTCACAGGAGGAAAGAGGGAGAGGAGGAGGAGGGGTGGCTGGGGTAAGGAGGGAGGGAGGGTCGGGTGGGAGGAAGCGAGGTTGTTTGGTCGGTGGTGGTACCCTCCCCTGGGTTTTGTCCCAAACATGCCCCTTTAAACCCACATCCAAGCTTAGCCAGGTTATGGGAGAACAGAGAGAGACATTCCCGGGAACGCTCTGTTGGGAATAGAAGCTATAGGGATCCGTCTCCCATTCCAATGAAGAGGCCAAGGGAGCGAGAGGAGAGGGCTTGCCAGAACCACATCGCCACATTTTTACTTCATTAGCGTCATGGAAACCACTGCATTCCAGCCTGGCTGTGTCTCTTGTTAGGAAGTGGGGCGAGCGCAAGGGGTGAGGGGGGGGATCCATAATAAAAACATTGTTGGATCATTCACCATCGAGATGACACCTCAATACGAAAACATTCAAAGCCCCTCCGACTCTATAGGCAGCTATCTAATGAGTTAGGCATTCAAATAGGCATTTCTTTCGCCAACAGAGGTCATGTCGCTCAAAAGGCATGAGTGATCCTATGTAATGGATCAACCATGCACTAGGCTCCACATAACAGATTCCTCAATATAATGCTGACGCAACTGAAATAGTAACTTCTCATAGACCAGGGACACCCTTGTCTTTTGAAAGAATAAAAAATATCTAATTTGATATGTTAAAATGTCGCACTCTCTTATCCAATGGCATATATGTCTGGGAAAAAATGTGATGCCTTAATGCTTTCGAAAAAAATACTATTTGTCCGTGGAGTGACAGAAGGATATATTTTCAGCAACAACAAAAACACTGATTTTCATGATCCTTAGCACGAACGTCATCATGTCATGATCCTCTCTTGTAAACACCTAACTGTCAATGGCCTCTAATGGTTGGATCCATCCGATATGACTTGGCAAAATTCCTTTTCCTGTGACCCTAGATATGCTCAGTCATGCATTGAAAATCATGGGCGCAACGTATTATTTATGCCTCAAACCATTTGAGAAGACAGAGGGGGCTTCACGGTACAAAGCAAGTGTGAAATCACTAAACATGTCACAACTGGGGTTCAGAGGGGGCCCGATTAAACACAAGGAGCTCATAGGCTAACATAGCTTTGGGATAGTTAGCACTGGCTGGGCTTAATATGGTGCTGGGTCTGGACACCCCGTGTTAGCCATGACTAACGTCAATCACACGGCCAATCTCAATGTGTCCCATTTGAGTCAACCTACAGCTGGACATTCGTGTGACTTCCCCTCTCAAATAATCAGCTAGGGCTTTGGTAGGATGGCTTTGGTAGGAGGGCTTAGGTAGGAGGGCTTAGGTAGGAGGGTTGTCAAAGAAAGAAGTGTATTACCGTAATCAGTTATAGTCTACTGGCAGTAGGACTTAAGAGAGCTTTAGAGGACTGATCAATGCATGACTTATCATCTCCATTTTTCAAGATGGAGTCATCCCTATACTTTTGAGTGATTCTCACAGAAAAAAAAAACAACAACATATTTTACACTTACATTATAAAATGTCTGCTAAACTTTATATGTTAGACCTACACCGAAGTGTAGCTGAGCACATTGCCAAAAGCTGGCTAAAACTCATGGTGATTTAAAAGCCAAGGCTCGCTGAGTAGGACGTTCCACGGCAGTAAATCTGTGAACGGTAACTAACAGGCAGGCTCCTCCTAATAAACAAAATCAACTATTGTGTCCAAACTTTAAAGGGCAGAAAATAACAGGCCTGCTTAAATTTTAACAGACACTGTAAGCTTTTTATAAGAGGCACCCCAGCAGGTGGACCGTCCAGTGGCCAGTGTAGTGTGAGGCAGACACACCTGGATTCAAATAGTATTTGTTAAGTATCCGCACTTAACTGAGCTTGCCTGGCGTAATCAAACCAATGGAATAATTCCAAAATATGACATTGGCATCCCGTAATCCGAACCATCAATTTATACACTTAAAGTTGGTTTAGAGAATGTATTTTACACTAAGGAAACGTTTTACGATGAAATTGTCCCCAACTCTCAACTGGTCATTGTGTCTCCTAAATTAGGTAGGCACATTCCCTCATATGACGTGGAAATGCCCAGCAGTTAAATGCTTCTGGGACACGGTTACAAAATACATTTAGAAGTGCATGAATGTAAATACTCAATCCTTTGCATCTACTATATGACTTAATGATAATAGCGCCATGAGTATGTAAAAAAATCAGAAACGATTACTGCTGGCAGGCAGCACTGCAATCACCTCACTCTTTCCCAATTTGCCGGTGGATACAGTTATAACATTATAATTATTGACAGTGAGAATGAATGGCGCTAGTCAAGGAACAACTGAGGCCTGGAGAACACATTTGACTCTGTAAAGAATAATCTCAGCTGAAGCCCAACACAAACAAATAAACAATCTATAAAGTACAACCATACAAAAAAATTGATATACAGTACCAGTAAAAAGTTTGGACACGTACTCATTCAAGGGTTTTTCTTTATTTTTACTATTTTCTACATTGTAGAATAATAGTGAAGACATCAAAACTATGAAACAACACATATGGAATCACGTAGTAACCAAAAAACGGTTAACAAATCAAAATATATTTTATATTTGAAATCTTCAAAGTAGCCACCCTTTTCCTTGATGACAGCTTTGTACACTCTTGGCATTCTCTCAACCAGCTTCATGAAGTAGTCACCTGGAATGCATTCCAATTAACAGGTGTGCCTTGTTAAAAGTTCATTTGTGGAATTTCTTTCCTTCTTAATGCGTTTGAGCCAATCAGTTGCGTTGTGACAAGGTAGGTTTGGTACACAAAAGATAACCCTATTTGGTAAAAGACCAAGTCCATATTATGGTAAGAACAGCTCAAATAAACAAAGAGAAACGACAGTCCATCATCGACAGTCCATCATTACTTTAAGACATGAAGGTCAGACAATCTGGAAAATTTCAAGAACTTTGAAAGTTTCTTCAAGTGCAGTCGCAGAAACCATTAAGCGCTATGATGAAACTGTCTCTCATGAGGACCGCCACTGGAAAGAAAGACCCAGAGTTACCTCTGCTGCAGAGGATAAGTTCATTAGAGTTACCAGCCTCAGAAATTGCAGCCCAAATATATGCTTCACAGAGTTCAAGTAAGACACATCTCAACATCAACTGTTCAGATGAGACTGCGTGAATTAGGCTTTCATGGTCGAATTGCTGCAATGAAACCACTACTAAAGGACACCAATAAGAAGAAGAGACGAGCAATGGACATTAGACCGGTGGAAATGTGTCCTTTGGTCTGATGAGTCCAAATTTTTGATTTTTTGGTTCCAACTGCTGTGTCTTTGTGAAAGGCAGAATAGGTGAACGGATGATCTCTGCATGTGTGGTTCCCACTGTGAAGCATGGAGGAGGAGGTGTGATGGTGTGGGGGTGCTTTGCTGGTGACACTGTCTGTGAATTATTTAGAATTCAAGGTACACTCAACCCAATTGAGATGGTTAGGGATGAATTGTTCCACAGGGTGAAGGAAAAGCAGCCAACACGTGCTTAGCATATGTGGGAACTCCTTCAAGACTGTTGGAAAAGCATTCCAGGTGAAGCTGGTTGAGAGAATGCAAAGAATGTGCAAAGCTGTCATCAAAGCAAAGGATGGCTACTTTGAAGAATCTAAAATCTAAAATATATTTTGATTCCATGTGTTATTTCATAGTTGTGATGTCCTCACTATTATTATACAATGTAGAAAATAGTAAAAAAATAAAGAAAAACCCTTGAATGAGTAGGTGTGTCCAAACTTTTGACTGGCACTGTATATATATATTCAGTATATGTACCTACTTTCATCTTTATAAAAACCTTTTTTGGTTTTCAAGCTCATGAGGAAGGGGTGGTATGTGGAGATGGGGGGACTGACAAGCAAGGGGGGTACGAAGGGGTGGAAAACATGTTTGGATGGAGACATGTTGGATGAGTGGGGTTGGGGGAATGGGGTGGGAGGTTTGGGTTGGAGGCTCGCTTCTTCTCTTTTTCCATCCTTTACATATTACATGTATTATTACTTTTTGCTCTGTGGTATGATCATGGGGATCAATGCTTTGTATTTGTGTACTTCAAAAAAATATATATTCTGTTTGAGTGGCAGCCTACGGGTGGATGCAAGCAATTAAATGTTATGAATTTGTGTATTGTGCCCCGCCTCTCCCAACAAGAAAATTACCAAATTAATAAAAATAAATAAAAAGTATTTGAACCCAGGTCTGGAATGAGGCAAGGCCTTTCCCACCCTCCACTCTCCCTCCTCCACTTCCTGTGGCCGCAGTCAGCACGGTCCACCCCTGCACCCCGGAGTCGGACCACCGGCGGTTGGGCCACTCCACACCGGATTAGCGGATTACATGGCACTGTTAAAGGACAGAATATTGGCCTTCCCAGACTTCCCCTATTTTTCCCCTGTCCTGCCAGTGCCTCCCCTGCTGCTTCACCTTTCAAACGCTCTTTCCCATGACTGCACACAAAGAGGGACCGTTTAAAAGAGAAACTCTTCCCCCATACACACACACAGCACCTTCCCTTCCGTCTAGGTCTGGGCTCCTTTATATTCCCCACCCGACCACTCATTCTACTCTGCAGGCCCTGCCCCAGTCACACAGGTTAGCCATTACATTAGTCATTAGCATGAGAAAACACTATGCAGAAAAAGTCAGTTCACTCAATGAACTAAGGAAGGCTGGGAATTTGAGGTCAGAGCCTTTTTGTGTCAGTGACAGAGAATATTTTGCATGGCACGTTGAGATGACATGATGGAATGGTGAAGTGTATTTAGCCAACCTAATAAGCTGTCTAGCTGCCTGGCAGTTGATTCTCTGAAACAACTCATTGGCCCAGGTCCATTAGAGCTCTGAGCCCTTTCCTTAGCCCTCCAGTGTCCACAGATCTGACAGGACGTTTCGATAGGTAAAAGCAACATGATGATCTTACACCAAGCCACGTAAAGTGAACGTGGTGCTAACGTGGTGCTAACGTGAAGCTAACGTAAAGCTAACGTAAAGCTAACATGAAGCTAATGTGAAGCTAACGTGTAGCTAACATAATGTTGCATTGACATAAACAGCTCTTTTCAACTTTATGAAGAAACAGGAAAATTAACTACTTCAATGTTATTGGAATTCCCTACGTAAACTCATTACACAAAGGTAGGACTTGGTTTACTTTCTGCTAAGAATGTTGGGATATAATAACAGAAAACACATTTTGAAATTAAAACTCCTGTGAGTGATAGATATTGGCTCCAGATTAAAGCTATCTATCGTGGGCTTTTTAAACACAATGCTACTCCCAAGTCCAAGAGTGAATGAATTCTCATGAAAATATTCCCAAAATCTCCTTCCTTCCAGCCAACAACTATGTTTACCCTTGGAGATCCCTCTATCCCGTTCCCCGGTCCTTTGCATATCAATGAACTGCTTAGCGTGGAGTCAAGAATTAGCTTTTCCTCCTTTTCATTTCTGCACTGAGCTGCCTGTCCGTCACACTGAGGGAAGACAGTCAACCTTTTTCTCCTGATCCCCCCCCCCCCCAACTCCTGTTTGTGAGCCACTCTGAAGCCTGGCATTCCAACTATGCTTTATTTAATAGAGACTGAAAATCCCCCACAGTGCAACCTCTCGCTGGCGGCCAAGATCGACTGGTATTAGCCAGACATCTGAGACTGAGACTAGTGGCCCACTCAGCGCTGCAGCCCTGTTTAGCATGGACTGGGTAGCTCCATCAGCCCAGGAAGCTGGAGGCTTTACAGGCCTCAAAATGGCTGAACTGAACAGGCTCTTCAGCACACCTGTCAGTAGGTAGAATGGAAGCAAACTTTAACCTAGCATCAAGGACAAGAGGACTTTGTTTAGCTTCGCTAGCATCCTAATCCTGCATGAATGGCGTTCGAACGGAAGACTTGGAATGGAACAATCTCTCACTCTCTATGTTTGCATCCCAAATGGTGTCCATTTTCCCTACATAGTGCACTACATTTGACCAGGGCGTATAGGGCTTTGGCCAAAAGCAGTGCACTATATAGGGAATAAGGTGCCCTTTGGAACGCAGACAATATTGCGTGGAGAGAGAAGTCTCTAGACTGAACTAGTGCACATACTTGGGCAGGGCCTGTGGACAAATTAATTTGTCCTCTAAAACATGAAAGCAAAATTATTCGTCAAATAAAATAATCTTATTACGCAGAGACATAATGAACTGTTTCAAAGGAATCTTTGATTCCCCTCCAGGCATCTGTAATGGTATTCGTTTTGGAAAAACAAGGGTGTTTGCGTTGCGAGTTCAAAGCACCCGTTGTCCAACTCAATATCGTCATTGTAGGGTGAATGATTGGAGCAGACAGGATCAATGGTAACAACATGTCCATGGCTTTTCTATTTGGGCTTGTCTCTCTCTCTGGGCTGGGTGGAGGAGGGAAGATGGTGATTATAACATGTGTCAGCCTCTCTAGAAGGACCAGGGGAACATCTTCATGCCAAAAGGCCGCTTGCGAAATTCAAAGAGGCCCAAGAACCAGTCTCTATTCACCGTCCATTATGAATTATGTAAATGTAGGGCTCCTTGTGCTAAACAGATTCAGTCACAACAATGGCTCCTGGGAGAACACTTGATATTTGCTCCAGGGAGGTATTGTTCCCCTCCAGAAGAGGAGGTTCAGACGGGAGATGGGTTTATTGTTAAAAGTTGGACCCTAAGCTTTGGCGGTTCCCTCGCTCTATCCCCTGTCGTGTACCCCCTCCTTCCCCTCCTCCCTCCTCCCCTCTCATCCTCCCTCCTTTCTACTAAAACCAAGTCCTCATTTGTTTTTTGGGGGGAGGGCGGGATCTTGGTACGACGCTGCACGGTTCGTCCCAGCCACGCTTCACGCTCAGTCTGTTCACGTTTTGTTTAGGTCGACATCAAACAAGGCTCCCCCTTGTTTCACGTTACTGCAACACTGAGTGGTTTAGCATAATTGAGTATGATGGGTAAAGACAGCTCCCAGTTCTCTCACCAGTCTCTCCAGTCTTCAGATCTGTCTGACAATAACCAGTTATGAGTTCTGCACAGCATGGGTCCTCTCTCATGCAAGCGTGCCCTGAAGGTTCAGGCCCATAGAGGCTAAACAAGGCCAATTAATCAGAGCAAACATATCAGGACTTGAGCACAAAGTTAAGATGGATCCTGACACACAATGTGCTGCATGCAGTAAAACACTAACATCAGTAACAATAACAGACAAACAACATACCACTCAATTATATAACCACTAGCCACTGTTTGGTTAGCAGACTCCACTTCTCAGGTGTATTTAGAGCTAAAGATCGAATCTGCATTTGGGGAAACAGCTCCACTGTTTGCCCCAGCGCCTTTGTTATAGTTTTTGTTTTGTTGACGAAGCAGAGGAGAGGAGCATCCGGCAGCGTGGTAAAAAACCTTTCAGTACACATTCTGCTGTTCTGTCGAGCACGCAAAGATGTCAGGGGGGAAAAAACGGTGTTTGTTGTTTGCAGTAACTTCTTTATTATTGGAATATCCTAAACGGATGTGTAATATTCACCAATTTAGGATTCTAGCTTTAAGGCAAAGATTAGCCCTTCCCAGCTCCTGCTATGCATGTTGGTACATAGTGCAGGATGTCACATTAATTATGGTTGGTCCTAGACAACTTTAATCCATCATTGTGCTGGGAGTGGTAGATTCGAGGGGTGACTTAATCTAATCCAATGGATACATTTTCAATCTTGGTTTCAAATCCTTAATCCAAGATGGGAGACAAGCAGGAGGTCATGTGGATTGAAGGGTGGGGGTCTGTTGAATGTAATCTAACAGTCAAATTGGCCATCCTTGGTTTCAGTTACTACATTTGTGATTACATAAATATTTAATAGCTATGAATATGAAGCTATAATGTTCAATGCATTCCTAATGTTAAGCAGGATAAATAAGGGACTGTGTTGCAAATACACCAATTATTTAAAGCTACAATCAGCAATCAATAATAACAAAGTGCTTCCCTGCCCCTGTTTCGGGAAAAAGCTTAGGGATGGGGCTAGAGAAATGAATCACTCTTAAATTCATAGACAGAGCTATGGATGCAAGGACTGGCCATCCATGATATCAACATTATTGTTTTAACCATGTTATGAGCCTATATATAGTGTATGTTTACATTTACAATGTTTCCAAACATTGGAGTAAAACAAGCTTATATTTTGGGATCTGATGCTGTACGGCAACAGAACTAAAGCTCATGAGGCATTTAGAAGTTATATTCTTTAAGAATAAATGGGTACATATCATTCGTTCATATGTAAGAAATGGGTGTAGCAACTGCTGATTGCACCTTTAAGGTTGTTTTGAGGTGTTGATTTCAAAGGCATGATCCGGATCTATTCCCACCCTCTTCAACTGTAGCACTGTGATGGGTAACAGTCAACAGGTGAGTAAACGTTTGGCCAGGTAGGTTGATATCCTGCTATCCTCTCCAAACGCTTAGTTCCTCTCTAACAGATGCCTCCCAGGTCATTCTATTGAAGGCTACAGGAGACATGGCTACAATGCTCACCCTGTTGGGACAAAAACAATGACGTTTACCAGACTACCTCACGTTCGTCGTGGTGTGTGAGGTCAACTGTGGTGACAGAGTAAATAATGCTCGCTAGTGTTCTCAAGTGTCGAGGCTCAAGTACAATCAACCAAACAAACAAGCAAACTAAACAAAAAGGTTCAACTTTGGGCATGGACAGCATTTCTCTGACTGAATAGTCAATTAAGGCTGACAATAGCTTATCAATAGGTACTTCAAAAGAAAAAACGATATATAACTCTTTCCTCACAAACCTGATCTGAACAGTACTGTACTACCTCATGACAATGGGAAAACATATGTTGAAAAATCAGACAGACCAGTCTAGTACTGTATAATGTTATGTCAGCAGCAAATCATAGCCGGTTCTCACACATCCCTCCTTCCATGACTAAACAGAGAGATACGTCTGCATTGTGTTTGTTCCTCCCACACCGTGTCTCACAGGCACAGTGGCTGCATCCAATATGGCACACTATCCACTACATTCACTACTATCTGGGCAAAAGTTGGGCACCTTATGGTGTCTAACAAACGCCACCATGTTGGAGCCCACACACACCAGCCACACACACACCAGCCAGCCAGCATGTGGTGAAGGGCCTCCTTCTCTTACTCAGATGGACCCCCTTCCTGGAACAAATTCACCCAGGCCTTACCGGCGCCCATAACCATAAATCTACTCACTGAGAGGAACAGAGGCAGAGAGGGGGAGAAAGATGGACGGGTAGAGAAAGCACGAGAGAGAGATGGATAGAGAGAAAGATGGAGAGAGAGAGAGAGAGATCAAGAGTGAGGTGAAGGGAGAAAGAGAGAGAGAGGTGAAGGGAGAAAGAGAGAAAGAGGGGAAGGGAGAAAGAGAGAGAGAGAGAGAGAGAGAGAGAGAGAGAGAGAGAGAGAGGTGAAGAGAGAAAGAGAGAGAGGACGGGGGAACACAAAAACTCCCTCAGCTTCCACGTTGGAAACAAAACATCCTACAAATCTTCACTCTGAGTGTGGTAGGCCATTAAAGTCTACAAACCAGCACAGAGCAGCCAGAGGATGGCCACCCGCAGCCTGCACGCGCTCACACCGCACAGGGCGCCTCCTTCTGCTGCTTCTTCTACAGGCAGACTTTACCCGTTCCTCCGCTCTCTCTATTAACTATATTTCAAACCACGTTTTCCCTCCGTGGAGGCATAAAAATTCCGGCCATATGTCACCTCATCCCACACTTCAATCCCCCACTGAGAAGTTAATCTGCAGAACCACCTCTCGCATGGTCGTTATACATGATGAGGTCAATGCCCTGCTGGTTTATACAAGACCAGAACAACAACAAAAAAACAATTAAGCTAATGTAAGAAATCCTTTCAATCAGCTTATTAGCCATTTAGTGGAGTGTAGATCAATCAAATGTATTTATAAAGCCCTTTTTACAACAGCCAATGCCACAAAGTGCTGTACAGAAACCCAGCCTAAAACCCCAAACACCAAGCAATGCAGATGTAGAAGGCTATGCTTCAAAAGAAGCCTGTAAAATCACTCAGAAACAACATTTACTGACTTTCTCATGTTCTGGTCTGTGGTTCAAACATGTGGTACATCCAGATATATTGTCAAACGGAGTGTCGTAACTGATGAAGTCAAGGCACACCATGCTGGACTAGGCTAGGTGAATTTACAGTGGCTTTAAATATGGATCCAGTCTCAGCGGCCATAAAAGGATTTTTTTTAAATAAAGAATCAGCTGGAGACGCTTTACAGTGGATCTCAGACCCACAGGGAAATCTCCAAACAGTGCCTCGCTTGCTACATCCATTCACACAGTCTGTAACCGCCAGTGAACAGGCCATCAGGGGATAATTTTAGGTTGGTATTTCACAAGGGGTGATTTTGACCACAAATCACTGAAAAGCATTTTGGGTTTTCTCAAAGGACCCATGACAGAGCCACTTTCCCACAAAGCTTTGGTATCGTGAAGGAGGGCTGCAAAAAAAAGAAAAAGAAAAGAGATGTATTTATCCTTCCTGCTGTACATTTCTTTTTACATTGAAACCAAATAACAAAAGCCTGATAGAAAATGAACTTGCTAGTTGAAGTCACAGAAAATCATTCGATCTGTTCCTCTAGTCAAGGATTATCACATGGGAAGAGTGCAAATAGTCATTCCCAAAACCTTTCTGGAATGCTGCCATGAATTACTCCTATAGACAACATCGGACATGTTAGACAGAGAATCCTGCTATGTGTAACACAACACCTGGATAGATGTTCTCAACAGCTACCTGTTAGACATCCACTCACACTGTGAGAAAATCATGTGCACGAACAACTCACCCTTATCAGTAGCACAAGTAGTGAAGTCATCTAGTAACAAATGAGTCCCACACAAATGTGTTCCAAACATGAGGGGGTGAGTCACACAGACGGGAGACTTGAAAAGGAGAAAGTGTTGAAATAGAAGTCTGACTGCAGTTGTGGTTGTGGACAACGTCCAGAGAAAATGTCAAATTAATGTTAAACACACACACACGTAAAAACATAGGGCAGTAAGTCACAAGAGAGACACGCTTTAAATCCATCAATTAAAAGTGTGGATATTGTGGCATAACTGGTGATAGTGAAATCCACCATGAAAAGGTGTGATCACATGCTGAGATATGTGAAGTATGTACAGCAATTATGTACAGCTATAACAGGACTGGATCTTATCCTCTTATAGGAAGTACAATACCATTGTTTCTTATCTTTTCTTATCTGGTCTTATCTTTTATCATGTGTTTATTATATCAGTCATTTCTGGGATTACTGAGATAAAACATAGACACTTCAGCCAGTGAGGATGTACATACTAGACTACATTGCATCTCAGGATGAAAATCAAAGGGCTTTTCACCTTGCCATTGAATAGAAAATACATGACCAAACTCTACCTCTAAACCCCACTGCTCCTTACACTGCCTACCCCTCAAAACATTCTGCAACGGGGGGGCAAAAAAATCACATTTAGCTGATCAGAGGGACCGGGACCCCCATCTCTAAGGCATATTGTGGTACAGCTTGGGGTAGTGGAGGTCTTTAATCCCTCTCCATGGACTCTGTCTGCTCTGTGCCTCACAATGTGTGTGGAGTGTCTGTGGAGGGTCTCCTCTTACACACACACACTTACACACTTACACACACGCACACACACACACGCACACAAATACACACATACACTCTCAGAACCCCTATGTGCTCATTGCTCAAAGGCATTCCCTGTCCAATGTAAGAATGATTAATTTACTTTTCCCCTCAAATGAAAAGGAGGGTCAAATTAAACTTCAATGGAACAGCAGAACCTCACAGTAATCTTGAAAGCACTCGAAACAAGAGCAATAATTGATTTGGGGCTTTTATCTTTTATGTCGTCTGAATTGGGAAGCTCACTGTTGGCCCGCAACCTCTCAGTTTGAGGTCAAAGAGAGATTTAAAATTAACGAGAAGAAAATTAAACTCATGGAAAGAGCTTGGTTGGGTAAAGTACAGACCAATCAAGTCAACCATCCGGCAGGACCAAACAGGCCTAATGCAACTATAGTGTGATAAAGTCTGGTTCTAATTTACATTTTTACATTTACATTTTTGTCATTTCGCAGGCGCGCTTATCCAGAGCGACTTACAGTAGTGACTGCATACATTTTCATATTTTTTTCTCTCAACATTTTCCATAATTCACAATGTTTTAAAGAGACAGGTCCACGATGTGTTTCCAGAATATTGTAAATCGCAAAACAAAGGGAAATAAACGTTTCATCTCTAAATCCACCATTCATTTGTGAC
The DNA here is from genome assembly GCF_965601325.2 of Salmo salar. Lineage (NCBI taxonomy): Eukaryota > Metazoa > Chordata > Actinopteri > Salmoniformes > Salmonidae > Salmo > Salmo salar. The sequence continues at coordinate 14,382,866 of NC_138309.1, forward strand.
GACAGGAACCATTTTAAATGGGGAGTAAAGCAACTGTCAGCCATATGGACACCAGTGACAGCATCGGCTCATATAGAGGTTATCACCACCCTCCATTGACACCCCCCCCCCACTCCCTCATCTCATCACAACAGCCCCCATCATTGGCCAAAAAACATTTATAGTTATCAACGGTTCAAAGCACTACCATTTGGCAGAGAACACACTTCACAAAATGACTTCACAAAGAAAATCACCCAAAAATCACAATTTTCATTTTTTAAGTTTACACTTCAGTTTTTTTGTTTTTTTTAACAAAGTGTCCCACACATTTAGCAACTGTTGATCTAAGGCACTAAAGCAACAAGTGAGCATTTGTTCTGCTGGAATGCAGGGTATGCAGAGAGAGAGAGAGAGAGAGAGAGAGAGAGAGAGAGAGAGAGAGAGAGAGAGAGAGAGAGAGAGAGAGAGAGAGAGAGAGAGAGAGCGAGAGAGAGAGATAGATAGAGAGAGAGGGGGGGGATGGGAGGAGGGATAAAACTAGCCTACAGCGGAGAGGCAGAGAAGGGTTTTTTTCCCACCCCTATCAAAATGATTAGCTGTGCCTATAGCAATGGCCAACATGGTACAGGTCAATATTGATACAGCAGTTAAAAATACACTCAGGATCTCCACCAATAGTTTTCACTGGGGAGAGACGGGGAAAGGTAGCTGGCGGACTGAGAGGCCGGAGCTAAGAAAGGGGGAAAAAAAGAACAAAGGATTCTTAGAGTATCAACAGTGAACATAAAATAAATGATAGGAAAGATACTGTATGTGACATGAGAAGAGAGAGAGATACAACTTACATGTGTTTTGCACAAAATATCATGAACTTCAGAGTACAATGAGGCAGATGCTAAATTCAGCACACAAAATAATGCCGTTCAAGAGCAAATTGGGTTGCATCAATTAAAAATGTTTTCTGTTCAAAAGACCAACCTGTATCTAAGTGTGAGTGAATCTTAAGATAATGCCAGGTAGACTAAATTCCCTTTACATTCTAAGACACTACCACAACTACCACTGTGTGCAGATCAGAGCTTGCCTGTAGCTGACATGTGTCTGATTGAAGAGCCAGTTGGTCAGCGTTTAAACTCAGACAGATAGACACTGGTGGTCAAGGCGTCTGAAAGCAGCCCAACCCCAGACTAACAGACTGTCCTGTCTGCCCTCTCAGAGTGTTGCTGAAAGCCTGGGTCACACCCCTGACAGGAGAGGCTTCACATAGAGCCTGGAGTTTCTTCCAGTTGTCAGAAAAAAACTCCTGGCCCTACCCATACAGACATACACATACACTGCCTCAGTACGCCAGGAGGGTCACGTCTTGGACCAAGCCTCCACACCGACATAGTGGTCTGTTAGCCTCAACACTGTACATCTATACACATGCCATATCTCAGGGTTCCCCAACTGGTGGCCCGCGGGAAAAATTTGGTCTGCAAGTTGTTTTATTTTGCCCCCTCCAAAAAATGTTGGACGTAAAAACTCCAGGAAATCAGCTCCAAGTGATTTAAATGTATGAAATGTGTTCCCAAGTATTCCCACGCACAACAGAGAGACACGTGCATGTGTACAAATCTAAGCAAGGTTTGACATGATGATGTTTTAGTCAAACATATCTGTTTGGGCTTCTTGCGCTCAATATGCAGTCTACAAATGATTTGTAATTATGTTCTGGCCCCCGGACCATCTACTTAAGAAAAAATTTGGCCTATGGCTGAATCTAGCAAATGATCCCTGCCGTATTTTAATTTAATCAGAAAAATGTTTACTTGTAGTGTATACAAGATTTAAAAAGGCTTCTAAAGTTTGCAATTTCCACTTAATAATGTCAGATTTGCCCTAATGAAAAATGTATCAACTCCTACAAAAATGCACATTAATTATGATCCACAACAATTCACATTTCCTGTTGCTGCATAATTATATTTTCCTGCTGTGTGACACTAAGTCAAATGAAGATCATCTGTACATGACATGAGTTACACAACATACTGAACAAGCTAACCTCAAACTGACACAGGGTATTCATCAACATATAGAACAGATTCACTGTATGTTCATACACGATAAGGCACATCTAGTGCCCCTTTTTTTCGTAAGGGGGAATACATTTCCCGTAGCGCCCTGCTCTCTTCAGCTTGATCAAGTCATTTTCCGTTGGTGTTGTTTTTCATTATTAAATGGCTGACACACAGAACAACCATCCTTCTGCCTCAGTGAGCCAGGAGAGAATGAGATAAACACCACACACCTGTCCTGTCCAGCCTACCAGAGCACAAATACAGTGCCTTTCACTACAGTACACACACAACAGTCTTTAAAAAGATCGAGAAATATCAGGCTGCATCCACAAAAGATACCTAAACGGCATGAGCCTCTATCTAACTGGGGAAACCAGTTAGTCCATTATTAACATGAAGAACAAGAAGAAAGATCAGACAACAAGTTTGAGGAATACACATAATGTAGAATCACACAGTTTAACTAACACCTGAATTTATAGGAATCACATCATAATTTTACATATATAAAATAAATAGCTGTTTCTTGATCATGCTCACTAGCAGGGAGATTATATATTTAACCATATAGGCATCCTCCTTAACCATGCAAAATATGGTTAAAGAAAATAACATGCAACAAAGGTCCATTCTTACCAATGATTACACAATATATTGCACTCACTGACCTCCAAGACTGGTCAGAGCACCAAACGACAGTTGTGACACTGACTAGGACGAACCCCACAGAAGTAATCCCAATCGATTACTGACATGTCCCTCACAAGTGGCCATTGGACAAGGTCATGACCTCTCAGGATATTTAAAAAATAATCCACATTGTTAAGACATCATTATGAAAGTCATCTCAAAGCCTGGACAATCAAAACATGCTAAAACAAACCGCCCAAAAAAACCACTGAAAAATGCTTTCACAAAGATTTGTAAAGTGAAGTAAGTGTCCGTCGCCAGTCCATCCAAACTAAATCAGAAATGACTGCAACCAACTGATAATCGCCATTTAAGGTGATATACATTTTTTTTTAACTGAAAAACTGCATTAAAAAAAATCTTACTGGAGCTGGCTGTGGGGTTCCCCAGGGATCGGTCCCAGGGCCACTGCTATTCTTACATGGGAAAGTATATATCCAGCCAAAACTGCCAGTTATCTACAAGCATGCTAGTCTGGAGAAGCTACTGCTTGAGACAATGGGTGTCAGACTCACATCACTGACCGTGAATACAGAGCTCTGTTGTCAAGGTCCAAGAGTCCAGACCTGAACATTACGCTTGACTGTTGGGTCTGCTATGCTTTGCGTGGCAAGAAGCTGGAAAGGGAAAAAGGGAGAGGAGGATTCCCTCTCTCTCCATGAATGGTCAGGGTAATGAGAATCCCTAGCTTTTGTGAAGAACAGCATAGACAATACAGTCATAAATTGATAGGGGATTTAAATCACTTCCAATCACGCCATAAGCCAGTGATTCACAACAGCAGTGTGTTATTACACTTTGCTAAAGCCCTGCCCTGCACTCCCAACCGCCAACAATCACACTTTGAATACGGTCAGTGACCCGAAACACTAATCATTTTGATATGATCAATGTCATGCAAGTTCATTTCCTCAATTCCATCTGTAGTGACTAGAGTGACTCAAGTGTTGGTTTGTGAGCATGAAGATGAGAATGTAGTCATTAACATGTTTAAGTGCCATTAAACAATGACCGATCTGATTTTATAGCCTACTTTGCATAAAGCGACAAGAGCTAGATTTGGACACTAAGGCATAACGTTGTCATTTTAAATCTGGTTCAAAAATTACATGATTTTATTAGGGCTGTCAGAGTTTTACTCAGCTAAGTTGAGTTAACTTTTGTAATTTTTGTGAACAATATATTTATTTTTACCCCAATTAATCGCATTCTCTGAAAGCATTCAAAATACACTGAAAACATCCAAATTACATCATCTAAACAGCTAAAAACAATAATAAACTTTCAAAACAAGTTGACATTGAGGTTAAAGAAAGCGTGTTTACCAATTTACCTGATTTTGCTTACCGTTACTTTGGACAAAATGAAGACATAAATATTCTTGTAATGCTTTTAGTATAAAAAAAATCTTAAATTACAGCTTAATTTTAGAAAATTCTCAATTTGCAATTAATCACAACTAATTCTGCGATTAACTAGATTACATTTTTATAATAATTTGATTTTCCTAATTTAGCATGTTGTGGAGTGCATCCTCATCATCACTTCGCAGAGATAACTTCACCTGTTTTTCTATCATACATTCCTGGTAGTTTATCATTCCTCTTCACTCAAAGTTAATCTTTGTTTGAGGTAACATGGGTCTCAGGCCCTTGCTTCTCTCTCCACTGCTCTGTATTCAATTTCCTACAGGGCGCTTTTTCTACTTTTGCAAATCTGCCCTTTCCTGTATTTAGCCTAACTGTGGTCGATTACTGGAATGCTTTCTTACAGTCACATGTTATGGTTTCACTAACCAAATTTACATAATGGTGTGTATATTGGGCTGCCAGCACCGTGCAATGTAGTTTATTAGCGTTAGAGCAAGGTCATGATCGTTGCCTCAGGTGCTTTCAATTCAACACTGCAGTTTAAATAAGGTTTGCTAACTCACTGTCAGATATTTCAAGGCATAGAATATATAGGACTTAAACGTTTCCAATAGCTAGTGTGCTAGGTAGGTTTTAGGTTTGGCTTTGCAGCACAGACAGGCATTTTGAACTGGTTCCATGAACTCACTGACTTGGTTAAATAAATCAATGAAGCAAGCTGCATGGACAAATTTGTACTATGACAGAAATGCAAACTTGAGTGCTTGCCTGAGCATTTGTTGTTAAGACTAATTTGAATGAGTGACAAAACCAGGTAGTTCACCTCGTACCGACAAAACAAGTTCCATTTGTAGAGGACACCTAATTTTACCAGGCGGTGTCAGAGGAAGGCCCTAAACATTGTCAAAGACAATTTAACTTATCGTTACTCTTGTGTATTTATTCCTAGTGTTAGCAATTTTCTATAATTTTCTATTTTTCTCTCTGTATTGTGGGGTAAGCATTTCACTGTTAGTCTACACCTGTTGTTTACGAAGCATGTGGCAAATACAATTTGATTCCGTGTATTATTATTAAGTTATAAGTGAATTACCTACACTGAAAACCAAAATACATTTTCAATAGGTCATTTGTGAGGTCAAAAGTGGTAATCAGTGTTTGTGAAATATATTGACCTTAGGCTTAAATGAACCAGCACAACCCTGCGCAGAATTTCCTCTTCCCCATGTTGATTTATTACTTTGATCAGTGAACCGGTGACCACTCCACTCAGAAGTTCCTCAAGCTGAAAAACACCAGTCACAAGTTCTGACTCTCCAAAACCCTGTCTGATCCAGCCAGGTCAAGCACTCTGCCTGACCTCCCTCTCCTCTCCAGACAAAGGCTGAGATTCCTCAGAGGCCTGGACGACATGGCACTACTCTACTGGGAGGGAGGAGAGGGGTACCACCACATCCATCCAACCCCCCTCACAGACAATCATTACCCAGGAGAGGGATTAGCGAACCTGGGTCTGGTCCAAGCCAAGGGCCCGACCCAACAGCACCGGCAGCACAGGAATGCAATAATCACACAGGCAAGAGCAATCAACCCCTTTTTAATCTGCATTTACTCTTCCATTTTAAAAGCATTTTCCCAATGGATTAGAAATGCACCACTTCAGATTACTGATGGGTTGAGGAGGAGGAAAGACCATTCATTACTGGAGTATATTACACTCTGGATGGAAGCTGGTGTGAAAATGGGCCCTCTGAAGCCCTGGTGCTCATTTTCATTATCTTATACTTCAGGTTTTTAATCTAAACTGGAAGTAATACATTTTAAAGGACCTACAAGGAAGACTGTATAGAATGTATAGGATAAATATAAGACAGACTCAGAAGGAAAAAAGTTTTTTCTTCATTCCACGTCCATGTCTGTCCTACCCCACCTTCCCCCTACTCCCACCCTTCTAAAATATGTGGAGTAGAAAAGCTCAAATACTCCCCTCTATCTCTCTGTCTCTCTCCCACTGAGCTGGCCACAGAAGGAATTCCTCATCTGAGAGGTTCTGCTTTGAATGACTACCTTTCGCAATATACAGTATGTCCAACACGAACAAATGACAGCAGAACGATATTTTCCCCAATGTTACTAGCTTCAACAATTTTAACAATGCAAACAACATCTAGATAACAAGATAGACAGTGCCCTCTTATTATTGGGACAGTGAAGCATTTTTTCTTCTTTGGCTCTATATTTCAAATGTATAGATATCATAGAATAACGATGAGGTAAAGTGCAGACTGTCAGCTTTAATTTGAGGGTATTTTCATCCGTATCGAGTGACCATTTAGAAATTACATCACTTTTTGAACATAGTTCCCATATTTTAGGGGACCAAAAGTATTGGGACAAATTCACTTATGTGTATTAAAGTAGTTCAAAGTGAAGTATTTGGTCCCATATTCACAGCACGCAATGACTACATCAAGCTGGTGACTCTACAAATTTGTTGGGTGCATTTGCTGGTTGTTTTAGTTGTGTTTCAGATTATATTGTGCCCAATGGAAATGAATGGTAAATAATGTATTGTGTCATTTTGGAGTCACTTTTATTGTAAATAAAAATTCTACATGAATGTGGATGCTACCCTTACTACAGATAATGCTGAATTAATTGTGAATTATGATGAGTGAGAAAGTTACAGACGCACAAATATCATACCCCCCTTAACCTACAACTTAAGGACTTGTAAGTAAGCATTTCATGTTAAGGTATTGTAAATGTCCACCTGTTGTATTCTGTGCATGTGACAAATACAGTTTGATTTGATTTGAAAATGCTAACCTCCCCTGTTATTGTAATGGTGAGAGGTTAGCATGTCTTGGGGCATGATATTTGTGCGTCTGTAACTTTCTCACTCATCATTATTCACGATTCATTCAGGACGATCTGTAATCATGGTAGCATCCACATTAATGTAGGAATGTTTAGAAACATATTCTATTGTTATTTACAATAAAAGTGACTCCAAAATGACACAATACATTTATTTACCATTCATTTCTATTTGGCACAATCTGAAAAATCTGAAACACAACCAGAACAAAGAGCAAATGCATCCAACAAATGTGTAGAGTCGCAAGCTTGATGCAGTCATTGAGTGCTATAAATATAGGACCAAATACTTCACTTTTTACTACTTTAATACATATATTAGTGAATTTGTTCAAATACATTTGCTCCCCTAAATATGTATAAAAAGTGCTGTAATTTGTAAACGGTTCACCCGATATGGTCGAAAATACCCTCAAATTAAAGGTGGCAATCTACACTTTAACATCATAGTTTTATTTCAAATCCAAACTTTCGGAGTATCCCAATATTTACAGAGGGCACTGTATATAAAATAAATGTAAGATGTGTTATGATCACAAACACCTGATAGGTGCAGTGAAATGTGTTGTTTTACCGGGTTTATAAGGAAATGGATCACATTCTTCTACGTAAAGGTCACATTAAATCATGTTAGTGAGTGACAAAAGCAGCAGCTTTAAAAGTTTTGGCCACATTTTATTTGGATAGTCCGGATAGTCATACTATCAACAAACTATCTGTTGATAAGCAACTGCTTGCTAAGGTTACGGTTAGGTTTAAAATACGGGTTAGGATAAGGATTAAGACTAAAATGAGGCCTTTAAGAGAGAGAAAGAGAGAGAGAGGGAGAGAGAGAGAGAGAGAGAGAGAGAGAGAGAGAGAGAGAGAGAGAGAGAGAGAGGAGAGAGAGAGAGAGGAGAGAGAGAGAGAGAGAGAGAGAGAGAGGGAGAGTCAGAGAGACAGAGAGCGAGAGAGAGATAAAAAAGAGTCAGTGACCGCACAGCCAAGGACAGGCCAGGACAGAACAGAAACAGGTGGACTGGGGCAAATTGTGTACACTGCCTTTGACTGACACCTAAGCTAAACCGGGAGTTCCATTACACTACATTTCCCATGATACACCAGGGGATACATCCACATCCAGGCAAGCATTGTAACCATTCACTACCATCCCAATGACCCTTTTGCTTCTCTAGTCCAAACTCTGAACTCTGAACTCACCTTTGGAGTGAAAAGCTTCCTTGAGGTGAAGTAAGACGTCGGCAAACTTGCGCACGTCGTTGACCAGCTGCATGATGTAGTCTGGGTCGGTGGTGCCTACAGGGGCAGGAGCATCCACACTGTCCAATCCAGAGCTGACGGAGCTCAGGGAGCTGCTCTTGGCTCCTCTGCCCCCCGTCCCCCAAGTCCCTGATCCGGTACTCGCCGTGGTGCCCGTACTAGTGCCCATGCCCGTGCCAGGGGACAAGGGGAAGAAGTAGGAGTTGGAGGTGCGTGAGATGCCCAGCAATCGTTTGTTCCCTCCGCTGGTACCACCTCCACCACCACTACCACCGCTACTGCTGCCTCCACCACTGCTCTGCCTCAACATCCCAACCGCAGCCAGCATGCACTCCTGTCCAGGCCTGGTAGCCCTGGTAGCCCCCTGGCCTTGCACCTGTAGTCCTGCCTGGCTCTCTGCTCTGTATTGTTCAGATCCCACACTGTTCCAGACCATGGATGGATGATCCTGTGCAGGGAGAGAGATATGTGTTTAGAAAGACATGACCGCCAGCTAAAAGAAGAGGAAGGATCGTGATTCATGAATAGCATCCAATATCTACACTCTTAGAAAACAAAAGTGCTATCTAGAACCTAAAAAAACGTATTTGGCTGTCGCCATAGGAGAACTGTTTGAAGAACCCTTTTGCTTCCATGTAGTACCCTTTTGATTCCAAGTAGAAACATTTTGGGTTCCATGTAGAACCCTTTCCACGGAGGGTTCTATGCTGAACACAAAAGGGTTCTACCTGCAGCTAAACATCATCTGCTGAATTCTCTAACAACTAACCACTAATCAACAGCCATTGTCAGAGTAAAAGACTTAACTCACAAAACAGATCAAACAAACCTTATAAAAGTAATAGGGACATGTCTTTCTGAGATGTGTCAATGTTGCAATTGTAAAACTGAAGAGTCTACTGACGTAACACTAAAAATGGCAATAGTACTGGATCTACACTGAACAAAAATATAAAGGCAACATGTAAAGTGTTGGTCCCATGTTTCATGAGCTGAAATGAAAGATCACAGAAATGTTCCATGTGCACAAAAAGCTTATCTCTCTAAAATGTTGTGCACCAACTTGTTTACTTCCCTTTTTGTGAGCATTTCTCTTTTGCCAAGATAATCCATCCACCTGACAGGTGTGGTTTATCAAGAAGCTGATTAAACAGCATGATCATTACACAGGTGCACCTTGTGCTTGGGACAATAAAAGGACACACTAAAATGTGCAGTTTTGTCACACAACACAATGCCACAGATGTCTCAAGTTTTGAGGTTGCCTGCAATTGTCATGCTGACTGCAGGAATGTACACCAGAGCTGTTGCCAGATAATTTAATGTTCATTTCTCTACCATAAGCCCCTTCCAATGTAATTTTAGAGATTTTGGCAGTACCTCAAACCTGCCTCACAACCTCAGACCACGTATGTGCATGGCATTGTGTGGGCGAGCGGTTTGCTGATGTCAACGTTGTGAACAGAGTACCCCATGGTGGCAGTGGGGTTATGGTATGGGCAGCCATAAGCTACAGACAACAAACACAATTGCATTTTATCACTGGTAATTCGAATGCACAGAGATACCGTGATGAGATCCTGAGCCCCATTGTCATGCCATTCATCTGCCACCAACACCTCAAGTTTCAGCATGATAATGCACAGCCCAATGTCGCAAGGAACTGTACACAATTCCTGGAAGCTGAACATGTCCGAGTTCTTCCATGGCCTGCATACTCACCAGACATGACTTGAGCCTGTTTGGGATGCTCTAGATCGAAGTGTACCACAGTGTATTCCAGTTTCCGCCAATATCCAGCAACTTTGCACAGCCATTGAAGAGTAGTGGGACAACATCCCACAGGCCACAATCAACAGCCTGATCAACTCTATGTGAAGGAGATGTATCACGCCACATGAGGCAAATGATGGTCCCACCAGATACTAACTGGTTTTCTGATCCACGCCCCTACCTATTTTTTCAAGGTATCTGTGACCAACAGATGCTCATCTGTATTCCCAGTCATGTGAAATCCATAGATTAGGGCCTAATGTATTTATTTCAGTTGAATGATTTCCTTATATGAACTGTACCTCAGCAAAATCTTTTAAATTGTTGCATGTTGCGTTTGTATTTTTATTCAGTATATTTTGAAAGAATGTGCTCGGTAACAAGGCAACCAGGCTCTTTCAGAGGCCTTGTCTGTCTGACTGAGTCTGACTGGGGTTCGGAGGCATAATGAGTGCTAGAGTGGCCCTCTAATATTTGGGTGGAGAAAAAAGGGAAGACAACTGAATGCGGGCCTTGCTAGCAGCACTCCCTATCATCATCTCAACATTACATCTCACTACCGTGGCGGTGGCTTATTGGGGCTCCGCACACCCTTCTTTGCCAAACATTAACTTTACAGGAGACCAGAGAGAACACACACGCACACAAACATGCACATAACCACCAGACATGACTATATTGGATTTAAATAGAACATTTCTATTCAGTTTCATAAATCAGTTTTTCAATGATTAGCCTACAGTATACCTCATTTGTAAAGAATCTGCAAATTACTGAATCACTCTCTGGAGTTAAAGACTAAACCAACTGGAAGGTATGGGGGCACAGCTTGTAGTAGGAATCCCATTAGGGACCATTTACTGGTCATCTCCATATCCCACTGTGACCACCACATGCTGGATAGAAAGACCCCGGTGCCTACCCTACTGGATTAACCTAAATCGACCTAGATTTAGTTTAGATTTAGTTTAGTCTAAACATTGGGAGCCATTATTACTAGACTTTACAAATCCCAAATCAGTATGTTATTTATCAAGAAAAAAAAAACAGCATATAGATTATCATATAACTAAGTGAAAGTGTTTTGTTCATATTAACACATGCAAACTAGACAATCTAATAAAGTTAGAATAATTATCATTAAATATACAGGATTACATTTATTTTGAAAACGTTTTCTTTCAAACACTGTAATACCTGGTAAATGACAACATTAGGATTATACAGTTTGCTTCTAAATAAATAACAGCTTAAATATTGAATAATAGTTCATTAAATTGATACATTATAGTTAAGGGAGTATTGTATTGAATTTGCATGTGTTATTGCAGTATTATGAACACGTTTGTGTGTATTATACACACTTTTCTCATAATTATAAGTGGACAACATTTTACACACTTTCTCGTACCCCTGTATCTTTCATACAAATGATCTGACCTAGCTAAGAAATTCTGAAGTTTCTGTACCTTGTAGCCAAAAGCAATATTGTGGATGCTACTCTGAAAATATAGTTGACCAAACTGCCAATTACTTCACACTGGAAGAAGTTAAGCTAAACTAAATATAGTTTACGTAACAAAAGTTACTTTGAAAAAGTAGTTCATGGGCCTACATCCAGGTCTGATGCCGAAAAAGAAAGGACATTATTGCCCACTTAAACCATATTTTCTGTTATTTTTGCTAAAGAAAAGTACTATGTAGTTCCAGCAGTTAGCTACACTGTTACATGGCACACAAAAAAACAATGAACGTTAACTACTGAAAACACTACCAAGATTAGAATTTAGTTAAACTACCACGAAGCTACATCAAAATGTATTTAAATTACTAGTTGCATTGTAGTTCACTACTCCCCAGCACTAGCCAAAAGTAATTCCATTGCTGAGATTACACGCATTTTATTCTGTTTTGTTCTTTTGTATTTTGCTCAATATCTAACCAAAATAACAACGTTTTCTCCGTATAGAAGTAATAATGTTCTTCACGTCTCTAGGTGCCTATATGGATGCAATGGTTCACTCAATCAACAAAATGATAGCCGCCACATAGAAGTCTTTCATCAAATGCAGCAACCCACTCACCTGCTGTACAGTCCTGAAACATTGCACCTTCAAAAATCCCCGCTATCGTAGATTACAGAATCCAGCTATAGGTTATGTCTTTCTTTCCTAAACATCTGTGAATGACCCTCTAGAATGGTTTCGGGAATTGTAATTTTGGGATCGCCGCCGCTCAGCTCACTCTCAGGCACGGATTTCCTCCTCCTCTTCCCACGTGACACAGTAGGTAGGCTAACTTGGGACTGGTTGTTCTGGGCGTCTCGTAAAGAAGAGGTTTGGGTCCCCTGCCCGTAACAACAGGTGTCCAATATTTATGATGCGTCCTGTACTCAACCTGTAATCTTTCGGGTCTATGTCAATATTGGTATCGTCTCACTCAAACTGAACAATAGGCTTGGAGGGAGATAGATGCATTGTTTAATTTCCACCAATAAAAACGAACATGTGTAGCCTATACACTGTAATAGGCCTGTATGGTTATGTGCATTATTCCGTTAAATGCTGCAGGGCTACAGTAAAATGGTTGTATTAATTGGCTACATTTAATGTCCATCCCTATCAGCTAAAAGAAGAATTGAAGAAGACTAGGCTACAATATGTATAAGAGTATGGTCTTGGCCTTGTCGGTATTTCTACCTACTCAGTGGCTGGGAATACCACCTTGTGAGCAGAAGAAACAGTTAAAAGATTGGTAGAGTTTTTTTGACCCAATCAATTCCATAGCCCTTTAATCCACCCAGTGGTAGAAGTGTGCTAACGCACTGCACTCATATAGTCAAAATAACAAGATTCATACGATATTCGAATTTGGATCCACTCTATTCCTATCCCCTGATGTTGGTGCCAAACTCAGACTGCAAATGTTTGCTGTTTGTTTATGTTGTCAGCGTTTTGAAACATGATATTCCTACTGTTAGACATCTTCCATATTTAAAGGTATATACAAGATCACACACGGGTAATATGTTAATACTGTTTATTACAGTTTAAAGTTAGTCTACTGTACATATCGCTGACTGGATAATATATTTTTATTGTACCTTTATTTTATCAGGGAGTCATACTGAGACCAATGTCTCTTTTACAGACGAGCCCTGAATTACATAAATTACAGAAAATACACAAATCAAAATATAAATACAAAATGCAAGCAGAAAGAAAAACATGGTCATAACATAAACCCATTCATCAGTAATAAGGTCCTCCGTCAGCTTTCTGAATTGCCCTACAGACACCAGAACATTTTGAAGATTGTTCCACAAATAAGGTGCAAGAAAACTAAAAGCTGATTTACCTAAATCAGTAGAGACCAAAGACATTTCCAGAGTTAGCCATCCCTGAGACCGGGTGTGGTAACTCGTATGTCTACAGTTTAGTAATGATGTTAGGTACAGTGAGACTTTTTGTAAAATGGCATTATAAATGAAAACATAGCAATGTATCAACCTACATGACATTAAAGAGGGCCAACCAACTGTCTGGTAGAGAATGCAGTGATGAGTACTAAATAGTCTCCCGTAATAAAGCGCAGTGCGCTATGATAAACTGCATCTAACGGCTTTAATGAAGTGGCATCTGTGTTCATTTCGATGATGTCGCCATAGTCTAGGACCGATAGGAATGTTGACTGAATAATTTGCTTTCTACTATTTAGCGACACGCAGGACCTATTTCTATAGAAGAATCTTGTTCTTTGGAACATCCTCAGGTCGTGTAACTATCCATGGGACTTAGAATAGGCTACAGAATAGGGCCGAGCTGGATATTCTGATCTGTTTCTAATAGGGCAGTTATTTGAACTATCCCCTCTACCCCACAGACCTATGCTCTCACTCGTCAGCTATGACACACTGCTCTCATTTGTTCCCTCCCCACTACCAAAGATGATTTACTATATTACCAAGTGACCGCTCTAACAATGGAAATACATGTCCTCAAAGATGGAAGGCAGGCGAGAGGAGGCAACACCAGGTTGGACCATTTTAGCCAATAAAAGGGTAGATACGCAAGTGAACAACCAGTGGTGGAAAAAGTACCCAATTGTCATACTTGAGTAAAAGTAAAAATGCCTTAATAGAAAATGACTCGGGTAAAAGTGAAAGTCACACAGTAAAATACTACTTGAGTAAAAGTAAAAATATATTTGGTTTTAAATATACTTAAGTATCAAAAGTAAATGTAATTGTTAAAATATACTTAAGATTAAAATTAAAAGTAAAAGTATCAATAATTTCAAATTCCTTAATAAGCAAACTAAACGGCACCATTTAAAAAAATATATATTTTTTTAGCTACACTCAGACATAATTTACAAAAGAAGCATGTGTGTTTAGTAAGTCCATCAGATCAGAGGCAGTAGGGATGACCAGGATGTTCTCTTGATAAGTGGGTAAATGTGACCATTTTCCTGTCCTGCTAAGCATTCAAAATGTAACAAGTACCTTTGGATATCAGAGAAAATGTCAAAGTAAAAGTAAAAGTACATTATTTTCTTTAGGAATGTAGTGAAGTAAAAGTAAAAGTTGTCAAAAATAGTAGTGTCCACTTATATCAGCGCATTAGTGCCTACCTAACCATTATTAAAATGTTATTCGATCAAATAAGCCTCACGTAGCAAATAAGCAATTGCAATTTTTGTTAACCAAATGTGACACTCTCTCACTGACCTCCATACCAAAATTCTTTCTTTTCGTGGACAGATTTTGGACGGAAGTAAACCCTCTCGCTTCGCCTCTTCTTGGATTGACAGTATAGCCACTACCCATCATGCTAGTCGATGCTTACGAGGGAGAATGGCGGAAGCAGATACTGAGTTTGAATCTGATGGCGCTAGGCAAAGATGAGAGTGAGAATGAAGGTGATGAGAATACTGGATGGGCTACAGTCGCTAAACGACAGATAAAGGGAGCTAAAATCACAGTTAAAATGCAGTCAAGTAAGCCTACTGCTCAAGGTGCAACTACTTCACAGTTAAAGTAGTAGGAGTGCAGTTCGAGGATATGAAGATGTACCTGGGAGATCCGCTTGATGTTGCCAACATGGTGAAGAAAGTGTTGGGTACTGTGGAATCTGGGAGGGTGACCAGAAGTGTAATTTCTTCTTGGCAGAACAGAAGGAGTGCATGTTGCGCCTCACCAGAATCAAGGGCACCAATTAAGGGCGTGATTTCTGGAGTCTCTGTGGAAGTCGGGGTTGAGAAGATGAAAATTCCTGGAGTAGTTGGGACTCGACGATTGACGCGTATGTTCAATGGAAAGAAGATAGCGAGAACATGTTACTGTTTTATGAGTCTCTCCCTACACATGTCAAGATGGGATGATGACGTTGAATGTTGCAATTGTGGTGGGAAGCATGGACATGAGTTCCCTGAATGTCCTATAAGGGTGAAAGAGGCAGAGATAGCTAGAATAAGAGCTGTTCAGTGTGTCTGTCTCCTATGCCAAGGCAGCGAGAAAAGTTAAAGAATATTCTAGTGCTTCTGTTGCCATGGAGACACCACATTCCAGTGCTGTGAGTGCCATTCGCAAGGTGCAGGACCCAGGTACCTTTGTCTTGAAGAAAGTAGATTTTGGGGCATTTATTGCTATGGTGAGAAACTGCACTGCAGGAGTGGATAAGAACTCAAGAAAGATCAATGTCATTGTATCTGCAGCTGAACGCTTCTTGAGAATGAAGGATGTAATGGGTGAGGAGCTGCATGGTGGACTGACTGCAGCTGCATCCTCTCAGGTCACTGGATCTGAGTAGAGCTCTGAGTGGATTTAAAAAATATATCTATATTTATTATTTATTGAATATTCGAAACATACAATATACTTGTAGTGAAGCCGCTCAATAACTACATCATACCAGTCATGCATCAGATTCCCGTTCCGAGCGACACACAGAAGCATCCAGGGTCAATGCCCTGCTCAAGAGCATATTGACCGATCAACCACCAGGCCAAAAAGCGTGAACCCGAACCCTCCAAGCTCCCCCCACTGTTCCCCAATAGCTGTCCCTCAACCATTCGAGACCCCTCCCAGGAAGAAAATAAAATAAAAAATACAATTAATTCCATTCCCCACCCCCAAGAACCCCCCAATGCACCAACAACCAAGAGAATGAACTAAAGAGACAAAAGGAAAAGACAGAAGAAAACAGCAAACAACAATGCAAAAAAATAAATAATAATAATACATTTAAAACAAAGGACATCAAGGACAACTAAAATCATAACAGCAATGCCAACTGTATATGTTTGTGTGCATGTCTGGCACTATTACATGTATGTGTGTGTTCTTGTATGTGTTTATTTGAATGAGAGTGTGTGTATATGTATGTGTACAAACACCTGCACGGCATCAGCCTCAGGCAAACCGGCATTAGTTGTAAAAACACTGCCACTTAGTGTCATTCAAATGTACTTTTATTATGTTTTATTTTGACTTTTTATTTTATTTTTTATCTTTGACCATCATTCTATCCCCAGCACAGCAACTCCACTCCCACTTGTCTCCAATTCCACATACCAACCCTCAGCTTCCCTCAGCCCATCCCATCTATCTCTGTTGGCCACCCACTTCGGGTTTCTTCGCAACTAATATCTTTCAACTATGCTGTGATGTTTAACGTACAATTTCAATCTATCTAATTGAATAGAATCCAGAGATTGTGAGTTGAATATAAATTATTTTACTAAGAGTATTAGTATATTAGTAATTGACTGACCCGGTCTCTCCAGATCTCCTAACAGTACTATTTCTAGGGTCAATTTTAGATCAATGCAATGCATTTTCAGCCATTCCTGAACCTGAGACCAGAAACAGTCTACCTGAGGGAAATACCAAAATAAATGGTATATTGATTCTATATCCTCACAACAAAACCTGCAGAGCTTCGATGATTTTATGCCCCAAATATTCAACATTTTGTTGGTGGCAAGAATTCTACATAATAATTTTAGCTGAAAAGCACGAAGT
Source organism: Salmo salar (assembly GCF_965601325.2). NCBI lineage: Eukaryota > Metazoa > Chordata > Actinopteri > Salmoniformes > Salmonidae > Salmo > Salmo salar. The sequence continues at coordinate 14,399,908 of NC_138309.1, forward strand.
CTTGAATCTTGCGTTGTTTTATATATCAACTCATTCACCCTGTACCATGGAATTGTCAACATCCTGGTCCTGAAATGAAACTGGTATACTTTCCTATTTATGCTATTTTTATTCCTCTGCCAGTTTTGATCCTTTATATTGGGCAGACAGACCAGTTCCCTACCTCCTCCCGCTGCCACCCGCCTCCTCCATTTTTGGGGCAATGCTGTAATCAACTGGTTGTACTCTTGGATTGAGCAGACCTTTTCGTACAATTCTGATAACTCCATGAAGGAAATAACTCTACCATTCAAATTTACAATATAATTTAAGAACAAAATACCCTTTTCAAACATCTTTCCCATAAATACAGGTATTTTATCAACCAGCGCATTTGAGTTCAGCCATAATATTTGTTGTAATATTTGTTCTATCTTTTCAGGGAGATGAAATTGAAATTGTAGCCAGCTCTGCAATGTTTGTTTGAAAAAATGTAAAGTGCTCTGAGTGTTTTTTGAAGTTTTTTGTTTTTGTTTTGTGTTTTGTTTTCGGATGTTTGAGTGGATTCAAAGTTTTAGTTTTTTGCCTCTCTTTTTTATTTCCCGCATCCAGTAGTGGGCAGCAATGCACCATTTCTGGTGAAGTCCGCCCTAAAACCAGTTTTGCCAACAGATTTCTAAAGTTTTCAAAGCCCTCCAGCAACTTTTATTGGTAAAAGAGTATACAGTGTCACTGTAAGGGTGCCACAGCAACTTTGGGTTGATTTTGCGACTTCCCTGTTTGTGTGTATGTGGCCGCCTGGCTGAGTTCTGCTGGACTGGTCCCTCTCTGTGCCTCCGCCTCCACCTGCTGCTGCATGAGTGCACCTGTCACTTGCGACCCTTCCCCCGCCTCTCTTCTCTCTCCACTCTCTCCCCCGCCTCTCCCTTTCTCCACACTCTCCCCCACCTCTCTCTTCTCTCCACTCTCTCCCCCGCCTCTCTCTTCTCTGCACTCTCTCCCCCACCTCTCTCTTCTCTTCACTCTCCATTCTCTCCCCACCTCTCTCTTCTCTCCACTCTCTCCCCCGCCTCTCTCTTCTCTCTCCCCCACCACTCTCCTCTCTCCACTCTCTCCCCCGCCTCTCTCTGCTCTAGCCTCTCTTGGCCAGGGGGGATGGGGGGACATGCCGCCCCCCCAATATTCAGAACAGGTTGTGGGCATACCCCCAACAACAGAATGGTGTAGGCGTATACCAGTGGTCACTCCTCAGAGGAGGAAGGGGAGGACCATCCTCCTCAGTGAATTACATAAAAGTTGTGAAACATTAAAAAACGTAACCTTTTTAGATTAAACTAAATATTTTCACGTCAAGAAATAATTTATTAAAACACAGTTTTGCAGTGAAGGTCTACAGTAGCCTCATCAGCACTCTGTAGGGTAGCACCATGGTATAGCAGGAAGACAGCTAGTTTCCATCCTCCTCTGGGTAAATTGACTTCAATAGAAAACCTAGAAGGCTTGTGGTTCTCACCCCTTTCCATAGACTTACACAGTAATTATGCCAACTTCCAGAGGATGTCCTCCAACCTATCAGAGCTCTTGCAGCATGAACTGACATGTTGTCCACCCAATCAAAGGATCAGATAATGAATCTAGTACTGAAAGCATAAGCTACAGCTAGCTAGCACTGCAGGTCATAAAATGTGGTGCCTAGTTGACTTAAAGAGAGAGAAAGACAATAGTTGAACAGTTTTGAGAGAGCTACTGTAGCCATATTTCGTATTGTTTTCACTTTCACTTACTTAGCTAGTGAATGCAGGTAGCTAGTTTAGCTTACTCAAACAGAGAGGGATGCTATGTTAGCTAGCTGGCAATGGCTATCCAACACTGAAACTCTTCCAAGTCAAGGTAAGCTTTTGGTTTTATTAATTTATTGCCACCAGGGCCTGCCCTAAACTGCTTGGAGACTACACTACTACATGATTGTACCGGGTTTACTAACACGTTAGTTCTTGAAGCTATGTTGACAATGACATTAGCTAATATGGTGACAACAATGTAGGCTGTGTTTAGCGGGTAGCGGCTATGATAAGAAGGTTTGGCTTGAAAAGGTTTTTTTCCCATGAGATCCTGCTGTTTGTATGTGGCTGCTATGAAAGTGAACTGTGTTTGCATGTGATCAGGGGTGAATTCATTCCGCCAATTCTGTTGATAAACATTTCTTTAACGGAAGCAAACGGAATGAGTGTGTAAAGCAGTATTGAATGTGTCAATGTCTGTCACCTTTATTTCTCAAATGACTTTGTAAACTTTCATTCATAGGCTAGGTTGTAGCAACCTCATGATGGGTAAAGGGAAAAATGTTGTATCATGTAGTAGCCTAAATCTATCAATGTTACATTGAGCTGGGTGAATGGAATTTGAATGACAGTCATCCAATATGCTGTAATAGAAATAAGGCCATGCTCATAAAAAAAATCATTGTCCTCCCTCATCTTAACCGCCACTGGCATGTACCTGTCATTAAAAATATGAATGCAAGTAGACCACTGATTGGCCAGCTCATCCTCCTCAGGACGATGACATCATCCTCTATGAGGAAATAGCAAGCATTTTTTTAAAGGTTTGAAATACAAATTTGATACAGTTTTTTCTCTCAAATTTATGCACTGGCCTCAAATACAAGTATAGGATGAGTCAACAACATTATTTGGGTATGAGATAACAGAATATGAACTTTTAAAAGTGAGATTTTCACTGTACAATTACTATATAACAGCAAACGTTTCTATCTGCCCAATGGCAAAATGTGTAGAATTGCAGGAAATTAGCTTACAAACAGCAGAATGTCCTTGTTTTACCATGAAAACATACATTAAATTAGTTGCAAAATGAATAGGAAATATAGCCAAGAGGTTGACAAGGTTATAAATAATGATTTTTAATTGAAATAATAATTGTGTCCTTCCAACTTTGCTTTCATCAAAGAATCCTCCATTTGCAGCAATTACAGCCTTACAGACCTTTGGCGTTCTAGTTGTCAATTTGTTGAGGTAATCTGAAGAGGTTTCACCCCATGCTTCCTGAAGCACCTCCCACAAGTTGGATTGGTTTGATGGGCACTTCTTACGTACCATACGGTCAAGCTGCTCCCACAACAGCTCAACAGGGCCACTCCATTATAGACAGAATACCAGCTGACTGCTCCTTCCCTAAATAATTATTGCATAGTTTGAAGCTGTACTTTGGGTCATAGTCCTGTTATAGGAGGAAATTGGCTCCAATTCAGCGCCGTCCACAGGGTATAGCATGGCGTTGCGAAATGGAGTTATAGCCTTTCCTTCTTCAAGATCCATTTTACCCTGTACAAATCTCCCACTTTACCACCACCAAAGCACCCCCAGACCATCACATGGCCTCCACCATGCTTGACAGATGGCGTCAAGCACTCTTCCAGCATCTTTCATTTTTTCTGCGTCTCACAAATGTTGTTTGTGATCCGAACACAAACTTAGATTTGTCTGTCCATAACACTTTTTTCCATCTTCCTCTGTCCAGTGTCTGTGTTCTTTTGCCAGTCTTAATCTTTTCTTTTTATTGGCCAGTCTGAGATATGGCTTTTTCTAAGCAAATCTGCCTAGAAGGCCAGCATCCCGGAGTCGCCTCTTCACTGTTGACGTTGAGACTGGTGTTTTGCGGGTACTATTTAATGAAGCTGCCAGTTGATGACTTGTGAGGCGTCTGTTTCTCAAATTAGACACTCTAATGTACTTGTCCTCTTGCTCAGTTGTGCACCGGGGCCTCCCACTCCTCTTTCTATTCTGGTTAGAGACAGTTTGCGCTGTTCTGTGAAGGGAGTAGTACACTGCGTTGTACGTGATCTTCAGTTTCTTGGCAATTTCTTGCATGGAATAGCCTTCATTTCTCAGAACAAGAATAGACTGACGAGTTTCAGAAGAAAGGTCTTTGTTTCTGGCCATTATGAGCCTTTAATCGAACCCACAAACTAGTCTAATTGCTTCTTTAATCAGGACAACAATTTTTAGCTGTGCTAACATAATTGCAAGAGGGTTTTCTAATGATCAATTAGCCTTTTAAAATGATAAACTAGCTAACACAACGTGCCATTGGCACACAGGAGTGATGATTGTTGATAATGGGCCACTGTACGCATATGTAGATATTCCATAAAAAATCTGCTGTTTCCAGTTTCAATAGTCATTTACAACATTAGCAATGTCTACACTGTATTTCTGATCAATTTGATGTTATTCTAATGGACAAAAAATGTGCTTTTCTTTAAAAAACAAGGACATTTCTTAGTGACCCCAAACTTTTGAACGGTGGTGTATATTATATATTTTTTATGTGCTTGCGCAAATATACGTTATTAAATCATGACCTCATCTAGCGACTTCTATTGACAAACGGAGTAACCTAATGAAGCAGGCGTGAAAGAAATGCCTGAAACTAGACCCTCTACATCAGTAGTAACCAACCGATCACCAAACATAGTCGATCACCAAACATTTCTGTAAAAAACCCAACAATAAAGCCTTGCGTTCCTATTTTTTGTATTTGTTTCTCGTTGTTGGTCGTAGGTGCACTTGATTCAGCAGCCCTAGTGCTGTTGGTTGTAGGTGCACTTGATTCAGCAGCCCTAGTGCTGTTGGTGGTAGGTGAACTTGATTCAGCAGCCCTAGTGCTGTTGGTGGTAGGTGCACTTGATTCAGCAGCCCTAGTGCTGTTGGTGGTAGGTGCACTTGATTCAGCAGCCCTAGTGCTGTTGGTGGTAGGTGCACTTGATTCAGCAGCCCTAGTGCTGTTGGTGGTAGGTGCACTTGATTCAGCAGCCCTAGTGCTGTTGGTGGTAGGTGCACTTGATTCAGCAGCCCTAGTGCTGTTGGTGGTAGGTGCACTTGATTCAGCAGCCCTAGTGCTGTTGGTGGTAGGTGCACTTGATTCTGCAGCCCTAGTGCTGTTGGTGGTAGGTGCACTTGATTCAGCAGCCCTAGTGCTGTTGGTGGTAGGTGCACTTGATTCAGCAGCCCTAGTGCTGTTGGTGGTAGGTGCACTTGATTCAGCAGCCCTATTGCTGTTGGTGGTAGGGGCACTTGATTCTGCAGCCCTAGTGCTGTTGGTGGTAGGGGCACTTGATTCAGCAGCCCTAGTGCTGTTGGTGGTAGGTGCACTTGATTCAGCAGCCCTAGCGCCAGGAAGGCAAAGTGTTCCCATTTTGAACCATTTCATGTGTCTGAAGGTAGAATGAAGTGCACTTACAGGCCTACCGCTGGCCAATCAGACAGCTTAGATCACCGTGTCTGCACGGTTTCCTCTTACTTCCACTCATGCAACAACCAGCACTGCAGCTGCAATGAATATGTAAATATGCAAAGTGTTGTGTTGTTATTATTAGTGGCTTGTGTCTTTTTTTTATATCAAGGAATATTTCACTTTCTCTGGTCATAGGAGTAACAACATGAATTGGTGCATGAGTCAGAAATAATGCAGTCCAACTTGAGTTTCAGCATCAACTGGAAGACTGTGCCAAAGACAGTACAGTATGAAGAAGGGCAGAAACTGCAAATGCTGGTTAAGTGTTTATTTCTTTATAATCTTTGTTTATTTCTTTATAAAAAAAAAGAGCCTGTTTGAAGAGGTAGGGTTTCAGATGTTTTTGGGACTCTGCTGTCTGAGCTTCAGGGGGAAGCTGGTTCCACCATTGGGGTGCCAGGACAGAGAAGAGCTCGGACTGGGCTGAGCAGGAGCTGCCCTCCCAAGACACCTGAGGTTGCAGAACGGAATGCTTCTCTAACCCCAAACCCCGTCCTGGTCTGCTTGGTCTGCTTGGTCTGCTTCGCAAGTCTTCCCGGAAGTCTTGCGATGTTGCGTCTCTGGGTTTAGAAACTCTTTGACGGTGTCCCCTATTCTCAGCGGAGGGAGGGAGAGTGGAGAGACGGTGAGTCGGGTGAGGCACGGTGCTCCCTCCATCAATCTGGTAAAAAAGGCCATCAGTCCAGCTGTTCCTCACAAGTAATACAAATGATCTATTACCAGTGTGATCAGATAACACAAACCTCATTGCTGCAGAACTGTTTTTAAGTGGTTAATGTTGCATAGGCTTACGTTTTTTAAGTCATATTTTAAAAGAAATCTGAGCTGTAGATCTCGGCTTGCATTTTGACTCAGAAACGGTTGGTGACCACTGCCCTACATACTGGTCTTGACAAGAAGAAAAAAATCTGTCTGGGGAGGTTCTCTTCTGCACTGTTCAACCAATCCAGTAAATGTGGAGGAGGAGTTAAGATGGAGTGTTACCATAGAGTTTCTAAACCTAGAGGCGCAACATCGTGAGACTTCCATCAACGCTTGTGAAACAGACCAAACAGACTAGGCAAGGGGTTTGGAATTTGAGAAGTCAATGAGAGAAGTGAAAATGCCTTCCATGGTTGTTAATTTTCTCAAAATCTAAAGGCATAACCTAGATTCTAGCATATGTCTTAAAGCTGCAATATGTAACTTTTTGGGTGAACTGACAAAATTCACATAGAAATGTGAGTTATAGATCTGTGATTCGCATTGAAAGTAAGTCTAAGAAGCAGTATGTCTGTTCTGTGTGCTTTTCTATGTGTGCATTTCTATACTTCCTGTTTTTAAGTTTTGTTTTTGTATCTTTTGCTTTCAGTTTTATACACCTGCTTCAAACAGCTGAAAATACAATATTTTTGGTTATGGAAACGATATTTCACAGCGGTTTAGATGGTACAATGATTATCTACACTATACTTGTTTGTTTTGTCACATAAACTGAAATAGGCAAACTATTAGAATTTTAGAAACCAGGAAATAGTGGAGAGAATTCTGCATAGTGCATCTCTAAGTAGTTGAAGATGTTATTACTATAACCTAGTGAAAGTGACAAACTGACACGTTTTCATTTTTGTCAAAAACAGATTTATATCGAACGAGTGCCTTTGATTTGAAGGCCTGCATATGAGCAGTTTGGCGCGAGATGAGTGTTAGACCCGGTTATGTGTTTCTACTTGAGCCTATAAGTGTGATCTGGGATATCTATTAGAGAAGCAGTTGTAGCCTATCTTCGTACTGTACTGTCTTTGGTGTCACCTTGTTAATATTCAAAAGCGGAATTCACTTCACAGGCTCTCTTTCCATTTCCCCTGAAAACCGGAACATCCGGTTGTTGGGGACTTGGCAGAGAGGCTACAAATGGAGCAACCAACAGCTACTTTCCTTGAAATATAGTTGGCAACACTGCGGCTCAGTTGGTACTCTAGGAAACATGGCAGCCGTCAGTAAATACCTGACAGCTAAAAACTCCTCGATAGCTGGGGGAGTCCTACTCGCTTTATGCATCCTGACGCAAAGAAGAAGAAGAGGCAAATCAAGCGGGTATGTTGCTGAATAAATTATAATCTCGGTTGTACTTTAATTGTGCGTTGCTTAGAGCGCCCATGCCATCGGTTCTTGACTGAGGTAAAAGTAGTTTTATATTGGATATTCAGTGGATATTTGCTTTTCTCTATATTGAACTAATTATGCCATGACTATGAAAATTGTATATTCTGAATCAGGGGTGGATGGAGAACAATCCACTCAACTTTTTGTTGTTGTTATAAAAAAAAAAATAAGATTCCAGATTTCAATCTTCAATAGATCTTACACAGCGTGTCATGATTATGAAAATGGTTATGTTCTGAATCAGGGGAGGATGGACAAAAATCCAGTTAATTTGTAATTATTATAATTTTTTGCCACTTTCAATCTTCAATAGTTCTTACAAAAACGTGCCATGACTATGAAGATGACATATTCCGAATGAAAGGGAGGATGGAGAAAAATACCAGTTTTTTTTGTTGTAGTAGTTGAAATGTAAAAAAAAAAAATTGAGGGGAGGGATTGATTTTTTTTTGGTGGATTATTTATATTTTTAGGGTGGCTTTCAATATTCAAAAGCACTCTGCTTCAAAATGCTGATTTTCAGGTTGACCTAATCACTGCATGTGGTGTTGCAGCCAGAGTGAATGGGTCCGTTCATTAATCACTCTCCTCATCCCACCCCAACAACCTGCCTCTTTAAGAGAAAGAGACAATCCCAAAAGCAGTTACAGTTATTTTTGAAAAAATATCAACATTTCAAACCCAAAAAATTATGGGAATTGTTCTCCATCCTCCCCTGTTCAGAATATATACTTTTTATAATCATGGCACGCTTTGACCTATTGAAGTCCGAATATCCAATATAAAACTAATTTTACCTTGGTGTGTTCTTGTATCACAGAACTTGTGGCCAGCAATCCAAGTTAGACAGAATTCTTGAATGTCCAATTTGACAGACGTAATGGCTTAAATCTGAAAGTCAGTGATATATTGCAGTTATCCATAAGAGACAAGGGTTGACGCAAATCATATGTTGTTGCAGTAATTATGTGTTATTATATCTCTGTTGATGTAAGTCTCCATTCTCATTTGCAAACAAAGGTCTTTATAGCCTGGGTTAGCAGGATAATTGGGGCAACAAAGTAACAAAGACATCACTGTCAGTTTTCCCGCAAGATACAATGTTGCTTATTACCAGCATGCTGCCTGTCAGTGGAATTTGAAAGTTCATTGGACAGTTACAAATTGCTAATTCATTTCAGGTTAAATGCTGTGTCAAGATTCCTTGTGACCTTAGTTTAGCCTACACACCATACACTTGGTTTATGATGGTCAAGATGAAACTAATGTTACCTTGGTACTGTGTTGCTATCCTGATGTCCCACATGTCTGTTGAAACATTGTATATGACTATGTGCCCTATGTCTTTTACAGTAAAAAAGGGGGTTCAGAACTGGTGTTGAGCAATGAAGTAAGTATGTAAGCGCATCAACAAATGTATAAAATGTCCAACAACATGTCATTGTCACATTTGTCCCCTAACAACTGCTTTGGTTCTATTATTTGTGCAGGACAAAGCAGCTAAGAAAGACCGGGCTGCGGTGGACTATGTCTTCTTCCTCAGAATCAGCAAGATCCTCCGGATCATGGTGCCTCGGTGGTTCTGCAAAGAGGTGAGCCTTGTGGTTGGGTTGTTGTTGCGTTACAGAAAATATGGTCAACAATTGCACATATTGAGCAAAAACAAGATCTTAGTATTTCCCAATGGCTTATGATAAGTCCATTATTATGTAATCTGAATAGTAATATTAAGTGGATGTCTTTGTCAATGTCTTTGTTCTGTTGCGTCACATCATGATAAGCGTTGAACCTTGAAGTAATCAATATATGTGGGAACAGGCGATACCCTTGCCTTGTAAAGGTGGATATCTGTTCCTTCATTGCATCACTTTTACCCCACAAATGATCTCTTTCTCTATGCGTGCGTGTCTCAACATGTTCTACAATATTGTCTAAACGTGTGTGTTCTACAAAACCATGGAGCCTAGACATTGACCTTATATAATGATCAGTTTGTTTGATAAGCCAAGGTTGCGATGACATGAAATCTGTTGGGTGGATCAGAGTTGATCCTCTGAACTGAATGAGCTCTAATATGACGGAAATGCTGGTCATGCTGTTAGTTAAGGACAGGCCCATTCTACATTTGAACTGCCATGTTTTACTCATTCATATTTTTTTAATTAGTTTGCACACATTATTTACAATACAACATGAGATTGACTTGTTTAAGAACTGTCCATTGTATTGTTTAATCTGAGGGATTTGCTCATCTGGTGTTGTCTGTTCCCCACCTGTCCTGCACCACTTCTCTATTCCCTCCATTGTTATCACCCCAGACTGGATACCTTCTCTTCATTGCTGCTATGCTGGTGACCCGGACATACTGTGATGTATGGATGATCCAGAACGGAACCATGATTGAAAGGTTAGAACCATAGAACTATAATAGTGTTCTAATACGAGTTCTACGGTTAGAACACTGACTTTCCATGTGACTTGTTAGGATGCTTCACTATGACTGTTAACCAGATCATGATAGCCAATGAGTTTGGTGGTGGAAGTGTTGAAAGGGTTAAAATATTACATGCACAGATTCAGCTTAGTACTGGACTAAGACGCATGTTCAATGGAGATAATCAGCGTAGTGCTCTTTACTCCATGACTAGGCTTAATCTGGGTCTGGGAAACTAGCCCCATATCATACAGTATTTATTTTCCTGCTCAGGAATTGATTGCTGTCTTTCAATCTCCCACAGTGGTATCATTAGCAGAGATCGCAATCTGTTATTCCTACATTGCTGTCATACCTTGTGTAACTCTCCTCCACGTGATGGTTTTCATAGAACCCAAACCTACAAAACCAATAACCTGTTTTTTTTTGTTTGTTGCCTAGTATGTGTACTTAACCAAGTTAAGCTTTTCAGGCCATAACATTTGTAAACTCAATATGACTAATTGCCATTGGCTATTCCAATGCCAATGAATCTATTTGTATAACAAATAATCCTTCATTTCAGAGCTCCTCTGCTTCCATACATCTCACAGCCAATGCAGCAAAACACTAGCTAGGCCTTATATGTGAATTATCCTAAATCAGTTTTCTAAATTTGTTTGGTTGTTACTTTTTCTCTGCTCTCCATGACTTCTAGCTCGGTCACCGGATATGTACAGTATGTGCTTGAGCTAATGCCACTTTTCCTTGCCAATTACTATGACCATCACGGCAGAGGAGTTGGATAAAGCATAAACAGATCTGAAGGAGGCCAGAGGCTGGTTACTGCCACTAATGTTGAAATGAATCAATCTGACAATATCTATCTGTCTCATGTTTGCTCATTCTTGTGCATGTTGTGGTTTGCAGTGCAATTATCGTTCGCAACAACGCAGATTTCAAGAACTACTTGTTCAAGTGTTGCAAAGCTATGCCAATTGTAAGTGTGTTTTTGGTATTTCATCGCATCCAAAAGTTACATAAGTCTAGATGTTAATTGATATACTTGAGTCTGATTTAAATCTCATCTTGCAGTAGTAAGTTAGATGTATAACGAATAGTTTACAAATACCAGACCTCTGAATGTGCTACAGTAGCCCTACAGTACTTCTTTAGTGTTATAATTGTTCTTTTGGTGTAAATTCTCTGAGGTCTGATATTAACATGGTAATATACACTGAATATCAATTATTAACCTCTCTCTACGGAAAATCATCACTTACCAATACTAATGTATCAATAACCATATATTTAATTAGAATACTGGATAATGTTTGTGTACATTTGAACAGAATGTCAAACTTATGTGTATCTTATCTGCATGACACTTGGTATGTAATTTGCTCTGCATGCCTTGTATTAAACAGTCCCTCTGCCCATTTAACAAACAAATCCAGATTTCATCACATGCATACTGTGTTTGGAGAACAGACACTGCAATAGGTTGTATTTGAATTAAGCTCTGCTAGTAATAAAGTGTATGTTTTGTGACTGTCCATTTCCAGTTTGCCTTGGTGAATAACCTCTTGAAGCTGGGTCTGAACGAGCTGAAGCTGAAGTTCAGAGAGAGGCTGACCAAACATCTCTACGACGAGTACCTCAAGTAAGGATTGTCTCCTGCCTCATCTCAGAACTTTGACGTCTGGCTTTTTCACGTACATTCCAATAGGGCTACATATAAATAACAAATGAACTCACTCAACATGTACCATCCCCAGAGGATACACATACTACAAAATGGGCAACCTGGATAACCGCATCGCCAACGCTGACCAGCTGCTGACTCAAGATGTAGAGAAGTTTTGTAACAGTGTGGTTGACCTCTACTCCAATCTCAGCAAGGTACAGTAGAGTTGACCTAAACCATCATTTTTACTACTGTTTACCTTCTTGTCTGTGTGTGGTTCCAAGGTGTCTGGTGCGAATTTGTATAGTATTTGTAGAACATCTTAGTCAATCGTTAACTTCTTGTGTAAATCATAATATTGCTGAAAACAAGCCATCAAGAAAGCTACATTGTGTAAAATGTACACTTACTGCATCTCTCCTTTTAGCCTCTCTTGGACATTGGACTGTACATCTTCAAGCTGACGTCTTCCATCGGAGCCCAGGTGAATATATATATATATATATATATATATACTCAAGAAGCATCCAATAGATTCCATTCAGGTTTTAACAGGATGTGATGTCATTGTTTCCCTCAGGGCCCATCCAGTATGATGGCCTACCTGCTGATCTCAGGCCTGTTCCTGACCAGACTGCGGAAGCCTATCGGTAAAATGACTGTCATTGAGCAGCGCTACGAGGGAGAGTACCGATACGTCAACTCACGACTCATCACCAACAGGTAAAGACCTGGATCTACAATGACTTTATCATGGGTTGGCAATACAGTGTTTTCTGATTAAAGTAAAAACCTGTTAAATAAATCCTCAGTCATGGAGCGAGTTCTTTAAAAAAAGAGAACTAAGTTATGTTAAATATGTACTGTTTTGCCACAGTGAGGAGATTGCCTTCTACAACGGCAACATGAGAGAGAAACAGACGATTCATTCAACATTTAAGAAACTGGTAAGTACCATTAGTCCTTTGTTAGTAAGAGGGATATTAAAGATTTCTTTGTTCACTTCCATCTCAACGGGCAAACTGCTGATTGTGATTGGAACTGTCTCTACAGTGTCTAATGTTGTGATACCTTTGTCTTCTATCTTCTCAGGTCGACCATTTGCACAAGTTCATCTTCTTCCGCTTCTCTATGGGCTTTGTAGACAGCATGATCGCCAAGTGTAAGATCTGATGTTTTAACCCTACAGCTTATGATGATGTCCTCCGTTACATAGCCAGAGATATATGGCTCTCAGTCAACTTGCCATTGTCCAGACACCAAATTATTATCGCTTTGCTTGGCAACAAAATAACATTGTTCAATACAGAATTGGTTTTCCACCAGAGCTATGAGTCACCTCTTGGGTCTCTTCCCCCCTGCAGACATGGCCACCGTGGTGGGCTATCTGGTGGTGAGTCGGCCCTTCCTCAACCTGTCCGACCCCCGCCACATGAACAGCACCCAAGCTGAGCTGATGGAAGACTATTACCAGAGTGGCAGGATGCTGCTGAGTCTGGCCCAGGCTCTGGGAAGGATTGTACTGGCTGGCAGAGATATGACCAGGCTTTCTGGGTGAGACTTCACTCTTCCCAAAACACTGATCCCATCGCCTATTCCATTGAATTGGTGACATTTAATTCGAAGGCTTCTCCAGCCAGAGACCACATAACGGACATCACTCCCGTCTTTCCATGCCTTCACTCTACTCTTCCATCACGGCTCTTCATGCTTTCACTCCCAAGTGCTGTGTAGGTGGTCTTCTGATATAGGTCTGTCTCTCCTTCCCTACAGGTTCACCATGCGTATCACTGAGCTCAGGAAGGTCCTGAAAGATCTGAACTCTGGGAAATACGAGCGTACCATGGTCTCCCATCAGGACAAAGAATCATTAGGTGTAGAAAGAATCACACTGGTCCCGGGCAGCGGACAGATCATCAACGTAGACCACATCATCAAGTATGTGTGACAATCCTCAGTGCATTTCTGTACATAATATTGGCTGCATAAAATCACTTTAATATTTTTACTTTTACCTCACTGAAGTTGTTCAAACCGAAGCTGTTTTCTGAGGACTGAGCATGATTCGTCACTAAGAACAGTGTCTGACTGTGTTGCAGGTTTGAACACACACCACTAGCAACACCCAATGGAGATGTCCTGATCAAGGACCTGACCTTTGAAGTGGGCATCTCTTTCTTTCCTTTGTATATTTTATTTAACCTTTTTATTTTGGCATGGTTAGTCTCACTGAGAACTCACAGGTCTCTTGCAAAATAGATGTTATGAGATGGTAAAGCTACCATGACTTTGGAGTCCCTCGCCAATGAATGTGTGCCTCTTGTCTAGTCATTCAGTTGAACCTAAGTACACTCAAACAACTTAGACTTTAATGGGTGATGTTGAAGTAGTGTTGACATTCAAAGTTTGGAGGGCCACGCTGGATGTTACAATGAGGTTATTTCCTCTCCCTGACGCTCTCTCGCTTTCACTCTCTTTCTCCAGGTGCGGTCTGGTACCAACGTGTTAGTGTGTGGGCCCAATGGCTGTGGCAAGAGCTCACTCTTCAGAGTACTGGGAGAGGTGAAGAATTGTCTGTTTATGATCTTGTTCTATTTATTCATACTGACATGACTGTGTCTATGTAAGATGTGGCAATGGAAGATCTGGTAATAATGGAAGTACTGCAACAAAGTCAAACATTTCGGTTCAAGTAACTTAAGAGCACAGTAGGCCAATGGAGGTAACATTAGGTGTGTTGTTGACTCTATAGCTCTGGCCTCTGTTCGGAGGGCAGCTGACCAAGCCTGAGCGAGGGAAGCTCTTCTACGTTCCTCAGGTAACTAAATGGACACTTTGAGTCTTATATTACCAATGTTATATTCTATTCCATGTTTTGGTAAATTGGCAGCCATATTGGCTCTACTGGAAGGCTGTTCCATGTTATTGTAGAGACCGTACATGACCCCTGACCTCTTCCATCGTATTGTAGAGACCCTACATGACCATTGGCACGCTGAGGGATCAGGTAATCTACCCTGACACCTATGAGGAGCAAAAGAGGAAAGGCATCTCTGACCAGGTGCTGAAGGAGTACCTGGGCAATGTCCAGTTAGGTCACATCCTGGACAGAGAGGGGACTTGGGACACCGTGCAGGACTGGATGGATGTCCTCAGTGGAGGAGAGAAGCAGAGGATGGCGGTAGGACGAAAGAGCGGAGTTCTACCTGAAAATGACCGTTTTCTTTTGATTCTTTCTTCAGTTTTTAATCGAAGCTTTCTCAAGCTTACATCATCACATTCTAATTCAGTTTATTACAGAATTGGGTATCATAAGGTGATTGACTTTGTTTTGTATGTGTGATGTTTGTCTGTCTGTAGATGGCAAGGTTGTTCTACCACAAACCTCAGTTTGCCATCTTGGATGAGTGCACCAGTGCTGTGAGTGTAGATGTGGAAGACTTCATCTACAGTCACTGCAGAACGGTACGGATAGCCCCAACCCCTAACCCCCTCCAGCCTTTAACCTTGACTCTAAGCATGTACTGTGATATGTCTGAGTGCTTACATCCATCTTTATACAACTTCAGTTTAATAAATAACAATACACCTTACATACACGTTATGTCTGCAGCATAGTTCATATAGTTCCTCATGGAATTATTTGGTCTCAGAAGTGTTATCTTATGATTGGTTTGTTACTTCATCCACAGGTTGGCATCAGTCTGTTCACGGTCTCTCACAGAAAGTCTTTGTGGAAACACCATGAGGTAAGATGACAACCTTTCTGGAAACACCGTTACGTGGGTCTTTGTGGCTTCTGATGCGTCAGTGTACAGCATGTTGTTTTGGTGTGATACATCTGGGAGTTTTTAGTGGGACACTCCCTGGTAGTGCTTTTTAATGGTGAGTTTACAAACATAAAGTATGATAAATATATTTGAAACTTGTATCTCATTATGGTAAACAGTGCAATAAGTATAGCCAGTTATAATTGAAATGGCTTAGCAGATAATAAGAAAAGAATATCAGTATTTACCTGGCTAAAAGAGAAGGAATTTAATATCTATTGCTTACAGGAAACTCATTCAATTTTATATAAATAATTAAACATTGTAATAATAGTCATCTCTATATACTCAATAATTTGTAGTTTGGTCCTTTTTACACTTTTAGATGAAATTGTGTGGGAAAAGGACTGGAGGGGCAAAATATATTTCTCCCATGGGCAATTAAATTCAAAAGGGGTGATATTCATTAACAGTCATTTTGATCCGAATGTGCAAATTGTCCAAACAGATCCTCAAGGTAGATGGATGATTTTAAATATGTTTTGGACCATGATGGGAGGTTCTAATAAGGTTTTAAATACCTCTATGGACCGAAAAGGAAATCACACTACAAACTATCACCCTCATGAACTTAAGGAAATCACCAATGTCATGGATATATTGGAATTAGTGGATATATGGAGGCTTAAATATCCTGACCTAGTGAGACATACACGGCGGAGGCTCAATCAAGCTAGTCGTCCTGACTACTTTCTTATGTCATTCTCTCTGGCACCAAAAGTTAACAAAGTGTTGATAGGGGACAGAATGCAGTCGGACCATCAAATTTTCATGTGGATGAGGATATTGGAAATTTAATCAAAGCCTATTGGATGATAAATTATTCTGTCCTAGTTAAAAACAAGTTATAACTGACTTTTTCCAACATAGGTACATCAGATCCCCTTATTGTATGGGACACTTTTAAATGTGTCTTTAGAGGCCATGCAATTCAGTACTCATCTCTTAAACAAAAGCAATGTAGGTCAAAGTCCATACTAACAAAGGAAATGGAAGGACTAACAGTACAGATAGATACCAATAAAAACTGTGCCATAGAGGCTCAGAATAAGTGAGAGCAAAAACAAAATAAAATGAAGGAACTTATTCAAGAAAGATCCAGTGTAATATATTATGAAAAATAAAGCAAACTGGATGGAATATGGGGACTAAGGCACAAAAAGAATTCCCTGAAACTTGTTACAAATGACAGTCAACCATTATTCATAAAAAAAAATTGAAAGCGGAAGTAAAGTACTTTAAGCATATGTTTTCATTTCGGTCTCCTCTATCTCCACTAACCGAATCAAATTGTATGGATTTTTTTCTATTAATAATGTAAAATTAACATCTGTACAGAGACTCATGTGAAGGCCAAATTACAGAGGAGGAACATCTTGATGCAATTAAAGCCTTTAAGTCCAGGAAATGTCCAGGGCTGGATAGCATACCAGTGGAGTTATACCAAACCTTTTTGATATACTCAGAGGACCATTATTAGCAGGTTTTAACCACTCCTAAATAAATTATAGATTATCAGACACTCAACAAGAAGGTCTGATGTCATTATTACTGAAACCGGATCCAAGTGGTAAATATAAAGATCCAGTCTATTAAAACAATTGGAGGCCTCTTACACTTCAGTGTTGTGATGCAAAAATTTGAGGAAAATGCATAGTGGATAGAATTAAAAAGGTATTGTCGGATATTATTAATCCTAATCAGACTTTTTTTTTATATATATTTTTTTTTTACATGGACAATACATTGGAGATAATATAAGACAAGTACTGGAAACAATAGAACACTATGAAAAATCTGGGAACCCAGGCCTGGTATTCATTGCTGAGGTTTTTGATAGAGTGCGACTGGAGTTTATATATAAATGCCTGGAATATTTCAATTGTGGAGAATCTCTTTGGTTAAAGTTATGTATGGTAACCCTAGGTGTAAAATAGTAAATAATGGCTACTTCTCAAAGTTTTAAACTGTCAAGAGGAGTAAAACAAGGTTATCCACTATTGGCATATCTATTTATTTTTGCCATTGAAATGTTAGCTGTTAAAATCAGAACCGGCAATAATATCAAGGGGTTTGAAAACCATTGTACGCTGATGACTCTTGTTTTCTTTTAAATCCACCATTTGGATCCCTCCACAGCCTCATAGAGGCTCTTGATACTTTTTCTAACCTCTCTGGATTACAACCAAATTATGTGTACTAAATTACGTATTGGATCGCAAAAAATACAACTTTTACATTACCGTGTAGTTTACCAATAAAATGGTCTGACGGTGATGTGGACATACTCGGTATACATATCCTGAAAAAAAACTCACTCCAATACATTTTATAGAAAGTTACCAAAAATAGATAAAATCTTGCTACCATGGAAAGGAAAATACCTGACTATTTGTGGAAAAATCACCCTGATTAACTCTTTAGTCATATTTCAGTTTACCTATTTGCTTATGGTCTTGCCTATACCTAGCAAATATAACTTTTTTAAAAAGAAGCCATAGAAAGTTGGTTGCAATTTCAGTTTAATTCACCAGAAAAGACAGAATAAATAATACCATAAATATTGTGGTTTAACTCAAATATACTAACTGATAAAAAAAAAACATTATTTTTCAATACAATTAAAAAAAGAAAAGTAATCTTTGTAAATTATATCATAAATAGGAGGGCACATAAATGTGCCCTGGTGTGGCTGCCTGGTTATGGAACCACACTTTGAAAACATTTTACTGACAGAAATACCCTTTGAATTTTTGTTTTGTAACTTCATCCAGTACTACCTTCACATGGACGGAAGAGGGAACTACGACTTCAAACCTATCACCGAGGAGACCATAGAGTTCGGCTCCTAGAGGAGCGTCAACGACACACACCATCCTCCGGCCTGGAGAAAGGCGCCCCCTAATTCTGCACTTAAAACAAACCTAGACTACTGTTTTTAACATTGTAACCTCTTGTTTTCTTTTGACAAGATATATTTAAATGATCAGATATGTTAGTCTGGTTAAGTAAGCATTTGTCAACGGTGATTGTATGTGTTTGTGTTAAACGCTCTACAACAAAGCTTTCTTAGTGTCCAACATGCTTTCTCAAACCTTAACCTTGTTCTGAACACCTCCAAAACAAAGGTCATGTGGTTTGGTAAGAAGAATGCCCCTCTCCCCACCGGTGTGATTACTACCTCTGAGGGTTTAGAGCTTGAGGTAGTCACCTCATACAAGTACTTAGGAGCATGGCTAGACGGTACACTGTCCTTTTTCTCAGCACATATCAAAGCTGCAGGCTAAGGTTAAATCTAGACTTGATTTCCTCTATTGTAAACGCCCCTCTTTTACCCCAGCTGCCAAACTAATCCTGATTCAGAAGACCATGCTAGACTATGGAGACGTAATTTATAGATCGGCAGGTAAGGGTGCTCTCGAGCGGCTAGATGTTCTTTACCATTCGGCCATCAGATTTGCCACCAATGCCCCTTATAGGACACATCACTGCACGCTATACTACTCTGTAAACTGGCCATCTCTCTATACCTGTTGCAAGATCCACTGGTTGATGCTTGTTTATAAAACTCTCTTAGGCCTCACTCCCCCCTATCTGAGATACCTACTGCAGCCCTCATCCTCCACACACAACACCCATTCTGCCAGTCACATTCTGTTAAAGGTCCCCAAAGCACACACATCCCTGGGTCGCTCCTCTTTCTAGTTTGCTGCAGCTAGCGACTGGAACGAGCTGCAAAAAACACTCAAATTGGACCATTTTATCTCCATCTCTTCATTCAAAGACTCAATCATGGACACTCTTATTGACAGATGTGGCTGCTTCGCGTGACATATTGTTGTATGTGCCCAATAGGGGCGGCAGGTAGCCTAGTGGTTAGTGTTGGGCCAGTAACTGAAAGGTTGCTGGATCGAATCCCAGAGGTGACAAGGTAAACGTTGTCATGCTTCTAAGCAAGGCAGTTAACCCACTGTTCCCCAATCATCAAAGACATGGATGTCGATTAAGGCATCCCCCCGCACCTCTCTGATTCCGAGGGGTTGGGTTAAATGCAGAAGACCCATTTCAGTTGAAGGCATTCAGTTGTACAACTGACTAGGTATTCCCCTTTCCCAAGAATGTTTGCACCATGTTTTGTGCTGCTGCTATGTTGTGTTGCTACAATGCTGTGTTTCCACAATGCTGTGTTTCCATGTGTTGCTGCCATGCTATGTTGTCTTAGGTCTCTCTTTTATGTAGTGTTGTCTCACGTGTTGTGATATGTGTTTTGTCCTATATTTTTATTTTTTTAAATTATTTTTAATCCCCGTTCCCGCAGGAGGCCTTTTGGTAGGCCGTCATTGTAAATAAGAATTTGTTCTTAACTGATTTTGCCTAGTTAAATAAAGGTTAAATATAAACAATATGACTTGTAAGTTATGGTCCAAGTTGGCCTAGATGAATTATGTTTGCATTATAAGCCTGCAAACTGAATCATGTTTCATAATAATTAATGAGTTAGCTCATACAGATAACTGTACTTCCTAGGTGATGGGTTTAGTAATCCTGTAGGCAAGTAACTGAGGGAATGCAACAGTATAATCAATATCTTGTCTTTTGCTAAGAGCAATACCTACAAAGGTATATGTACAATTGAAGTCAGACGTTTACATATACCTTAGCCAAATACATTAGACTCAGTTTTTCACAATTCCTGACATTAATCCTAGTAAAAATTCCCTGTCTTAGGTCAATTAGGATTACCACTTTATTTTAAGAATGTGAAATATCAGAATAATAGTGGAGAGTGATTTATTTCAGCTTTTATTTCTTTCATCACATTCCCAGTTGGTCAGAAGTTTACATACACTCAATTTGTATTTTGTAGCATTGCCTTTAAATTGTTTAACTTGGGTCAAACGCTTCAGGTAGCCTTCCACAAGCTTCCCACAATAAGTTGGGTGAATTTTGGCCCATTCCTCCTGACAGAGCTGGTGTAACTGAGTCAGGTTTGTAGGCCTCCTTGCTCGCACAAGCTTTTTCAGTTCTGCCCACATATTCTATTGGATTGAGGTCAGGGCTTTGTGATGGCCACTCCAATACCTTAACTTGACCCCCTTTTTCCTCCAAACATAATGATGGTCATTATGGCCAAACAGTTCAATTTTTTTTTTCTTCATCAGACCAGAGGAAATTTCTCCAAAAAGTATGATCTTTGTCCCCATGTGCAGTTGCAGACTGTACTCTGGCTTTTTTTTATGGCGGTTTTGGAGTAGTGGCTTCTTTCTTGCTGAGTGGCCTTTCAGGTTATGTCGATATAGGACTCGTTTTACTGAGGATATAGATACTTTGTTTCCTCCATCTTCACAAGGTCCTTTGCTGTTGTTCTGGGAGTTTATTTTCCCACCAAAGTACGTTCATCTCTAGGAGACACAACGCATCTCCTTCTTGAGCGGTATGATGACTTCGTGGTCCCATGGTGTTTATACTTGAGTACTATTGCTTGTACAGATCAACGTGGTACCTTCAGGCGTTTGGAAATTGCTCCCAAGGATGAACCAGACTTGTGGAGGTCTACAATTATTTTTCTGAGGTCTCTGCATATTTCTTTTGATTTTCCCATGATGTCAAGCAAAGAGGCACTGAGTTTGAAGGTAGGCCTTAAAATACATCCACAGGTACACCTCTAATTGGCTCTGGCTAATTGACATCATTTGACAGAAGCTTCTAAAGCCAAGACATCATTTTCTGTAATTTTCCAAGCTGTTTAAAGGCACAGTCAACTTAGTGTATGTAAACTTCCGACCCACTGGAATTGTGATACAGTGAATTATAAGTGAAATAATCTGTCTGTAAACAATTGATGGAAAAATTACTTGTCATGCACAAAGTAGATGTCCTAACCGACTTGCCAAAACTATAGTTTGTTAACAAGAAATGTGTGGAGTGTTTGAAAACAAGTTTTAATGACTCCAACCTAAGTGTATGTAAACTTCCGACTTCAACTGTATAATATACAGATGAAGCTGCTGCTTGCCCCTATAGGGGTGAAGTCGTTCCATGTGATTTCCTAGCCTAGTTCCTGATCCGTTGGTACTGTCAAGGACCAGGCTATTCCTTATGGAGGAGAGAAACCCTGATCTACTGTAGAGTAAAGAGGACATGAAGCTCGAGACTCCCTTCCTCTCAGTGACTTCGTCCCAAATGGCTCCCTTTTCCATATATAGTGCACTACTTTTGTCCAGTGCCATCTAGTGGACCAGTGCCATTTGGGATGCAACCAAAGCGTTCCAGAGGAGCAGACGAGTAAGGCTCTGGACAGAATTACAAATCTTTCATCCCAAATAAGTACTCACTATGTGGTCAATATCTGTGCAGCGCTCAGGCGATCCCTTTCGAGCACGACGTCTGTCTCTGAGGCACTACTTCCATTACTACAGTAATTCTCAGGCTGCGTGTAGCAGTATGTAGGCTTGGCACTTGATGACTGACTATTGATTTATGAGGAATTGTATGAAATGTGACATTGTATGAAATGTGTTGCCCTCTTCCTTGTATCAGGATGTATCAGCCTTATTTCTTGGCCCCTCACCGCTGCAGGGACCACTACCCAACAGTTGCCTCTGTTTTTCAGTGAAATATACTGTAACGAAGTTCATGTTTTTACTGAACTGTAAATTAACAGCCTCTGCAGAACTCATGGTTTCATATGGGAGAGAGATTATAATACTGTGGCTTGACACTAAAAAGAGCATGGACCTGCAATATCTGTATCAACATAACATTTTCATTAAAAAGAGACCGTGACTGGACTAGACTGTCATATTATCACAGGGTTACATGGGGGGACAGGTGTTTAGTTGGCTTATGGTTTATGTCCTACAAAGCCCATAGAGGATCTAGACTGTAAATAGGAGGAATGGGAAGGGCAGGTAGACAGCGTTGTTCAACCTTAATGCATTCTCTTTGGTAGGTAGTATGATTGAAGCCTGCGCTGGGGTCGCCTGATGGGAGGAGACAGAAACGTGTCAACCCTGATAGAGGCTGATACCTCTCTGGAGAATGTGAGTGAAAGGTTACCTTGGTCAGAGTTCAAACATACCGTCAGAAAATAAGTGTGTTCTGTCGTCCTCTCAATTAACTCCACATACAGAGTAGTAAGTTGTTGTATATTTTATTTCATAGAGTTAAGTTTGATAAGTGCTGCGATTTTTACACTATGTCTTTGTTTTATAAGGATACTTGAGTTGCTCATAGATGCGTTTCGTAAAGGCACGTAATGTAGCAATGACTTTCCCATTTTAACCTTGGCACAGACAGCAGAGTCGTAAAAAAAGGTACCTGAGCTTTACATTGAACACGCCCTGTCTTTGTACATCTCCGGCGTAATAGGTGAAAGGTCATTGACATCCACTGGTACAGAGTACAGAACTCAAGTACACACGTGACTTGACCTGACCTTTCTTTCCATGTTAATCATTAAATCGAGACAGACTAAGGGAAGTTTTATAGTTAGACTGTAAATATGTCCAGGTGATAAGTTTAGGTGAAATTGTCTATATACATTTTTAATAAATGTTAGGTTTTCATCTAATTGTAATTTTCATATGTAGCAAATTTATTTACATTCCAAATATACTATTATATGCTAATTTGATCACTTAAATTCATTGTCTAGCGGCTAGCCTATCCGTTGTTCAATCTTGTCTTCTGAATTGGCTCAATACAGGAAGTTATTCTGAAACAACAATACTGCTTCCTCTATATGAACAGTTCTAAAGAGAACAAATAGAAATCTTCTTTCTGTTACAGCATTGTGACACACTGACCAACTGCTCAACTGTTAGTTTTCTTTGTTAGTAAGTCTATTCCTCTCCACCCTGGCATAATGGATAGGTTATATCTGCTGCTACTGGTGTGCTTACATTCATTCTGGCCTCACTGCCAACCACTGGATCAAGGTACAGTTTTCTATCTATCCCTGTTATCTGTAAGTGTGGCTGTTTTATATTATCAATTTCAAATCAGACTGTAATGTAATTGTACCAAAGACTCATCTGTTTTTGGTTCAAGCACATGAGATAGTCTGAAATAAAAAGTAGCAGAAGAATGATGTGTGATTGGTCTGCTGTGTTGGTTATACCTGTCCTTTAGCATCGCTGCGGTTCGTTGGGCTGGGGGACTGGGGAGGACTCCCGCTCTTCCCTTACTACACCCCTCATGAGGAGGCCATCGCTGAGGAGATGTCCTGGGCGGCCCAGACCCTGGGACTGGACTTTGTCCTCAGTCTGGGAGACCACTTCTACTATGACGGAGTGAAGGACGTGGATGACCCACGCTTCAAGGTCAGTTCACACAAAAACACAGTTCATAGTTCACACTTCAATACACTCAAAACACAGTGGTAATGTTATATTGTAAAACGTACAACACTTTAACTACAAAGGGCAGGGTAAATATATTATGATCCATTCTGTGTTTAGATAGGTCTTGTGTACATTGGTGTTGTGTACAATATCAAATCAAAGTTTATTGGTCTCGTACACAGATTTGCAGGTGTTATGTCAGGTGCAGGGAAATGCTTGTGTTCGGTCAGTTCAGTAGAATGTCTCGCAAATACAATACAAATACAGAATAATATAAAAATCTAAACAAGAAATAAAGAAATAACGATCAAGGTAGATATATTAGTGAGAATATAAATATGTGGTGTGTACAGACAATATAATTAGGAAGATAAAATGGTATGTACAGTAGTAGGTATATTACGATGAGCTATTCAGTGGTTCCGTGTTTCTAGCCACCCAGCTTTGTGACAGAGGGAATGTGGTTTGTTGAGTACACAGTGACATAACACAGATTGACAGATTGAGCTGTATTAAGTTGATAGTGGAGAGGGCACTTTCGCTCAACGAACTCTTCTAGAGCCATCCCACTGGGCACAGACGCCAATTGGAAACAACGTTGATTCAACCAGTGTGTGCCGATGGATGTGATTATCTTCTTGTGAAAAAACAAATAAAGAAGTGAAGCAAATGCCTGCCCTCTTGTGGTAGCATATTGTACACGAACTAGTTCTACAGAGCAGTGGGATATTAGTAGTTTTGCAGCACACATGATATGTAACATAATTATGTTAAAATGGATAATAGAAAATAGGAACAAAAAAACGAGTATTTCAATTATTTTTTTCTTGTGAATTTGCATCAGTCATTTTCCTGGGTGATAATATAATTTTTCTTCCTGCAGCACACCTTTGAGCGTGTCTTCTCTCAACCATCACTCGTTGACGTCCCATGGTACCTTGTGGCGGGAAACCACGACCATCTAAAAAATGTGTCTGCTCAGATTGCTTACTCCAACAGATCGGAGAGATGGTGAGCATCTTTAACAGTGCACTAGATAAACTGTGTGTTTTGATTGTTTTCACCACATCCTGAATGCAATGTTTGGTCCCACTTTAAAAGTACAACTTATAAAGGCTTTATATAGCATACATAAAGGTTTCACATATCCCCTATAAGAGAATTTCATGGTATATAAAGGGTGAAATAAACAATCCCACTATAGGGTGAATTGCCAAATTCACACTGTGAATATTTAAGACATAAGCTTACAGAGGATTTGTGAAGCCTTTATGCAGTGCTTAAGAATTATTTCTGTATGCTATATACTGTACACTGAGCGTACAAAACATTAGGAACACCTTCCTAATATTGAGTTGCATGCCCTTTTGCCCTCAGAACAGCCTCAATTTGTTGGTGCATGGACTCTACAGGGTGTCAAAAGCATTCCACAGAGATGCTGGCCCATGTTGACTCTAATGCTTCCCACAGTTGTGTCAAGTTGACTGGATGTCCTTTGGGTGGTGGACCTTTTTTGATACACACGGGAAACTGTTGAGCATGAAAAACCCAGCAGCGTTGCAGTTCTTGAACTTGACACATTCAAACCAGTGCGCCTGGCACCTATCACCATACCCCATTCAAAGGCACTTTGGGAGGGGCTTCTAGACTGATGTGTGGAATTGTTTTAAGATGGTCATACTATGGATCATTTAGCTATTTGATTGGACAAACGTTTGGACACACCTACTCATTCAAGGATTTTTCTTTATTTTTACTATTTTCGACATAGTAGAATAATAGTGAAGACATCAAAACTATGAAATAACACATATGGAATCATTTGGTAACATAAAAAGTGTTAAACAAATCAACATATATTTTAGATTTTAGATTCTTCAAATTAGCCACCCTTTGCCTTGATAACAGCTTTGCACACTCTTGGCATTCTCTCAACCAACTTCACCTGGAATGCTTTTCCAACAGTCTTGAAGGAGTTCCAACATATGCTGAGCAGTTGTTGGCTGCTTTTCCTTCACTCTGGTCCTACTCATCCCAAACCATTTCAATTGGCCAGGTCATCTGATGCAGCACTCCATCACTCTCCTTGGTCAAATAGTCCTTACACAGCCTAGAGGTGTATTTTGGGTCATTGTCATGTTGAAAAACAAATGATAGTCCCACTAGGTGCAAAACAGGTGGGATGGGGTATTGCTGCAGAATGCTGTGGTACCAATGCTGGTTAAGTGTGCCTTGAATTATAAATAAATCAAAGACAGTGTCACCAGCAAAGCACCTCCACACCATCACCCCTCCATGCTTCATGGTGGGAACCACACATGCAGAGATCATCTGTTCACCTACTCTGCATCTCACAAAGGCATGGCGGTTGGAAGCCAAAATCTAAAATTTGGACTCATCAGACCAAAGGACAGATTTCCACCGGTCTAATGTCTATTGCTCATGTTTCTTGGCCAAAGCAAGTCTCTTCTTCTCATTGGTGTCCTTTAGTAGTGGATTCTTTGCAGCAATTTGACCATTAATGCCTGATTCACGCAGTCTCCTCTGAACAGTTGATGTTGAGATGTGTCTGTTACTTGAACTCTGAAGCATTTATTTGGGCTGCAATCTAAGGTGTAGTTAACTCTAATGAACTTATCCTCTGCAGCAGTGGTAACTCTGGGTCTTCCTTTCCTGTGGCGGTCCTCATGAGAGCCAGTTTCATCATAGCTCGATGGTTTTTGCGACTGCACTTGAACAAACGTTCAAAGTTCTTGAAATGTTCCGCACTGACTGACCTTCATGTCTTAAAGTAATGATGGACTGTCGTTTCTCTTTGCTTATTTGAGCTGTTCTTGCCATAATATGGACCAAATAGGGCTATCTTCTGTATAACACCCCTAACTTGTCACAACACACCTGCATTAAGGAAAGAAATTCCACAAACAAGGCACGCCTGTTATTTGAAATGCATTCCAGGTGACTTCCTCATGAAGCTGGTTGAGAGAATGCCAAGAGTGTGCAAAGCTGTCATCACGGCAAAGGGTGGCTACATTGAAGATTCTCAAATAAACATATATTGATTTGTTTAACACTCTACAATGTTGAAAATAATAAAAATAAAGAAAACCCTGGAATGAGTAGGTGTATCCAAAGTTTTGACTCATACTGTGTTTACATTTTTTCAAGATAAAATATTGAATTTGGCCTTTACTACAATTATTATTGTTATATTTTTTTTAACACATATTTAACCCCTTTTATGGGGGTAGGCACAAACTACCTCCATACACCATAATTCTTTCTACCGGTTACCTTCAGACAAGTCCCATGACACTAGTGGAGGTGTTAGAGAAACACAGTGAACACCATCATATTCGTGACAATGTCCCGTTTCCACAGTGGGGTCAAATTAGTTTGTAGCCGAAACGGTTTGGTCGCTTCAAACAAGTTGGCACATCAATGGTACCGACTTCAGATGAGTCCTATGACACTTGTGGGGGTCATAGAGCAAAACGGAGAACACCATCGTGTTCGTAAGTGAGAGTCTCGCCTTTCCATAGAGTGGTCATAATAGTTTGTAGGCTGTTCGGACGCTACAGACAATTTCGTGAGAAGACCGATTTTTGGGATGTCTAATGGTAGGACAAACACCGCTCTAGCTCTGCTACTTCACTGCTGATGTGGAAGTGCGATTGAGACGCATCCAATGCAAAAAAACGGATATCTCTAGCTTAAACTGATGAGTTTTGATGTGGATTTAATCGACTCTAGGGGCTTTAAATCTTTTGTCTTGCCCATTCACCTTCTGAATGGCACACACAATCCATTTCTCAATTGTCACCAGGCTTGAAAATCATTATTTAACCGGTCTCCTCTCCTTCATCTACACTGATTGAAGTGACATAAGGGATCATAGCTTTCACCTGGATTCAACTGGTCAGTCTGTCACTGAAAGAGCAGGTGTTCTTAATGTTTTGTATACTGTGTATATAGCCTTTATTAGTTTAAAGTGGGACCCAATATTCATATTCAACTTATCAGATGCTTTTATCCAAATTGTACATACACTTTTAGTATGTGATCCCTGTGGGAATTGCCCACAACCTTTTTGTTGCTTACCAACTGAGCTACACAGAACCATAACGGCTGTGTTCTCTCCTCGTTACCTCAGGAGGTTCCCTGAGTTGTACTACGAGCTCCAGTTCAAGGTTCCCCAGAGTAACGTGTCAGTGACCGTCCTGATGGTTGACACCGTAGTGCTATGTGGGAACACCTATGAGGGGACCCAGCCCAAAGGAGAAGAGGACCCGGAGGCTGCTGCCAAGCAGTTAGACTGGATCAACTCCAGACTGGCAAACAGCAAGTAAATCCATATGGTCCAGTTTCCTGGACCTAGATTAAGCATAGTGTGTACTTAAGATCCTGTGTTTGAACTGTTGTGTTTCAGTGCCAGTTTCTCGAATCTAGATTAAGCATAGTCCTGGACTGAAAAGCCGAATGGAGATTTGACCCTGCTCTCAGTCCAGGACTAGGCTTAATCTAGATTTGAGAAACTGGCCCTAAAACACAACAGGTCAAACACAGCCTCTTAAGTACATGTTCAATTACATCTGTCAAACCACTGAGGTGGAACAGCAGACAACTTAACACTTAAATAACACGTGGATGGATTCAATGTTTTTCACGGTTCAGAGGAAAGAAAAGTCTCCGATCTGACAAGTTGTTGTTTGAGTCTCGGGAAAAGAATGTGAAGATTTCAGAGCATGTTTGTAGAGATCCGACTGACTAGCCTCCTCCACTCTCAAAACTCCACTCCTCCACTCTCATCACTCTTTTAATCAAGAGACCTTCACTTCCCACCGCTACACATACATTTCTCAAGCTGTTACCGTATGAGGACTAGATACTCCTGTAACAGAAAAGGTTCAGTAAGCCAGACTTACATTATGAGTCACCTTGCCTGAGACAAAGAATTGTTTTAGCTCCCCAAAGCGAATGCCCATGCTTTAGCTCAGCCGGCTAACACGGTCTTGTGTCTATTTCTCCCAGGTCAGAGTTCATTGTGGTAGCTGGTCACTATCCTGTGTGGTCCATTGGGGATCACGGCCCCACTAAGTGTCTTGTGGATAGACTACGGCCACTGCTGAAGAAGTATGATGTCACAGTCTACCTAAGTGGTCATGACCACAGTATACAGGTGGGTTATCATGCATGTTATGACCATATACGTACATACAATAACATGGGTTCAATGTTACAGTTTGAATAGACAAATGTTACCATCTCAGTCACTTATTTGAACAACTGATGTTGACCTGCCTTTTCATACTCCTACCAGTTTATCAGAGAGGATGATGGGAGTTCTTATGTGGTCAGCGGGAGCGGGGCCTTTACAGAAATTTCCATTCATAATATCAACAGCTTCCCGTCTTCATGGCAACGGTTCTCCAACGCTGTCAACCATACATCCGGTGGGTTCGCTTACTTTGAAGTCACAGAGAACAATATGACTGTCAGCTACATCCAGACTGATGGGAAATGTGTTTACCAAACAGGACTGGCAAAACGCAAAGTCTGACACAGGCAACGGCATCACGAGATAGTCAACAATGAACTACTGCAGGCCTAATATGCTGACTGTTTCTAAGGGCATACTGTATCTTTAAGCAGTTTACAAAACTGAAAACATCTCATTCTAGTTCAATGAATCTTTTAACTCTGTTTTCTTTTGATTAATAATTGTCTTGGACTGTAAAAAAATTAAATGATTCTCTGAATTGTAATTCTGTTTTGAATGCATTCTATTTTTCTTCAAAATACCCACCCCAAAACATTGTGAAATATTTGTCAGTTGAATGACCTGTAGATGGTGCTGGGTAGACCTTTTTTGCAGGAACTACACAAGACTGATGTGTGCTGTGATAACGCTCAAGTTACGTAATCTTTCTCACCAGACAGTCACATTAACATTAACATAACATTACCCCACTTTTCAACAATGTCTCATATCAAAGATAAACACATTACCACAAATTAATGATAAGACTTTATTATGAAAATGCCAATAAAATCAAACAAGAGTACCATATTAGTACCAGATTCCACAGTTATATAAGTGTTTAATTTTGCTTTGATTATTTTACATCATGTTTTATCATACACTGAGTGTACAAAATATTAAAAACACCTTCCTAATATTGAGTTGCAACACTTTTGCCCTCAGAACAGCCTCAATTCTTTGGGGTATGGACTCTACAAGGTGTTGAGCGTTCCTTAGGGATGCCGGCCCATGTTGACTCCACTACTTCCCACAGTTATGTCAAGTTGGCTGGATGTCCTTTGAGTGGTGGACCATTCTTGATACACACGAGAAACTGTTGAGCGTGAGAAACCCAGCAGCATTGCAGTTATTGACGCACTCAAACCGGTGCACAGGGCAACTACTAACATACCCCGTTTAAAGGCACTTACAGTAAACCTTTTGTCTTGCCCATTCACCTTCTGAATAGCACACATACACAATCCATATCTCAACTGTCTCAAGGTTTAAAAACTATTATTTAACTTGTCTCCTCCCCTTCATCTTCACTGATTGAAGTGGATTTAACAGGTGACATGAATAAGGGTTCATAGCTTTCACCTGGAAAGTCTATATTATGGAAAGAGCAGCTGTTCCTAATGTTTTGTACACTCAGTGTAAATATATTAAATATTTATAAGGCAAAACTTACGCAAAATAATTTAGTTTCAACATATAGGCTACTGTATCTACTGATAACCTAAAATACAAAGATTACTTTCAGAATGGCTACACATAATAAATTAAGCATCGTAATAAAAAATGATATATGATCCTACTAATCTTAATTTCCCATATGATTTAGTATTCAGCAGTCTCCCAAAATAAAGTTATATTTTACCAAAGATTACATCAAGTTAAAAACTATATAAAACACAATAAAATAAGAGTTGGTAGTGTTTCTAAAAGCTAATATTCACAGAAGTAGAAGTACCAGTCACAAAATCAAAAAGGAGGATATTTGCAGCATTGTATGGAAACAAAATATACACTACAGTACGTGTACCATATTCACTGGGCAGTTTCACAGAAACAAAATGGTGAACTCCAGTGTTTGACAGTGGAATGTTGAACTGGGGCTGCCCCTGCAGACTCCCTTTCAAAGTGTAAATCCAGTTAAGTTGTACCTTGTATTCCCAAGCGTGTCAATGATGCACTCCCTTTTTACACACTTCTTAGTGGCACTCCCTCTTTTCCACTTCTGTTGGCATTCCTTCTGCGTCTGTAGCACACCACTGTGACTCCGATAGCCACTACTATGATTATAATGATAAGTAGGATGAACGTAGCGATCACACCGATCCCATACTCTGGAGAGGAAATAGGGTTGCGAACCATTATTGGGCTAGACGGTGATTCACATGCACACACAAACACACACACAGGGAATCCACATTCAGTCTAAACATTAGTAATTCATTTGCTTATTTAATCCTTCGCATTCCCATCCCGATTGGCCCACTAGGAGATATGATCAGCACCTATAACCCTCTTCTCATCATGAATGATTCTACATTTATAATACTAGGACTTGGCATTAGCTGAGTGGGTAAGGATTTGATATCCTCAGTACCACAGATGCATATCTGAACTCCCTTAAAAATATAATGGCCAACATGAATTATCGAGTTGCAGAATATATTAAAACGGGGCCAAATTCCTTTAATGAACACATCTTGTCAAAAAGATCAAGGCTGACCCATGAGCCAGAAATGTTCTTTAATTATATAGAATTATATCCATTTTTTTATGAAACCTTTATTTAACTAGGCAAGTCAGTTAAGAACAAATTCTTATTTACAATGACGGCCTACACCGGCCAAACCCGGACGACGCTGGGCCAATTATTTGCCGCCCTATGGGACTCCCAATCACGGCCGGTTGTGATACAGCCTGGAATCGAACCAGGGTGTCTGTAGTGACACGGTAGGACCTGAGATGCAGTGCCTTCGACTGCTGTGCCACTCGGGAGAATAAAAGACACCAACCCTGCTACAGTAAACCTCAGTAGTACTACTTATCACAATAATATATACGTACAGTGGCTTGTGAAAGTATTCACCTCCCATTGCATTTTTCCTACTTTGTTGCCTTACAACCTGGAATTAAAATACATTTTTGGGGATTTGTATCATTTGATTTACACAACATGCCTACCACTTTGAAGATGCTAAATATTTTTGTGAAACAAACAAGAATTTGACAAAAAAAACAGAACTTGAGCGTGCATAACTATTCACCCCCCCAAAGTCAATACTTTGTAGAGCCACCTATTGCAGCAATTACAGCTGCAAGTCTCTTGGGGTATGTCTCTATAAGCTTCGCATATCTAGCCACTGGGATTTTTGCCCATTCTTCAAAGCAAAACTGCTCCAGCTCCTTCAAGTTGGATGGGTTCCGCTTGTGTACAGCAATCTTTAAGTCATGCCACAGATTCTCAATTGGATTGAGGTCTGGGCTTTGACTAGACCATTCCAAGACATTTCAATGTTTCCCCTTAACCCACTCGAATGTTGCTTTAGCAGTATGCTTAGGGTCATTGTCCTGCTGGAAGGTGAACCTCCATCCCAGTCTCAAATCTCTGGAAGACAAACAGGTTTCCCTCAAGAATTTCCCTGTATTTAGCACCATCCATCATTCCTTCAATTCTGACCAGTTTCCCAGTCCCTGTCGATGAAAAACATCCCCGCAGCATGATGCTGCCACCACCATGCTTCACTGTAGGGATGGTATTCTCGGGGTGATGAGAGGTGTTGGGTTTGTGCCAGACATAGCGTTTTCCTTGATGGCCAAAAAGCTAAATTTTAGTCTCATCTGACCAGAGTACCGTCTTACATATGTTTGGGGAGTCTCCCACATGCATTTTGGCGAACACCAAGCAAGTTTGCTTATTTTTTTCTGGCCACTCTTCCGTAAAGCCAGCTCTGTCTAGTGTATGACTTAAATTGGTCCTATGGACAGATACCCCTATCTCCGCTGTGGATCTTTGCAGCTCCTTCAGGGTTATCTTTGGTCTCTTTAATGCCTCTCTGATTAATGCCCTCCTTGCCTCGTCTGTGAGTTTTGGTGGGGGGCCCTTTCTTTGCAGGTTTGTTGTGGTGCCATATTCTTTCCATTTTTTAAATAATGGATTTAATGGTGCGCCATGGGATATTCAAAGTTTCTGATATTTTTTTATAACCCAACCCTGATCTGTACTTCACAACTTTGTCCCTGACCTGTTTGGAGAGCTCCTTGGTCTTCATAGTGCCGCTTGCTAGGTGGTGCCCCTTGTTTAGTGGTGTTGTAGACTCTGGGGCCTTTAAGAACAGGTGTATAAATACTGAGATCATGTGACACTTAGATTGCACACATGTGGTCTTTATTTAACTAATTATGTGACTTCTGAAGGTAATTGGTTGCACCAGATCTTATTTTATCAATCCAAGATGGCAGCAGTCAGACGTCCTCGTCTTGTCGTGTCCTGTGTATATTTACATATTTTCTTCTCATATCTTTTTATATTTTTTTTCTAAAAACTCAACTTCAAAACACTCTCCTGCAACCCGCCTCACCAATTAAAAAAAAAGTATTATTTACCTCAAATCTGAAATCCACAACAGAAGCTAGCCAGAAGTTAGCCAGTTCACTAGCTAACGTTAGAATTCAGCTAACCATGGTTGGCGGTCATCAGCTATCCCTTAGCTCGAAAAGCTATCGCCAGTTTTGTACAACGCGACTCAGACCAGAGCATACTGGACCCATTTTCTCTCCATAGCCCCGGATTTCTACCGCAAGCTCTGGACATTTACACCTGGATCTTGCAGCAAGCTAGCTGCTATCCGAGTGACTATTGGCTAACGTCGGTCCCAGAGCTAACAAATTATTGAACGCTGTCTTATCGGCTGCTATCTGAATAGGTCTATCGGCCAATTTTCTTGGGCCACTATAAATATAACTATTTTGCCAATTGGATTGGTCCCCTCTACCACACGGAACCCCACTAATCTACCGACGGAAACGCACGAGGTGGCTAAAAACAGACCATCTTCTGCCAACTTGCTACCCATGGACCGGCTAGCTGTCTGAATCACCGTGACCGCAACTGACCTCACTACTCACTGGACCATTTTGATCACTTGGCTAAGCATGCCTCTCCTTAATGTTAATATGCCTTGTCCATTGCTGTTCTGGTTAGTGTTTATTGGCTTATTTCACTGTAGAGCCTCTAGCCCTGCTCATTATATCTTATCCAACCTCTCAGTTCCACCACCCACACATGCGATGACATCACCTGGTTTCAATGATGTTTCTAGAGACAATATCTCTCTCATCATCATTCAATGCCTAGGTTTACTTCCACTGTATTCACATCCTACCATACCTTTGTCTGTACATTATACCTTGAAGCTATTTTATCACCCCCAGAAACCTGCTCCTTTTACTCTCTGTTCCGGACGTCCTAGACGACCAATTCTCATAGATTTTAGCCGTACCCTTATCCTACTCCTCCTCTGTTCCTCTGGCGATGTAGAGGTGAATCCAGGCCCTGCAGTGCCTAGCTCCACTCCTATTCCCCAGGCGCTCTCTTTTGATGACTTCTGTAACCGTAATAACCTTGGTTTCATGCATGTTGACATTAGAATCCTCCTCCCTATGTTTTATTCACTGCTTTAGCACACTCTGCCAACCCGGATGTCCTAGATAGAACGGCCAAAGGGGGCGGTGTTGCAATCTACTGCAGAGAAAGCCTGCATATTTCTGTCCTACTATCCAGGTCTGTACCCAAACAATTTGAACTTCTACTTCTACCAAGATCTCAGCGATCACTGCCTCATTGCCTGCACCCGTAATGGGTCAGCGGTCAAACGACCTCCACTTATCACTGTCAAACGCTCCCTGAAACACTTCAGCGAGCAGGCCTTTCTAATCGACCTGGCCCGGGTATCCTGGAAGGATATTGACCTCATCCCTTCAGTAGAGGATGCCTGGTTATTTTTTTAAATGCTATCCTCACCATCTTAAATAAGCATGCCCCATTCAAGAAATTTAGAACCAGGAACAGATATAGCCCTTGGTTCTCTCCAGACCTGACTGCCCTTAACCAACACAAAAACATCCTGTGGCGTTCTGCATTAGCATCGAACAGCCCCCGTGATATGCAACTTTTCAGGGAAGTTAGAAACCAATATACACAGGCATTTAGAAAAGCCAAGGCTAGCTTTTTCAAGCAGAAATTTGCTTCCTGCAACACAAACTCAAAAAAGTTCTGGGACACTGTAAAGTCCTTGGAGAATAAGAGCACCTCCTCCCAGCTGCCCACTGCACTGAGGATAGGAAACTCTGTCACCACTGATAAATCCACTATAACTGAGAATTTCAATAAGCATTTTTCTACGGCTAGCCATGCTTTCCACCTGGCTACCCCTACCCCGGTCAACAGCACTGCACCCCCCACAGCAACTCGCCCAAGCCTTCCTCATTTCTCCTTCTCCCAAATCCAGTCAGCTGATGCTCTGAAAGACCTGCAAAATCTGGACCCCTACAAATCAGCCGGGCTAGACAATCTGGACCCTTTCTTTCTATAATTATCTGCCTAAATTGTTGCAACCCTTATTACTAGCCTGTTCAACCTCTCGTGTCGTCTGAGATTCCCAAAGATTGGAAAGCAGCAGCGGTCATCCCCCTCTTCAAAGGGGGGGATACCCTTGACCCAAACTGTTACAGACCTATATCTATCCTACCCTGCCTTTCTAAAGTCTTCAAAAGCCAAGTCAACAAACAGATTACAGACCATTTCGAATCCCACCGCACCTTCTCCGCTATGTAATCTGGTTTCAGAGCTGGTCATGGGTGCACCTCAGCCACGCTCAAGGTCCTAAACGATATCTTAACCGCCATCAATAAGAAACAATACTGTGCAGCCGTATTCATTGACCTGGCCAAGGCTTTCGACTCATGTCAATCACCACATCCTCATCGGCAGACTCAACAGCCTTGGTTTCTCAAATGATTGCCTTGCCTGGTTCACCAACTACTTCTCTGATAGAGTTCAGTGTGTCAAATCGGAGGGCATGTTGTCTGGGCCTCTGGCAGTCTCTATGGGGGTGCCACAGGGTTCAATTCTTGGGCCGACTCTTTTCTCTGTATACATCAATGATGTCGCTCTTGTTGCTGGTGAGTCTCTGATCCACCTCTACGCAGACGACACCATTCTGTATACTTCTGGCCCTTCTTTGGACACTGTGTTAACTACCCTCCAGACGAGCTTCAATGCCATACAACTCTCCTTCCGTGGCCTCCAACTGCTCTTAAATACAAGTAAAACTAAATGCATGCTTTTCAACCGATCGCTGCCTGCACCTGCCCGCCCGTCCAGCATCACTACTCTGGACGGTTCTGACTTAGAATATGTGGACAACTACAAATACCTAGGTGTCTGGTTAGACTGTAAACTCTCCTTCCAGACTGACATCAAACATCTCCAATCCAAAGTTAAATCTAGAATTGGCTTCCTATTTCGCAACAAAGCATCTTTCACTCATGATGCCAAACATACCCTCGTATAACTGATCATCCTACCGATCCTCGACTTCGGCGATGTCATTTACAAAATAGCCTCCAATACCCTACTCAATAAATTGGATGCAGTCTATCACAGTGCCATCCATTTTGTCACCAAAGCTCCATATACTACCCACCACTGTGACCTGTAGGCTCTTGTTGGCTGGCCCTCGCTTCATACTCATCGCCAAACCCACTGGCTCCAGGTCATCTACTAGACCCTGCTAGGTAAAGTTCCCCCTTATCTCAGCTCGCAGGTCACCATAGCAGCACCCACCTGTAGCACGCGCTCCGGCAGGTATATCTCTCTGGTCACTTGCTATATTGTATTTACTTCACCACCATGGCCTTTTTTGCTTTTACCTTCCTTATCTCACCTCATTTGCTCACTTTGTATATAGACTTATTTTTCTACTATATTATCGACTGTATGTTTGTTTTACTCCATGTGTAACTCTGTGTTGTTGTATGTGTCAAACTGCTTGCTTTATCTTGGCCAGGTCGCAATTGTAAATGAGAACTTGTTCTCAACTTGCCTACCTGGTTAAATAAAGGTGAAATAAAATAAATAAATAAATGTAGGGGCTTCATAGCAAAGGGGGTGAAAACATATGCACGCAACACTTTAACATTTTTTTTTTTTTTGAATTATTTGAAACAAGTAATTTTTTTTTTCATTTCACTTCACCAATTTGTATTATTTTATTTATGTCCATTACATTAAATACAAATACAACCATTTAAATTACAGGTTGTAATACAACAAAATAGGAAAAATGCCAAGGGGGCTAAATACTTTTGCAAGGCACTGTATACCACTTAGCAGATGCTTTAATCCAAAGCCACTAGCAGCACAGTGTTGTGTATGTGATCCCTGTGGGACTTGAACCCACAACCTTGGCATTGTTAGTATCCTTACCTTCAAAGACGGACTTATCGTCGCCCGGTGAGCACTGTCTTTGACTGAGCTCTCCCAGCTGTTTGTCTGTCCTGCGGGAGGGGATGTAGGCCTGCACGTTGAAGCAGTAACTCACCCCAGGATCTACATCCCTCGTGTCTAACTCTATCTCACTGCTTGCAGAGATCTTTGTTTTCTAGAGGGAGAATTACATAAAGAAGAGCTTGTATTGTCATAAAACTATCAAATATTCATTACACATTCATAAAAATATTTGGTTGAGACGTTGATCAATGACATTCAAACCTATATTCACCCACTCAAAAAGACAGCCAAAAGTTAGTTGAATTTCTAATGTGTTATCACTATGCTTTCAACCATCTAAAAGCACAACCAAATTCCAATAGAAAAACAATGTCTGATTTTTGGTTTAATTGTCACCCAAAAGTCTATCACAACGCTTTCAACCATTTAAAAGCACAGCAAAGTTCAAACGGGAATACAATATCAAATATTTTTTTTATTTATACAACAGATGAACGTGTTATCACTTTGCTTGGTCAGAACCAAATGACCTGGATTGCAGTTGAGATTACATTAAAAGTACATGGTGCAATTAATCAATGCCATTTGATTCTGCGCAGATTATTACAGTAAATGTGAAGATCTCCACAGACCTACGATGACCTATGCATGCTATCTTCAACATGCATGCTTTATATGATTACATAAGACATGTATAGTTACGGTAGCATCAAAATGTGGCCATGGATGTGTTACTCATTTTACGGTTGAATGTTACATTAGTTTGTAAGAGAACCCTTAACTTTGGGCTATTTACTGTATTACAAAAGTCATATTAAATTGTGTTTGGTTGACCATGCAACCAAATATTAACATTTAAAGTCTCTACTGCTTGGATATTTCCATCTGAGCCACTGGCTAAATCCCATTCTTAAACTTATATTTTTGATTGAGTTGGAGATGTGAACCCAACATATAATTTGTTAACTTGTCCACAAGCTAATAAGCTAGATATTGTATTTCAAAAGTAATATTGAATTGTGTTTGGTTGTCATCTCAAACCAAAATCTAAGTAAAAAAAAATTGACTAAATCAAATCAAACTTTAAATGAAGTTAGATTTTATTTAGTCTTATTCTTTAACTTAAATGTTTAGCGGTGGTGCGCGCTAATAGCGTTTCAATCGGTGACGTCACTCGCTCTGAGACTTGAAGTAGGGTTTCCCCTTGCGTTGCAAGGGCCGCGGCTTTTGTGGCACGATGGGTAACGATGCTTCGTGGGTGTCAGTTGTTGATGTGTGCAAGGGTCCCTGGTTCGAGCCCAGGTTGGGGCGAAGAGAGGGACGGAACCTACACTGTTACAACTGCATTTCATTTAATTATATTCCTTGACTTGCTCCTTTAAGGAGCTTACACGATTGACGAATGTCCTCTATCTCACTTGGTTCGGCCTCAGGCTCGAGTTCTTTGAGGAACTGTAAATATCTAGTGTAGGGCTGTCATTGTTATTACCCTCCCCTTTGAGCTTACCTTGCCCGTGCTTGTTGCTTTCCCAAAGGTGACTTTGTACTGCAGTTCATCAGCGAAGACATCCCGGATGGTTCTCTGTTGGTTCTGCTCGTTGAACAGGGCTGTGAGAGGGTCTTCTACATACAGGATGATCTTCCTCTTGTCTTTGCTCACCTCGATCTTGAACTCAGGTCTGCCTATAAGAGCTGGAAGGGAAATAACACGAGAGACTGACATGCTTGCTTGTCACAATTGGAGCCACTTCGCATGTGGAAAATGTAGTTTGCACTGGTATGGCAGCGCAACCAAAGGTTTCTATAAGAATGGGGTGCTTGTCTGGGTAAATGTGGAAAATGTGCATTGATATGACTGTAGACAGGTGGTAGTTGGGTTACTTAGTGTCTTCGTAGGGACAAAATAGTATAAATGGTATGACATGTAGTGTAGGTGGCTGCGATGCAATACTTACTATCTTCGTAGGGGGTGAACCTCTCCGAGCTTGTGTGGGGGAACTCTATGCGGTCAGAGTTCACACCACGTAAAGGTTCTGAGAGGACATCAGCGGAGTATATGGCCTTCAGGTCCACCAGAGAGTTGGACAGGTCACACTCTGTCTCCATAGTCCTAATACAGTGTTGGTTCTTCTTTCTGTTCTGACCGATTCTGAAATAAAGGAGATATTTATGATACAGTCACAGCATCATTCTGATACTGTTAGCGTTCCTCTCTCTGTTCTGGCCAATACTGAAATAGACGTAATGGTAGGTTTCAGTCAAAGGATTATCATTATCTTCAAAAAATGTTTTTGTTGCATTTAGGTCATTCATTGGGTCTGGGTTGATATCTTAGTTCAACAATAAGAAAAGTACCACATTCTATTTTAATCTTTGACTTGCATTATAATATTTATCTCATTGCACCACATATCACACAAATTGTACTTAAATAAATACAACATTTTGTATTCCTTATTTTTTTTTCTTGAACTATTCACCAGGTTAAGATGGTTCAATTGCTGAAAAACCTTTTAGCGGATCTAAAGTGTAGTCTGATCACATCAGTCCTCACATTTTTCCTGCTCTCCAACACATCACCCTGACTCTTCAAGGTCAGAGACCGAGTCGGGGAATAGGTTAGTGCATACTTACCATGATAATGTTATATAGGCACTGTCTTTTTAATATTTAATGGAGACATAGGCTAGTGTGTGTGTCTCTCTGTGTGTGTGTGTGTTGTTCCGTCTTCCTGCAAATGCAAAAACCAGTAATATCAGTATGTAAATGCTTTACTTACACAGAATATTCAACGGTGTATGAATAGTTTGAAGGTTTAGGATCCCACATAAGCAGTGTTTTGAAGTTGATAGACAACCAAGAAACGTTCTGTGCCTTGGGATAGTCCCCTAGAAAAAGAGCAAAAAGAGCAACTACATGTATTGTTAGACATTGACAATGAGTGAAACTTAAAATAATTAGCTACAGTGTGCCTTTTCATGACAGGGTCACAGGGTGCATTGCCTGTACTGTAAACCAGGCTGGTTCCAAGAAATTGCCAACGAATAATTAGGACGTAATGTCTTTTAAATGCAGTATCAACATCATTTGATTAATCCATATACTATCGTTCTAGTGTACAGCGTTTAGGATTGTAGGCTATATTTTAATTGTTCATGATGTTTCTGACTCACCTGAAACACAGTTTGTAAAAAAGAATGCAGAACACAATGTGGTAAAAATTACCCTTTCCATTTTCAACACTGTATATTCCAACAGGTCAGTGTAAAAACAGTAATCCCGTCGAGGTAGAGTTAGGTGAATGCGGAATTTAGATGCACATAGCAGCGGTGGTCTCAAAAGTAATATAACTCTCTTTGTTTAAAGAAAAATCCCTTTGAACAGGCGCGCGTCACGGATAAATAAATGCTGGCGAGATTAGAATGGTGTGGTCGGCGACGATTCACCTCTGATAATTCAGTCTTCTTGTCCCAGCCAGCTATATCTGTCAAACGTACTGTCTAGCGATATAAAGACGCGTGTGTCGACCAAATAAGGATTGTCAGGTTTGTGGTTTCTTGCCTGATGGGATGGGCTTATGAGAGTGTTGTGTAATGCAACTTGCTGAACTTTATGTGATGAGAAAATGATCGTAGCCTGTATTTCAAACAGCAGCTGCTGTGTCGCTCCACCAATGTTCAGTCAAAAAAGTATCGACACTGAAACTGAAACAATTTAAAAAAATGTACTGTGTTACAGTTCATACAAGGACATCTGTAAATTGAAATGAATTCATGGATTTCACATGAGTGGAAAAGCTGATATGCATCTGTTGGTCACATATACCTTAAGAAAAAGATAAGGGGCATGGATCAGAAATCCAGTCAGTATCTGGTGTCACCACCATTTGCTTCATGCAGCAGGACACATTTCCTTAGCATAGAGTTGATCAGGCTGTTAAATATTGTCCCACTCTTCTTCAATGGCTGTGCAAAGTTGCTGGATATTGGCGGGAACTGGAACCTGCTGTCATACACATCGATCCAGAGCATCCCAAACATGCGCAATGGGTGGCATGTATGGTGAGTATGCAGGCCATGGAAGAACTGGGATATTTTCAGCTTCCAGGAATTGTGTACAGATCCTTGCAACATGGGGCTGTGCATTATCATGTTGAAACATGAGGTTATGGTGGCGGATGAATGTCTCGACAATGGGCCTCAGGATCTTGTCACCGTATCTCTGTGCATTCAAATAGCCATCTATAAAATACAATTGTGTTGGTTGTCTGTAGCTTATGCCTGCCCATACCATAACCCCACCTCCACAATGGGCCACTCTGTTCACAACTTTAACATCAGCAAACCTCTCTGCGGTTGAGGCCAGTTGGACATACTGCGAAATTGGAGGTGGCTTATGGTAGAGAAATTAACATTAAATGATCTGGCAACAGCTCTGGTGGACATTCCCGCAGTCAGCATGCAATTGCATGCTCCCTCAAAACTTGAGACATCTGTGGGATTGTGTTGTATGACTAAACTGCACATTTTAGAGTGGCCTTTTATTGTCCCCAACACAAGGTGCACCTGTGTAATGATCATGCTGTTTAATCAGCTTCTTGATATACCACACCTGTCAGGTGAATGTATTATCTTGGAGAAACGCTCACTAACAGGGATGTAAACACATTTTTGAGAAATAAGCTTTTTCAGCTCATGAAACATGGGACCAACACTTTATGTTGCGTTTATATTTATGTTCAGTGTAATATAATAGCCTACGGTATAAACTGTGGAGATCACATTTATGACAATGTCATCATGCATTTTTGGAAAATCAGTCTACTCACAACTGCTGTCCAGGAGTTTCCCCCGTGGGATAAATTGTAGTGATAATCAGTGATTTCAGGTTTGTAGGGTAACATCGGGTAACTAGCCACCCCTAAAAACAATGGCCAATTGCTGACAAAGCAAAGTTTGATATACATTTGGTATGTGGATGATGGTCATGCTTAGGCAAACAAACTATGAAGGGGAATAAGTGGCTACAGTATACAAATGTTTTGTTATTTGTTGTTTTAAGAAAAGGGGTGTTTTACCCAAGTACTGGGGTAACTGGTTTTGCTGGGGAGGAGGGCGGATTATTTTGTGTGTCTCGCCTAGGGCGGCAGAACGGCCAGGACTGGGCCTGAGCACACTTGTTCCAGAGAGATTAATTTACCTGTTGGTGGAGGCAGAGTCAAGGTGAGGCCATGGGGTAAGAGGGGAAGCCAGGGGTATCCTTCAAACGGCATGGCATGATGCCCACCTCAGGTATTCAACAAGAGGACATCTAAAGGGTGTTGTCATTAAAAAATGTTGAGCAATATTATTAGTAAAATATATTGAAGGGGGCGTCTGCATACTAAGACAAAGCCATATGAGTCACCTCATTGAGTGTTCAGACAGGCATCTTATTTTTAGTTGTTCTTTAATGGAGTCAGTCATGCTTTCAATGGATTCATGTCAAATTAAATGTCAAGTTCAAAAGCTTTATTGTCCATTAGGGTAAAGTGTCTAGTCTTAAAAAGGATATATCGGCTGTGCAGCTTAGAAAATACATAACTGTCGTCTGAGGGACTACCTTTCAGTGATTTTGTCCCTGTGGTATGCAGTGGTATAAAGCACTTAAGTAAAAATACTTTAAAGTACTACTTAAGTAGTTTTTTGGGGTATCTGTACTTTACTATTTATATTTTTGACAAATTTTACTTTTACTTCACTACCTTCCTAAAGAAAATTATGCACTTTTTACTCCGTACATTTTCCCTGGCACCCAAAAGTACTGCCTCTGATCTGACGGACACATGCTTAATTTGTAAATGATCTATGAGTGTTGGAGTGTGCCCCTGTCTATCCGTAATTAAAAACAAGAAAATGGTGCTGTATGGTTTGCTTAATTAATCTAAGGAATTTGAAATGATTTATACTTTTACTTCTACTTTTGATAGTTATGTATATTTTAGCAATTACATTTACTTTTGATAATTATATTTATATGTTTATTTAAAACCAAATACTTTTAGACTTTTACTCAAGTAGTATGATACTTTTATTTGAGTCATTTTCTATTAAGGTATCTTAACGTTTATTCAAGTATGAAAATTGGGTACCTGTTCCACCACTGGTTGTCGTAGTGAAGAGACCAAAACGCAGCAGGTATGTCTATGCTCATCTTGACGTTTTAATAAATTCAAAATGAACACCAAAATAACAAAAGATCAACAAAAACAGTCTGGCAAGGCACAAGGCTAAACACAGAACAATCTCCCAACAAATGACAAACACACCCTAATATATGGGACTCTCAATCAAAGGCAAATAGACAACACCTGCCTTCAACTGAGAGTCCCAACCCCAATTAACCAAACATAGAAATAGACACACTAGACTAAACATAGAATACATGAAAATCAAACAGTGCCCAAAACCCCCCGGAATACTTAAATCAAATGCCCCTTCAACAAACACACCACCCTGAACCACATAAAACGAATACTCTCTGCCACTTCCTGACCAAACTACAATGACAATTCACCCTTATACTGGCCAGGACGTGACACTGGTGGTATGTACAACTCACTCTCAGCCAGGAACACTTTTACCACTGCATGATGTCATGCTGAATTAAAGTGTGTTAACTCCTGGGCTGTCTTATTCCCCTCTAACCGGGGGCAGTGGCAGTGGGACACAGACGAGGAAACACGTAGAGCGGGTTTGCTCTCTTTCACATATCAAGGCCAAACCTCATATGACTCAGTATTGCAGACCTCTCAATGGTAGCAATACGATGAAGAAATTCATTTATACACTAATAGTAATTTTAGAGTACATGTTCTAGTATAGAAAATACAGATTTATTTCTTGGAGGCATGAAAATACGATCCATAAAATATATTGTCAGACGGTCCACAACAAAGGAGAAATGAAATGTCATACAAACTTTCCCCACATAAGCACATGTTGTGTATAACATGTCTGAGTTTTTATGGATTGCCATGACAACAACGTTGGTTGCATACATTTTAGTAATGGTGTGATCATCTTTGGTGGGCCTACTAGAGAAAGAATGACTCCTATCTTCTTTAGTTTTTAGCTACCAGTGTGGTAGAATACCAATGTGGTTGGCTCACTGGCAGTGGCACTCATTCACTCCAGAACCGCTGCCAGGGGAGGCTTTCCCCCAATAAGCTTATGCTAATCAGGGTCTGGATGGTGCCTCACACAATCGCCTGTGGCTTTGAATGTAAAAACACTTACTGGAGAGTCTGAATGCCATTACAGGAGCAGCAAAATGCCTTCCATTGAACGAGGCACAGAAAGCAGGCCAGGGACAGGCAGACCGGGCTCATTAGAAGATTATGTGTGACCACCGTTACTAGACTACTGACTATGGTCTAGCTATGACTAATGATACAAATCTGAATGCCTTTAGAAAGGAAAGAACGAGAGAAAAGAAAAGTGTTCGCACGGTTTCCATATCCAATACAGTTAGGAGTTGCTGATTGACAGAGAGGACAGGTTGGAATGAAAAGCACCCACATTCTCTGGACTTGTGTCTCACAGGGGAATATTACGTTTTATTTTCTTTAGAAAAAGGTTGAATACACTTAAAATACACAATCTCTTATCCCCAGGCTAACCGTACAAAGCCTCAGGGAATTAAAAGCATGATGACAAAATGGA
This sequence comes from Salmo salar, assembly GCF_965601325.2. Taxonomy (NCBI): domain Eukaryota; kingdom Metazoa; phylum Chordata; class Actinopteri; order Salmoniformes; family Salmonidae; genus Salmo; species Salmo salar. The sequence continues at coordinate 14,444,873 of NC_138309.1, forward strand.
AGAATATTTCTGAGGAAATTATAATTTACAAAGCATCACTAAAACAGCTGATTCCACATTTATGCTGTGTGATTCACTCAACATTTTTTAAAATAATAATACCAAATACATACATATTCACATGTTCTGTTTATTTATGTGGTTATAAGTCATTGAATAATACCAAACTAGCATCACTCAAACAGCCAAATCTAAGGCTAACAGTGCTGTCTGACTCTCTCAATTCATTCATTATCAACAATATAAAGGACGAGTCCCACTTCAGACACCAGCAAGCACAGTAAGCATAGCCATTCATAATACATTACTGCTGGACGCTGATCTACTGTTTTCCTTTATGGACAATTAGGCTGAAGAATGCAGGTGGAAATGACATCATAGGCCTCCTCTGAGCTCCATTGTCTAAATATTTACCAGTCACGTCCATTGGGAAATGAGAAGAAATTATATTGAAAGTCTGACTGCGAGCATGGCTTGTTTCTATGAAACTACTTCATTTCATGATCTTCCCCTCTCACAGTTTGCCAATAGTACACTCATAGAATGAGTAACATGAATTAGACTCAGTCAGCTCAATGAGGTAGCTACTGATGAGTAAGTGAATGGTCCACATTTAGAACGGTCGGCTATCCCAAAATTCTATTCAGCTTGTTGTATTCATTTATTTACATCCTTTCATTCCAAGTTGGAGGGAAAACATATGGCGGATTGGGAGTGAGTCAGTAAATGTGGTGAACAACTTGCAGGCTTAGAGGTTTAGTTGACTGATTAATTGTCAAAGGAGAATCTCTGCCATATAGGGGAATGGAACAACTTAATATTGTCTTTCAGTACAAGCTACTGTTCTTGTCATGGTGATGGCTGAGAGTCATTTTCTAAATGTCACGTTTGGGACATGTTCAGAGAAAAGTTGTGAGCCGCATGAAGAGAAAACGTATTTCCAGATGTCTCTGGAATTCCATTTATTGAACCTTAGTTAAATATATGAGGGATGATAAGGGATGATAAATTGAAAAGCATAAAATTAGATTCAGTTCAAGGGGAAGTTCCATGATGTGTTTTTACAGGAATTTGATATTTTCTAGTGTTATTCTTCTCAGCAAAACTTACAATTTTAATAAGTAAACCACCCCGTTCACGAAAATGGTTCACTCCTACAGACAGTGAGTCACGTGTCCATGGCTTGCTAAAGCAGGTAGACAGGTATTGAGGTATTCAGTTACTGTTCGATTGAACGTTTGAATGGGCAAAACGAGTGACCTAAGCGATTTTGAGTGTGGTATGATAGTTAGTGCAAGGCGTGCCGGGTCCAGTATCTCAGAAACGGAAGGCCTCCTGGGCTTTTCAGGCAAGAACGTGTCTAGGGTTTTCCCGAAAATGCACACAAAAAAACATCCAGTCAGAGGCAGTCCTGTGGGTGAAAATAGCTCGTTGATGAGAGGTTGAAGGAGAATGGCAAGAATCTAGCAAGTTAACAGGCGGGCCACAAACAATCAAATAACGGCATATGACAACAGTGGTGTGCAGAACTGCATCTCGGAACGCACAACTCGTCGGCCCTTGTTACAGATAGGCTATTGATAGGCTATTGCAGCAGACGACCACACCAGGTTCCACTCCTATCAGCTGAAAACAAGAAGAAGCGGTTCCAGTGGGCACGTGATTGCCAACACTGGACAATTGAGGAGTGGAAAAACATCCCCTGGTTTGACGAATCCCGGTTCCTGTTGCATCATGCTGATGGCAGAGTCAGGATTTGGTGTAAGCAGCATGAGTCCATGGCCTCATCTTTCCTGGGATCAACGTTACAGGCTCGTTGCGGTGTAATGGTGTGGGTAATTTTTTACCTGGCACACGTTAGGTCCCTTGATACTAATTGAGCAATGTTTCCATGCCCCAAAGTATTTAGGCTGTTTTGGATGCAAACGGTGGTCTGACCCAGTACTAGATGGGTGTACCTAATAAACTAGCCACTGAGTGTACATCTCACTTTACGAAATTTCACTACTTTCTGGAAAACTGGCATGCCTTGAAATGAGTTCATATGCCAAATTACCAAGTAGTTGTTTAGTTTGGCTTATACTCTGTACAGTGCCTTGCAAAAGTATTCACCCCCCTTGGCATTTTTCCTATTTTGTTGCATTACAACCTGTAATTTAAATAGATTTTTATTTGGATTTCATGTAATGGACATACACAAAATAGTCCAAATTAGTGAAGTGAAATGAAAACATTTTCTTGTTTCAAATACTAATAAAAAACAGAAAAGTGGTGCATGCCTATGTATTCACCCCCTTTGCTATGAAGCCTCTAAATAAGATCTGGTGCAACCAATTACCTTCAGAAGTGACATAATTAGTTAAATACAGTCCACCTGTGTGCAATGTAAGTGTCACATGATCTGTCACATGATCTCAGTATATATACACCTGTTCTGAAAGGCCCCAGAGTCTGCAATACCAGTAAGCAAGGGGCACCACCAAGCAAGCGGCACTATGAAGACAAAGGAACTCTCCAAACAGGTCAGGGACAAAGTTGTGGAGAAGTACAGATCAGGGTTGGGCTATAAAAAAATATCCGAAACTTTGAATATCCCACAGAGCACCATTAAATCCATTATTAAAAAATGGAAAGAATATGGCACGACAACAAATCTGCCAAGAGAAGACCCCCAACAAAACTCACGGACGAGGCAAGGAGGGCATTAGAGGCAACAAAGAGACCAAAGATAACCCTGAAGGAGCTGCAAAGATCCACAGCGGAGATTGGAGTATCTGTCCATAGGACCAGTATCTGTCCATAGGACCACTTTAAGCCGTACACTCCACAGAGTGTACGGCTTAGAGCTGGGCTTTAAGGAAGAGTGGCCAGAAAAAAATAAGCAAACGTGCTTGGTGTTTGCCAAAATGCATGTGGGAGACTCCCCAAACATATGGAAGAAGGTACTCTGGTCAAATGAGACTAAAATTGAGCTTTTTGGCCATCAAGGAAAACACTATGTCTGGCGCAAACCCAACACCCCGAGAACACCATCCCTATAGGGAAGCATGGTGGTGGCAGCATCATGCTGTGGGGATGTTTTTCATCTGCAGGGGCAGGGAAACTGGTCAGAACTGAAGGAATAATGGATGGTGCTAAATACAGGGAAAAAAACCTGTTTCAGTCTTCCAGAGATTTGAGACTGGGACAGAGGTTCACCTTCCAGCAGGACAATGACCCTAAGCATACTTCTAAAGCAACATCGAGTGGTTTAAGGGAAAACATTGAAATGTCTTGGAATGGCCTAGTCAAAGCCCAGACCTCAATCCAATTGAGAATCTGTGGCATGACTTAAAGATTGCTGTACACAAGCGGAACCCATCCAACTTGAAGGAGCTGGAGCAGTTTTGCCTTGAAGAATGGGCAAAAATCCCAAGGGCTAGATGTGCGAAGCTTATAGAGACATACCCCAAGAGACTTGCAGCTGTAATTGCTGCAAAAGGTGGCTCTACAAAGTATTGACTTTGGGGGGGTGAATAGTTGTGCACGCTCAAGTTTTCAGTTTTTTGTCTTAATTCTTGTTTGTTTCACAATAAAAAATATTTTGCATCTTCAAAGTGGTAGGCATGTTGTGTAAATCAAATGATACAAACCCACAAAAAAAATATTTTCATTCCAGGTTGTAAGGCAACAAAATAGGAAAAAAAATGCAATGGGGGGTGAATACTTTGCAAGCCACTGTAGCTGCTTGCTGGGATTCACTTGTATCTTGAGAAGGCTCCATCCATGAGAAAATTGTGTGCTGATTTCAGCATTCTCATTAGCAATTTACCCAACTATATTTTGCTTTCCTTCTACCCTGGTAAAGCCCCATCCTAACAAGGCGGTTATAACCTTCCCTGGTAGCTGCCAAAACAATTGTTGCTCTTCTTCTGCACCCTCAACTTTAACCATGCTTGATCCAAATCTGAATTTATATCAAGGACTAAGCAAGCTTATAGGGACCTTTGCATTCGGAATGGATGAAAACCACACTAGATGGAAGATGGACCTCTCTCTCTCTCTATAAATATAACTTTCATTTTGTGACACAACTAGGGGGTTCTCCCTCTGCTAAATTTGTTTGGTCTTTAAATCTGACCCTCACATTCCATGTTTTTCTTTGGTGTCCAAGGAAATCCTACATTTCCTCCTTTTCTTTTGGGATGTCTTCAGCACTGATGACCCGGTAGGTTGGGCAGGGTATTAACAGAGATGCATCCTGTTTTTCTACCGTGTTTGTGTTGTAGTATTTATCTAGAGCCTTCAGGTCTTTTGCACAGTGAGCTGTGGAAGTATACAAGACTGTTTACTTTAGTACACCATAATGATTGGATGGCATAGTCATTATTTCAGTGGATTGTGTATTTAATGCAATGCAATGTCACGCAAACTATATCCTGTTACAGAACAGTACATCAGTAGTTATGTAACAAGATGAGTTTGCTTGATTCACTGAGGGACTAGGAGGCCAATGAGGCGAGTTTGAACCTGTTTGAATCAACACAAAAAAGTCCCAGACAGAATTAAGATGAAGACATAGGCCTAGACTGAGCAATCCCAATAGTATTGTGTGGGTTTCAAAACCACTGTAAATTGTGAAATTCGATGTACAGATTTGACTTGGTCAAGAAGACGTTTGATGTAACCACCACAGGAGGTTGGTGGCACATTAATTGGGGAGGATGGGCTCATGGTAATGACTGGTGCGGAATAGGAGGAATGGTATCAAATACATCAAACACATGGTTTCCAGGTGTTTGATGCCAATCCATTAGCTCCGTTCCAGACATTATTATGAGCCGTTCTCCCATCTGCAACCTCCACTGATAGCCACCTACGGCATACCATACACCTCCCTATATATTAATAAAAATTCCAGGAAAAATGACCAAACTGAATGAAATTGTGAAGAGTTCAAGTCTTAGAGTTAATTATTCTATGTTTCACATACAGCGGCTTCAGAAAGTATGCATACCCCTTGACTTATTCCACATTTGGTTGTGTTACAGCCTGAATACAAAATGGATCAACAAAAAAAATTTGCACCCAACTACACACAACACCCCATAATGAGAAAGTGAAAATGTGTTTTTAGAAATGTTTCCAAATGTACAGAAATAACTAATTTACCTAAGTACCCATGAGTCAAGACGTTACAGTGGAGGCTCCTCGAAGGAGGAAGGGGAGGACCATTCTCCTCAGTGAATTCATTTAAAAATAAATGGTGAAACAAAAAAAAAGTTTTCCTTTTTAGATACTAAATATATTCACATCACCAAATAATTGATTAAAACACATTGTATTGCAATGAAGGTCTAAAGTAGCATCAACAGCCCTCTCTGGGGTAGTACCACAGTGTAGCTGGAGGACAGCTAGTTTCCATCCTCCTCTGGGTACATTGACTTCAATACAAAACCTAGGAGGCTCATGGTTCTCATCCCCTTCCATAGACTTACACAGCAATCTTGAAGCATGAACAGACATGTTGTACACCCAATCAAACGATCAGAGAATGAATCTAGTACTGAAAGCATAACCTACAGCTAGCTAGCACTACAGTGCATAAAATGTGGTGAGTAGTTGACTCAAAACGAGAGAAAGACAATAGTTGAACAGTTTTGAGCAAATTAATTTCTTAAAAAATGAAGGAGAAACGAGAGAGAGAGACAGATAGCTATATTTTGTAGAATTTTCTTCACTTTCACTTACTTAGCTAGAGAATGCAGCTAGATAGTTTAGCCTACTCAAACACCCGGCTCAAACAGAGAGGGATGCGATGTTAGCTAGCAGGCTATGGCTTTCCAACACTGGACCTCTTCCAAGTCAAGGTAAGCTTTTGGTTTTATTAATTTATTGACACTGGTGCTCGCCGGTTTAACTGCTAAACTGCTTGCTGACTACACTGTACTGCATGATTGTAGCAGAATTACTAACATGTTAGTTCTAGTAGCCATGTTGACTATGACGTTAGCTAATATGGTGACAATGATGTAGGCTGTGTGTAGCGGTTAGCTATGGTATGAAGGTTTGGTTTGGAAAGGTTTTTTCACCTGGTCACAGACAGCTGTTGTGTTGTGCACTGAAGTCCACAAGAGTGCGTAGATGCGAGAAGGAATTATACAATGAGCAAAGTGATAATGCTGTTTGTATGCGACTGCTATGAAAGTGAACTGTGTTTGCGGGTGATCAGGGGTGTATTCATTCTGCTGGTTCTGTTGAAAAACATTTCTTACACGGAAGCAAACGGAACGAAACCGGTATAAACTTACCTGAATTTGTCCAATAGAAGCTCTCATTTGCAACTGTGGGACTAATGATGACACCGTAGATCAGCTAGACACAGGTAAGAGTGTGCAAGGCGGTATTAATTGTGTCACTGTCTGCCACCTGATTACTCCAATTTTCTCTCGACCTGTGCACTTACATGGTAAACTTTCATTCGTAGGCTAGGTTGTAGCAACCTCATGATATGTATAGGAAACATTTTAATATCATGTAGTAGCCTAAACTTATCGATGCTACATTGAGCTGGGTGAATGGAATATGAATGACAGTCATCCAATATGCTGTAATAGAAATAAGGCCATGCTCATGAAAAATGAATGGTCCTCCCTTACCTTAAACGGCACCGACCGCCACTGATGTTAAACTCACCTTGGGCAGCGTTTACAGCTGTGAGTCTTTCTGGGTAAGTCTCTAAGAGCTTTTCTCACCTGCATTGTGCATTCAATGTCGTCTTGTTCAGCAACTCCAGTGGTACTCAGTGATGTGTTGTGTGGGATTTGCCCCAAATATAACTCTTTGTATTCAGGACATGAAGTTAATTTGCCAAATTTTTTGCAGTTTTACATTAGTGCCTTATTGCAAACAGGATGCATGTTTTAAACTTGGTAACTGTTTTAAAGTCACCGTTGCCCTCATGGTGAAGTCCCTGAGTGGTTTCCTTCCTCTCTGGCAACTGAGTTAGGAAGGATGCCTGTATCTTTGTAGTGACTGGGTATATTGATACACCATCCAAAGTGTAATTAATAACTTCACCATGCTCAAAGGGATATTCAATGTCTGCTTTAAAAAGTAATAATCTACCAATTGGTACCCTTCTTTGCAAGGCATTAGAAAACCTCCTGGTCTTTGTGGTTGAATCTGTGTTTGAAATTCACTTCTTGACTGAGGGATGTTACAGATAATTGTGTGTGGGGTATAGAGATGAGGTAGTCATTCAAAAATCATGTTAAAAACTATTATTGCACACAGAGTGAGTCCATGCAGGTTAATATCTGACTTGTTAAGCAAATGTTGATACCTGAACTTATTTAGGCTTGCCATAACAAAGGGGTTGAATACTTATTGACTCAAGAAATTTCAGCTTTTCATTTTGCATTAATTAGAATTTAAAAAATCTAAAAGCAGAATTCCACTTTGACATGATGGGGTATTGTGTGTAGGCCAGTGACAGAAAATCTAAATTCAAGACATTTTAAATTCAGGCTGTAACACAACAAAATGTGGAAAAAGTTAAGGGGTGTGAATACTTTCGGAAGGCACTGTATCTATCATATTAAGTATGACACTGTAAGTTGATTTTCAACATTTATATTTATTAATGATCAACCACAAAACGTTCAGAGTTAAGTGAACAAGCAAGTTAAACACGCAACAAAAAAACAAACAAACACTTTCAATGATTACACTAAACACCCACAGATTTGCATGCAGTACATTCCTATTCCTAATTATCACAATTACCCTCTTGATCAGGATCCTATGAGCTCTGATGTGAGCAGGGCCAGAGTTGGCATGTTTGTTTGGTGGTTTGTAGAGTCAATAAGAGGTCACAAAGGACTCAATTGACATGATTCGTTTATCATCAAGCCAGCACAGGTGACTGATAACATTTAGTTTACATTCCTACCCTGCCAGATGTTTTTTATTTAAGGGACCGGGTATACTGCCACACTTTAAAGGAAGCCGTTCAGGGGTTGAATAGGGGCACAGTACTGCAGATTAGGCCTTAGCCAGAGGAGAGGAATTTGTTGTTTCATAGAGAGACTGCTCTGAAGGTTTTGTATAGTCATGGGGAATTAGAGATGAACAAAAGGTAGCTCAGTTCACAGGAGTGGCAAATGATTTAATGCCAAAGATAAAGTTCTTCTTTCACACACAGCTCAATTTGTCACTATTTCTATCGTAAACATTATTCATCATCATTCTGTGGTTTCCTTCTAACCATCAGATACTGGGTGACTACTGCAATGCGGGTTGTATTCGATGGAATTTAACCTTATATCTCATCCCGTAAACTAGGGTGGAAACATATCGGATGATTAATTGTTTGGCTGGGAAAAGTGCTAAAGGACAAAAATCTCACTAGTCTAGGTAAAGAATAAGTCAGATAGTGTCAAATGGTTAATTGTAATTTCACATCTGTTTCTCAGGAACAAGCTGTTCCATCTCCCATAAATGTCTCCATGAATTACACTGTATACAGTAGTTACAAGTTCTACGCTGACTGTGAAACTCAAATGACAATATTGCTGAAACCTGGTTTTCAGATTTACAGTTGAAGTCGGTGTACTTACACTTAGGTTGGAGTCATTAAAACTTGTTTTTCAACCACTCCACAAATTTCTTGTCAACAAACTAAAGTTTTGGCAAGTTTGTTAGGGCATCTACTTTGCGCATGACACAAGTAATTTTTCCATCAATTGTTTACAGACAGATTATTTCACTTATAATTCACTGTATCACAATTCCAGTGGGTCAGAAGTGTACATACACTAAGTTGACTTTGCCTTTAAACAGCTTGGAAAAATAAATAAAAATGTCACGGCTTTAGAAGCTTCTGATAGGCTAATTGACATCATTTGAGTCAATTGGAGGTGTACCTGTGGATGTATTTCAAGGCCTACCTTCAAACTCAGCGCCTCTTTGCTTGACATCATGGGAAAATAAAACAAAATCAGCCAAGATCTCAGTTTGGTTTTATTGTAGACCTCCACAAGTCTGGTTCATCCTTGGGAGCAATTTCCAAATGCCTGAAAGTACCACGTTCATCTGTAGTACGCAAGTACAAACATCATCGGACCACGCAGCTGTCATACCGCTCAGGAAGGAGACACGTTCTGTCTCCTACAGTGAGGGAAAAAAGTATTTGATCCCCTGCTGATTTTGTACGTTTGCCCACTGACAAAGAAATGATCAGTCTAGAATTTTAATGGTAGGTTTATTTGAACAGTGAGAGACTGAATAACAACAAAAGAATCCAGAAAAACGCATGTCAAAAATGTTATAAAATGATTAGCATTTTAATGAGGGAAATAAGTATTTATTTATATAATTATGATAGATAAAGACAATGGGAGAGTGAAGAGAGAGAGAGAAAGAAAATAAAAATGGGAAAAAAGAGAGAGACAGAGAGGGGGAGAGAGAGTGATAGTGAGTGAGACAGAGAGAAGGGGAGAGATACAGGGACAGAGAGAGAGGAAGAAAGGGAGTGTGGACAGTGGTATACTGTAGCTGTGAAGGGCTCAGTGAAGGGGTTAGGGTTTTTTTGCGGGAGGTCCATGATATCCAGATGTACAGTGGTACATTTCCCATGATAAGATTAATTTGTTTTCCGATTTGGAATAAAATGTCCTCGTCTTGTTTTTGCTCCCCTTTCTCTCAGTCTGTGGTAGATTAAAAACAATACTCTGTAGCTGTCTGACTTCTCCTTGTTTGTTTGATTTGGACATTTTATACCACAGCTAAACAACTAACTTATTATTGAGAGACTATTTAAACATTTGGGGGATGTTAACATTCCCATTCCCATTAAGTTCTAGTTATGATTTTATCTAACATTAGGATGATAACATCCTAAAAACATGAAAATAATATTTTCAGAAAATGTTTGAAATGACATATCCTAGGAATGTTCTCCTAACATTCACAAAAATGTTGTGCACAACATCTGTAACAACCACCACACAGAACATTCCCCTAAGGTTCCTATTAGGTTTTCAGGTAATGTAATAACAAAATGTGTTCTGGGAAGGTTATGGGTTTGTATGAAATTCCTGGGGTTTTCTGACCCAAAACTGACCCTTTCTCTCAAATAACTAATGACAGTGTTGCATTGCTGTTGTTGAGTGTTTCTAGTACAAACTTCCCCTCCCTGTTTCTGCATCCATCCTGTGTTGAAGTGAGATCTGAAAGAACATAATCCTCTCTCTGGGACTTTGACGGAGAGGATCAGTAGTCTGATCAACATAAAAAGCTGAAGCAAAGTTGAATGCATAAACATCTGATTTACTGAACATTTAAAAGCAGTTTTCTCCTGGAAAGTGCAAACTGTAGTCATTCAAGACTGAAGGTGAAGGTCTTTGTGAGTGTGCTGTGCAATGAATTGTGTAGTCATCTCTAAAGGAGGCTTTTGTCCCCACTCCTAAGAACACTTGGTGTGATGGTGGCAGTCCCATGGGCAAATATCATGCTTCCATTGCATAATTAACATATTTTTATTTTTATTTATTTTTACCCCTTTTTCTCCTCAATTTTGTGATATCCGATTGGTAGTTACAGTCTTGTCTCATCGCTGCAACTCCCATACGGCCTTGGGTGAGGCGAAGGTCGAAAGCCGTGCGTCCTCCAAAACACAACGCCACCAAGCCGCACCGCTTCCTGACCACTGCTCGCTTAACCTGGAAGCCAGCCGCACCAATGTGTTGGAGGAAACACAGTACAGCTGGCGACCAAAGTCAGCTTACATAAGCCCGGCCCGCCACAAGGAGTCGCTAGAGCGCGATGGGACAAGTACATCCCGACCAGCCAAACCCTCCACTAACCCGGACAAGACTTGGCCAATTGTGCACTGCCTCATGGGTCTCCCGGTTGCGGCCGGCAGCGACACAAACTGGGATCGAACCCGTTTCTGTAGTGATGCCTCTAGCACTGCGATGCATTGCCATAGACCGCTGCGCCACTCGGGAGGCCTCCTGGGACAGTTGAATCACATTTTCTGTGGAACCTTCTCTTCCATTTTCTTACCAGGCACCTGATTTCCCATTTCCAGTTTCAGTTTCTGTACAGATAGTTATCACGTTTCCTGCAGGCCCACACACAGAAGTGCACTTTTCCTCCAACCCAAAGTTCACACAAGTTCACATTGAATTAGTTTCTTATTTTAACAAATTTGAGGCAGTACAGACACACACACACAAAAAAAACATTGAAATGCTACTTGATAGGTCTGGTAAACACAAAATTAAAGGAAAATATGTGTGTTATGTTTGTTCCCTATATAATGACAAACCGGGGCGTAGGTTGAACTACTTTTAATGAACATATACTTCAGCTAGAAAACTCCATGTTTAGCCATGCAAGGCATTCTTCAACCACCTGGCCCCCCGTACAGCCTGCTGGGTAACGTAGTCTAAATGTTATTAACACATAACAACATATCTTATTTCCTTTAAAAGAAAACTACTTTTCTATGTAACTACACGTCACATCACATTTGTTTACTCAACCTGCATAACATGCAATTTTCAATAACACACATTTCTTTCCCCCCAATTTTTTTTACATTGCTCTCATCACTTGAGGCAATAAACATATTCTGATGTATTATTATTATTTTTTCAACTAAATATAATCTGTCCAACAATACTCTATTGTGGCTCTATTTCTTTTCACATAAACAAAACATTCAGTCCAGGTTCCCCCTTTTTTTTCTCTTTCTTTTTTTTTGTTGCAATTCTCAATAAGCCTTTCAGGGGCTTATTGACAGTCCTTTTTAGTCGTTCTGCTGAAATGCTTCCTGAAACTGTTGGACAGCGTTCGTTGTCAGTAAGGGTGTTCTGACTGAATTGTCCATTTCTAAAGGCATTTGATGCTTCAGCAGTATCCTCCTGATGATCCTCAGTCCCTTGAGTGAATGGCTGAAGCCTTAGATCCACTCTGTTTCGTCTCAGTTGTGATCCATGCTCCGTTTGGATCTCATAGGATCGTGGTGCAACTTCTCTCTGCACACACTTGCTGCATCCAAGTTCCTGTAGTGATGTCTCGGAGTCGTACATGATCTCCAGGTTTCAGGTCAGGTAAGTGTCTTGCACTTTTGTTGTGTCGCTGTTTTTGTTTGTCTTTCTGTTTTTTCTTCATGAGTTTGACTTTGTGAGCACCTCTGGGTGTTAGCAAGTCCTCGTGGATGGGTAGGTTGGTTCTGATGCGACGTCCCATCAATATTTGTGCAGGTGAAAGTCCGTTCTGCAGCGGTGCGCTGCGGTAGATCATCAGATTTTTTAGGAAATCCTCCTTTCCATCGTGTGCCTTTTTCATCAGACCTTTGACAATTTTGACTGAACTCTCTGCTAAGCCGTTGGACCTTGGGTAGTTGGGGCTGGAGATGTTGTGTCGGAATCCCCAGTCGTTAGCGAACGATCGGAATTCGGAACTTGAGAACTGCGGGCCATTGTCCGAGTACAGTTCAGACGCAACCCCATGTCTTGCAAAGACTGATTTCAGGTAGGTGATTACAGCTTTGCTGGAGGTATCAAATCAAATCAAATCAAATTAATTTATATAGCCCTTCGTACATCAGCTGATATCTCAAAGTGCTGTACAGAAACCCAGCCTAAAACCCCAAACAGCAAGCAATGCATGTGAAAGAAGCACGGTGGCTAGGAAAAACTCCCTAGGAAAAAAGTAGTTGGCAGTGTTGCTACTTCAGGGTAGTTTGAGTAGTAGCCGGTAACAACAATGTGACTTTTGCCATTGCAGTCAAAAAGGTCAACTCCAACTTTGTAGTAGGGTCTGTTGGGTACTGGATGAGGCATTAGCAGCTCTGCTTGCTGCTTTGGCCTGTAGGTCAAACACAGTTCACATGAAGCAGTGGTCTGGCTGATTTCCTGGTTCATTCTTGGCCAGTACATTACTTCTCGTGCTTGTCGTTTGCATTTTTCCTCACCCAAGTGGACCTTGTGTATTTTCTGTAGCATTTCTTTGCGTAGTGTTATGGGAATGACAATCTTGTTGGCTTTGAACACTATGTCATCCACAACAGTGAGCACATCCAGTAATCCTGTATTCTCCTTGGACAGTTGTTTGCGGGCCATCCTATCGGTGTTGTTTCTTTCAAATCTGTCATTGTTTGGTCAGCTGCGGTCTCTCTTTTGATCTGCTCCATTCTCTCAGAAGACACAGGAAGTGATGCTACGATCATGTCGACGTAGGCCTGAATCTCAGTGTTTTTCTGTGTGTCGAAGCTCTCTTTCTTGTCGACTGCTCGAGAAAGAGTGTCGGCAGCGAACATGAACTTTCCCGGGGTATAGATCACCTTCACGTCATACTTTTGCAGTCTGATCAACATTCTCTGGATTCTCATTGGACAATCATTCAGTGGCTTAGACATGATTGACACCAATGGTTTGTGGTCGGTTTCTACTTCGAAGTCTCGTCCGTAGACGTATTGGTGAAACCTTTTGCAAGCGTATGTGCTCGCCAGTAGTTCTTTCTCTATTTGTGCATACCTTGTCTCTGCGCCTGTCAAGGCTCTGGAAGTATAAGCGACGGGTTGCCATGTTTCATCATGCTGTTGCAGAAGAACTGCTCCCAGGCCAAACTGTGATGCGTCTGCAGAAATCCTTGTACTTTTCTCTGGATCATAGAACCTGAGCACTGGCTCTTCTGTGATTGTCTTCTTTAGGATTTTGAAGCAGTTTTCCTATTCATGGGACCATTCCCATTCATTTTTCTGTTCCAGAAGACATCTGAGTGGAGCAGACTGTGCTGACAGTTGAGGTATGAACTTTGCAAGGTAGGTGATCATGCCCATGAAATGTTTCACATTGTCCTTGTTCTTTGGGCGCTCCATGTGTTCTTTGGGCGCTGATGTTTTCCTCGGGTCTGGTTTGACTCCATCCTCTGAAAGTACGTCTCCCACGAAGGTAAGTGTTTTCACACCAAACTCGCATTTGTCCTTGTTTAGTTTTAGGTTAACTTTCCGTGTCAGGTCCAGCACTTGTCTCACTCTCGCGTTGTGTTCTTCTTTTGTGGACCCCCAGACGGTCATGTCATCCATCATAGTCTCCACTCCTGTAATGTGCTCGAAGATCATGTGGATTGTCTTGTGGTAGACCTCTGGCGCTGAGAGAATCCCATATGGTAGACGAAGAAATCTGTACCTGCCCTCAGGTGTGTTGAATGTGCATAGCCTTGAGCTTGCATCATCTAGCTTCATTTGCCAGAATCCTGATGAGGCATCCAAGCTTACTGAACCACTTTGCTCCAGCAAACGGCAACATTATTTCTTCTCTGGTTGGCAACTTGAAATGCTCTCTCTTGATTGCTTTGTTGAGATCTCTCGAGTCTAGACATATCCTGAGATCACCGTTCTTTTTCACGACAATAACCAGTGAGCGTACCCAGTCTGTAGGTTCATCCATTTTTTAAATGACGTCCATCTTTTCCATGCGTCCGAGTTCCTCCTTGAGCTTTGACCTCAGTGCAAATGAAACTTTTCTGCATGCATGCACAACTGGAGTAATTTTGTCATCAGAACATATTTTGTGTTCTCCTGGGTAACATCCAAGACCCACAAACACGTCCTCATACTCAGCCAGTAGTGATTCTTGGTCATTTTCAGTCTGTGATGTCACTACATACACTCTTTTCAACAAATGGAGCTTTTCACATGCATTGATTCCTAAAATAGGCTATACACTCTGTTCCACAATCAGCAGCTGTGCTCTGAACTGTTTTCCTTTGTGCTACCTTTGACTGGTACGTTCTCCCCAGTATAACCAGTAACCTTAATTTTCACCGGGTGTATTTTGCTCTTCACCTTCAGTGTTTTGTAGTCATCCAGCGACAACAGGTTTACCTGTGCTCCAGTATCAAGCTTGAATGGTATTATAGTTTAATTCACAGTCAATGGCACAATCCACTCAGCATTTACTGCATTGCATATTTCCACAGAATCAACAAAGAATTCTTCAATCTCCTCCTTGACTGTGTGAACCTTTTTCTTTGTAGCCTCAGCTTTGCAGCATTTTTATAAATGATTATTTTTCCCACAGTTGTTACATGATTTTCCATATGTAGGGCAATGTTTTGGCTTGTGGATAAATCCTCATTTTCCACATGTAGTGTTTTGATATCTTGCTTTTGCTTGTTTTTGTTTTGTAAGGC
This sequence comes from Salmo salar, assembly GCF_965601325.2. Taxonomy (NCBI): domain Eukaryota; kingdom Metazoa; phylum Chordata; class Actinopteri; order Salmoniformes; family Salmonidae; genus Salmo; species Salmo salar. The sequence goes on from NC_138309.1 coordinate 14,460,062, forward strand.
GTTGTGTGTGGTGCTCCTCTCTTTTTATTGCATACACTGACGTCTCATCCCTGTGCAGCTCTTTAGCTTGTACTCTGGTAGTTTCAGCTGCTCTACATATATTCACTGCTTTATCTAAAGTTAAATCTTGCTCACGCAGCAATCTTTCCTTGAGTCCATTATCAAGTATGCCACAGACTATCCTGTCTTTCACTAGTGAGTCTTTCAGATTTCAAAATTCACACGTTTTGCTCAGTGTGTTCAGCTCAGCCAAATACTGGTCAAAACGGACTCCCTGTTTCTGTTCATGAGAGAAAAACTTGTATCTATCAAGCATGATGTTCTGGCTTGGTACAAAGTACTCCTCAAATTTAGCCATTAGCACAGTCAATGTCAAGTTTGCCTCGTCTTGCTGAAAGCTATTGTAAATGCCCAATGCATCCTCTCCAATAACATGCAGAAAAATGGAAGCTTTCAATTTGTCATCATCTCCCCCTGCTCCACTGGCTGCTAGGTAGATATTGAATCTCTGCTTAAAACGTTTCCAATTGTCAGCTAGATTGCCTGTTAACTGCATAGGAGTAGGAGGACTTAGGAGGACCTATCCATGACGGAGAACAGGAACAGTGTCCATTTCTCTTACTTCAGTATGTTGCTCATCAACTTGCTCGTCAACAGATTCCAATGCAGCCTCACTCTAGCTGCTGTCACTCTCGCTGCTGCGGCTCGTTGCCCTCGCTCTTGCAAGCTAGCATCTTCGACTACTCACGTCACTTGACTTGTGGTAGAATGTTCAATTTTCGTCGAGTAACTTTGCAGAGTTACTCCTTTCTTTTCTCTGTCTCGTCATAGCGACTACCAATCTGACACCATGTTATGTTTGTTCCCTATATAATGACAAACCGGGGCGTAGGTTGAACTACTTTTAATGAACATATACTTCAGCTAGAAAACTCCATGTTTAGCCATGCAAGGCATTCTTCAACCACCTGCCCCCCGCATAGCCTGCTGGGTAACGTAGTCTAAATGTTATTAACACGTAACAACACAATGTGAAAAGTAAAGAGTACCTTAAACACTCCAATTAATTTGTGCTCTCTCTTGCCTAAAGGTGATACATCCACACCAGCACAAACATTAGTGTGTCACAATGGCAATGTTCAAACAATATCCACATCGAGATGTGCCAACAATTCCTACCGCATTTCCAGCATTCTGAGCTGTCAGAACAGACATTGTTTCCCAGCAACAACACTGACCCACTGCCCATTCAGTCAAAACAGCATCCTGCAAAATTCTGTATGCTGCTGTTTGTTACTAAAAGACTAATCTAAGTCTTACTGCCCGTATCCGAACAATACAGTACAGTAAGCCAATAGGAAGGATTAAGTTGATAAAAGCTAATTAGGTTTTCACAGGAAGTCTGATATAAAATACTAATCCCCACCGCCCGTAAACAAACAATACATTGAATAAGTGATAGGAAGTATTAATCAATTAATAAGCACATTTGTTTTTGCACAAAAAATCTGTCAAAGTTCAGCAAAGTTAGAGTTGTCCTTTTTCACCCCTTACCGTTCTAGCCATGAGAATATGCCTTGGAAAAAACAAAGCCCCAGGCAGACTAAATGGCCTGCCTGCCATCAAGTTGCTGTGAAACAGCAATCAGAGGAGCTAATGGTCTTTTACTACTCAGGGACAAAACAAACATCCAAATGGAAGTTCAAAGCCCAGCGGATCGGAACAGATGACTGTGTAGAAAAGGCTTTGGCACAGAGAGATTGAATTTGTACTAATTTCAGTGTTGATACTGTGTCCATATGGTTTCAAAATGTAGTCTTTATTTTTGTTGTTTCACTGTACAGTTTTAAACTTAGTAACCCAAACTTTTACACCAGTTTGTTACAGCAGTTTAACCAAAAGATGCAAATTCTTTCACACAATTCAAGCATGCCTATGTGTGGTAAAGACAGTATTTTTCCACGGGTTCTTTGCAGGTCCCCGCGTGTCGCCCCTGCCTGCTTAGGAATTTGAAGTCTTGGTTGGTTAGCGGAGATTAAATAGCAGTCGGAGGCACCATAGAGGTATGGGAAGGACACGGGTTGGGTTTGCGGCGGCCCACCTGTACAGGCGTGTTATGACATGCTGTCTGCTCGTCAGTGCTGCAGATTCCTGGCTGCTCCCCTCTAGAATAACAGATGAGTGATTGAGGAATCAGATAGGGAGTTGAGACTCCTGTAGACATGACAGTACAGTAGCCCTCATGGTGGCTAAAAATGAGTGATAGTGGATTGTAGGAGTCACAAAGTAGATCAGAAGCCGTCTAAACGACTGGACACACCATAATGAACGTCGGCTGTGCGTGGCCGTGCACAGTAGATCACCTGCTGGGTGTCGATGAATGGTGGTGATTCATCATGTGGAATCATCGGAAAATGGAAAGAAAATGAAGGCCCATGTCCTGTGTTAAGAGGCGATAGGACAGCCACCCGCTGCACACAGCAGATGTTTGATGTATGCACACAGCTAATGTTTGTGGTGTGTCTTGTCCTGAAAGAACACTGTAATCAACTGTCCCCCCCCCCCCCCCCCCCCCCCCAGGAATGAGTAGATTCCCAAAAAGTATGAGGTAACCGTTGCTGTATTAGTATGACATGATGCAGTCACTACGAGGCTTTAGCTAACATTCGAATTCAAATTCTTAGTGTTTGTTTCCTGTCTGTGTGATATACTGTCCTAGACCCTTGAATTCTGGGAATCCGTCTAAATTCTGTTCCCAGGGATCTTTGTGGTTCTAGATTATTCCCACTTCATTTCATACAGATGCAGTCAGCCTGGGAGAGGAGAACAGTATCAGTCTGATAAACAACTCCCCCAAAGCATTTCATTGGAATAGGCCTCAATCAATGCCGGGTAATCCCTCTGCATCAATTAGACAATCCAACTCTCTACTAAAGTACATGCATTATGTAAAAACCCATGAAAAATCATATTCCCACATTCTGCTACATTCATCACAAGTCTGGCCAAAAATAAGAAGTGATACATTAGATTATACTATAGATTAACTTTGACCCTACTGACTCATGAACAACACTGTTTGTGGTATAGCAGCTACTGTAACAGTCATTTCATTCTACAATCTTAGAAGAAAGGGTTCCAAAAGAGTTCTTCGGCTGTCCCCATTGGAGAACCCTTTTCGGTTATAGCTAGAACACTTTTTGGTTCCATGTAGAACCCTCTGTGGAAAGAGTTTTGCATGAAAGCCAAAAGGATTCTACCTGGAACCAAAAAGGGTTCTTCTAAGGGTTCTCCTGTGTGGACAGCTGAAGAACCGTTTTAGGTTCTAGATAAAATCTCATGACTAAGAAGACACTTCTGATTCCACTGACTCTCTCCATCTGTCTCCCCTGTACAGTGGCAGGATATTCCATTTCCAGACTGGGGCTTTCTGGTCAGTATGATGTTTCTGGCCAATCTAACTCACTATGAAGTCATGATGTGTATGCTATGGGAAAGAAGTGGATTTAATTTCACACTGTGGATCATGACTAAGAAGAACCTTCCGATTTCGTCTCTCTCCTACAGTGGTAAAATAGGAAACCTATTTTACCACTGACTGAGGTTCTTAGCCATTCTATCTCACTATGAAGTCATACTGTGTATTTTACCTAAAGGGAGTACGCGAGTGGAGAGCAGATGGATGCACCACATCTGCCAGGTGGCCTGCTGCCCAGATACTACAAGACCAAGGGTACTGATGGTAATTTAACTGGCTAAAGTACTTTCAGCTTCTGCACAGATATCATCTCACAAATAACTGTGATGGCGAGCAGGAAAATACTGAGTGCATTTTTAATGGAAAGCTGATCCCTTTAGTCTGTCTAGTGTATGTTTATTGACCTTTTTAAGTTAAATATCTTAGCTGAATAATTGCAAGAACATGATATGATTCCAATGGGGGATTACTGTATGAACATAAATGGTCAGACAGCAGTAGTAGGCCTACCGTAAATGAGTAAATGGTTATTTTATAAGCTAATATACAAGTTACAGTCTACTTATTCTCTGCCCCACTGTAAAATCAACCACTCCTAATCAAACATAAGTGATTCATACAGTGGCTAGCATTAGAAAAACACCTATTTTACAGATGGATAAACATTTCTGGAACAGCAAAGGAGTTTTTCTCCAAAAAAAAGAACATGTGGTTTGCTAATAGACCAAAAGTTGTTCCACAGTTTGGCTGAAAATATATGAAGCAAGCTGTCTGAGTCTTGCTGTTACCTTCTCTGCCTTCTCCTTTCAGACTTTACATCATCCAACTGGAGTGCAAATATTTGCAAATGGCTTACATGTCTTTCCCTAAGGACCTACATTATTTGAGTGTAATTTATGTCTTTAACAGGAAAAATAAACATTAGAGTTTGTATTTACTTATTCCCTGCCATGGACTTGGATTATCCGGGAAATAATGGACGCGGGAACACGAGATGTGGAATGCTGTTTGGTCTAAATGCAGACAAAATGGTACGTTTTTTTATGCAATCATGTGGCTGTCCAGACAATGACATCTGATATCTTGATGTAGCTTACTAGATTACTACAGGATATGAAGAACATGATTTCAAATTGAGAAATTGTTTCAACAACTGAATGGCCAAATGAGTAATTTCAGAGGTGACAAATGCAGATATGGAAGAAAAACGATGCAAACAATATACTGCTATTAAGCTTTCATCTGACAACAACACATGGAAACTGTGCCTCATCTCAACTTTTAGAACATTGTTCCAGAGCAAAACTAGTGTTGTGATAAAAAGCATGCCACCACCAGAACGATGAATAATGTCAAACAAGAGTCAATGGGTGTGGGGAAACATGCACTCCTACTCTATAGTCTCAACGATCATATTCACCGATTGGGAATTCACAGAGACAGCCACGCCCCTGCTTAAGCTTAATGTTTCTAGCTCCAACAGTGCAGTAATAATATATAGTGATATATAGTGATATATATATAGTGATCCAAAAAGTTATAAGAAAGAAATGAAGAAATATCAGAACGATCAATGTCGAAGTCTGGAAAATATATTTATACAAAAGTATGTGGACACCCTTTCAAATTAGTGGATTCGGCTATTTCAGCCACACCCGTTGCTGACAGGTGTATAAAGTCGAGCACACAGCCATGCAATCTCCATAGACAAACATTGACAGTAGAATGACCGATACCGAATAGCTCAGTGATTTTCAACGTGGCACCGTCATAGGATCCACCTTTCCAACAAGTCAGTTCGTCAAATTTCTGCCCTGCTAGAGATATCCCAGTCAACTGTAAGTGCTGTTATTGTGAAGTGGAAACATATAGGAGCTACAATGGCTCAGCCTCGAAGTGGTAGGCCACACAAGCTTACAAAACGAGAAGCGCATAGCGCATAAAAATCTTCTGTCCTCTGTTGCAGCACTCCCTACCGAGTTCCAAACTGCCTCTGTAAGCAACTTCTGCACAAGAACTGTTCATTGGGAGCTTCATGAAATGGGTTTCTATGGCCGAGCATCTGCACACAAGCCTAAAATGACCATGCACAATGCCAAGCGCCGGCTGGAGTGGTTTAAAGCTCGCCGCCATTGGACTCTGGAGCAGTGGAAACGCGTTCTCTGGAGTGTTGAATCACGCTTCACCATCTGGCAGTCCGATGGACGTATCTGGGTTTGGCGGATGCCAGGAGAACGTTACCTGACCGAATGCATAGTGCCAACTGTACGGTTTGGTGGAGGAGGAGTAATGGTCTGGTGCGTTTTTCATGGTTCGGGCTAGGCCCTTAGTTTCATTGAAGGGAAATCTTAACTCTACAGCATACAATGACATTGTAGACGATTCTGTGCTTCCAACTTTATGGCAACAGTTTGGTAAAGACTATTTCCTGTTTCAGCATGACAATGCCCCCATGCACAAAGCGAGAGCCATACAGAAATGGTTTGTCAAGATCGGTGTGGAAGAACTTGACAGGCCTGCACAGAGCCCTGACCTCAACCCCATCGAACACCTTTGGGATGAATTGGAACGCCAACAGCAAGCCAGGCCTAATTGCCCAAAATCAGTGTCCGACCTTACTAATGCTCTTGTGGCTGAATGGAAGCAAGTCCCGGCAGCAATGTTCCAACATCTAGTCTAAAAGCCTTCCCAGAAGAGTGGAGGCTTTTATAATAGCAATGTTATGTTAATACCCATGATTCTGGAATGAGATGTCAACGAGCAGGTGTCCACATACTTTTGGTCATGTAGTATATATACAGTGCCTTGCAAAAGTATTCACACCCTTGGCATTATTTACTATTTTGTTGCATTACAACATGTCATTTTTATGGATTTTTATTTCGATTTCATATAATGGACATATACAAAATATTCCAAATTGGTGAAGTAAAATTTTAAATGGAAAAGTGATGCGTGCATATGTATTCACCCCCTTTGCTATGAAGCCCATAAATAAGATCTGGTGCAACCAATTACCATCAGAAGTCACAAAATTAATTAAATAAAGTCCACCTGTGTGCAATCTAAGTGTCACATGATCTGTCACATGATCTCAGTATAAATACACCTGTTCTGAAAGGCCCAAGAGTCTGCCACACCACTAAGCAAGGGGCACCACTAAGTACAAAGAGCTCTCCAAACAGGTCAGGGAAAAAGTTGTGGAGAAGTACAGATCAGGGTTGGGCTATAAGAAAATATTCGAAACTTTGAACATCCCACGGAGCATCATTAAATCCATTATTAAAAAATGGAAAGAATATGGCACCACAACAAACCTGCCAAGAGAGGGTCGCCCACCAAAACGCACGGACGAGGCAAGGAGGGCATTAATCAAAGAGGCAACAAAGAGACCAAAGATAACCCTGAAGGAGCTGCAAAGCTCCACAGCGGAGATTGGAGTATCTGTCCATAGGGCAACTTTAAGCTGTACACTCCACAGAGCTGGGCTTTACGGAAGAGTGGCCAGAAAAAAGTCATTGCTTAAAGAAAAAATAAGCAAACACGTTTGGTGTTTGCCAACTGGCATGTGGGAGACTCCCCAAAATATGGAAGAAGGTACTCTGGTCAGATGAGACTAAAATGTAGCTTTTTGGCCATCAAGGAAAACGCTATGTCTAGCACAAACCCAACACCTCTCATCAACTCGAGAACACCATCCCCACAGTGAAGCATGGCAGCATCATGCTGTGGGGATGTTTTTCATCGGCAAGGACAGGGAAACTGGTCAGAATTGAGGGAATGGTGGATGGTGCTAAATACAGGGAAATTCTTGAGGGAAATCTGTTTCAGTCTTCCAGAGATTTGAGACTGGGACAGAGGTTCACCTTCCAGCAGGACAATGACCCCACTCGAGTGGTTTAAGGGAAAACATTGAAATGTCTTGGAATGGCCTAGTCAAAGCCCAGACCTCATTCCAATTGAGAATCTGTGGTATGACTTAAAGATTGCTGGACACCATTTACATTACATTTACATTTAAGTCATTTAGCAGACGCTCTTATCCAGAGCGACTTACAAATTGGTGCATTCACCTTATGATATCCAGTGGAACAACCACTTTACAATAGTGCATCTAAATATTTTAAGGGTGAGGGGGGGGGGTTAGAAGGATTACTTTATCCTATCCTAGGTATTCCTTAAAGAGGTGGGGTTTCAGGTGTCTCCGGAAGGTGGTGATTGACTCCGCTGTCCTGGCGTCGTGAGGGAGCTTGTTCCACCATTGGGGTGCCAGAGCAGCGAACAGTTTTGACTGGGCTGAGCGGGAACTGTGCTTCCTCAGAGGTAGGAAGGCGAGCAGCCCAGAGGTGGATGAACGCAGTGCCCTTGTTTGGGTGTAGGGCCTGATCAGAGCCTGAAGGTACGGAGGTGCCGTTCCCCTCACAGCTCCGTAGGCAAGCACCATGGTCTTGTAGCGGATGCGAGCTTCAACTGGAAGCCAGTGGAGAGAGCGGAGGAGCGGGGTGACGTGAGAGAACTTGGGAAGGTTGAACACCAAACGGGCTGCGGCGTTCTGGATGAGTTGTAGGGGTTTAATGGCACAGGCAGGGAGCCCAGCCAACAGCGAGTTGCAGTAATCCAGACGGGAGATGACAAGTGCCTGGATTAGGACCTGCGCCGCTTCCTGTGTGAGGCAGGGTCGTACTCTGCGAATGTTGTAGAGCATGAACCTACAGGATCGGGTCACCGCCTTGATGTAGAATAATAGTGAAGACATCAAAATCATGAAATAACACATATGTAATCATGTAGTAACCAAAAGTGTTGAACAAATCAAAATATATTTTATATTTGAATTTCTTCAAAGTAGCCACCCTTTGCCTTGATGACAGCTTTGCATACTCTTGGCATTCTCTCAGCCAGCTACATGAGGTAGTCACCTGGAATGCCTTTCAATTAACAGGTGTGCCTTGTTAAAAGTTAATTTGTGGAATTTCTTTCTTTCTTAATGCGTTTGAGCCAATCAGTTGTGTTGTGACAAGTTAGGGGTGGTATACAGAAGATAGCTGTATTTGGTGAAAGACCAAGTCCATATTATGGCAAGAACAACTCAGATAAGCAAAGAGCAACAACAATCTATCATTACTTTAAGACATGAAGGTCAGTCAATGCGGAAAATGTCAAGAACTTTGAAAGTTTCTTCAAGCGCTATGATGAAACTAGCTCTCCTGAGGATCGCCACAGGAAAGGAAGACCCAGAGTTTCCTCTGCTGCAGAGGATACGTTCATTAGAGTTACCAGCCTCAGAAATTGCAGCCCAAATAAATGCTTCACAGAGTTCAAGTAACAGACACACTCAACATCAACTATTCAGAAGAAACTGCATGAATCAGGCCTTCATGGTTGAATTGCTGCAAAGAAACCACTACTAAAGGACACCAATAATAAGAAGAAACTTGCTTGGGCCAAGAAACACGACCAATGTGTCACATGGGATGATGCTGAAGAGACGAAGCAGGTACGGGGTGTAAAACATTTAATAAAGAACAGACATGGAACGAGACAGGAACAGCGTCAGCAAACTAATAACACAAACAAAAGACAATCAATGCAGAAGCAGGTAACAGAGCTGAGGAACTGACAAATATAATGGAGGTAATAACAGGTGATGAGTGAGTCCAGGTGAGTCCAATATCGCTGATGCGCGTGACGAGGGAAGGCAGGTGTGCGTGATGGATGATAGGAGTGTGTGATGCAGGGCAGCCTGGCGCCCTCAAGCACCGGGGGGGAAAAGCGGGAGCAGACCTTACAGTACCCCCCCTCTAGGGGCGCCACCCGGCGTCCCACCTGGGCGAACTGGCCGAGACATGGGCGCTGGGCAAGCCGGTTGGGGTGTGGAAGCCCAACGAACCGGCAGGAGCGTGAAAGGCTGGCGAGCCGGCTGAGGCATGGAAGACCGACGATCCGGCTGAGGTAAGACGCCTGTCGATCCCGCTGCAGGGAGGGAGCCCGAAGATCCGGTGAAGTGTGATGTGGGATGGGAAGCCGCCGAGCCAACTGAGGCAAGGAAACCTCTCGAGCCAGCCAGGGCTTGAATGCCCGACAAGCTGGCTTAGGCACCCCCGGTTCCATCGGCGGCGGAATCCACCCCGACGTCACCAATAAAGAAATAATAAAAAAAAAAAAAATCCTGGACAGGCTGGGCGAACAAGAACTGACGATCCGGGTGATGATCCGGTAGCAGACGTGACAAAATTGACATTAGATTGGTGGAAATCTGTCCTTTGGTCTGATGAGTCTAAATTAGAGATTTTTTGTTCCAACCACAGTGTCTTCGTGAGACGCAGACTAGGTGAACGGATTATTTCCGCATGTGTGGTTCCCACCATGAAGCATGGAGGAGGAGGTGTGTAATATATATTATAATGGTGTGTACAGACAGTATGAACAGTATATAAATAGAAAAGGTGTGTACAGAGGTGGTAATAAAGGATATAATCTAGGCATGCTGCACTTACTGTACAATCTGATCAGGTTTAGGAGTTTCCCCAACCACGGTACGTGTGTGTGGGTGTTTGTGAACAGTAATGTTGTGTAAAAGAAACACACTCCGTAAGGGATGTCTGATTGTCCTTAGCTGACCTTAGCTGACCCCCTACTGCATTGTGACAAGACCACAGTCACACAGTAAATTATTCTGAATGCGTCTGTGGTTCACAACAGCATGTTTTACATCATAGACCGGGGGACGAAAACAACCACAAATCATGTTCTCCTACCACAAGAGCACAATACTCCGGGAAGTAGGATGTTTAGTTAACTGTCCATAGACGCAAAGTAAGGACACAATGGTTTTAATTTAAGATACTAGGCTGATTGAAAGATTTTATAACAGTAGCATATTTGAGCCCGAAATGCATTAACACATATAATAATCAACAGCATTAATTTGGTACAGTAACTACATTTTTAGAAAGAGATTCATCGATTTCTTTCAACATCATCTTTGCTAGATGAGTTTTAGTACAGTTCTATTGCTCAGGTTTAATGGTTTAGGGATTATGCAGGATGGCTGTGGTTCTGAGTCATAAACACCATGTAAAGTGTGTCAATTAACTGAACAGGACAGACTACCGTATGATATTATTCAGTTCTGCACAGACTGTCTGCTCTTTATGACATCTAAAACATGATAAAACCAGTTATCTAACCACAAGCATGTGAGATATTTCATAAAGAAACGCCCACTTTTCAAACAGTCACCCCAACCGACCTACTCTTATTTTCTTTCTCTTTCGAGATATGATACCCTCTGGTTTTAAAAAGAAAAGGAGAGAAATGTAGAAATTACAACACTGAAAGCAAATGTAGATAAAACTGTAGCAAGATTATCCAACCAGGCTTATATGAGGAGATACTGTCTGTCTCACACACAGCCCCAAGGAAACTTTTCACAATTCCTCAGAGCTAAGGACGCCCACTCTGTTGATGCATCCCTTTGCTCATCTGGGAAATCAAAAATGCTCCATAGTTGGTTAGCTAAATGAAGCACAGCATTATTATCTATAGCTCTCTTAGGAAGACAAGAGGTTGAGAGTTCTGCAACCAGCTGTGAGGTGCCTCACTTAGCTGAAGGGAAAATATATATAATCTTCTAGATATAAATGAGGAATCTAAGGGGCGGTTTCCCAGACACAAATCAAGCCTCCTCCCGACTAAAAGGCGCTTTCAATGGAGAATCTCTATTGAGAATGCTTTTTAATCCAGGACTAGGCTTAATCTGTGTCTGGGAAACCAGCCTTAAATGTTCCCTAAATTGATATTCTTGTTACTAATATCACCAGATGTCTAAACAACTATGATGGAAATACATACACAAGCTTAGATGAGATGTCATAGATCCATGAACAACTCCATAAAACACTGTGTCATTATAAACATAGTATGGTCTTTCATTGAGACTGACATAAATGTTTTTTATACACTCAGAGCATGACTAGTGTTATTTTCTTTCTTTATACTGACAGTGGCAAGGCAAGGTGAATTGATTAAATAATGTATTAACTGAAATAGTTTTCATTACTGTTCATATTTACCATACACTACACAGAATTACTGACAAGCCTCCTGGAAAATGACAAGCCTCCTGGAATTGCCCATTTAGATGGAAATCAACTGAGGATGGGAGCTGATTCTATGGCCACTCCTATCTGTCATATCTTTAATCTGAGTCTAGAGGAAGGTTTGTCCTCAGGCCTGGAGGGAAGCCAAAGTCATTCCTCTACCCAAGAGTGGTAAAGCGGCCTTCACTGGTTCTAACAGCAGACCTATCAGCTTGTTGCCAGCTCACAGCAAACTGTTGGAAAAAATGTGTTTGACCAAATACATTGCTATTTCTCTGCAAACAAATTGACAACAGTCTATCAGCATACAGTCTTTCCTCATAAAGGGCACTCAACATGTACTGCACTGACACAAATTACTGATGATTGGTTGAAAGAAATTGATAATACAAAGATTGTGGGAGCTGTACTGTTAGATTTCAGTGCAGCCTTTGATATTACTGACCATAATCTGTTGTTGAGAAAACATATGTTTTATAGCTTTTCAACCTTTGCCATATCATGGATTCAGAGCTACTGTATCTATCTAATATAACTCAGAGGGTCTTCTTCAATGGAAGGCTCTCTAATGTCAAACATGTCGGGTGTGGTGTATCGCAAGGCAGCTTTCCAGGCCCTCCACTCTTTTCTATTTTTACCGATGATCTGCCACTGGCATTAAACAAAGCCTGTGTGTCCATCTATGCTGATGATTCAACCATATACATGTACCATAGCTAATGAAGTCACTGAAACCCTTAATAATGAGTTGCATTCTGTTTTGGAATGGGTAGCCAATAATAACCTGGTTCTGAACATCTTTAAAACTAGAAGCATTGTATTTGGTACAAATCCTTCCACAAGCTCCAGACCTCAGCGTAACCTGGTAATGAATGGTGGCTGTTGAACAAGTTGAAGAGAATAAATGACTTGGTCTTACCTTAGATTGTAAACGGTCATGGTCAAACATATAGATTCAATGGTTGTAAAGATGGGGATAGATGGGGTTGTATAGATGGGGATAGATGGGGTTGTATAGATGAGGATATATGGGGTTGTATAGATGGGGATAGATGGGGTTGTGTAGACGAGGATAGATGGGGTTGTATAGATGGGGATAGATAGGGTTGTATAGATGGGGTTGTATAGATGGGGTTGTATAGATGGGGATAGATGGGGTTGTATAGATGAGGATAGATGGGGTTGTATAGATGGGGATAGATAGGGTTGTATAGATGGGGTTGTATAGATGGGGTTGTATAGATGGGGTTGTATAGATGGGGATAGATGGGGTTGTATAGATGGGGATAGATAGGGTTGTATAGATGGGGATAGATGGGGTTGTATAGATGAGGATAGATGGGGTTGTATAGATGGGGATAGATGGGGTTGTATAGATGAGGATAGATGGGGTTGTATAGATGGGGATGGATGGGGTTGTATAGATGGGGATAGATAGGGTTGTATAGATGGGGTTGTATAGATGGGGATAGATGGGGTTGTATAGATGAGGATAGATGGGGTTGTATAGAAGAGGATAGATGGGGTTGTATAGATGGGGATAGATAGGGTTGTATAGATGGGGTTGTATAGATGGGGATGGATGGGGTTGTATAGATGGGGATAGATGGGGTTGTATAGAAGAGGATAGATGGGGTTGTATAGATGGGGATAGATAGGGTTGTATAGATGGGGTTGTATAGATGGGGATGGATGGGGTTGTATAGATGGGGATAGATGGGGTTGTATAGAAGAGGATAGATGGGGTTGTATAGATGGGGAGAGCTCTATCCATAATAAAGAGATGCTCTGCTATTTTGACACCACACTGCAGTGTGCAGACTCTATTTTTGTCTTATCTTGATTATTGCCCAGTCATGTGGTCAAGTGCTGCAAAGAAAGACCTAGTTAAGCTGCAGCTGGTCCAGAACAGAGCAGCACATCTTGCTCTTCATTGTAATCAGAGGGCTAATATAAATACTATAAATGCCAGTCTGTCTTTTTATAAGAAACATTAATTGTTGAATTATTTGTGTTGAAAATTCCAAATTGTTTGCAAAGTCAACTTACACACAGCTCTGACACACACACTTACCCCACCAGACATGACACCAGAGGTCTTTTCACAGTCCCCAAATACAGAACAATTTCAAGAAAGCGTACAGTATTATATAGAGACATTATTGCATGGAACTCACTTCCATCTCTTACTGCAAACCTGGTTTAAAAAAGCATATAAAGCAACACATCACGGCACAATGACTCTCCCTGTCATGTCCTGACCATAGAAAGCTTTTATTTTCTATGGTAGAGTAGGTCAGGGCGTGACAGGGGGTTTTGTCTAGTTTATATTTTCTATGTTGGGTAGTTCTAGTTTCTGTATTTCTATGGTTTTTTGGGGGGGTATTATCTCCAATTAGAGGCAGCTGGTCATCGTTGTCTCTAATTGGGGATCATATTTAGTAGTTGTTTTTTCCACCTGGGTTTGTGGGAGATTATTTTGAGTAATGTCACGTCCTGACCAGTATAAGGGTTATTTGTTATTGTAGTTTGGTCAGGACGTGGCAGAGGGTATTTTGTTTATGTGGTTCAGGGTGGTGATCTATTCAGTAGGGTGTTGGTTTAGTTAGTTCCGGGTTTTTGGGGTTATGTTCTATGTTTGTATTTCTATGTGGTCTCTAGTCTTTTGTATTTCAATGTCTAGTTTATTGGGGTTGGACTCTCAATTGGAGGCAGGTGTTTTCTAGTTGCCTCTGATTGAGAGTCCTATATATGGGTATGTGTTTGGTTAAGTGTTTGTGGGAGATTGTTCTTGGATTGCTGTGTTGCCTTCAAGACTGTTATTTTGTTGTTCATCGTTTTGTTATTTTTGTATACGTGTTTGTTTGTATTTTTTCCTTCTTTTCCCGTCAATAAAGAAGATGAGTATACATGTCCCTGCTGCGTTTTGGTCCTCTCCTTACGACATGTATGACAGAATCTCCCACCAAACATGGACCAAGCAGCGGAGGAAGGAGCGGCAACAGGTGGAATATCGGGAGACATGGGCAGAGATGAGGATAAGAATTTCCAGGGCTATGGAGGAGTTAAGGGAGCCTGAGAGGCAGCCCCAATATTTTTTTTTTTGGGGGGGGGGGCACACGGGTAGTTTGGCTGGGCGAGGATTGAGCCCCAGGCCAAATCCCCGTACCTTTCCCAAACAATCAGTGACTGGACAGGTCCCGTGCTTCGGGGTGATGGGTGCTGTGACGAGGCCGGGTATTTTCAGGCCGGTACGCGCAGTACCAGCGCCCCGCATTTGCCAGGGGGAAGTGGGCATCCAGCCAGTAAGGGCGATGCCAGTTCTGTGCTCGAGACCGCCAGTAAGCCTCTACGGTCCAGTGTTTCCCGCTCCACGCACTAGCCCTGAGGTGCGTGTCTCCAATCTGGCACATCCTAAGCCAGCACCACGCATCAAGCTTCCAGTGTGTCAGCCTAGTCCAGTACGTCCTGTTCCCGCACTAGCCCTGAGGTGCGTGTCCCCAAACTGGCACGTCCAGTACCAGCACCACGCATCAGGCTTCCAGTGCGTAATAGTAGTTCCTCTCGGCCGGTTCCTGCTTCCCGCACTAGCCCTAGGGTGCGTGTCTCCCGCCTGGTATCTCCTCTACCAGCCCCACGCATCAGGCTTCCAGTGCGTCAGTCCAGCCTCGAGAGTTCGGAGACAGTGCCCCGTCCAGAGGATCCGACAACGTGCCCCGTCCAGAGGATCCGACAACAGTGCCCCGTCCAGAGGATCCGACAACAGTGCCCCGTCCAGAGGATCCGGCAACAGTGCCCCGTCCAGAGTATCCGGCAACAGTGCCCAGTCCAGAGTATCCGGCAACAGTGCCCAGTCCAGAGTATCGGGCAACAGTGCCCAGTCCAGAGTATCCGGCAACAGTGCCCAGTCCAGAGTATCCGGCAACAGTGTCCAGTCCAGAGTATCCGGCAACAGTGTCCAGTCCAGAGTATCCGGCAACAGTGTCCAGTCCAGAGTATCCGGCAACAGTGTCCAGTCCAGAGTATCCGGCAACAGTGTGCAGTCCAGAGTATCCGGCAACAGTGTGCAGTCCAGAGTATCCGGCAACAGTGTGCAGTCCAGAGTATCCGGCAACAGTGTGCAGTCCAGAGTATCCGGCAACAGTGTGCAGTCCAGAGTATCCTGCAACAGTGTGCAGTCCGGAACCGAGGGAGTCTGCCTGCGACCCGGAACCGAGGGAGTCTGCCTGCGGTCCGGAACAGGGTGAAATGGAAATTAACTGTGAACTGAATGAGTCTGCCTACAGTTGCGAACTGAGTGAGTCGGCCTACGACCCGGAACGGAGTGAGTCTGCCTACGGTCTAGAATCTAGAGACTTTGTCTACAGTCTGGAGGACAGTAGGCCGGAGCCAGAACCACCTCCTGTATAGGTGGGTTGGGGAGGGGGGGGGGGGGGTGTAGCACAAGTGCCGTCGATGACGGCAGCCACCCTCCCTTCCCTCCCGTTAGTTTAGGGGGATTTTTTATTTTTTATTTATGAGGTGCATCCGGGGTCTGCACCTTTAGGGGGGGGGGGGGGGGGGGGGGGGGTACTGTCCAGTCCTGACCAGTATAAGGGTTATTTGTTATTGTAGTTTGGTCAGGACGTGGCAGAGGGTATTTTGTTTATGTGGTTCGGGGTGGTGATTTATTTAGTAGGGTGTTGGTTTAGTTAGTTCTGGGTTTATGTTCTATGTTTGTATTTCTATGTGGTCTCTAGTCTTTTGTATTTCTATGTCTAGTTTATTGGGGTTGGACTCTCAATTGGAGGCAGGTGTTTTCTAGTTGCCTCTGATTGAGAGTCCTATATATGGGTATGTGTTTGTGGGAGATTGTTCTTGGATTGCTGTGTTGCCTTCAAGACTGTTATTTTGTCGTTCATCGTTTTGTTATTTTTGTATATGTGTTTGTTTGGTTTTTTCCTTCTTTTCCCGTCAATAAAGATGAGTATACATGTCCCTGCTGCGTTTTGGTCCTCTCCTTACGACATGTATGACAAGCAAGGTTATGTTGCACCGCTTCGTCACAGTTTGTTGTTTTGGTCATTGGTTTATTTGTATGTCTTGCATAGTTTCATAGTTATAATAAAATGTGGAACGATACACACGCTGTGCTTTGGTCCCATTCTTCAGACGAACGTGACACTCCCCTATTTGACCTAGATAGTTTGTGAATGTATTGATATGTATGTATTGATATGTTGGCCATGTATGCAGTTTGATATGTATGTCCTTGTCTATGAATGTTCTGTATTATGTTTTGTGTGGACCCCGGGAAGAGTAGCTGTTGCTTTCGCAACAGCTAATGGGGATCCTAATAAAACACCAATACCTAACAACATTCCTTTACTCGGAGTATGGGTCAATAGTACCATCCACCACTCTCTGGAGCCAAGTTATCCCCCGTTATTCTTAGTATACTAACCAGTGACTGTGGTTAGTAAACCTTCTGTTAACCCTGATGGCAATTAAACAGATAAACAATGCGAGGGGATACAATCACACCAACATACAGGCCCCTTCCTAAATTAGTCCCCTTTTAGACTTCCTGTAATTCTAAAACACACAGCTCTCATACCAGAGTGCGATTACTGTGTCTACAACTGTTGACCATTGGCTTACATTTCTAACAATTTGTTTAATAAAGGAGAGATCCGAGAATTAGTTTAAGAGGCAGAACACACAATCCATCTAGGTCTGCCTCAGAGATTTCTTCTCAACGCTGGTTTGGAAAATAACCAGATAAGGAAACGCTCTCCAGACACTTAGATGATGGTCTTGACTTTATCACAGTTTTCTCTCACATTTAACCTAAATAATTTACTGAAAGAAACTTAAGGATGCTCATAGTGGGTGAATCTATGGGTAAACATGCAAAGAACTGGTCAGCTAGTAACTATGAATGAACCAGCATATCACTAAACTTAGACCACAGATATACCACCATCAAGTAGTTCAGAGGTTATCATTATTACCTAGTTCTTTGAGTAGACTTACAACTTACTGAAAATCTTCAAATTCTAATCAAATTCAAACTTCCAATGAGCGAACGTCCTGTGTGGGTTTGGTGCATTGTGTGCTCATGCAACAGAACGACACATGATGTACAGTACAGTACAGGCTCATACGTCTGTCATCTATCATCAGCTCAAGTACTTGTGAAGAAGTTACTGGTCTCGTCCCAAATAGCACCCTATTCCATATATAGTGTACTACTTTTGACCAGGGCCTACATAGGAAATAGAGAGCCATCTGGGACGCATACAATGTCTTTATCAGCTGAGAGGGGTCTGGTTTGGAGGGGATCCAGATTCTCTGTAGTGTTGCTTGGCTTTGGCCCTGCTCTGGATGCATTCCACAACCACTCTGCCCAGCAGAGTTAGAGAGATTGGCACAAATTAAAACAAGGATCTACCAACTTCATTTTGGCTTTACACAAACATTCCGGGAAGTCGGAAAGCTGTTTTAATTAGATGGTTGTTGTTATACCAAATGGCTGTACTTCATGCTTGGTTTTAAAGAGACGGCACAGAAACCAAAGTAAGGCAGTCAGACGGAGTCAGTATAAACCATTTGCAAAAAGAATCAGACTGACTACTGTGGTTGGGCACTGTAAAAAAACTAACATTTTATTTTGCCTCTCTATCACCGTCTTTCTTGGCTGTTTTCTTTGTTAGTGTTTTCTTGAACTTTGATCATGACTTTGACCCTCTTGTTCTCATTTCATTAAGACTCAGAGACTTCCGGCAGTAAGGTTTTTACAGTAAAAACATGACATATAAACTGTGCCTCCTCTGTCTGACTTTGATATGCTGTATTGTCATATCCATATTTTTTTGTATTTATTAGGATCTCCATTAGCTGCTGCCAAAAGCTTCACACTCGATCCATGATATGGCAGGGGATGTAAAGCCATAACACATACGTTTTTTCAGCAGCAGACTATGTTTGATAATGTAAAAAACTGCACTGAAGTCTTACAAAACAGTTCCCACAATTTCTTTCACCTAATCATCTGTAATTTGGGTTAATGCCGTACATGTTGAGTGCCCTTCCCTATAAGCATGCTGAAAGTCAGTTAATTTGTTTACTGTGAAATTCCATTGCATTTGTTCAAATACCATTTTTTCCAAAATTTTACTAAGGGTCGGTAGCAGGCTGATTGGTTGGCTGTTTGAACTAGTAAAGGGTGCTTTGCTATTCATGGGAAATTGTATGACTTTTTCTTCCCTCCAGGCCTGAGGGCATGCACACATTCCTGCAGGCTTAGTTTTAAGAGATGGCAAATAGGAGTGGCAACATAGTCCGCTACCATCCCCAATGGTTTTCCATCCAAATTGTCGTGCCAGATGGTTTGTCATTATTGATATACCACAATAATTTTTTCACCTCTTCCAAACTCACTTTACGGAATTCAAAGTTAAATGCTTGTCTTTCATAATTTAGTCAGTTATGCATGGATATGAAGGTTCAGCGTTTGTTGTCATGTCCTGCCTAAGTTTACTAATCTTGGCAATGAAAAAGTAATTCAATAAGTTGGCAATATCAGTGGGTTTTGTGATGAATTTTACTTGCCTAGTTAAAAAAAATAATTAAAAGAATTATGAGCCATCGGATTCAATGAAGAATGTGATTGAGTTCGCCTTTTTGCCCAAAATGTAATTTATGGTGCTGTGTGCTGTATCTTGTGTGTCTGAAACCATATGAGCTCATACTCCATTATCTCTATGTTGATACTCAGAGTCTCTGACTGGAACACTGTGTTGAGAGGCCCCTACTTACCTCTCATCGTCACTGCAGTGTGGCCTCCTTTCATGGATATGTGAATCTCTGCTGGAGTTGAAGGAGAGACCCCTCCTTACATCGATGACTCACCCAGAAAACAATGCCCCCTCCCAGCGCTGAGGTGGGTGTGTTGGGCTGGTGTCACTGAATGCAGTACGGATAAGCTTCCTTCCCGTTGGGACAGGTCTGCCATACCGTACATTTTATGATTTGTAAATATTTAGTACATGTTAGTGCATTTGTCTCCCTGTATTGTAACATGGACACAATTGTTTAAGGTAACGTCATGACATACTCACCATTGCACTAGATCACTTATACTGTCATGGGCATGGTACTGTACAAGTATAGGCCTATTCTAGAAGATTAGACTGCACTCAGTGACGGATTAAATAATCAATTGGGTCAGCTACAAAACAGATTGAGACAAAATATGAGAATATTGTCCTTAGAGAACGAGGGAAAAGGGGACCTTTCCAGCTACGTGATCAAGCTGATATCGGAGGAGCTTGGCATGGATGTGTCGGCGTGAAGCAGAAGAACGCTAAATACCCTCGCATTGTGAATCTTGAAGGTATGGCACTATCAGACCAAAGTCAACATTCTGAGGGCAAAGGAGGGAAGGGAGATCAAGACAATATAAAAGAGGAAATATAGCATGCAAGTCAAGAATTGTCAATAATTGTTCTATGGATGGGAGTGTGTGAATGTGTGCGTATGTGTCTGTGTATATACCTGGGAGAGTGAATGTGGATGTGTGTGGGAAGGCAGGAGAGACTTCTTTAAGGTGTGCGTTAGGCCTCCACTCATCCCATTTCAGTCTCTCAGAGGACCCACTCACCCCAAGCAGACCCCCACTAGCCACTGTACTTGAATTTAATTTGTAAGGTAATACAAACCAACCACAGTATTTAAGTGGCAGTCTTTTTTCAAAAGTATTGTCATAAATGTTGAAGCCGTGTTGAATGGACCAAACTGCAGGCGGAATGTGGATACTCATCTTTTAATGTAAAGAATAATAAATTAAAGCAAAGTATACACAGGAAAACAATAAACACGAAACTCACGCCAGGCTAACAGGCTTACTACAAACAAAAAAGACTAGCAGTGTTAGCACAACCACCCACAAACATACTCCTTAATATATGACTCCCAATCAGGAACAACGATCCCCAGCTGTTCCTGATCAGGAGTCACAAGACTAACACAGAAACAGACATACTAGACAACACATACAGACTTCTTCTGCCACGTCCTGACCAAAATACTACACCACTACTCCCTCTGCTGGTCAGGACGTGACAAGTATGTACATTGTATGTATCCACATAGTTTTTTGGTATATTAGGAGAGGAGATAAAAAGCCCTAAAAAGGCATAGCGCCTCAAGTACAAAGACGTACTTTGCTTTATGTTTTTGTTTTGTGTTTTTTGTTAAACGCCTGCTCAGCCTACATCCTCACACGCTCTATACAGTTGAAGTCGGAAGTTTACATAGACTTAGGTTGGAGTCAATTAAACTCGTTTTTCAACCACTCCACAAATGTCTTGTTAACAAACTATAGTTTTGGCAAGTTGGTTAGGACATCTACTTTGTGCATGACACAAGTAATTTTTCCAACAATTGTTTACAGACAGATTATTTCACTTATAATTCACTGTATCACAATTCCAGTGGGTCAGAAGTTTACATACACTAAGTTGACTGTGCCTTTAAACAGCTTGGAAAATTCCAGAAAATTATGTCATGGCTTTAGAAGCTTCTGATAGGCTAATTGACATCATTTGAGTCAATTGGAGGTGTACCTGTGGATGTATTTCAAGGCCTACCTTCAAACTCAGTGCCTCTTTGCTTGACATCATGGGAAAATCAAAAGAAATCAGCCAAGACCTCAGAAAAAAAATGTAGACCTCCACAAGTCTGGTTCATCCTTGGGAGCAATTTCCAAATGCCTGAAGGTACTACGTTCATCTGTACAAACAACCGTACGCAAGTATAAATACCATGGGACCACACAGCCGTCATACCTCTCAGGAAGGAGACGCGTTCTGTCTCCTAGAGATGAACATACTTTGGTGTGAAAAGTGCAAAACATTCCCAGAACAACAGCAAAGGACCCTGTGAAGATGCTGGAGGAAACAGGTACAAAAGTATCTATATCCACAGTAAAACGAGTCCTATATCGATATAACCTGAAAGGTCGCTCAGCAAGGAAGAAGTCACTGCTTCAAAACTACCATAAAAAAGCCAGACTACGGTTTGCAACTGCACATGGGGACAAAGATCATACTTTTTGGAGAAATATCCTCTGATCTGATGAAACAAAAATAGAACTGTTTGGCAATAATGACTAAATATTGAAGCAACATCTCAAGACATCAGTCAGGAAGTTAAAGCTTGTTTGCAAATGGGTCTTCCAAATGGACAATGACCCTAAGCATACTTCCAAAGTTGTGGCAAAATGACTTAAGGACAACAAAGTCAAGGTATTGGAGTGGCCATCACAAGGCCCTGACCTCAATCCCATAGAAAATTTGTGGGCAGAACTGAAAAAGCGTGTGCGAGCAAGGAGGCCTACAAACCTGACTCAGTTACACCAGCTCTGTCAGGAGGAATGGGACAAAACTCACCTAACTTATTGTGGCAAGCTTGTGGAAGGCTACCTGAAGCGTTTGACCCAAGTTTAACAATTCAAGGCAATGCTACCGAAATAAATAAAAGCTGAAATAAATCCTTCTCTCTACTATTATTCTGACATTTCACATTCTTAAAATAAAGTGGTGATCCTAACTGACCTAAGACAGGGAATTTTTACTCGGATTAAATGTCAGGAATTGTGAAAAACTGAGTTTAAATGTATTTGGCTAAGGTGTATGTTAACTTCCGACTTCAACTGTATATACAATTTATAGAATTGCTATGTATTTATACTATGATCTTCCCATTCTGTGGAATTCCCACCGCCCTTATATGTCATGTCTACTAAAATGTTTAACTTGGTTCTTCAATGATAAACGGAACAGATAAGGTTAACTAAAGACCAACAAAATGCACCTTATCACATGGAATGTCCATGGGTTCCATGATGGGGGGGAAAAGCATATGGTTCTTGAACACATAAAGAGATTGTCAGCATATGATTTTTGTTGTTGCTGTTGCACGAGTTACATTTAAAAAAGGACAAATTGAACATTTAAAGAGGAGCTGGGTTGGAGAGGCCTTTGCTGCCACCTACTGTAGAAACAACAGAGATGTTGGCATCCTGATAAAGAAGAATACAACGTTTTTATTTATATCCCAGCATATGGACCAGGAAGGCAATTTTCTAATGTTGAATTGTACCTTACATGGTGAAAAATAATAAAATGTATCATGAGTTATAATATAATAAAATGTATCATGAGCACTTACCACGTTGCACCTTAGTCTCCTCCTTACGACGATCGTCACAGAATCTTATTTGGGTCAGAAAAGGATGATTGATAAGATATACAACATCTTGCAGAGAGCATATCCAACTGGCAATGTCTTAGAAAAAATATATAAACTATTGATGGAAGGAAAGTTGGATCATAACTAATTAAATTACAGTTAACTAAAATGTACACTTAATCCAGTATAAACTAATGTATAGAATGTATTATACAAGAGACAAAATTCCCAAATTCTACAGCACAATGGCAGAGTCATGTCTCAAGTGTAAAACTAATAATGATTCAATAATCCATGCTTTCTGGGAATGTTATAAAGTCCGGAAGTTGTGGGTGGAGCTAGAAAGTTGGCTGTCAGAAGTATTACAATGTACACTTACTTTTAATCCATCTGTCTGTATATTTCAAAACATGGCATATGGGGGTGTACAGTAGTAAGATATCCAATGGGCTGGATGATTCTCTAATCATCACTCATCTTGAAAAAAAAGTATACTAAAAACTTGATCAATCAATCAGCCATCATTAACACAACGGAAAAATCGAGTAATTTATTATTGAAATTTTGAAATAGCATGGGCGACCGAGAAAAACAAATTGGTACAATTTACAGTAAGTCCAAGTGGAAAACAATAACGCAGGCACTAGGGGTGGGGGTGTGAGCATGCAGCTCTGGGTAGATTAGATATAGTCGTTGTTCGTGTGTGTCTGTAAGTTGTTGTTCGTATGTAATATATGTTTTGTTTTTAGAGTGTAAAAAATAATATATATAATATATATTAAAAAAATCAAGCAGATTCTAAACCTCCCAGCATATAAATCACAATCACACATTTATGACTCCAATTGTTTATATGATAATATGTTTTTATGATATAACTATTCTAAAGAACTAATCGCGTAATCGTGCCATGCATGTCTCATATTACATTTAGTTAGTCAGTCAGTCCCATGAAGTTTAGTACACGGCATGCCACAGGGTTGTGCAATCTCTGCCAGGTCTTTAGAACAATGAGGTCTTTGTCACTGTAGTGAGTGAGACTATTGCACCTCCCAAGGCCACCGGCAGGTATCTGGTGTATCCAGCCTGGTCCCAGATCTGTTTGTGCTATCTTGCCAATTCCTATGACAATGACCATAAAAGTTGGCAAAACAACACAAACAGATCTGTGACCAGACTATGGTACCTCCACTCTACTCAGGAACAGGTTAAACTCTATGGTTGGGCTGTCATGCAGTTGATTGGACATCACTTAATGTGATGACTGCTCCGGGGACACAATTATTGTTTTAAGTTCAAAGTTGGTTTTGGCATTAATCACATAGAACAAACTCATTTAAAGTGCAACTGAAGCCAACAAACAACTTATCTGATATAAAACAGCCTATGTGGCATCAATATTTGTCAGAAACATTTATTGTATTGTCAAAATGGACTACAAAGTGTAAATAGGATAATTTTATTAATAAAGTCAGTCTCGTCCAAAACTAGTTTTGTAAGTGAGTTAGTCATGACTTGTAGGGTTTTGACTTTGACATGCTCACTTGACCACTAAAACAGGATACACAGCTGCGGTGATTGTTCTCTATCCAATCCTACCGCAGAACAGACAGAGACACAGATCTTGCAATCAAAGCAGCAGATCTGACTGTTTTCGTAAGACAA
This sequence comes from Salmo salar, assembly GCF_965601325.2. NCBI lineage: Eukaryota > Metazoa > Chordata > Actinopteri > Salmoniformes > Salmonidae > Salmo > Salmo salar. The sequence goes on from NC_138309.1 coordinate 14,484,542, forward strand.
CACGTCGCACATTTTATAACTTAAGAAATAATCCTCCAAACACCTTAGCTAGATGTAAAATTTCACGACTAAAACCTCCTCTGCAAAAACATCAAAATTAATAACAGATTTCTTGAGTTATCTAAGATTCATTCTGACTATTTTGAAGAAGTAATTCTGGCTTTGTTCCTATGGTGTCTCATGGGGGACAAACATCAGTAACTGCCACATCGAACCACATCCTAAGACTGAAATCTTGTTTTTCTTAATGAGCAACAGAGAAACACATTCAGAATCATTGCGTTCAGTTGCTTTTTAAGAATAGGTTTGAGAATGTAGGGACAGACATGGATGAGAGGTTGTCACACTGCTGACATAAAAGTTGATAGTGCCCTGAAAGGCCAGTAAACTGCAGAGGGCCACTCAGCATGGTTTACAGACTCATTTTAGAAGAGATGTGGATCATCATAAAACATGGTGTGCTTGTATGAAACAGAAATGGGATGTCTTTGGAATTCAACGCAAAGATCACAGACTTGACTTCTAAGTAAAGACAAACAGTTAGTTCACAGAGAGCTTGTAAAAATGTTCTACTTGGCATTTTTCTCATGAACAAAATTCCATAATTTTTCTAAACTAATGGGATAATTGAATGTCACCACAACCAGTTTTATGTTTTCCCGAAAGAGAGAAAAACATTCACACTAAAGAATTTGTCTTTAAAACAAATGGTAACACGTTATATTAATGTCCCTTAAAGATGCAATATGTAACTTTTTCGGCAACCTGACCAAATTCACATAGAAAGATCTGTCATTTTCATTGAAAGCAAGTTTAAGAAGTTGCAGATCTGTTCTATGTGCGCTATTTGGTTTGGTACACCAGCTTCAAACAGCTGAAAATACAATATTTTTGGTTATGGAAAATATATTTCACAGCGGTTTAGATGGTACAATGATTCTCTACACTATACTTGCTCGATTTGTCACATAAACTGAAATTAGGTGAACTATTAGAATTTTAGCAACCAGGGAATTGTGGAACGATTTCTTCATATTGCACCTTTAATAAACCATACAAAAACAAACTTACCACTGGTGTGTGTGGCCAAAGAGCTCTATTTTCATAACATCTGACCAAAGGACCAGTTCCAATCCAAGTGCTAATGCCGTTTAGCAAACTCCATGCGTTTACATTTGTTGGATGACATGAAAATAGAGCTCTTTGTCTATGCACACCAGTAGTGGGTTTGGCATCGAGATGAGAATGCATCAGTAGAAAAGAACCCCATACCTGCTGTAAAATATGGTGGTGGATCTTTGATGTTATGGGGCTATTTTGCTTCCACTGTTCCTGGGGCCCTTGGTAAGATCAACAGTATCATGAACTTTACCCAGTGCCAAGACATTTTTGCCAAAAACCTGTTTGCCTCTGCCAGGAGGTTGAAACTTGGCCAGAAGTGAATCTTCCAACAAGACAATAACCCCAAGCACACATCGATATCCACAAAGAAATGGTTAATTGGCCACAAAGTAAACATTTTGCAATGGACATCTCAGTCTCCGGACTTGAAACCCATTGAAAACCTTTGGTTTGATTTGAAAAGGGCAGTCCATAAGCACAGACCAATGGATATCAATGGAACTGGAAACATTCTATATGGAGGAATGGTCTAAGATCCATCCCAATGTGTTCTCCAATCTCATAAAACATTATAGAAAAAGGTTCAGTGCCGTTATCCTATCAAGGAGAGGGTGCACAAAGTATTACAAACTGGGGTGGCAATAATTTTGTCACCTATCTTTTTTTGAGAAAAAAAAAGGTTACTTGTTTAACAAAATCTTGTAATATTTGTAATATTATAAAATAATATATATATGTATATATTTTTTTGCATACAATATAGCTCAGTACATATGGAAAACCATTGTGGTAAATTAGTAGACAACTTGTTCTGTGGGTAAATAATGGCTTGGATGGATTCAATGTTTTGTTTTGTCACAGTTCAGAGGAAAAGAGAAGTCTCTGAATCGACTAGTTGTTGTTTGAGCCTCAGGAAAACAATGTGAAGATTTCAGAGCATGTTTGTAGAGTTCCCTGAATGACTCCAGTCCTCCACAAAACTCCAATCACTCTTTTAATCAAGAAAGACCATCACACCGCTACACATACTGCACATTCCTTAACTGTTACTGTTATTGTATGAGGACTAGATACTCCTGTAACAGAAAAGGTTCAGTAAGCCAGACTCACATTATGAGTAACCTTGCCTGAGACATGAAGAGTTGTTTTAGCTCCCCGAAGCTAATTCCTAGGCTTTAGCTCAGCCGGCTAGCACAGTCTTGTGTCTATTCTTCTTTCCCAGGTCTGAGTTTATTGTGGTGGCTGGTCACTATCCTGTGTGGTCCATCGATCCCAATGGCCCTACTAAGTGTCTTGTAAACAGACTACGACCACTGCTGAAGAAGTCTGATGTCACAGTCTACCTGAGTGGTCATGACCACAGTATACAGGTGGGTACGTTGTTCGAATAAATATCATGACCAAACATGTACATTAAGTAGCAGTTTGAGGTGAAATAACCAAATGTTTTATGATTGCTATATTAACTTAAACTTGATGTTAACTAACACTCCACACTCTCACCAGTTTCTCAGAGAGGATGATGGGAGTTCCTGTGTGGTCAGCAGGAGTGGGACCTTTGCCCACTTATAACATCAACACCCAAGTGAAAAAAAGTGTATTTTAATATGTTACAAGTATACTTAAATATACTAAAAAGTCTAATAATATACTTCAAAGACGAGATGTATTTTTCTAGTATATCTGAAGTATACTATAAATTTGATACATTACACTTCAACACAATTATTAGAAGTGAACTTTATATTTTTTCAGTCTTTTTTATTATACTATAAATATACTATCACAACACTTCAATACACTTCAGTCTTTTTGTATACTATAAATATAATATAATCTAACTTCAATACACTTATTAAAAGTGTACTTTGAATTATTATTTTCCAGTATTTTAGCATACTATAAATATACTATCATCAACCTTCAATACACGTATTAAAAGTGTACATTAAATTCATTGTTTTTCAGTGTAAGTATACTATATGTTCACTATCATTAAACTTAAACACACTCATTAAAACTGTACTTCAATTTCAAACGCTTTAATTGTAAATTAGTATATTCATTCAAAATACACAATTTACACTTGGAAATTGCTGCTCTAGCCACAACAGCTTTGTAAATAGCATGTTAACATTGGTTGAGAAGATGCCTTGGTCAATCAAGGTAACCTCTACATGGCTATTTACAATAGCTGATGTAGTTAATTAGTAGAAGTGTATTTGTAAAGGCATACTTGAAACACATTATAAATACACTTTTTTTGTAAAGAAAATAGAGGAATTCTAATTCAAATACCATTTTAGAATAATTATAATTTATGAGAAATATACCTAAAATGTACTTAAGGTAAATTCAAAGTATATTTGTTTTGCTCTTTATCTAATATACTTAAGGACAAAAAAAGTGTCCCAGTTTAGATATTTTTAAATGTATTTAATATACTTAAAAGCTAATAAAATATAAATATACTTGAAATTTGTTAGTAAAGTATGATTTAAGGATATTTAAATATAATTTGTTTCCGCTTGATGTAGATTTGGCCTTGTGTTGTAAATTATTGTCATGCTGAAAGGTAAATTCCTCTTAAAGCATTTGAAATTGAAGTACAGTTTTAATGAGTGTGTTTAAGTTTAATGATAGTGAACATATAGTATACTTAGACTGAAAAACAATGAATTTATAGTACACTTTTAGTAAGTGTATTGAAGGTTGATGATAGTGTATTTAAAGTATACTAAAATACTGAAAAAACAATTAATTTAAAGTACACTTTTAATAAGTGTATTGAAGTGTGATGATAGCATATTTATAGTATACTAAAAGACTGAAAAAACAATGAATATAAAATTACACTTTTAATAAGTGTGTTGAAGTGTAACGCTATTATATTTTTATAGCATACTTCAGATATATTATTTGATTTTTTTTGAATATTTATGTATACTTTGGTATATTTGGAATGCATTAAAATAAACTTTTCTCTGGCTTAGGGAGGCATCAAGAGATGGTCAACAATGAACTACCTTAGGCCTAACATGCTGACTGTCACTATACGGTATCTTTAAGCCATTTACAAAACTGAAAACATCTCATTCCATTTCAATGGATCTTTTAACCTTTCTGTTTTTAAAGTATTTGACTTGGACTCCAAAAACAAATGTGTGAATAAGATTGTCACAGAATTGTAATTGTATAATGTTTTGAAAATGTTATATATATATATATATATATATATATATATATATATATGTGTGTGTGTTTTTTTTATGAATGATTGACACTAATGTCAGTTGAATGACCTGTAGGTGCTGCTAGTTAGATACTTTTTGCAGGAACTACACAAGACTGATGTCTGCTGTGATAACTCTCAAGTTACGTAACCTTCCCCCACTCTTCAACAATGTCTCATATCAAAGATAAACACATTACCACAAATGAATGATAAGACTTTATTATGAAAATGCCATCAAAATCAAACGGAGTACCATATTAGTACCAGATTCCACAGTTGTGTTTAATTTTGCTTTGATTTTTTTACATCATCTTCTGTCATCTAACTGTTTGGTATCAATATACACTGCTCAAAAAATAAAGGGAACACTTAAACAACACAATGTAACTCCAAGTCAATCACACTTCTGTGAAATCAAACAGTCCACTTAGGAAGCAACACTGATTGACAATAAATTTCACATGCTGTTGTGCAAATGGAATAGACAACAGGTGGAAATTATAGGCAATTAGCAAGACACCCCCAATAAAGGAGTGGTTCTGCAGGTGGGGACCACAGACCACTTCTCAGTTCCTATGCTTCCTGGCTGATGTTTTGGTCACTTTTGAATGCTGGCGGTGCTTTCACTCTAGTGGTAGCATGAGACGGAGTCTACAACCCACACAAGTGGCTCAGGTAGTGCAGCTCATCCAGGATGGCACATCAATGCGAGCTGTGGCAAGAAGGTTTGCTGTGTCTGTCAGCGTAGTGTCCAGAGCATGGAGGCGCTACCAGGAGATAGGCCAGTACATCAGGAGACGTGGAGGAGGCAGTAGGAGGGCAACAACCCAGCAGCAGGACCGCTACCTCCGCCTTTGTGCAAGGAGGAGCAGGAGAAGCACTGCAAGACCCCTGCAAAATGACCTCCAGCAGGCCACAAATGTGCATGTGTCTGCTCAAACGGTCAGAAACAGACTCCATGAGGGTGGTATGAGGGCCCGACGTCCACAGGTGGGGGTTGTGCTTACAGCCCAACACCGTGCAGGACGTTTGGCATTTGCCAGAGAACACCAAGATTGGCAAATTCGCCACTGGCGCCCTGTGCTCTTCACAGATGAAAGCAGGTTCACACTGAGCATGTGACAGACGTGACAGAGTCTGGAGACGCCGTGGAGAACGTTCTGCTGCCTGCAACATCCTCCAGCATGACCGGTTTGGCGGTGGGTCAGTCATGGTGTGGGGTGGCATTTCTTTGGGGGGCCGCACAGCCCTCCATGTGCTCGCCAGAGGTAGCCTGACTGCCATTAGGTACCGAGATGAGATCCTCAGACCCCTTGTGAGACCATATGCTGGTGCGGTTGGCCCTGGGTTCCTCCTAATGCAAGACAATGCTAGACCTCATGTGGCTGGAGTGTGTCAGCAGTTCCTGCAAAAGGAAGGCATTGATGCTATGGACTGGCCCGCCCGATCCCCAGACCTGAATCCAATTGAGCACATCTGGGACATCATGTCTCGCTCCATCCACCAACGCCACGTTGCACCACAGACTGTCCAGGAGTTGGCGGATGCTTTAGTCCAGGTCTGGGAGGAGATCCCTCAGGAGACCATCCGCCACCTCATTAGGAGCATGCCCAGGCGTTGTAGGGAGGTCATACAGGCACGTGGAGGCCACACACACTACTGAGCCTCATTTTGACTTGTTTTAAGGACATTACATCAAAGTTAGATCAGCCTGTAGTGTGGTTTTCCACTTTAATTTTGAGTGTGACTCCAAATCCAGCCGTCCATGGGTTGATAAATTGGATTTCCATTGATTATTTTTGTGTGATTTTGTTGTCAGCACATTCAACTATGTAAAGAAAAAAGTATTTAATAACATTATTTCTTTCATTCAGATCTAGGATGTGTTGTTTAAGTGTTCCCTTTATTTTTTGAGCAGTATATATAAGATGTCCAGACAATGCTCTGGCAAAACTATTTAGTTTAAACATAAAATCTATCTACTGAGCCCTCAAACCTTTAAAGCATCAATATATTTTCTATATGGCCCATGGCAAAATGTGTAGAATTGTAGGAAATTAACTTAAAACTTCTCTCCATCGTCTCCATTAAAATGTTTTGCAGCGAGGTGGGAGCCCACCCCCACAACCAAATCTCACTTAGGGCCCCCAAAAAGGCTGGGATGAACCTAGCAATCACTCCGATCCCATACTCTGGAGAAGAAACAGGATTGTCGACCATTATAGGGCTGGATGATGAGTCACACGCACACACACACAGGGACTTTTCCAGTGTTGTTTTCACATTCAGTCTTAACATTAGTCATTAATTTGCTTCTTTTATTCTTTGCATTCCCATCCTGATTGGCCCACTAGGAGACATAATCAGCAGCTAAACCCCTCTTCTCATCATTCCTCACAGCGAGTAAGACGCACATGAATGATTCTACATTTATAATACTAGGACTTGGCATTAGCTGAGTGGCGATATCCTCAGTACCACAGTTGCATATCTGATCTCCCTTAAAAATATAATGGCCAACATAAATTATTGACTTACAATAATTCCCTGTGGCTCAGATGGTAGAGCATGGTGTTTGCAACACCAGGGTTGTGGGTCAATTCCTATGGGGGGCCAGTACAAACAAAAAAAAATGCATGAAATGAAATGTATGCATTCACTACTGTAAGTTGCTCTGGATAAGAGCGTCTGCTAAATGACTAAAATGTAAAACAGGGCCGAATTTCCTTTATGAACACAACTTCTCAAAAAGATCAAGGCTGACACATGAGCCAGAAATGTATACTAGAGAATAAAAGACACCAACCCTGCTACAGTACACCTCAGTAGTACTATTTATCACGATAATATATATACATATACCACTTAGCAGATGCTTTAATCCAAAGCCACTTGCAGTACAGTGACAATGAGAGCAAACATTTTTAGTGTGTGTATGTGATCCCTGCGGGACTTGAACCAATGACCTTGGCATTGTTAGTGTCCTTACCTTCAAAGACGGACATATCGTTGCCCGGTGAGCACTGTCTTTGACTGAGCTCTCCCAGCTGTTTGTCTGTCCTGCGGGAGAGGATGTAGGCCTGCACGTTGAAGCAGTAACTCACCCCAGGATCTATATCCCCCTCTTCTAGCTCTATCTAACTGCTTGCAGAGATCTTTGTTTTCTAGAGGGAGAATTACATAAGAAGCTATTATATGTGTTCTAATGTATTTAATTTTGTATAACTTGTACGTTGCTGTTTTACTATCATAAAAAATCGAATATTCATAACACACATAGAAAGATTTCCCATGCAATATAATCAGAAGTAAGCTTGCGAATCATCCACATTTAATTTACACTGAACAAAAATATATACACAACATGCAACAATTTCAAAGGTTTTACTAAGTTACAGTTCATGTAAGGAAATCAGTCAATTGAAATAAATTCATTAGGCCCTAATCTAAGGATTTTACATGACTGGGAATACAGATATGCATCTGTTGGTCACAGATACCTTAAAAAAAGGTAGGGGCATGGATCAGAAAACCAGTCAGTATTTGGTGTGATCATCATTTGCCTCACGCAGCACGACACATCTCCTTCGCATAGAGTTGATCAGGCTGTTGATTGTGGCCTGTTGATCAGGCTGTTAATGTTGTCCCACTCCTCTCAATGTCTGTGCGAAGTGGGAGGATATTGGCGGGAACTGGAATATGCTGTCGTACACGTCAATCCAGAGCATCCCAAACATGCTCAGTGGGTGACATGGCTGGTGAGAATGCAGGCCATGGAAGAACTGGGACATTTTCAGCTTCCAGGAATTTTGTACAGCTCCTTGCGACATGGGGCCGTGCATTATCATCCTGTAACATGAGCTGATGGCGGTGGATGAATGGCACGACAATGGGCCTCAGGATTTTGTCACGGTATCTCTGTGCATTCAAATTGCCATCGATAAAATGCAATTGTGTTTGTTTTCTGTAGCCCATACCATAACTTCACCGCCACCATGGGGCACTCTGTTCACAATGTTGATATCAGCAAACCGCTTACCCACACGACGCCATATACGGTGTCTGTCATCTGCCCGGTACAGTTGAAACCAGGATTAATCCGTGAAGAGCACACTTCTCCAAAGAGCATTTTCCCACTGAAGTTGGTTACGACGCCAAACTGCAGTCAGGTCAAGACTCTGTTGAGGACGACGAGCCCGCATATGAGCTTCCTTGAGACAGTTTCTGACTGTTTGTGAAGAAATTCTTCGGTTGTTCAAACCTACAGTTTCATCAGCTTTCTGGGTGGCTCGTCTCAGAAAATCCCACAGGTGAAGAAGCTGGATGTGGAGGTCCTGGACTGGTGTGGTTACACGTGGTCTGCAGTTGTGAGGGCGGTTGGACGTACTGACAAATTCTCTAAAACAGCTCTGGCAACAGCTCTGGTGGACATTCCTGCAGTCAGCATGCCAATTAAATGCTCACAAAAACTTGAGACATCTGTGGCATTGTGTTGTGTGACAAAACGGCACATTTTAGAGTGGCCTTTTATTTTTCCCAGCACAAGGTGCACCTGTGTAATGATCATGCTGTTTAATCAGCTTCTTGTTATGTCACTCCAATGGTGGATGGGTTATCTTGGCAAAGGAGAATGCTCACTAACAAGGATGTAAAGAAATGTGAGCAAAACATTTTTGAGATATAAGCTTTTTTGCATATGGTATATTTCAGTGATCTTTTATTTCAACTCATCAAAGATGGGACCAACACTTTACATGTTGCGTTTATCTTTTTGTTCAGCATAATTATATTCCTTGACTTGCACCTTTAAGGAGCCTAAACCATTGATGAATGTCTGTCTCATTTGGTTCGACCCCAGGCCCTAGAGTACTTTTAGGAACTGTAAATATCTAGTGTAGGGCTGCCATTTTTATTACCCTCCCCTTTGAGCTTACCTTGCCCGTGCTTGTTGCTTTCCCAAAGGTGACTTTGTACTGCAGTTCATCAGCGAAGACATCCTGGATGGTTCTCTGTTGGTTCTGCTCGTTGAACAGGGCTGTGAGAGGGTCTTCTACATACAGGATGATCTTCCTCTTGTCTTTGCTCATCTCAAGTTTGAACTCAGGTCTGCCTATAAGAGCTGGAAGGGAAATAACACGAGAGGTTGACAAGCTTGCTTGTCACACCTGGCCCCACTTGGTGACACTGGCATGCAGTTGGAATAGAAAACAAAGAAAGTCGCACACTCTTCTTTCTCCAGGTGATTTATAGAAGAACCAACATTTCTGCACTGTCATGCAGAAAATGTGCCCTGATACATGGCTGTTGATTCCTATGGCACCACAGGTGTTAACTGCCATGTATCAGGGCATGCGAAAAATGTGTCATTGTATGGCTGCGGTACCTACTGTCATTGTAAGGGGTGAACCTCTCCGACCTTGTGTGGGGGAACTCTATGAGGTCAGAGTTCACGCAAAGTAGGGGTTTGAGAGGACATCAGAGGAGTATATGGCCTTCAGGTCCACCAGAGAGTTGGACAGGTCACACTCTGTCTCCATAGTCCTAATACAGTGTTGGTTCTTCTTTCTGTTCTGACCGATTCTGAAATAAAGGAGATATTTATGATACAGTCACAGCATCATTCTGATACTGTTAGCGTTCCTCTCTCTGTTCTGGCCAATACTGAAATAGACGTAATGGTAGGTTTCAGTCAAAGGATTATCATTATCTTCAAACATTTTTTTGTTGCATTTAGGTAATTCATTGGGTCTGGACTGGAATCTTAGTTCAACAATAAGAAAAGTACCAAATATGAATCTTTGTAGTATTGAGCTCTTTGCACCACATATCACACACATTGTACTTCATTAAAAAAAATTCAGCTCCAACCTCCCTTGATCTATTCAACAGTACACGGCAAATTGGACAGTGTTGATTTTTCAGTAACATTTCTAATGTTAATTCAGGAGTTAAAGTGGTGTAAAAGAACAATTAGTGGTGTAAAAGAACCCCAAGTGTTGGTGTTAATAACCAGAGTTATTGTTTTACACTGTTGACAATAAACAGTCCCATAAAAACCACACCCATTATTTTCATATTTCCCAGCATGCTCAACTGCAGGTAGATTATTTTAGGATTGTTTTTAATATCTGTGTTTTTGCATGTTGCCTACATTGATTGACTGATTAATCTTATGCTACACCAAGATACATAACACATTTTTCTAAACTAATCCGATCAGTTAGTAAGATTTATTGCAGCCATTACGGAAATAGTTGTTCCCATTTAAATGATTTAAGTAGTGTTTTTAAAAAAAATCTAGTTTACTAACCATGTCAATTAATTAAGAATGCAGGTTCCTGGTGAATAAAAAATCAAACTTGGATGCCTAACTCTGGCTGGATTGCAATAGGAATTCCATACCACATCCTGATGTGGCCTTTTAACCAGGAGTTACCTAACACCACCGTGTTGGAGTAAAAATGGGCCATCAACTAGGCCAATAAGTAAGGCCTTATGATATAGAGTATGTAATGTATTGTCATAGTTTCATTTTAATGATAACATTCACCCTAGGAACTCACTCGGTGAAAGCCACAGGCCTTTAAAAGGAATGAATCCAACAACTAACAAATGTAGTCATGGGTGTTAACTCTACAATTTACTCAAAAAGAAAATGAACCCTGGGAAATATGCAAATTAGGCTTTACACCATCCAGTGTTAAAAGAACACCAAAAAGGATTTACTGTAACACTAAAGGTTTTAACTTCTTACACTGAGAAAGTGTAACAGCGTCAGCACTAAGCAAAGTGATTCCAGTTTACTCTGAATCAAGTGTTATGTTTTACACTGTAGGCGTTGCGTATTACTCTACAGTAGAGCTATGCCAACACTACAATCAAAGGGGAACACTGAAACAGAGTTAAATCTTTACCACTTTCAAAAGTGTTATTTTAAGACCAGTACAGGTGAGGATCATATGTTCACTGAAAATAGTGTACATTTGAAACTTTCAGAGTTAAATGTACATCATTGATTTTTCTGTGTATAAGATGCATTTCTGAAAACCCTTTTAGCAGATCAATAGTGTAGTCTGATCACATCAGTCCTGCCCTCCTACTGCCACCCAACACATCACCCTGACTCTTCAGGGTCAGAGACTGAGACTGGGAATAGGTTAGTGCAGATCTCCCATGATAATGTGATTATAGGCAACATCTTTTTAATATTTCATGGAGATGTTTCATTTCATGAATAGTATAAGGCAGTAATGTAGTATTCGGTAATAACTTGATGTCGGCAACTGAACTTTTTCGACCAACCATTCAATAATCATTGAAGTGCCAGATAAACACACTATAAGGCATTTCCATGGAATGATTGAAATTGTTCTCTCTTTCTGTAAGTGCATAAACCAGTATTCAGTATGTGAATTATTTACTTACACTGAATATTCAACAGTGTATGAATAGTTGGTAGGTTTAGAATCCCACAAAAGCAGTGTTTTGAAGTTGATAGACAACCAGGAAACGTTATGTGCTTTGGGATAGTCCCTTACAAGTAGAGCAAGATCAGTTAACTACATGTAATGTTAGACATTGACAATGAGTAAAATGTAAATAATTAGGGACAGTGTGCTTTTTCATGAGAGGGTTGAAGGGTACATTGCCTGTACTGTAAATCAGGCTGGTCCCAAGCAGTCCCAAGAAGTTGGCAACACAAGATTTGGACATTATGGCTTTTAAATAATACAGTAGGCCTATGTGCATAAGTATTTTATTTATCCACACTATTTGTATAGTGTACATCTTTTAGGATTGTAGGCTATATTTTAATAGCCCATTTGCCTCACCTGAAACACAGTTTGAAAAGATGAGTACAGTACAAAATGTCGTAAAAAAAACATTTTCCTTTCCATTCTCATCATTTTATATTCCAACAGGTCAGCGTAAAAACAGTAATCCGATCGGATTGATCCGTGTACGGTTTCTTTAATCAATATCCGGCCTTAAACAACGAAGACGGATAATAATTTCGACTGCATGAATTCCTTTTTCTGTCGTCCAAAAGATTGAATTAATGAGCAGAGACAGCGTGGGCGTATAGAGGAGAGGCTGCAACAGGTTACGTGTTCTATCGGTTTCAAAGTAAACGCTATGTGACTATCTGACGTTACCTGACCATCGCTCCAGCTAGCTAGCTTTCGATAGGTTAGTTATAATAAGGGACACCAACAAGTAACGTGAGTTAATTAGCTAGCTGCCTTGATGACTTTACTGACAGACAAGACAGGGAGTGTGGGTGCGCGCACTATCTGTGTATACACTGGCCAAGGATCGTTCTATCCAGCCCCAGCTAACACGGCTTCCAAGTTTTGACCATTACTCTCTCTCTCTCTCCGCCATTAAGTGAGTATTAATTAATCTTCAGCAGTAGTCAGTGGCGTACCTTCAGCCGGTGCAGTCACACCAGATCCCTCAGTACAGGCCCAGATCTGCGGAGCCGCGGCCACACTATATAATTTGAATACCACGCCACCATGCCTAAGTATTAATTATTGACACGTGTCTATCACGTCTACGAGTGGGCAATAAGCTTTCTTTAACCTATGCTATATGATAAATGATCCTACTGGTGGTTTCACCAACAAAATGTGTTTTTTGCCACTACATAAGCCAGCATGATATTTTAGTGTATTGATGACAATAAATCAAATTAATTTGCTAAATAAATCATATTATTCAATGGTTTCAATACCATGTTAAGATAATAAAATGCATTCTGGGATTCATTGTGCAAATACTCTCCAAAGCGTTGTTGTTTCTGTCATCGTTTTAAGCAACTGTTGAGCTAGCTATAAACAGGGAAAATAATTTATTTTCTTTGTGTTTTTTTATTTCACCTTTATTTAACCAGGTAGGCCAGTTGATAACAAGTTTTCATTTACAACTGCGACCTGGCCAAGATAAAGCAAAGCAGTACGGCAAAAACAACAACACAAAGTTACACATAAGCAAACACACAATAGAAAAAATGAAAAATCTATGTACAGTGTGTGCAAATGTAGAAGAGTAGGGAGGTAGGCAATAAATAGGCCATAGATGCGAAATAATTAACGCTGAATAATTAATTTAGCATTAACACTGGAGTGATAGATGTGCAGATGATGATGTGCAAGTAGAGATACTGGGGTGCAAAAGAGAAAGAGGGTAAGTAATAATATGGGGATGAGGTAGTTGGATGTGCTATTTACAGATTGGCTGTGTACAGGTACAGTTATCGGTAAGCTGCTCCGACAGCTGATGCATAAAGTTAGAGAAGGAGATATAAGACTCCAGCTTCAGTGATTTTTGAAATTCGTTCCAGTCATTGGCAGCAGAGAACTGGAAGGAAAGGCGGCCAAAGGAAATGTTGGCTTTGGGGATATTCACTGAAATATACCTGTTGGAGCGCGTGCTACGGGTGGTTGTTGCTATGGTGACCCATGAGCTGAGATAAGGTGGGGCTTTACCTAGCAAAGACTTATAGATGACCTGCAGCCAGTGGGTTTGGCGATGAATATGTAGTGAGGGCCAGCCAACGAGAGCATACAGGTCGCAGTGGTGGGTAGTATATGGGGCTTTGGTGACAAAACGAATGGCACTGTGATAGACTACATCCAGTTTGCTGAGTAGAGTGTTGGGGGCTATTTTATAAAAGACATCGCCGAAGTCAAGGATCGGTAGGATAGTCAGTTTTACAAGGGTATGTTTGGTAGCATGAGTGAAGGAGGCTTTGTTGCAAAATAGGAAGCCGTTTCTAGATTTAATTTTGGATTGGAGATGCTTAATGTGAGTCTGGAAGGAGAGTTTACAGCATCGTGCCCTCATGCAGCAGAACGACACATGATGTACAGGCTCATACCTCTGTCATCTATCATCAGCTCAAGTACTTGTGAAGAAGTTACTGGGCTCGTCCCAAATGGCACCCTATTCCATATATAGTGTACTACTTTTGACCAGGGCCTACAGGCCTACATAGGGAGCCATCTGGGAGGCATACAATGTCTTTATCAGCTGAAAGGGGTCTGGTTTGGAGGGGGATCCAGATTCTCTGTAGTGTTGCATGGTTATGGCCCTGCTCTGGATGCATTCCACAACCACTCTGGCCAGTAGATCTTAGAGGGATTGACACAAGTTAAAACAAGGATCTACAAGACCAGGCTTGACCAGTATGCAGAGCTTTACACAAGCATTCTGGGAACTCTGAAAGCTGTTTTAATTAGATGGTTGTTGTTATACCAAATGGCTGTACTTCATGCTTGGTTTTAAAGAGACGGCACAGAAACCAAAGTAAGGCAGTCAGACGGAGTCAGTATAAACCATTTGCAAAAAGAATCAGACTGACTACTGAGGTTGGGCACTGTAAAAAAACTAACATTTTATTTTGCCTCTCTATCACCGTCTTTCTTGGCTGTTTTCTTTGTTAGTGTTTTCTTAAACTTTGATCGTGACTTTGACCCTCTTGTTCTCATTTCATTAAGACTTCCGGCAGTAAGGTTTTTACAGTAAAAACATGACATATAAACTGTGCCTCCTCTGTCTGACTTTGGTATGCTGTATTTTCATATGAGTATTGAGTATTTATTAGGATCTCCGTTAGCTGCTGCCAAAAGCTGCACTTTCGAGCCACGATATGGCACAGGATGAAAACGCATACGTTTTTTTGGCAGCAGACTATTTTCGATAATGTAAAAAGCTGCACTGAAGTCTAACAAAACAGTTCCCACAATTTATTTCAGCCAATCATCTGTCATTTGTGTTAATGCCGTACATGTTGAGTGCCCTTCCTTATAAGTATGCTGAAAGTCAGTTGTTAATTTCTTTACTGTGAAATAGCATTGTAAATTGTCAAACACCATTTTTTTCAAAAGTTTGCTAAGGGTCGGTAGTAGGATGATTGGTCGGCTGTTTGAACCAGTAAAGGGTGCTTTGCTATTCATGGGTAATGGTATTACTTTTGCTTCCCTCCAGACCTGAGAGCGTACACATTACTGTAGGCTTAGATTAAAGAGAAAGGAGTGACAATATAGTCCACTACCATCCTCCATGATTTTCCATTCAAGTTGTCGTGCCAGGTGGTTTGTCATTATTGACAAACCACACTCACTTTACGGAATTCAGTTACAATGCTTGTCTTTCATTATTTGGTCAGTTATACATGGTTATAAAGTTTCAGAGTTTGTTGTTGCCATGTCAGGCCTACATTTACTAATCTTGCCTATAAAAAAGCCATTAAATTGGTTGGCAATATCAGAGGGTTTTGTGATGAATGAGCCGTCTGATTCAATGCCCAACATTTTATTTACAGTGAATTCGGAAAGTATTCAGACTCCTTGACTTTTTTCACATTTTGTTACATTTACATTTACATTTACATTTAAGTCATTTAGCAGACGCTCTCATCCAGAGCGACTTACAAATTGGTGCATTCACCTTATGATATCCAGTGGAACAACCACTTTACAATAGTGCATCTAAATCTTTTAAGGGGGGGGGGGGGGGTTAGAAGGATTACTTTATCCTATCCTAGGTATTCCTTAAAGAGGTGGGGTTTCAGGTGTCTCCGGAAGGTGGTGATTGACTCCGCTGTCCTGGCGTCGTGAGGGAGCTTGTTCCACCATTGGGGTGCCTGTTACTCTGTTACTTTACACCCTTATTCTAAAATTGATGAAATATTTTTTTCCCTCATCAATCTACACACAATACCCCATAATGACAGAGGGAAAATAGGTTTTTAGCAAATGTATTTATTATAAAAAACAGAAATACCATATTTACATAAGTATTCAAACTCTTTGTTATTGGGATTGAAATTGAGCTTAGGTGCATCCTGTTTCTATTGATCATCCTTGAGAGGTTCCTACAACTTCATTGGAGTCCACCTGTGGTAAATTCAATTGATTGGACATGTGGTCTATATAAGGTCCCACAGTTGACAGTGCATGTCAGAGCAAAAACCAAGCCATGATGTTTAAGGAATTGACTGTAGAACTCTGAGACAGGATCGTGTCAAGGCACAGATCTGGGGAAGGTTCCCAAAACATTTATGCATAATTGATGGTCCCCAAGAACACAGTGGCCTCCATCATTCTTAAATTAAAGAAGTTTGGAACAACCAAGAGTCTTCTTAGAGCTGGCCGCCAGGCCAAACTGAGCAATCAGGGAAGAAGGCCCTTGGTCAGGACCAATGGTCACTCTGACGGAGCTCCAGAGTTCCTCTGTGGAGATGGGAGAAAGACAACTATCGCTGCAACCTTCCAGAAGGACAACCATCCCTGCAGCACTCGACAAATCAGGCCTTTATGATAGAGTGGCCAGACTGAAGCCATTCCTCAGTAAAAGGCACATGACAGCCCGCTTGGAGTTTGCCAAAAGGGACCTAAAGACTCTCAGACCATGAGAAACAATATTCTGTGGTCTGATGAAACCAAGATTGAACTCTTTAGCCTGAATGGCAAGCTTCACGTCTGTAGGAAACCTGGCACCATCCCTACGGTGGAGTATGGTGGTGTCAGCATCATGCTGTTGGGATGTTTTTCAGTGGCGGGATTGGGAGACTAGTCTGGATCGAGGGAAAGATGAACAGAACAAAGTACAGAGAGATCCTTGATGAAAACCTGCTCCAGAGCACTCAGGACCTCAGACTGGGGGCGAAGGTTCACCTTTCAACATGACAATGACGCTAAGCACACAGCCATTACAACGCAGGAGCTTGAGGGGATTTGCAGAGAGGAATGGGAGAAACTCCACCAAATACAGGTGTGCCAAGTTTGTAGCAGCATACCCAAGAAGACTTGAGGCTGTAATCACTGCCAAAGGTGCTTCAAACAAAGTACTGAGTAAAGGGTCTGAATACTTATGTAAATGTGATATTTTAGTTTTTACTTGAAAAAAAAGTAGATTTATTAAATTTTAGAATACGGCTGTCACGTAACAAAATGTGGAAAAATGAAGGGGTCTTTAAACTTTTCGAATGCACTGTAAGGTGCTTTGTTTTGTGTGTCTGAAACCATATGAGCTCATACTCCATTATTTCTATGTCGATACTCAGAGTCTCTGACTGGGACACTGTGCAGAGACGCCCCTCCTTTTCTCTCATCATCACTGCAGTGTGACCCCTTTTCATGGATATGTGAATCTCTGGTGGAGTTGAAGGAGAGACCCCTCCTTACCTCTATGACTCACCCAGAAAACAATGCCCCCTCCCAGCATCCCACGCTTGGCTGTGGTGGGTGTGTCGGACTGGTGTCACTGAATGCAGGACGGATAGGCTCCCCTCCCGTTGGGACAGGTCTGCCTCACCGATCATTTTATGATTTGTAAATATTTAGTACAAGTTTTTGTGTATTTGTCTCCCTGTATTGTAACATGGACACGTCTTTTAACCCTCTAGAGTCGATGTTTGAGCACCCGTGGAAGTATAATTAGCATAATACAAAAATCCCAATCGGAATCTGTCTGCTAGAGATACGTTTTTTTTGCATGGGCTTCGTCTCAATCCACCGCATCCGCCAATGAGGGGCTTCCCACATTTGCGGTGGAAGGTGGGCGAGCTACAAAATCGGTCTTCTCATGAAAACGTCTGTAGAGTCCGAACGGTTGAGACTCACGAACATGTCAGTTGTTTTGCTCTAGGATGACCCCAAGACTCGTCTGAAGGTAGCCAGGTACCAGTTTAAAAAATGAATGGAAATCCAGTATATATAGAAGTAGTTTAGTGCCAAAAAAAGGGGGTTAAATATTAGTTAAAAAAACTAAACATTCCTGATCTTTCTTATATCTCTCAGATATATGACAGACACTTTAAACTAACTACCCTTTTATTTATTTTTTGATTATCTGTTTTTTTTCATGTATTAATCTGTTATTCAATGCGTTTCTATGGACTAATAGCAGTAAGGCCAAATTAAATGTTTCGTCAAATCATTTTGTAGATATCTTTTCCGTATTGTGACACGGACACATTTCTTTTGAGGTAAAGTCATGACATATACTAACTATTGCACTAGATCACTTATACTGTCATGGGCATGGCATTATCCAAGTATAGGCCTATTCTAGAAGATTATACTGTGCTCAATCAGTGACAGATTAAATAATCAATCAGATTATAAACCTCCCAGTATATAAATCACAATCACACATTTATGACTTTAATTGTTGATATGATGAAATTACTTTATGATTGAACTATTCTAATTACCTGATTGTGTTATCGAGCCTTGCATTTCTCATATTACAGTTAGTTAGTTAGTTAGTTAGTCAGTCAGTCAGTCCCATGAAGTTGAGTACACGGCATGCCACAGGATTGTGCAAACTCTGCCAGGTCTTTAGAACAATGAGGTCTTTGTCACTGTAATGAGAGTATTGCACCTCCCAAGGCCACCGGCAGGTATCTGGTGTATCCAGCCTGGTCCCAGATCTGTTTGTGCTGTCTTGCCAATTCCTATGACAACAAGCATAGAAGTTAGCAAAACAACACAAACAGATCTGGGACCAGACTATGGTACCTTCACTCTACTCAGGAACAGGTTCAACTCCATGCCTGGGATGTCAGATACTTTCATGCAGTTGATTGGACAGTTAAGCCACCTGATATGATGACTGCTCCAGAGACACAGAGTTATTGTTTTAAGTTCAATGTTGGTGTTGGCATCAATCACATGGAACAAACAAGTAGGGTCCATACTTGCAAACATAATCAACCATTTTAAATTCAAACAAACAGAATTTAATGTCAACACAAAACATATGTTCTCCCGAAGGAGAGCAAAACATTCACACTAAAACAAATGTTAACACTTTATGGCCCAGTGCAGTCAAAAATGTGATCAGTGTTATTACCTGATAGTTGCTGGTTGAAAATACAATCTACACAGGACCTTCATATGGGCCTGTTAGAATTGGCGGGAGTTTTGGCTTGCCTGGTGACCACTCTTCTGGGAAGGCTTTCAACTAAAACTTGCTGCGGGGACTTGCTTCCATTCAGCCACAAGAACATTAATGAGGTTGGGCACTGATGTTGGGCGATTAGGCTTGTCTCGCAGTCGGCGTTCCAATTCATCCCAAAGGTGTACGATGGGGTTGAGGTCAGGGCTCTGTGCATGCCAGCCAAGTTCTTCCACACAGATCTCGACAAACCATTTCTGTATGGACCTTGCTTTGTGCACGGGGGTATTGTCAGGCTGAAACAGGAAAGGGCCTTGTCCAATTTGTTGCCACAAATTGGGCCTAGACTGAACCATGAACAACAGCCACAGATTATTATTCCTCCTCAACCAAACTTTACAGTTGGCACTATGCATTCGGGCAGGTGGCGTTCTCATGGCATCCGCCAAACCCAGATTCGTCTGTCAGACTGCCAGATGGTGAAGCGTGATTCATCACTCCAGAAAACGTTTCCACTGCTCCGGAGTCAAATGGCAGTGAGCTTTACACCACTCCAGCCAACACTTGGCATTGCGCATGGTGATCTTGGGCTTGTTTGCAGCTGCTCAGCCATGGAAACCCCTTTCATGAAGTGCCCAATGAACAGATCTTCTGCTGACGTTGCTTCCAGTGGCACTTTGGAACTCGGTTGCAACAAAGGACAGGCGATTTTTACTCGCTATGCGCTTCAGCACTCTGCGGTCCCTTTCTGTGAGCCTACCACTTTCCCACTGAGCCGTTGTTGCTCCTAGACATTTCCACTTCACAATAACAGCACTTACAGTTGACCGGGACAGCTCTAGCAGGGCAGAAATTTGACAAACTGACTTGTTGGAAAGGTGCATTCCTATGATGGTGCCACGTTGAAAGTCACTGAGCTCTTCAGTAAGGCCGTTCTACTGCCAATGTTTGTCTATGGAGATTGCATGGCTGTGTGCTCGATTCTATACACTTGTCAGCAATGGGTGTGCCTGAAGGAGCCGAATCCACTAATTCGAAGGGGTGTCCACATGCTTTTGTGTATATACAGTGCATTAGGAAACTATTCATACCACTTGACATTTTCCACATTTTGTTACGTTACAGCCTTATTCTAAAATGGATTACTTTTTTTTTTATCTACACACAATACCCCCTAACGACAAAGCAAAAACAGATTTCTAGACATTTTTGCAAATGTATTACAAATTAACTTAAATATTACATTTACATAAGTATTCAGACGTAACATGCTTGGCACACCTGTATTTGGGGAGTTTCTCCCTGTATTTGGGGAGTTTCTCCCAATCTTCTCTGCAGATCCTCCCAAGCTCTGTCAGGTTGGATGGGGAGCATTGCTACACAGCTATTTTGAGGTCTCTCCAAAGATGTTCGATCCTGGTTCAAGTACAGGCTCTGGCTAGGCGTCTCAAGGACATTCAGAGACTTGTCCCGAAGTCACTCCTACGTTGCCTTGGCTGTGTGCTTAGGGTCGTTGTCCTGTTGGAAGGTGAACCTTCACCCCAGTCTGAGATCCTGAGTGCTCTGGAGGAGGTTTTCATCAAGGATCTCTCTGTACTTTGCTCCGTTCATCTTTCCCTCGATCCTGACTAGTCTCCCAGGATGGTGCCAGGTTCCCTCCAGACGTGATATTTGGCATTGAGGCCAAAGAGTTAAATCTTGGTTTCATCAGACCAGAGAATCTTGTTTCTCATGGTCTGAGAGTCTTTAGGTGCCTTTTGGCAAACTCCAAGTGGGCTGTCATGTGCCTTTTACTGAGGAATGGCTTCTGTCTGGCCACTCATAAAAGCCTGATTGGTGGAGTGCTGCAGAGATGGTTGTCCTTCTGGAAGGTTCTCCCATCTCTACAGAGGACCTCTGGAGCTCTATCAGAGTAACCATCGGGTTCTTGGTCACCTCCCTGACCAAGGCCCTTCTCCCCCGATTGCTCAGTTTCGACAGGCGGCCAGCTCTTGGAAGACTCTTGGTGGTTCCAAACTTCTTCCATTTAAGAACGATGGAGGCCACTGTGTTCTTGGGGACCTTCAATGCTGCAGACATTTTGTGGTACCCTCCCCAGATCTGTGCCTAGACACAATCTTGTCTCGTAGCTCTATGGACAATTTCTTCTTCCTCATGGCTTGATTTTGCTCTGACATGCACTGTCAACTGTGGGACCTTATATAGACAGGTGTGTGCCTTTCCAAATCATGTCCAATCAACTGATTTTACTACAGGTGGACTCCAATCAAGTTGTAGACACATTTCAAGGATGATCAATGGAAACAGGATGCACCTGAGCTCAATTTCGAGTCTCTTAGCAAAGGGTCTGAATACTTACGTAAATAAGGTATTTCTGTTTTTATTTTTTATAACTGTGCAACATTTTCTAAAAACCTGCTTTCGCTTTGTCATTATAGAGTATTTTGTGTTGATTAAAGAAAAAGCATTTTTGGAAAAAGTCAAAGGGTCTGAATAGTTTCCGAATGTATCTGCCAATAACAGCTATTGTATAGTGTATCTCCCACTCAGACCACTCCCAGAAAGTACTGGCAAAATGATTGGCTAAAAAGGTACTTTTGTAAATTTAATTGAATAACTTTTACCATAAAGTACTTAATTGTTAACCAGAAATGATTTGATATTGATATAAAATGGCTGTATTGGTCCTTTTAATAAACCATTTCTAAACAGTTCGTAAAGAGTTTACTTACTATTTATGAATCATTGTTTCTACATTTGTAATGTCAATAAGCAATCTCTTAATAATCATTTAGGCATTCATTATTTAATTTATTGATTATTTATAATATAATTAATAAGGTGTTTGATCATAGTATGTTCACAATTGTTAATAATGTAGGCTAATATTAATGTACTTATTAACCAGTTATGAAGGAGTCATTGTCAACTCTTTAGATTATAAGGCATTTAATGGTTAATAAATGGTTTGACTCACCATTTATTTACATATTTATCATTGTTAATGAGTGCATTTGTAAATGTGAGAACATGCCCTTACTAATACCTCAGATGATGAATAATATAGATCCTTATTGACCATTTACTCATTATTTATCAATTATTTTGCAGTCCCTAATCTAAGTGTGGACTAAATATACTTTATAAATATTTATAAATTACTTGTTACTTCTCAAAAGCTGGAAACATTAGTGCACAGTACCTGACACTCCACCAATGGCAAAAATGTATCAATTGTATTGCATGAACTTCTTGCTTGAACAATTTCAGTTACATATTTCATAAGCTTCATAACTGCAGCCATTAACAAGTGATCCTCATTTTCGGCAATTTGCACTTACCAAAAGCATATAGGCGGCTTCAACGAATACAAATAGCAACCAATGCTGTGTGCCCTTTTAACAGTCAAATAAATCCATTTAATTATCACTAAGAAATTAAAAAAAAACGTTTTAATAAGGCAGGTCCTATGCCAATATGTTTTCATCGCCGTCAGGGATATGGCTTTAAAATGTACCTCAATCCAGGGATGAAAGGTGTTGAAATACTGCTAGTTTTTTATTAAAATTACTTTTTTGTCAGTATGCTATGCTACCTAATGCTAAAGCAGCTCATTTGATTCCACAACTCTTCCGGCAGCAACTCTTCCCAGCACTAGGCATCACATTTTCATGGAATCCAATGGACTGCTATAGCATCAGCTAGCCTATCGTGTCCTGGCAATTTTAGACGTGTAATGTTTAGTTATGTAGATGAAGGTAGCGAACCCTGTAACATGGCCAGCCACCGCTTGCTAGCTTCGACCGCAACTAAGGATTCTGACGGGACGTCTGTCTGTAGTCATGTCAGAATTGTATATCATATACATATACTATGCCTCTCATAAGAATTCCCCCTACTTATTTTAAGCCATTGGTGGAGCATCAGGAACTGTCTACTTTTGGGGATTAACAAGTAATTTATAAATGTTTATAAAGTATATATAGTGCACACTTAAGATTGGGGGCTGCAAAATACTTGATCAATAATTAGTAAATGGTTTATAAGGATATGTATATCCATGGTGAGTCAAACCATTAATCAACCGTTAACAAATGCCTTATACATAATCTTATGCGTTGGCACTAATTAATTTATTACTGGTTTATAAATACATGAGTAGTACATTATTAATCATTTAATTGCTTGTTTAATTGCTATATTGTAATTACTTCGCCACCATGGCCAATTTATTGCCTTACCTCCCTTATCCTACCTCATTTGCACATACTGTAAATATACTTTTTTGTACTGTATTATTGACTGTATGTTTGTTTCTTCCATGTGTAACTCTGTGTTGTTGTATGTGTCGAACTGCTTCGCTTTATCTTGGCCAGGTCGCAGTTGCAAATTAGAACTTGTTCTCAACTAGCCTACCTGGTTAAATAAAGGTGAGAAAAAATACAAATTGTGAGCATACTATGAATTTTCTTATAAATCATTAATAAATAATTGTAAATATTGTTAGAATGCTTATTGACATTTACAAATGTAGGAATAATGATTAATAAATGGTCAGTGAACTGGTTTATTAAAGGGGCAATCAGCAGTTGCTACATCCATTTTTGGACTTATAAATTCATTAATAATATGCACACAATGATTCTTGAAGAATATAACTTATAAATGCCTAATGAGCTTAGTTCAACTGTCATATCCCATTAGAACATAAAATATAATAGTTTTACTCCAATGTTTGTAAACAAAGTAAAGGTATACAAGTACTCTACAGCCTCAAAACATGGTTAAAATACTTTTGATACTGTATCATGGATGGTTAGTCCTTGTATCCATAGCTCTATCTATGAATTTGAGTGGTTACATTTCTCCAGCCACATCCCTCAGCTTTTTACCGAAACAGGGTCGATGAGACCACTTTGTTATTGTTTCTACTGCTGATTGACGCTTTAGGGGACCTTAATATGGTTGCGTTTACTGAGGAAACCCAATTCGGATATTTAAAAAAAAAAATAATAATTATACTAACAGCAATTAGTGAAAACAGATCAGAATTGCGTTGCCTGTCTAAACACAGCCTATGAAGTGTTACCAAACAAACATTTCAAAGTGTAATTTAATGCACCAGGGGATGCATACACATGAAGACACAAAGCCTTCAGTGTGCAACTCTACTGACAGGAGTGACAACGAAACTAAGACACACCCAAAGCATATAAGTCAATGTCAAGATCAGAGGATAAGACAAATGAACGTCAACCACCGACATTCTATTGTTGTTCATTCTGAATTTCTCCCTCATTGCATTCCCATGTTGTAATGACGTTTCTACCTCCTTGTGGCTGACTTGGAAACAGACTGGACCTTCTTGTCCGATGGGTGACCCCGCTTTGAGCACTGCTGGACTTCCAGGCCAAGAACTACACGTCCACTGATATGGACCCAGTGAACTGGAGCCTTTACCTATGACGCAATAAAGCATAAGAAAATAAACACCTTTTAAACACAACAATGGGAGTTATATTATGGTGAATAACCGGTTTTAAATAAGTCACTTCTGCCATATATTTTTTGGCACACCAGCTGTTGGACATATACTCACAGTCAATGCATTCATCAGAGATCAGACACAAGGAAATTAGCCTGACAAAATATATATACAGTACCAGTAAAAATGTTGGACACATTTACATTACATTACATTTAAGTCATTTAGCAGACGCTCTTATCCAGAGCGACTTACAAATTGGTGCATTCACCTTATGATATCCAGTGGAACAACCACTTTACAATAGTGCATCTAAATCTTTTAAGGGGGGGGTTAGAAGGATTCCTATCCTAGGTATTCCTTAAAGAGGTGGGGTTTCAGGTGTCTCCGGAAGGTGGTGATTGACTCCGCTGTCCTGGCGTCGTGAGGGAGCTTGTTCCACCATTGGGGTGCCAGAGCAGCGAACAGTTTTGACTGGGCTGAGCGGGAACTGTGCTTCCTTAGAGGTAGGGGGGCCAGCAGGCCAGAGGTGGATGAACGCAGTGCCCTTGTTTGGGTGTAGGGCCTGATCAGAGCCTGAAGGTATGGAGGTGCCGTTCCCTTCACAGCTCCGTAGGCAATCACCATGGTCTTGTAGCGGATGCGAGCTTCAACTGGAAGCCAGTGGAGAGAGCGGAGGAGCGGGGTGACGTGAGAGAACTTGGGAAGGTTGAACACCAGACGGGCTGCGGCGTTCTGGATGAGTTGTAGGGGTTTAATGGCACAGGCAGGGAGCCCAGCCAACAGCGAGTTGCAGTAATCCAGACGGGAGATGACAAGTGCCTGGATCTACACATTCAACAGTTTCTTTATTTTTACTATATTGTAGAATAATAAAAGACATCAAAACTATGAAATAACACATGGAATCATGTAGTAACCAGAAGTGTTAAACAAATCAAAACATATTATATATTTGAGATTCTTCAAAGTAGCCACACTTTGCCTTGATGACAGCTTTGCACAATCTTGGCATTCTCTCAACCAGCTTCATAAGGTAGTCACCTGGAATGCATTTCAATTAACAGGTGTACCTTATTAAAAGTTAATTTGTGGAATTTCTTTCCTTCTTAATGCATTTGAGACAATCAGTTGTGTTGTGACAAGGTAAGGTTGGTATACAGAAGATAGACCTATTTGGTAAAAGACCAAGTCCATATTATGGTAAGAACAGCTCAAATAAGCAAAGGGAAATGACAGTCCATCATTACTTTAAGACATGAAGGTCAGTCAATCCGGAAAACAAATTCACTAGTGTTACCAGCCTCAGAAATTGCAGCCCAAATAAGTGCTTCACAGAGTTCAAATAACAGACACATCTCAACATCAACTGTTCAGAGGAGACAGCGTGAATCAGGCCTTCATGGTCGAATTGCTGCAAAGAAACCACTACTAAAGGGCACCAATAATGAGAAGAGAATTGCTTGGGCCAAGAAACATGAGCAATGGACATTAGACCGGTGGAAATCTGTCCTTTGGTCTGATAACTACAAATTTGAGATGTTTGGTTCCAACCACTATGTCTTTGTGAGGCGCAGAGTAGGTGAATGGATTATCTCCGCATGTGTGGTTCCCACCGTGAAGCATGGAGGAGGATGTGTGATGGTGTGGGGGTGCTTTGCTGGTGACACTGACAGTGATTTATTTAGAATTCAAGGCACACTTAACCAGCATGGCTACCACAGCATTCTGAAGCGATACCCCAATCCCATCTGGTTTGCGCTTAGTGGGACTATTATTTGTTTTTCAACAGGACAATGACCCAACACACCTCCAGGCTGTGTAAGGGTTATTTGACCAAGAAGGAGAGTGATGGAGTGCTGCATCAGATGACCTGGCCTCCACAATCGCCTGACCTCAACCCAATTGAGATGGTTTGGGATGAGTTGGACCGCAGAGTGAAAGAAAAGCAGCCAACAAGTGCTCAGCATATGTGGGAACTCCTTCAAGATTGTTGGAAAATCATTCCAGGGGAAGTTGGTTAAGAGAATGCCAAGATGAGAGAATGCCAAGAGTGTGCAAAGCTGTCATCAGGGCAAAGAGTGGTTACTTTTAAGAATCTAAAATACATTTTGATTTGTTCATGATTCCATGTGTGTTATTTCATAGTTTTGATGTCTTCACTATTATTCTACAATGTAGAAAATAGTAAAAATAAATAAAAACCTTTGAATTAGTAGGTGTGTCCAAACTTTTGACTAGTACTGTATGTATAAAAAATACATATATGCACAGTACATACAGTCGTGGCCAAAAGTTGAGAATGACAAATATTAATTTTCACAAAGTCTGCTTCCTCAGTTTGTCAGGTATGCGTAAATGGCTGTACGGGAGTCAGGCGCTGATATTGGGAAGCAAACAGAGCCTTTTATTTAGGCGAACCAAAAACACACGGCACAACGAACACAACATACAATATGGGTTGACATAACCCAGCGCAACCAGTCTAACGTGCGCATACATGAAACAATAAACAATCCCACACAAAGACATGGGGGGAACAGAGGGTTAAATACACAACAAGTGATTGAGGGGATTGAAACCAGGTGTGAGGAAAACAAGACAAAACAAATGGAAAATGAAAAGTGGATCGATGATGGCTAGAAGACCGGCGACGCCGAGCGCCGCCCAAACAAGGAGAGGACCCGACTTCGGCGGAAGTCGTGACACAGTTTGTATGATGGCAATTTGCATATACTCCAGAATGTTATGAAGAGTGATCAGATGAATTGCAATTAATTGCAAAGTCCCTCTTTGCCATGCAAATGAACTGAATCCCTCAAAAACATTTCCACTGCATTTCAGCCCTGCCACAAAAGGACCAGCTGACATCATGTCAGTGATTCTCTCGTTAACACAGGTGCGAGTGTTGACGAGGACAAGGCTGGAGATCACTCTGTCATGCTGATTGAGTTCAAATAACAGACTGGAAGCTTCAAAAGGAGGGTGGTGCTTGGAGTCATTGTTCTTCCTCTGTCAACCATGGTTACCTGCAAGGAAACACGTGCCATCATCATTGCTTTGCACAAAAAGGGCTTCACAGGCAAGGATATTGCTGCCAGTAAGATTGCACCTAAATCAACCATTTATCGGATCATCAAGAACTTCAAGGAGAGCGGTTCAATTGTTATGAAGAAGGCTTCAGGGCACCCAAGAAAGTCCGGCAAGTGCCAGGACCGTCTCCTAAAGTTGATTCAGCTGCGGGATCGGGGCACCACCAATACAGAGCTCGCTCAGGAATGGCAGCAGGCAGGTGTGAGTGCATCTGTGAGTGCGGATGTGGGTCCAGTACACCATCTGCTGGCAGTCAGTTATTTGACAGGAGTAACTGTAACAACACAAGTATAGCTGGTGTCTGACATGTGCAATGGTTTCCCACAAAATCTAATGAATGTGTCATATAATGCCCCCTCCATACCAGAAGCACAGCCTTTTCTTTTTTGTTTGTTCTATTTGTATATGTTTGTGCTATGTACGGATGTAGTGTCTGTGTGTCATGATGCTCTCAGAGATAAGGGACATTCGGTATTTTCCTCTGGTGGGTTCAAGGGGCAAGACAGACAGACAGACAGGTCCCATGTAGGGAGATTATGGGAATAAGGCAGCATCCTAAGTGAAGCTTACGGCATGTTTGCTATTTTCAAGAAGGTTGAAGTGGAACAGACAGGCTGGCCTGTTGATTAGAACTCTCTTCCCACGGAGAGGTTTTGTGGGTAAATAAACAGGAAATAGGCTACCGCCACCGCTCCCCCCCCCCCCCCCCCCACACACACACACACACACCGCCCCCCCCCCCCACACACACACACACACACAATACACTTTTCTTTTTTTTAACTAGAAAAGTATATTTCCTAAAGAAAATGTGTGTTCTTGCTAGCTTGTCTTTAATTATGGTTGTGAAATAAGTTGTTGTAGTAGTGGTATTGACTGCAGTCAATGGTAGTGGTAGTAGTGGTGACTTAATTGTTGGTTTGGTGATTATAGTTCAAATGGTTGAAGAGCAGTGGTGATTATTATATCATGTATTATTATAGCCTGTAGAGCTTTTATACAAATGTGAAATGGTTATCGTTTTTAAAAAGTATCACAAAGCTTTTGACAAGGAATCTAAGTTGGGTCAGTCTGTACATTTCAACATTGGTTTGGTCTTTGTCGTTTAAACAGTTTGAGAGCAGTGGTGAATGCAACATGGATCAATTATAGCCTATGGAGAGTTTATGCTAATTTAAAATGGTTATAGTTTTAGCAACATAGGCAACATAAGCAATTAAGGGACAGAACGGTCTGTCTGAACACTTTAAAGCTGGTTTGGTGTGTACAGCTAAAACGGCTGAAGAGGAGTTGCGTCTAGACCAAGTCTATGGCCATTGAAATGCATTGGAGTTTATTTAAAATAGTGTTGAAGTTCAAAAAGTATAAATAGAATCAAAAATATTTTCTCAAGCAACCTGAAGACGGCCCGTCTGCACATTTGCTCTTGTTGAAGTTTATGCTTTGGTTTGAAATAGTAGTAGTAGTGGTAGTGACTGCAGTAGTAATGATAGTGGTAGTAACAGTAGTAATAGAGTTGTCGTAGGCCTATGTGTTAGTTATAGTGAGCAACAGTATTTGGGGTGGATTGTAGGTGTGGAATTACTCTAGTGGGTTAGTACTAGAACGTCGTACTCAATGCATTCTTAATTGGTGCTGATGAAGATTTAGTCAAAATGCATTATAGTGGCTTGGAAGTACAATGACATTTCTAAAGGAGGCAAATAATTAGTAGGACAACTTTTTGTCACTATTGTGATGTCGTCAGATTAATTTTATTAGCTAAGATTGAGGAGAGAGCACCAGATTTTAGCTATCTAACGAAAGCATTGCTTGGTATTTTTGACAAACTTTGCTAGCTAATGGCAACATTGCCATCTAAAGGAAGTTTGACAACATCATAATGATGCAGATGTAACTCGTGATTGGTATAAGTTATTTCTGTTCTGATTTCAGATTTGAAAAGCAACGAGTAGACCAACATTTGATACGCTCTAAGTGTTTGTCTAACTTGTTGACAGAGTGGTCAAAATTTCAGTTGAGAGTAAAAGAACATCAGCTTTATCGTTTGTTTGGTACAAGTTATTTCTGTTTCCGATTTAAGACTTGAATAGCTGAGAAGTAGACTAAGACTGTATACACTCAGTTTTTGTCTAACTTGTTTGGAAAGTGGTCAAAATAGCTGATTTGTGCCAATGTCATAGCTTTAAAATGAGAGTTAAGATTTCCCAATGAAGCGGATGACATTTAAGGAGTATAAATATTATCAAAAGCTGTATCTAAGAAATGAACTTTGAATGGTGTTTCTAGCCTTAACGGTTTTACCTATCATCTCCATTCAAACCTACGGCCATTGAAATGCATTGGGATTTGTGCAAATATTGTTGTAGTGGGAAAAGTATGAGTAGTATAATTTTTTTTTTTTAAAGCAACCTGAAGACAGTCAGCCAGCATGTTTTAAAGTTGTTTTGGTGTTGGTAGCTTTTACAATTTCTGCGCTTCAGGTGCCAGCGGATGGGAAATAAGAACAAATATGTTGGAATTCTTGTAGTTCTTGCTTCCAGAAAGCACACCTAATAATATGTGTTATTAGAGAATGAGAAGAGAATGACGTTACTTTCCTTTCATTGCTCACTATCACTCTCAATATCACTCTCATTCGTAAGAGGAATATCATTGTCACACACAGATTGGTTGTCCTGGACGAGAGTCATTGACATCCTGAAGTCTTGGGCTTCCTTGACTTGCTGCTTAGCCCATTGTAGAGAGATCTGGGAAAAAAGATGGATAGATAGTTAAAAATCTCATACTAATCAAATCAAATTTTATTGGTCACATGGTTAGCAGATGTTAATGCAAGAGGAGCGAAATGCTTCTAGTTCCGACAGTGCAGTAATGTCTAATAATTACCCAACAACTACCTAATACACACCAATCTAAAGGGGTGAATGAGAACATGTACATATAAATATAAGAATGAACGATGGCCAAGCGGCATAGACAAGGCGCAATAGATGGTATAAAATACATGATATACAGTTGTAGTCGGAAGTTTACATACACTTAGGTTGGAGTCATTAAAACTTGTTTTTCAACTACTTCACAAATTTCTTGTTAACAAACTATAGTTTTGGCAAGTCGGTTAGGACATCTACTTTGTGCATGACAAGTCATTTTACCAATTGTTTACAGACAGATTATTTCACTGTATCACAATTCCAGTGGGTCAGAAGTTTACATACACTAAGTTGACTGTGCCTTTAAACAGCTTGGAAAATTCCAGAAAATTATGTCATGGCTTTAAAAGCTTCTGATAGGCTTATTGACATCATTTGAGTCAATTGGAGGTGTACCTGTGGATGTATTTCAAGGCCTACCTTCAAACTCAGTGCCTCTTTGCTTGACATCATGGGAAAATCAAAAGAAATCAGCCAAAACCTCAGAAAAAAATTGTAGACCTCCACAAGTCTGGTTCATCCTTGGGAGCAATTTCCAAACGCCTGAAGGTACCACGTTCATCTGTACAAACAACAGTACGCAAGTATAAACACCATGAGACCACGCAGCCGTCATACCGCTCAGGAAGGAGACGCGTTCTGTCTCCTAGAGATGAATGTACTTTGGTGCAAAAAAGTGTAAATCAATCCCAGAACAACAGCAAAGGACCTTGTGAAGATGCTGGAGGAAACGGGTACAAAAGTATCTATATCCACAGTAAAACGAGTCCTATATGGACATAACCTGAAAGGCCGCTCAGCAAGGAAGAAGCCACTGCTCCAATACCGCCATAAAAAAGCCAGACTACGGTTTGCAACTGCACATGGGGACAAAGATCGTACTTTTTGGAGAAATGTCCTCTGGTCTGATGAAACAAAAATAGAACTGTTTGGCCATAATGACCATCGTTATGTTTGGAGGAAAAAGGGGAGGCTTGCAAGCCGAAGAACACCATCCCAACCGTGAAGCACGGGGGTGGCAGCATCATGTTAAGGGGGTGCTTTGCTGCAGGAGGGACTGGTGCACTTCACAAAATAGATGGCATAATAAGGCAGGAAAATTATGTGGATATATTGAAGCAACATCTCAAGACATCAGTCAGGAAGTTAAAGCTTGGTTGCAAATGGGTCTTCCAAATGGACAATGACCCCAAGCATACTTCCAAAGTTGTGGCAAAATGGCTTAAGGTCAACAAAGTCAAGGTATTGGAGTAGCCATCACAAAGCCCTGACCTCAATCCTATAGAAAATGTGTGGGCAGAACTGAAGAAGCGTGTGCGAGCAAGGAGGCCTACAGACCTGACTCAGTTACACCAGCTCTGTCAGGTGGAATGGGACAAAATTCACCCAACTTATTGTGGGAAGCTTGTGGAAGGCTACCCAAAACTTTTGACCCAAGTTAAACAATTCAAAGGCAATGCTACCAAATACTAATTGAGTGTATAAACTTCTGACCCACTGGGAATGTGATGAAAGAAATAAAAGCTGAAATAAATCATTCTTTCTACTATTATTCTGACATTTCACATTCTTAAAATAAAGTGGTGATCCTAACTGACCTAAGACAGGGAATTTTTACTGGGATTAAATGTCAGGAATTGTGAAAAACTGAGTTTAAATGTATTTGGCTAAGGTGTATGTAAACTTCTGACTTCAACTGTATACATATGAGTCATGTAAAATATGTAAACATTATTAAAGTGGCATTATTTAAAGTGGCTTTGTTTAAAGTGACTACTGATCCATTTACTG
This sequence comes from Salmo salar, assembly GCF_965601325.2. Taxonomy (NCBI): domain Eukaryota; kingdom Metazoa; phylum Chordata; class Actinopteri; order Salmoniformes; family Salmonidae; genus Salmo; species Salmo salar. The sequence continues at coordinate 14,517,114 of NC_138309.1, forward strand.
AAGTGGCCAGTGATTGGGTCGCAATGTAGGCAGCAGCCTCTCTGAGTTAGTAATTGCTGTTTAGCAGTCTGATGGCCTTGAGATTGAGAGACTGAAAAACAGCTTCTGTCCCAGCTTTGATGCACCTGTACTGACCTCGCCTTCTGGATGGTAGCGGTGTGAACAGGCTGTGGCTTGGGTGGTTGTTATCCTTGATGATCTTTTTGGCCTTCCTGTGACATTGGGTGCTGTAGGTGTCATGGAGGGTAGGTAGTTTGCCCCCAGTGATGCGTTGTGCAGACCGCACCACCCTCTGGAGTGCCTTGCGGTTGAGGGCGGTGTAGCTTCCGTACCAGGCTGCTCTCGATTGTGGATCTGAAAAAGTTAGTCAGGGTTTTGGGTGACAAGGCAAATTTCTTCAGCCTCCTTTTTTTATTTCACCAGGTAGGCCATTTGAGAACAAGTTCTCATTTAAAACTGCGACCTGGCCAAGATAAAGCTAAGCAGTTCGACAAAAAAACAACAGAGTTAAACGTGGGATAAACAAAAGTACAGTCAATAACACAATAGAAAAATCTGTATACAATGTGTGCAAATTGAGTAAGGAGGTATGGCAATAAATAATCCATTGTAGCAAAGTAATTACAATTTAGCAAAATAAAACTGGAATGATAGATGTGCAAGTAGAAATACTGGTGTGCAAAAGAGCAAAAAAATAAATGAAACAATATGGGGAGGAGGTAGGTAGTTGGATGGGCTATTTACAGATAGGCTGTGTAAAGCTGCAACGATCGGTAAGCTGCTCAGATAGCTGATGCTTAAAGTTAGTGAGGGAGATATAAGTCTCCAACTTCAGCGATTTTTGCAATTCAATATCCAGTTTGGCTACAAATGAATAATTGATATGTTGCATTCACGTCTCAAACAAAAGAGAACAGAGAACACATGCGTGTTCGTGACCATGTAAGATTTTCGAATCGGGGTCATAATACTAGTGATGGGAATTCCGTCTCTTTTCAGTGAGCCGGCTCGTTTGGCACCCAAACAGCTCTTTAAAAAATATATGTTTTGTATTTGTATTGCAAAACTGTATTGTAACAGTTTGCGATAGTTTGACTATGATTGGTGTTAAAACAATTATAATTAAATTATTAAATGAAATCATACTCTACGTTAACCACAATGTATTTAAAAATGCATTGCTTTGTTATGAAAAGGAATGCTATTAAACATTTGCATTTAAAGTATAACTTTTTAATGTATGTCAACAAAGTGCATATAAATCTAACCATTCAAAATGAATACAATCTGAACAGCATAATAGAATATTGCACCATATCAAAGAAAAATAAATAACAATTTGCAAAACTGCAGCATCCCACAAATTGAAATAAATGTAAAAAAGAAGGATGGTATTACACGTGCATTTAAAGTAGAAATTGTTTAATGTATATAAACAAAGTGCATATAAAAGTAACAATTCAAAACGAACAATCTGAACAACATAATTATAGGATATTGCACCATATCAAAGAAAAATAAATAACAATGTGCAAAACTGCAGCATCCCACTTAAAACATTAAACTGGTCCCTCTTTTCTCTCTCTTCTTTATTGCAATGTTATAACCATCAGCACACAGCAATGCTGACCATATTTAGTTTTTATGAGAGATTTGCATTCTTCTCTCAGCTCCTCCAAATTGTATCGGACCTCCATTATGGCATCTGCTGAGGGATTCCTTTGTGCGGCATCCCCTGTTGCTCTCTCATCAAACAGCATCCAAACAGCAGACGTTTGTGGCACTATTGCTGGTGCTTCTGCTCCATCTGATCCCTCTTCTTTCTGTTGCCCTGGTGCCTGAGCCAGCTGACTGCTGGGGCTGTCCCTCCCTGCTGCTGAGGTTATTCTTTGAAGATCATTCGCTCTGGCATCACTGAAGGCTAACTTCTTAAACCTGGGGTCAGGTGCAGCGGTTTCTGATAGCACGTGATTATATTCCATTCTGTGGAACTTTCTGTCCATTGATGAACATAGCGTGTCCATCAACTCTGTCACATGTCCTTAGGTTACATTTGCTTCTCTCTGGCAGCTGGCTGGGATTCGCTGCAGACCTTTACACAAGAGTATCATTTTTGAGGCTGTCACAACTGAAAAGAGAGAACAGTAACTTATTAATTCAGGTTCATGTTTTGCCTACTGATACTACATTCTCATCTACTACTCATATACATATATAATACTGGATTAAATAATGATGTTGTAATAACTGTTTCCTGTACCTCTCTCCACCTGCTCAAAGGGTTCCAGGACTATGCACACCTCCTCCACCATCTCCCATTCCTCTTGGGTCAGAGCATCAACAGGTGCATTGACAATGGCCAGGGTAGAGATGATGGCATCCTTTGACTCAAGAAACCACTTCAACATATAAAATGTTGAATTCCACCTTGAATTCCAGTCTTGTTTAGGCCTCAGCTCAGGCATCCCCATCTGGCGTTGTGTAGACTAGTTTTTCAGCACCTACTGTGCTCCTGTGGAAGTATTTCACAGCTGCTTTCACTTTGTCCACAGTGGGCTTCATCACCTTCAGAGCATCTCTTAAAATCAGGTTGATTGTGTGGGCAAGAAATGGATAATGGGTCCATTTAAACATTTTTCATGACCTTGGTTATGTTAGCTACATTGTCGCTAACACAACATACCACTTTTCCATCTACTTGTCATTCTCTGGCCACTCACAACAGTTCCTCTGCCAAGTTCTCTGAGGTGTGTCTGTCGCTGAACTCAAAGCAGTCCAGAATACAGCTAGACATCGAAAAATCTTCGATGAAGTGACATGTAACCGACATGTAAGAAGTGGTTACCCTTGATGTCCAGCAGTCAGTGGTAAGGCAAACTGCAGTAGCTTTTTGGACTCTTTCCCGCACTGAAGCCTGTGTGCTTTCGTAAAGTTGTGGAATACGTGATTTTGAAAGGGTTTTCCTGCTTGGAATTGTGTACATTGGATTTAGACTATTGATATGATTTCTAAAACCTCTGTCTTCCACGATCGAAAATGGCTGGAAATCGGTGGCAATCATTTTAGCCAATGCAATATCAATTTGGCCTTGTTTTTCTACAGACATATACATTGGCATAAACTGGTCCATAGAAGACTGCGTTGCTGTGGGTCGCGGAGTAGGCCTACTTGATTGAGTGGATACATCTCCACGTGTGGTCGTGCTGGCTCCACCACTATCACTAGTAGGCCCGCTAGCTTCTCGAAGCTCCGCTACAGCTAGCTTCACAGTGTCACAACTTCCACCGAAGTCGGTTCCTCTCCTTGTTCGGGCGGCATTCGGCGTCACCGGTTTTCTAGCCATCGTCGATCCACTTTTCATTTTCCATTTGTTTTGTCTTGTTTTCCTACACACCTGGTTCTCATTTCCCTCATTAAGTATTGTGTATTTAACCCTCTGTTCCCCCCATGTCTTTGTGTGGAATTGTTTGTTGTAAGTGCTTGTGCACATGTTTACTGGTGCGCGACGGGTTTTGTTATTCTTTATGCCGTTGGTTTTACAATTAAACTGCTCCGGCTATTACCTAGTTCTGCTCTCCTGCGTCTGACTTCCCTGCCACCAGTGATGCATCCCTTACACACAGTTGGGTGCACAGTTCAACATATGCCAGTGTAGGTTGTGTGTAGATGAGATTTTGTTTTGGCAAATTCTACACTGTGCTCTAACATTGTCTATATTATTAAAATGCATCCAAATGCTACTGTGCTTCCGACTCATTTTCCAGCTGTTGTATTCACAGCTGTAATTCCTCTCTCTCCTCGGCTGCTAAGTGTGTGACTGTGAGTGAGTTGGCTCGGCCCTCCTTCACGCATCTTTGGTTCATTGGTTGACACTACGTGTCTGATTGACAGGAACAACAGGTGAGGCTTAGTCTGAGCAGACAGTCAGAACGAATCTGTGTGCGCTTGAGCATTTAGGCCTATACTATTTTATATTTTTTCGTTCTTTGAATTAGTTAATTATATTCGTTTAAATCTTTTTATTAGTCATATCTTCATTTTTTATTTATTTTTATAAATAGATTCGGCTCTTCTGATATGCGAGCCAGCTCCCAACGTTCATCTTCAAGAGCCGGCTCTTAGAGCCGACTCGTTCTTCGCAAGCGACTACATAATACCGCAAACTGTTCGGACTTTCCAACCATTTTCATAAGAACAAGCGCTCTGACGATCATGCCTCATCTTGGAGAAACAACTTTAGCGCTGCACCCTTCCACCACAGCAAGCGGGAAAGCCCCTCCCTACCTTCAGGCTATGTTGAAACCCAACACCCCAACCCGAGCGTACTCTTCAAGGAGTATCGTTTGTTGGTAGTTTCTACAGTTTTGGCACTACAGATGCCAGCGGAAGGCAAATAGTAATACGTATGTCAGACTTTAGTAGTTCTAATAATAATGTATCTATGTATCATTTCCCACATATCCTAAGGTCACTAACATCACACAAAGTGTGAACCTGATTATGTTTACATTTGATGTGGAATCTAATACTGTGCACAGACAACATGGAATAGAGGTTATTAAATAAGAATGGAATGGTCTGTATATTCACACGGTTATAGTGGAGTTCTGAAAGCTTGCGAAAACGAAACTTTGTACCATCTGATTCTAGGCTCTCCAATTACTTGCACTTCAATGTCTACTCCACCAGATGGTTCCACCAGTACAGGATACACAGGCACTGATACTATGGTTGTAAGAGAAAGAAAGAGAGATAGAGAAAGTACCATTTTCCCATTGATATCTATTTTTAACCCAACTACTAGCCAGAGACACATGACATGATGCACTAGCATAGGACGGCTAACGCTAATAACATTAGTGACAGAGATGAGATGTTAGTCTTCAGAATACCAATAAAGTGACTAACTCAATCTCTAGCTCATCTGTTTGGCTGCCCAACGGTAGTGACTCTGACTCCTTAGGTCCTAGTCAGAAGGGCCTCACAAGTTTTCCATTGTCTAATCATCACCCAACCAAGCCCTTCCCACGAGCAATCCTGATCTCTGACTGGGTGACTGAGTGAGAGTCCTTGCCTTGGTGCTCTCTCCTTGGTGGTAGTAGCCTCTGCAGCAGCTACAGAGCTGTTGTTTGCTGTGTTTCTCTATTAGATTAGAGCCAGGAATGCTGTCTCCAGGTCAGTTTCAAAACACAGTCTGCTCTTTAACCACTGTGTTTGTTTTCTTTGCCCCACACTACGGTGTAACGCTCCATCATGCGACACCTCTGAGGTCAAGGATACCAGGCTACCTCATAACCTGGTAACCTCTGCGGTTAGAAAAATGTCTCGTTCATTAAGACCAGGTGCATTATAGTCTCGAAACCTGATCATAGGCAACAATGACTATAGGATCTGGTTTCAATGGTAGACTCTTTTGGCATAGAGGAGCTACGTCACTGCCTCCGTCACTACTTTATCCCCTTGAACAAAATACAAAATAGTAGCTAGCAAGATGGAGTTATTTTTAATGAGTGCATTTCACAAGTGGCTAGTTTGCATCCTACTTTCACTAAAACCTACAGTAAAGGTTTTGCCTGCAAACTTTGGTTTTGAATCACGACGTTCTGGCATGTCTGTCCCAGTGCCGCATGATTTTTGGGGAGAGGTGTCTGTCTGAAGAGGGTCCACCCCAATTTTTCCCCCTTATCAAAGTTGCCAAAAGAGACCTTATAGTCACTGTTGCCCAGGGTCGGGTTTTTGAGACTAAGTGCAGTAGGGAACGTATAATAACCAACCATTTGAATCATTTCCAGCTCTGCAAAGTTGTGTGTGTCATCTGGTTCATAGACAAACAACAGAAATGAATTGTAAATTAATTTCAGCTCTGGCATTTGGTAAGCTGGAGGTTGGGAGACATAATGTTGGGAGACAGAATGTTGGTGCGTGTGTGCATGCCTGCATAAATGTGTGTATCTGTGTGTGAGCGAGCGTGCGAGTGTGTGTGTGCATGCATGTGTGAGAGAGCTCAGGATTATGCAACCTAACCTACCAGAACCTTCTGACCAGAACTCATCAGCTGGTGGCATTGGGGCTGCTGGGGCACTGTGGCCAAATACATGTCCAACAAAATACATTTGAAAGGAACTGTTTTGCAGGGAACAGAACAGAACGCAGTCTGTGGAAAAGTGTCGAAGGAAAACGCAGGCAAGAGACTTAAGGGAGGGAGTGGGGACTGCATACTGCATAGGGTTCCTGGTGCAGTATTTTGGACATGATTTGGATATTGATGGCTTTTTACCTGGCCCAGACTCAATCAGTCCTGTGGTGGCCTCATCCAAATGGCAAAATGGATGGTTCTAGCACTGCAGAGAAGTCACTCTTACTGACTCTTTCAGTGTGCTCTCTCATGAAACCCTCTCAAATTCCTTACTGGTTAGTGATGCCTTACAATCAAAATGAAATGAATTGTATTGGTCACATACACATGTTTAGCAGATGTTATTGCGGGTGTAGCGAAATGCTTGTTCTTCGAGCTCCGACAATGCAGTAATATCTAACAAGTAATATCTAACTGTTTCACAACATATACCCAAAATACACGTACATCTAAGTAAGGAATGGATTAAGAATATAGATAAACTCAGCAAAAAAAGAAACGTCCTCTCAATGTCAGCTGCGTTTATTTTCAGCAAACTTAACATGTGTAAATATTTGTATGAACATAACAAGATTCAACAACTGAGACATAAACTGAACAAGTTCCACAGACATGTGACTAAGAGAAATGGAATAATGTGTCCCTGAACAAAGGGAGGAGGGGGGTCAAAATCAAAAGTAACAGTCGGTATCTGGTGTGGCCACCAGCTGCATTAAGTACTGCAGTGCATCTCCTCCTCATGGACTGCACCAGATTTGCCAGTTCTTGCTGTGAGATGTTACCCTACTCTTCCACAAGCACCTGCAAGTTCCCGGACATTTCTGGGGGGACTTGCCCTAGCCCTCACCCTCCGATCCAACAGGTCCCAGACGTGCTCAATGGGATTGAGATCTGGGCTCTTCGCTGGCCATGGCAGAACACTGACATTCCTGTCTTGCAGGAAATCACGCACAGAACGAGCAGTATGGCTGGTGGCATTGTCGTGCAGGAGGGTCATGTCAGGATGAGCCTGCAGGAAGGGTACCACATGAGGGAGGAGGATGTCTTCCCTGTAACGCACAGCGTTGAGATTGCCTGCAATGACAACAAGCTCAGTCCGATGATGCTGTGACACACCGCCCCAAACCATGACGAACCCTCCACCTCCAAATCAATCCCGCTCCAGAGTACAGGCCTCAGTGTAACGCTCATTCCTTCAACGATAAACGCGAATCCGACCATCACCCCTGGTGAGACAAAACCGCGACTCGTCAGTGAAGAGCATTTTTTGCCAGTCCTGTCTGGTCCAGCGACGGTGGGTTTGTGCCCATAGGCGACGTTATTGCCGGTGATGTCTGGTGAGGACCTGCCTTACAGCAGGCCTACAAGCCCTCAGTCCAGCCTTTTTTAGCCTATTGCGGACAGTCTGAGCACTGATGGAGGGATTGTGCGTTCCTGGTGTAACTCTGGCAGTTGTTGTTGCCATCCTGTACCTGTCCCGCAAGTGTGATGTTCTGATGTACCGATCCTGTGTAGGTGTTGTTACACGTGGTCTGCCACTGCGAGGACGATCAGCTGTCCATCCTGTCTCCCTGTAGCTCTGTCTTAGGCGTGTCACAGTATGGACATTGCAATTTATTGCCCTGGCCATATCTGCAGTCCTCATGACTCCTTGCAGCATGACTAATGCACATTCACGCAGATGAGGAGGGACCCTGGGCATCTTTCTTTTGATGTTTTTCAGAGTCAGTAGAAAAGCCTCTTTAGTGTCCTAAGTTTTCATAACTGTAACCTTAATTGCCTACCGTCTGTAAGCTGTTAGTGTCTTGACGACCGTTCCACAGGTGCATGTTCATTAATTGTTTAAGGTTAATTGAAAAAGCATGGGAAACAGTGTTTACACCCTTTACAATGAAGATCTGTGAAGTTATTTGGATTTTTATGAATTATCTTTGAAAGACAGGGTCCTGAAAAGGGGACTTTTTTGTTGTTGTTGCTGAGTTTACATATATGTCAAAGTGGCATTGGACTAAGATACAGTGGCATAGTATAGAATACAGTATATACATATGAGATGGGTGATGCAATATTTACACACAATTAAAGTGACTAAGATACCGTAGAATAGTATTGAGTACAGTTTATACATATGAGATGAGTAATTCAAGATACGGAGACGTTATTAAAGTGGCTAGTGTTTCATTTCCTTGAAGTGGCCAGTGATTCCTAATCTATGTGTCATGTTGGTATGAATGATTCGGGAGATCGGCGCTGGAATGCGTAATAGGGTTTTTTATACCCAAATTACAGCGTGCCGTGTAAAGGCACAGGGACGAAGACCAAACAAACACTATACAAAACACAGGGTTGAAACCCAAACAAAAGAGCGAGGAGTACCTCGAATAAATAACACAAGAGCACAATGATTAACACACGGGACGAGACCCATAATCATCTGCGCAATCCACAACGGCACAAAAGCCAAAACACACAGCACAGGTTCTCACACGCACCAACGGACATTGTAACAATAATCGACAGGACAATGGTAAACCAAGGACACACTTATACAATTACTAATCACTGGGAATAGGGGCCAGGTGTGCGCAATGAAAGTTCCGGAGGGTACCTTGTCACTATGTCTATTGGCAGCTGCCTCTGATGTGCTGGAGATGGCTGTTTAACAGTCAGTAGTGTAGTATAGAATATAATACAGTATATACATATGAAATGGGTGATGCGACATGTAAACGCAATTTAAAAGTGACTAAGATACCGTAGAATAGTGTGGAGTGCAGTTTATACATATGTAATGCTAAATACGGAAACATTATTAAAGTGGCTAGTGATCCATTTCTAAAAGTGGCCAGCGATTCCTAATCTATTTCTATAGACAGCCACCTCTGATGTGCTAGTGATGGCTGTTTAGCAGTCTGATGGCCTTGAGATAGAAGCTGTTTTTCAGTCTCTCGGTCCCAGCTTTGATGCACCTGTACTGACCTCGCCTTCTGGATGATTGCGGGGTGGACAGGCAGTGGCTCGGGCAGTTGATGTCCTTGATGATCTTTTTGGCCTTCGTATGACATCGGGTGCTGTAGGTGTCATGGAGGGCTGGAAGTCACTGAATACTGAGTACATAATAGTCTCTGCCTGGTACTCGTTACACGCTAGGCCTACTGTTGAGTTGTATATGTCAGAAGTAGGAGTTGCTTCTGGCCCTCTCACTAATTGACAGTAAAACAGAGGATGCCTTCTAATTGTATTTCCCCAAATTGAATCTGAGGTATTCAACACCTCACTGGGAGAAATACTGACTCCATTGTTTGCCCATGTTGCTGTCACTAACTCACAGCGTGGTGTTTGGACTATAGAGACACCAGATTCCCTCTGTTCCCCAATGGTTAATGTTGTATTGTCTCACCCAATGTCAACATGCAAGGAAATTAGGTCTAATTGCTAGACTGAGAAACAAGTAATTTACAGATAATGGCGTATGACTCTCATCCAGCACCCAGCTGGTTTAGATTAGCATCAGCCACAGAGGGCTGAGTTAGTGCACCTCTCTTCCCAAATGAAGACACAATTTGGGCTTCACACACAAGGCTAATTCTTAGCACGCTAGGCAACTGAGAAGCATTAGAGATGCTATACTCCTTCATTAGAGATTGTAAGGAAAAAAGTGGGAGAATTTAGTACAACATTCGTATGTTGATGGCGAAGCAAAGCTTTGGTCTTTCCAACCAGATGCTAACATTGCAGCAGAATGTACTGTGTCTTGGATGTGACCATGAGTAAAAGATCCTGAGGCCTTTTAGTACAGGTTATGGTGCAATGGTGGTTAACTTTGTACTTGTGCACATTCTCTGAGTCTGAGCAATGCAAACATTTTGCTAACAGCCATCCACTGGCATGTGAGGGAGGATAGGGCCTCATCATACTCACTCCAAGACCCAACTCAACCTATGTATATTGTTAGATCTGTGTAGTTCACAACCAATGAAGGCAGTGAAGGCTTTTGTGTGCACTTTGTACATTGTTTGACAGGCTGTCATTCAAAGGTATCCCTTGAACACAGTAGACACATTCATTGTAGATTCATTGTGCAGTTTATTTGACAGGTAGTCAAGCTATTAAAATATGTTTCTATGTCAGGTACAGCAATTCCTCTTTTTAAAATGTCATCTTACAGGTTCAGGTTCACTGGGCTAGTAAAGGGCCCCTGGCTCCCTCCAAGGGACTCCCACTGGTCTTGGATCAGGGCCCAAGTCTCACCAGTAGTGACTTTATCTCATGATGATCACCAGCCCGTCAGCTGCAGAAAATGGCCCTACACACATGCGCACGCACACACGCACACACACACACACACATCCCCCCTAGCCTCATGTCCATGTATCTGTCAGGAGCCTGATATATCCTCCCCCATCCCCTGTTCCCCCCATTCCCTGTTTCCCCCCATCCCCTGTTTCCCCCATCCCCTGTTCCCCCTAACCCCTGTTCCCCCTAACCCCTGTTCCCCCATTCCCTGTTCCCCCATCCCCTGTTCCCCCATCCCCTGTTCCCCCCATCCCCTGTTCCCCCCATTCCCTGTTCCCCCTAACCCCTGTTCCCCCATCCCCTGTTCCCCAACCCCTGTTCCCCCCGTCCCCTGTTCCCCCCGTCCCCTGTACCCCCGTCCCCTGTTCCCCCGTCCCCTGTTTCCCCCATCCCCTGTTCCCCCATTCCCTGTTTCCCCATAACCCCTGTTCCCCCTAACCCCTGTTCCCCCATCCCCTGTTCTCCCCATTCCCTGTTCCCCCCATCTCCTGTTCCCCCCATTCCCTGTTCCCCCATCTCCTGTTCCCCCCATTCCCTGTTCCCCCCATTCCCTGTTCCCCCATCTCCTGTTCCCCCCATTCCCTGTTCCCCCTGTTCCCCCATCCCCTTTTCCAAACCATCCCCTGTTCCCCCATCCCCAGTCCCCCCATCCCCTGTCCCCCCCAACCCCTATTCCCCCCATCCCCTGTTCCCCCTAACCCCTGTTCCCCCCATCCTCTGTTCCCCCCAACCCCTGTTCCCCCCATCCCAGGCGAGATTTGTTGAATTACAGCCCGAGGAGCAGCTAGCTGGAGCTCTTAGCTAATAAAGTCCAGACCTCGGAGAGACGCTAGCCCACAGTCTCCTTCTTTTCTATTGTCTTTGGAGGCAACCAACCATCCATCATGTGTCATTAAATCCCTGCGTGGCTCTATCACGTTACACTGCGAAACCAGGCCACTCGAGTAATATGAAATCAATAGAAATATGCATGGTGGTATTATTACCAAAATATTTTTCAAAATATGCATGGTTGATAACCTGAGATGAAGCTAAAAGCCGTTTCAAACCACAGACCCTCCGTCTGAAGCCTGGTCCTCTCATAGATGTGTTGACTGGTTGGAAGATCTCTGGGCATTGAGAAACGATGAGGCTTCAATGTCAGCCACAATGCTAGATTCCCTCAGCTGCAATGTGAATACACACCACTGTACCTTCTCTGTTACCTATTAAAATCATTGGTAAACTTTCTCAAGTTACTGTAACTGACCAAAAGACACCGCAAATATGGAAATTAACCAAGACCGAATAGTAGTCTCTTAAACAGTAACAGTCCGTGGGTAATGGTTACCACACATCGTTTATCAAAGACCTTCAATACACAGGCTTCCTGACATGTTTTTGGCCCTGAGCTCTGTGTGTGTGTGTGTGTGTGTGTGTGTGTGTGTGTGTGTGTGTGTGTGTGTGTGTGTGTGTGTGTGTGTGTGTGTGTGTGTGTGTGTGTGTGTGTGTGTGTGTGTGTGTGTGTGTGTGTGTGTGTGTGTGTGTGTGTGTGTGTGTGTGTGTGTGTGTGTGTGTGTGGCGGGGTATCAACACGGTTTGTGTTTGCCTCCCGCCATGCTGCAGGACTGGTCGTTTCGAGTTCTGCCTTGCCTTTAAAGGCCTTCCTACTGCGGTTGCTGCGGTAACCACCTTATTTGGACTGCATTCTCTAAAATTGAGTCTTGCGTTTTCATCCTGGATTCCAAAGCTCACACACAAAGCACTGATTATTCCCAAGCAGCGAACTGACTGCGGCTAAAAAAAAGGAGACAGCTCTTGAATGAATGCCATAGTTTTCTCATGAAGCCCATTGGTTGAGTTGGCATGTCAGTACTTGGTGTTACGAAGCCCAGTATGGACACAGTCTGTTCGATTAGCTCATCACATGGCTGGACACACGAGAGGTCAACTACCAATAACTATGGCGCTGTTGACGCAGTGTATAAGTAGGCATGATTCATAAACTGTGATAGTGTGAATTTGACTATGGAAAGCAAACAAGTGGATTTCAAGAATTATAAGACCTTGAGCGATGTACTTAATATATAATTGTGGACTCACAAAAGGAGAAACACTTTGTACATGCATTCCCACTAAAAGTTAATGGTGTGGTGTGTAACACAATATGTTAGGTCTGCCTTTACAAAGCCAGTAAACCATATGCTGCAGCTCTTAACATTCCTTCCAGATTGAGGCCTTGAGTGAATTACCATACATCGCCTTTTTGCAGACCATGTCCAACACTAACGCTCCACACACACACACACACACCATGTCCAACACACAAACAGCCACCCTCAGAACTGACTCACTCAACCATCCCTTTCCCAGAACACAGGAATGCTAGTTCTCAAAACACACTCATCACATTGCTTTCAGTTCAGCCTTTCTTCTGCTTATTCCATTCAGGAGTGGGACAAAAAGAGAGAGCAGCAAAGCTTAGCTTAATTAAATTCTACTCTGTCTGATGTTTCCAAATATGTCTGTGGATGCTGGCTGAGCTGCTAGTCCTCTGTCATGGTTGTTTATCGGGTTGGATCTCTGGCCAAGCCATTGGAACAGTTAATCAAGCTCTACTTTACTGTCACAATTGAAAAACAATTCCTGAGAAGCAGCATAAATGCATGTATTTATTTTGGCCACACAAACAGACTGCAGTTAACATTTCAATGATTCATTTTCAACAGTATATGACTAAAAATGGTCAGTAATTGATGTATGGAGGGGCACATCAGTAATGGCAGTAATGGCATCCTATTCCCTACATAGTGCAATACTTTTGACCAGAACACTACGGGCCCAGACAAATCCTATGACTTTATTTTGCAGACTTCTTTTTTCGTTCCACTTTTGAGACAACCGCTCTGAGTGGAAAAGCAGTTTACAACAGTCTGTAGAAAACTGTGGACATCAATTCAGGCAGAGGGCTGCTTCCAAAAGCCGTCTCAGAGACATCCACTGTGGCTAAAGCCTCATAACAGAATATTTAGAGTTATTTTAGGTCTATATGAATAGTTTTAATATACAGCCAAGGCTCACTGACGTTCCAATTCGTCGTCATAAAATGTACAAGACTAGCGTGCCCTCCTAATGAAATCAAAAGTCCTGCAAACCAGTTAGTATTAAAGGGCAAATGCCAATCAGAATCACAATGTGGAAAAATTCTTCCTGCTTCAGGCATGTCATTTAATTCTGGTTAAATTACATTACCAATTTATATAGAGGAAATTTGATAAAAGATTGGAAGACAGTGCAAATAAAGTTGACAATGGACTATGAAAGCTTGGAGAACCAAGGAATAGGCTTTATTTGGAACATACATTTTTGCTTTATTTTCTTTTTATATAATTACATAACAGAGGACAGGCTGCGTCTGAAATACAACCCTATATAGTGCACTACTTTAGACCAGAGCCCTGGCTAAAAGTAGTGCACTATATAGGGAATAGGGTGCCTTTTCAGACACCACACTAGTTTATAATGAGAGACATGGCAATAAATACAGTGGGAATGGAGGGTGGCTATAAGAACATGAGACATGGCATGGCACAATAAGACTAGCCCTACTGTATGCATCTGGTCTAATGGAATAGCCATTAGAAATTACTCTGCGCGATTTTAGGAAAAGAAATGGTGCAGTGACTTGTATTGAAACCTACCAAATGAGATGGACACTGGTTACTCTGAGGCTCACTCAATTGTATTGATATAAAAAAGGTAATAATTGGTCCTTTTAGGTTGGCAGAAAGCAAAGCAGTCGGTGAATTAATTCCTTTAAAAAGGATGATATGATCAGTAAAAGAAGTCTATGGGATAAAAAAAAGTGGAATGGTTGCAAATGCTACAAAGTTGGCTAAATTAATCTTTACTTCAGTGTCCCATACTTCATAATGTAATAGTATAAAAATATAGCATCTCCAACACTGTATCTCAGCACTTTATGCTTTAACTACAACAGCATGAACACTACTGCTCAAATGGAAGGAGAGTTGGGGAGGAGGTGGAGAAGGAACGCGCTCAAGACAATATTTATCTCTTATGCTTCAATAAAAAAAAATGTCAAAGATTAGCGAGGATAGCAAAAGACTTGCTCTGTTTGTCATCGATAAAATACACTGGTTTAATACTGCTCCGTCTAGCGGTCGTTGTGGTGTTAAGGTGGTGCCGGATTAACCTGGTCCCAGATCTGTTTGTGCGGTCTTGCCAACTCCTATGGTCTTTGGCAAGACAGCACAAACTAATCTGGGACCAGGCTAGTGCCGGATGGCCCCGGACAGCCCTAATAGTCGATTCCCTGGTCGATGTTGTTGTAGTGGGCCACGTCGCTGTAGTTGTCCTCTTCCTGATAAGCCACTGGGTACTCCTCCCCCTCTCCCTCCTGGAGGAATTCCTCTGCCTGATAGTCACTGTCGCTGATCTCAGAGCAGTTGGTGCCCGTGCCTTGGCTCCCGTTGGTATGTATGACTGGCTCGGTGGGTGAGCCGCAGTACTTGGGGTCGTACACCTGGCGTCCCAGGCCGTACGCACTCATGCCTTTCTGGGACGCCACCTTGTTGGTGCCCATCTGCAGGGAGATGGTGGAGTTGTCCACTGGATGCACCTGCTTATTGTCGAAGATGTCCCGACGCGTTCCCGGGCAGGACATACCGGCCTGGGGGGGGGAAGAGGAGAGGGAGAGAGGGCCAGGGAGGGGGTACACTTTAGGAGCTTTCCAGGAAAACAGTTATTGACTTGGATTGTCTTCAAGACAAACATACATATCATGTATCATCAACCATGTGATTATGACGATGTGCAATGAAAAGCCATGTGAAGTCTCCATCATATTGTACACTAGATCCCATTGCTCTCTGTTACATTCCCTTGGCTCTCTTGAAAGTAGCACTTGCTAGCTAGTTCCTTCCATTACATAGGTTGCATCGAGGTTTCAACAGGGGAAGTGGAGCCCTGTAAATGCATCAGTGTTCGTTCTACCCATAGACATTCACAGTGTTAATATACATAATTGATTATACCTGGCTGGCTCCTTTGTTGGTACCCATCTGCAGACTGATGGTGGTCTGGTCATAAGGCTTGTCTGTCTGGGACCTTGGGTCGTAAAGATGTCTTCTGGTCCCATATGCTGTCATACCAGCCTGGCTCGCACACTTGTTGGTCCCCATCTAAAATACACAGGAACATAGCTGAATAGACGTATTACACTTACATTTTAGTCATTTAGCACTTAGCACACACTCTTATCCAGGGCGACTTCACCTAGTTCGTTTGGGGATTAGAACCAGGTTACTGGCCCAATGCTCTTAACCGCTAGGCTACCTGCCGCCCCACATCTATTACCAGCGATTGAAGAATCAGATAAATAAGCTACATACAAAATCGTTAATTAAATCAGGATGATTTCCATTGGCGAGATATTGAAAAGGTATAATAATGAACACATTTTTTATTTTTTATTATATAGTCACATCCAGTAACAGAGCCCAACAACCTGTGGCTGTTTAAGCATCATCATGTCTTACCTGCAGTCCGATGACACATTGTCCAGCCTTGATCTTATCGTCATCAAAATGGCGTGTCTGTTTGTCTGCGTATTTCACACCAATGTCACACGATGTGTGCATGCCTTTGGTCTTTGCCTGTGGAAGAAGATAAGAATGTGGAAATATATTGATGCTACAAGTCCCTTGGAGAGAAGGAACCCTATCAGAATGTCTTGGTAACACTTTACAGTAGGTGTCAAAGTCTTTCTCCCAGGAGACACTAACTGTACCATAACATGTCTTGTATGTTTTAAAACATCTAAATAATATTCATAATTAAGGAAGTCTTTCTCCCCCCTGGGTATCACACTTACTATGCTAGCAAGGGAGAGCAATGTGCTCTGGACTTGGGTCATGTTGCCGTTCTCAAACAGGTCGTTGGCCTCGAAGATGTCATTGGGCTTCATGCCGTAGGCCAGGATGGCTTTGATGAAGTTGCCAAGGTTCTCCAGCTGGGGGAACATAACACAGGTTACAGATAGAAATAGATTGAATAGAGCTGGCACGATTCCCTATTATTGCTGACAAGACAATAGTATATTTTCTACATGCTACATTTCTATCAGAATGTTCTGTGACATTACATCCTCCTGATGGGCATAGCAGCGATTGGGGGGGGCTTTAGTATGAACATCAGGAAGTAATAACTCCATAAAGAAGGTGTGTGTGTGTGTGTGTGTGTGTGTGTGTGTGTGTGTGTGTGTGTGTGTGTGTGTGTGTGTGTGTGTGTGTGAAAGAGCCAGAGTGAGGAGAGAGAGCTGAAGGCTTAATGAAGGAGTCCACTTATTCTCCATGCACGACATATGGCTTACAGGTCTTAAAACGGTATTAATGAGCTGAACAGCCACTCTTTTGTCTTTGTGCTTTTTTTTTTTAAGTGTTCATATTATTACGGGAGATTGTGTACTCTAAACTCCATACATTGAGGTTTAGGTTAGCCTACCTTGTGCCAGTTCAGTTGTGAGTGGTTAATTTTCTTTATCGAGCCAGGTTGCAGTTTGTTTATCAACCTAAGAAAGAGAGAAGGTCAGTCTATGAAATCAAATCTGATTGATCGCGTACATATTTTGCAGATGTTATTGCGGGTGTAGCGAAATGTTTATGCATCTTACACACACATTCAGTTTAAAGTGTTCAAGTTCAATGTAAAAAAAATATAGATATAATTCTTGGAGGAAATATGCTGAGGACAATATCTGCAGTATTCAACTGTAATATAAAACAGACAAAATGCAAATCACCACATCAATCTTTGGATAGTGACTGGAGTGTGATTGATTACTCATATGTAAAATCCTAATCAGTCTCCACTCGGCAAACATTAGCTTTAGATCACAGCATAGTGTGGAGGGCGCCACACACACACTCACACACCAATGTCAACTCTCTGTCACCGACAGCTCTGCAGTAAACAGACACTTACTCTCCCAGGATGACTCCATCCTTTAGGCCCTTCTGGAAGTTCTCGCCAATGGCCATCGCCGTCACCTCCTCGATCCAGAACCGAAGCTCCTCCTCCTTTTGCATGTCATATTTGCCTGCGATCTGAGAAGGTGAAAGCACAGTGGCTTAGTAAAAGTTATCTCAGAACCTAGACAAACATCTTCTATGTTCAAGTCTGTATCACTGATCAAGCTACAGGTTTGCATGGCGTGTTTCATAATGTCCTTTGACAATGTAATAAAAACCAAAAAGTTTTCCCCATCGAGAAGATTGTAAGAAGTTGTTAGCAAGCTGGGCTTTTACAGGTGTGCCCCAAATGGCACACAATTCCCTATTTAGTGCACTACTTTTGACTAGAGCCCTGGTGAAAAGTAGTGCACTATAAAAAGAATAGGGTGTCATTTCAGCAGAGTAAGTACTGAGCTGTGGGGTAAATCAACAGGCTGTGACTGGGGGGGGGAGGGGGGGGGCTTAAAGCTCAAATGTTGACCTTCTGTCTGGAATAGCATAAAAGCCCAGACGTTTGGCTTTAAAATGTTGTGCCAACCAGACGTTTATTATTTTTATTTATTTAATGAGGCAAGTCAGTTAACCTCTACGGGATCGGTGTCCCCCCACACGGAATGGTTGAGCTAATGTAGGCTAATGTGATTAGCATGAGGTTGTAAATAACAAGAACATTTCCCAGGACAGACATATCTGATATGGGCTGAAAGCTTAGATTAACAAGAATTTAACTGCACTCTCCAATTTACAGTAGCTACTACAGTGCAAGAATACCATTACATTGTTTGAGGAGCGTGTACAGTTATGAAATTGAACATTTATTAATAAACCAAATTAGGCACATTTGGGCAGTCTTGATACAACATTTTGAACAGAAACGCAATGGTTCATTTTATCAGTCTCTGCACACTGCTGCCATCTAGTGGCCAAAATCGAAATTGCGCCTAACCTGGACTAGTACATTGTGACCTTTCGCTTGCATTTCAAAGATGAAAAAAACATGCACTTTTTTGTTCCTTTGTATTATCTTTTACCAGATCAAATGTGTTATGATCTCCTACATTCATTTCACATTTCCACAAACGTCAAAGTGTTTCCTTTCAAATGGTATCATGCATATCCTTGCTTCAGGTCCTGAGCTACAGGCAGTTAGATTTGGGTATGTTATTTTAGGCGAAAATTGAAAAAAAAAAAAAAAAAAGTTCCGATCCTTAAGGAGGTTTTAAGAACAAATTCTTATTTACAATGACGGCCTAACCCAGAAAACGCTGGGCCAATTGTGCGCCGCCCTATGGGACTCCCAATCACAGCCGGTTGTGAGACAGCCTGGAATTGAACTAGGGTCTGTAGTGACACCGCGAGCACTGAGATGCAGTGCCTTAGACCGCTGCGCCACTCAGGAGCAAAGTGATTTAGCTAAGTGATTCATGTAATATAGATTGTTGTTAGAACCTTATTGGGTCCAAACAAACAGTAAGGACATCAACCCTTCTAGTGAGTCCCAACGTTACGTCAGAAATGCTTTCAGATTCCCACGTCGGCTTCAAAGCCAGTGTGAGAAAAAAATATATACACAAATTCACCTGTTGTTCATAAGGGAGCCCATGATGCAACCCCGGTTTTCTGAGAACTAAAAGAGAATATATTTTTGAGACTGAAAGACACCAGCCCAAATGAAGTCACTTAAGGCCCTTAGTGTGGTCCGATGTAGTTTTTTCTAGAGCACATTAATCCTGGTCTATTGCCAGGAAAATAAATGACAATAATCTATTTATTGTGGTCTTGTATGTTAGGGACAGTCCGTTCTCCCAGGGTCAGCGCACTAAAATGCTGGGTAGCTAATGTGCACCAGGACACATCTCAGAGAGGAAGTGATGCTATGGGCATCATGGCATGGACAGTAGCCATCAGAGGAAGTGTGTGTGTGTGTGTGTGTGTGAATGTGAAGCCAATTACAATGGCATGCTCCTCTTCTTCTCCCACTGCTTCCTCTCCAATACACACACAAACACAACATGAGAAGTCAAGGGCTTGGAAACCTCCCCCGCTGGCTCTCTGGAGCATTTACCATGCTCAAGGTTTCAATTGCCAAACGCACACTACAGAACACATGCGGAAGCCAAAAGTCATTAAATGTAAACAGATTCACTGGATCTGCTAAAAATGGTAGGCCTACATTGAATGTGTTGTAATCTACTGTAAATGACTAAGTACTGTACTGTCAGTTACCCACAATTGAATTGAACAATGCCATGGAACTTTTCCAGGTCCTTTCTACAAATGTCAAACAACAGAGTATATTTAACTGTGCTTTGCAGCTACAGTCACCCATTAGTTCATATTCCATTGTAAACAAAAACATTGGCCTATGTCCTATAAACATGGGCTTTTCACAAGTGCATCTCACAGTTCACACGGAGTCAGTTAAACAAACAAACTCATCTCTATAATCTAGTCAAAGAGGAAGACCACAGGAGACAAAGCATCTTGCCTCCATTCCACTCCTCTCCCTTTCATTATAGTCCATTCTTTGGTTCACCTTTACTCTACAACTGTAGCTTATTCGCAGTGTGCTGATATTAGCTCTTTAGCACCACATGTTAATGCTGGGCTTCAAGAGGGATGCTATATGTAGGCTATGTAGCAATGTAAACCAGGCATATTGAAAGCTAATAAAGCCAATGGGGTTATGACAGCCTTTTAGCACTACTATGTGAGACGAAAGCTTGAAACCCATAAACTTGTAGCCAACTTCTTCCCCCCTATTCGGCAGAGAAAGGCTTGTTTTCGTTTAACTGCAGTTAATCACCACCCCCCCCCCCCCCACACACACACTAAATCCTGTCAGCTGGAATGTGAAGGCCGTCACCAGAAAGACATGCCCTCTCTGAAGCGGTGTACGTGTGTGTGTGTGTGAGAGAGAGAGAGAGAGAGAGAGAGAGAGAGAAACGAGGCCCTGTTCTCACATAATAACAGTCAAAGGCAAATCTTCAAACATCCCTCCATCTTGTAAAAGGGCCAAAGTGGTGTTCTAGTTGCAAGACATGACTCAATGAGAGGACTGGGATGGAGTGGAAGGGTTATAGAGGAACTTGTCCATCCCTTCTGAACAGCTTGACAGCACACTGTCATTTACAAAAATTCATCAGAGGCTTTTTGTGCCACTGACTGACAGCAGCTGGAAGCCAAACCATCACCCGAGAACACACAGAGCCCTCAGAGAGAAATCAGGGAGGATTAGAGAGGAGAGATTTCTCTTTCTTCACTTCTCTCCCAGCACAGCAGTACTTCTCTAGGAACACTGCCAACTCCCCCCAGTTCTCTTATGTCTTGGAGTCGATAAAAGGAAAGCTTCTGAGAAGAAATCTGGAAAGCTACATGGGCTAAACCCCACTGGAATTGAACCCCAGACAAGCCCGTCTTCCACAATCCAACACTGTAGCCCAAAGCATTTCCTGATGACGTTGCAGAACCTAGAAAACATCTGGACGGAGAAGAAAGTTTAAAGGGACAAAATGCCCCAGAAGTCCAACACGATCAATTCAATTTTGGCTAAGATACACCACTGTTTCGAGGCAATTGTTGTTTAAATCAATAACGTGTATCATCCAGTCTGGTATTGTTTCTCTTTGAAACAATTTCTAGTCAAAGGGAATTATATAGTCATGAAGTTCCTTACAAATCAAGTTATCGGTCCCATTTATACAATATCTTATAGAATTGAGGGCATCTCTAACAGGGAACTGGACAGATTCTATGACCAGAATGACCCCCACTTGATTAATTATTTGTTCAATCACACACATGACCAAGTATTGAACAAACAGTCCAGCTGGTATTCATTCATATTTAACCACTATCCGTTAGCTCTGAAAACTCTCAGTAGACCACATAATGTGAAGTGATTGGCCGTGCAATAAAATGTGTAGTGAACTAGAAATGTTTACATATGGTTTGGAGCCTTAATAAAACCAATCACTGCACTAGGCCAAATCCTAACTTGAGCCTTAATAAAACCAAACTTGAGACGTGGAAAGAGCCTCTGATGTTAATTAAGCAAGAAACCAACAATAACAAAAAGTCCAACAGAGTCAACAATCGTCCATTAAGTCTTTCACATGTTGTTACAGACAATAGTGTTATCACAAACAAAATAGGTGCACTAGCTAACATTAGCCTTCATCAAAGTTGAACATGTCAAGGTTGGTGAAACACCCAGTATCGATCTTGGGGATGTGAAAGTTTAAAAAAAGCTGAACAATGGTTTCAGGAAAAGGGCTCAGTTTCTGTTCACCCCAAAACAGCATCTCAGGGGTTAACGAGACAAAACAAAGAATTTAGGAATCAGTCTCACTGTGAAAAGAAAATCCAGCCTGAACCATTGCAGGGAGGGAATTGTCTCCTGTCAGCAAATAGCAGGGGAACACTCCATCCCCCAACACTTGTCCCTGCAGCGCTCCCCCCACATTGGTAGTAATGGTATTGTGTTTTACTATTAAAAAAGGACGGGGGGGGGGGGGGGGGGGGGGGTAAGACAACCCCACAATAACCAGTCCTCCACCACATATCTGGGTCATGTTCATTTGGCACCAAAGCATAGAAAACAGACAAACATGGAGGGACTACCTGGACTTTTGAGAAGGACTACCTAGACAAATTTTTCATGTACTGTTTCAAAGTGTTTTTCTATGTTGTGCCCTACAGAACATGATTATGGTGTATTAAGACCACCACCAGCCAGACTGCCCTGTTCTCCTAATTCCTCTCCCTAGCCAGGGAAGCCTGAGTTGGGCCTCATTCAGCCAACACCTGGCTCCTATCCAGGGCTCCCTGCCTGCTCCAGGGCCACTAGAGAAAACACACATTGAGGTAGAGGAGAGCAGAGGAGCTGGACAGAGCTTGCATTGTTGTGTGTCTTGTGGTTCCAAGACTGCACGTCTGCAATCTCTTTCCTGCCAAAGATTCAGCAGAGATATATAACCAAATTCTCTGTTTGCTTAAGGAACCAACAACTCGCCCACCCAAAGACTTCAATGGAGGGGAAAAACAAACAAGGCAGATTCAGACCTACATGAATGGCGAGGCTTTGCAGCCCCACTATCTACGATCAACTATTTTAGCAAGCATGTATTAGTGAGTAATCAGATAAATGTGATCTCCTATCAGACCCGGCTGGAGAAAATATCATATTTACTACTGAAACCCTTTGGGTGAGAAACAAACGGAACATTATGTTGTTTTTTTCTGTATGGAAATCTTTACTTCTGAAACCGTCGGGCTGAAATGAAAACAAACTCAACATGAAATTCTCAGGAGGGCTATAGGCTACTTGGTGGCAACCCAATGTCTTCTGACCTCATTAACACGACTCCCTCTTTCACACAGCACCGGATTCAGCTAAAGCTCTACCCTAACAAGAGCAGTCAAACTCTAAGTTCACGACCCTCCAACTGCTGTAGGGAAGATATAACAGATGTGAGTTCATGTGCTCCCAGGCTCCAGAGGGAATTCCTGCTCTATTTTACAAACACTTGAGAAGTCCCAGCCAAAAAAAACACCAGTTAGTCAGTCAGTCAAACATTTGGTCAACACTTCAACCTGAGTGGCGGTGACCCCTTGGAAAGCACTGCTGGCTTGTTTGATTACAAATAACTAACATGGTGGTTTGACTTTCTAAACAATATGGGCTGAAGAAAGTAACTTTGGAACACACGGACTGTTCCAAACATTCAGCTTTAGCTTTTTCTTTTTGTCTAAAATAATTCAAGCGAGAAAGGACAACCTGTATCCTTAATTTAAAGTGCGTGTGTGTGTAGTTGAATGACAGTTGCTGCTCATCTTTCGACATTAGCAAGCATTTACATTGGAAACTAAGCTGCTTTCCATTTCCCCCCTTTCAGAATGCACTGAATATTTATCACAATTAACCCTCAAATAAAGCATGCGTGTTGACAGCCACCCTGGAAAATATCAGAACGCACACACGCATTAGAAGAACGAGAGCGAACATCATTTTAATATTTTCCCGGCTGAGCCAGCGTTTGGCTGTACTAGTATCGCCCATCTGATCCTGTCAAGGTTCAAGAGATTACCTCACCTGAAAGCTTTTCATACCACCACAATGTGAATGAAAGTACAAACATAAACAGGGGCACTTAAGCAGTAGGTACAGCTAGGAGACATGACGCAGTAGCCTAAAACTGTAGCCTGTCTTGAACCACTTTATGGATCAGATGGACCACAACAGAGAGACAACAGAAACTGTGCTAATTAAGGAATGAGGTGGTCTGGTCTCATTAAGGCATGAGAAACAGATGGTTTGAGGCACAGGATTTTAACTCTGCTTGGAACCACAGCTTAATGAACTTACACTCGTAATAGCCCATCTTCAGGCAGAGAGAGACCTCTCAAAATGACAAAAATCATAGTCCAATAGGAGAGCGAGAGAGACACTAAAGCTCAGTGAATTAGAGATCTTTCAGATTGGGTTGTTTGTTGCCAGTTTCCAGGTTCCAGTTTCTCACGTTCAGGAAGTGTGGCAATGTGAGACTAGGGGATGTTGGTAATAGAGAGGGATCATTGAGGAATTCTAAGCATCTCTGACATGTGACTTCCAAAGAAGCCCGTACAATACGGGTGATTGCATGTATAGTTTTCTCCAGTTTCTGCAGTCTGTATTTAATCAGAGCTTGATAAATTTACAATCTGCTGGAGTGTTTGACAAATTCCTGACTTACTGTGCCAAAAGTTGACATAGAAATCTGTTACTTGAAAGCCAGCCAGTGCAAGGCTATGTATAAATGGACTGTGTAGGCTACACTAACACCACTGTGTATGTTTGTTGATGATCTCATCGTTCTGCAACACACTTAAATACAGTAGCCTAGATTCCACTGTGTTGTTCACAAGTTTTTGTGCTCCTGGTCAATTTCTCCTCAAGGTTTGTTTAAAAATATCCATTATCATCCCTCTCTAACTGGATTTTCACATCATTGGCCAACAATAGGCTATGACAGCCTGCTTATCTTTTATCAGGAGAGAGAGAAACCTTGGCTGGCTTCTGGCACCACTGCTATCAATTCAAACCGAGACAGGGCAGATAGAAACTGTACACGAGACACAGTTTCACATAAACATTACACACGGGCCTGAGTAGGCTATGCTCCTTCGGCCTTGACTGTCCTGTTTCCGATGGATAGGCTGATGGACGATGTCATGATTCAGTCATTTCCTACAGAGGGACAACTTCGGTAGCCTAGGCCAATGTGTTATAAACCAGTGGGACATCAAATCAAATTTATTGGTCACATACACATGGTTAGCAGATGTTAATGCGAGTGTAGCGAAATGCTTGTGCTTCTAGTTCCGACAGTGCAGTAATATTTAACAAGAAATCTAACAAATTCACAACGACTACCTTATACACACACACAAATGTAAAGGGATGAATAAGAATATGCACATATAAATATATGGATGAGCGATGGTCGTGCGGCATAGGCAAGATGCAGTCGATGGTATAGAATACAGTATATACATATGAGATGAATAATGTAGGATATGTAGACATTAAAGTGGCATTATTTAAAGTGACTAGTGATACATTTTAATAAAGGTATTAAAGTGGCCAGAGATTTGAGTCTGTATGTTGGCAGCAGCCACTCTATGTTTGTGATGGCTGTTTAACAGTCTGATGGCCTTGAGATAGAATCTGTTTTTCAGTCTCTCGGTCCCCGCTTTCATGCACCTGTACTGACCTCGCCTTCTGGATGATAGCGGGGTGAACAGGCAATGCCTCGGGTGGTTGTTATCCTTGATGATCTTTTTGGCCTTCCTGTGACATCGGGTGCTGTAGGTGTCCTGGAGGGCAGGTAGTTTGCCCCCGGTGATGTGTTGTGCAGACCGAACCACCCTCTGGAGAACCTTGAGGTTGAGGGCGGAGCAGTTGCCGTACCAGGCGGTGATACAGCCCGACAGGATGCTCTCGATTGTGCATCTGTAAAAGTTTGTGTTTTAGGTTATAAGTCAAACTTCAGTCTCGAGGTTGAAGAGGCGCTGTTGCGCCCTCTTCACCACGCTGTCTGTGTGGATGGACCATTTCAGTTTGTCCGTGATGTGTACGCCGAGGAACATAAAACTTTCCACCTTCTCCACTACTGTTCCGTCGATGTGGATGGGGGGGGATGCTCCCTCTGCTGTTTCCTGAAGTCCACGATCATCTCCTTTGTTTTGTTGATGTTGAGTGAGATTTTCCTGACACCACACTCCGAGGGCCCTCACCTCCTCCCTGTAGGCCATCTCGTCGTTGTTGGTAATCAAGCCTACCACTGTAGTGTCGTCTGCAAACTTGATGATTGAGTTGGAGGCGTGCATGGCCACACAGTCATGGGTGAACAGGGAGTACAGGAGAGGGCTGAGAACACACCCTTGTGGGACCCCAGTGTTGAGAATCAGCGGGGTGGAGATGTTGTTTCCTACAATCACCACCTGGGGGTGGCCCGCCAGAAAGTCCAGGACTGGACCCAGTTGCACAGGGCGGGGTCGAGACCCAGTTTGGAGGGTACTATGGTGTTAAATGCTGAGCTGTAGTCAATGAACAGCATTCTTACATAGGTATTCCTCTTGTCCAGATGGGATAGGGCAGTGTGCAGTGTGATGGTGATTGTGTTATCTGTGGACCTATTGGGGCGGTAAGCAAATTGGAGTTGGTCTAGGGTATCAGGTAGGGTGGAGGTGATATGATCCTTGACTAGTCTCTCAAAGCACTTCATGATGACAGAAGTGAGTGCTACAGGGAAATCATCATTTAGTTCAGTTACCTTAGCTTTCTTGGGAACAGGAACAATGGTGGCCATCTTGAAGCATGTGGGCACAGCTGACTGGGATAGGGATTGATTGAATATGTCCATAAAACACACCAGCCAGCTAGTCTGCACATGCTCTGAAGATGCGGCTAGGGATGCCGTCTGGGCCGGCAGCCTTGCGAGGGTAAACACGTTTAAATGTTTTACTCACGTTGGACATGGTGAAGGAAAGCCCACAGGCTTTGGTAGCGGGCAATGTCAGTGGCACTGCATTGTCCTCAAAGCGAGCAAAGAAGTTGTTCAATTTGTCTGGGAGCAAGACGTTGATGTCTGCGACAGGGCTGGTTTTCTTTTTGTAAACCGTGATTGACTGTAGACCCTGCCACAGATGTCTTTGAGCTGTTGAATTGACTCTACTTTGTCTCTATACTGACACTTTGCTTGTTTGATTGTCTTGCGGAGGGAATAGCTACAATGTTTGTTTTCGGTCATGTTTCCAGTCGCTTCGCCATGATTAAAAGTGGTGGTTTGTGCGTTCAGTTTTGCGCGAATGCTGCCATCAAGCCACGGTTTCTGATTAAGGAAGGTTTTAATAGTCAGTGGGTACAACATCACCGATGCACTTGCTAATAAACACGCTCACCAAGTCAGTGTATATGTCAATGTTGTTGCCTGAGGCTATCCGGAACATATCCCAGTCCACGTGATTCCGATTGGTCAGACCAGCGTTGGATAGACCTGAGCACAGACGTTTCCTGTTTTAGTTTCTATCTATAAGCTGGGAAAAACAAAATGGAGTCATGGTCAGATTTGCCGAAGGGAGGGCGGGCTTTGTATGCATTATGGAAGTTAGAGTTGCAATAGCCCAGAATGCTACCAGCTCGTGTCGCGCATTCGATATGCTGATCGGATTTAGGAAGCCTTGTTCTCAGATTAGCTTTATAAAAATCCACAGCTACAATAAATGCAGCCTCAGGATATATGGTTTCCAGTTTACATAGAGTTCAGTGAAGTTCTTTCAGGGCCTGTTGAGGTATCTGCTTGGGGGGGGGGGGGGGGGGGGATATACACGGCTGTGAATATAGTCGAAGAGAATTCTCTTGGTAGATAATGCGGTCAGTATTTGATTGTAATGAATTCTAGGTCAGGTGAACAAATGGACTTGAGTTCCTGTATGTTGTTATGATTACACCATGAGTCGTTAATCATAAGGCATACACCCCCGCCCTTCTTCTTACCAGAGAGATCTTTGTTTCGGTCAGCGCGATGTGTGAAGAAACTGGGTGGCTGTACCGACTCTGACAACATATTCCGAGTAAGCCATGTTTCCGTGAAACAGAGAATGTTACAATCTCTGATGTCTCTCTGGAAGGCAACTGGTGCCCTAATTTCGTCCACCTTGTTGTCTAATGCAGTGTCATCAACTGGGCGATCATGATCGACTGGTCGATCTTCAAGGCATTCCTAGTTGAGCAAACATTACTGTAGAAAAGCCAATGATAAAGACTTGCGCTCCTTTTTGTTTGAGCTGTTGGAGATAGGTGCACTTGATTCAGAAGCCCCGTGCACCGGGTAGTCAGTGCTCCCATTTTGAATCATTTAAATGTCTGAAAAGACAAACTCCGCCTACCAGGCAGACCGGGAGATATGTGGCCAATCGGATACCTGAAATCACTGTGCCTACAGTTTTCACAACCCCAGCCAAAACAAAACTTGATACTAGCTCGGCTCCCGAGTGGGGCAGCGGTCTAAGGCACTGCATCACAGTGTTGCGGTGTCACTATGACCTGGGGTTCGATCCCAGGCTGTGTCACAACTGGCCGTGACCGGGAGTCCCATAGGGCGGCACACAATTGGCAAAGGTCTGGGTTAGTGGAGGGTTTGGCCGGGAGGGGACTTTACTTGGCTCATCGCATTCTAGCAACTCTTTGTGGCAGGCCGAGCACCTGCAAGCTGACCTCGGTCGTCAGTTGAACAGTGTTTCCTCTGACACATTGGTGCAGCTGGCTTCCGGGTTAAGTGAGTGGTTTTTAAGAAGCGCAGCTTGGCGGGTCATGTTTCGGAGGATGCATGACACGACCTTTGGTGCGGCTGGCTTCCGGGTTAAGTGAGTGGTTTTTAAGAAGCGCAGCTTGGCGGGTCATGTTTCGGAGGATGCATGACACGATCTTGTCTCATCGCAGTAGCTGCGATGAGACAAGATCGTACTTGGATAACATGAAATTGGGGAGAAAAAGGGGGCAAAATTACACCATTGTTCTTTTTAAAATATCAAATAATTTGATGCTTTGCCTACGTAAGATTCATAACTTGTAATACATTGACCAAAGAGAGTGTCAAAGAATACAGCAGAGATTCAGTTTTTATGAGTGAGTTCATGTCTAAGTGATTTGAGGAAGTGACTTGCTGTTTGGGGCAAGTTTCTCAAAAATGTGAAATCACAAAAAAAGGTGTCTTTTACATCAAAAATTTAGATTTGGTGGTTACATTTCTCTCATTTATATGGGCTGCCATTTGGCTGAAACACAATTTCAGGATTGCGGCTTTAAACCAGGGCCCGACCCCGGTAATTCACCCCTCATTGCATTTGTTGTTCAAGTTACACTAAATAACCTGTTATAACATCTCTGACTGACTGAGACAGCTGTACAGTTACAGTGTAGCCCCCATTGCCACATTTAAATGTGGGGGCATAGCCTACCCATTGGCCCTATGCTGCAGACTCTAATGATGTCAGTTATCAGTGAGCTGGCTCATTTGGCTCAGGTCAGTTAAAACAGCAGTTTATTTGGCTCCTAAAATGGCTATTCGTTCAGTAATAACCAATCTCTAATGTAAAACCTACAAAGTTGCCTAGCATTATGTCAGATCTTGACATGGGAGTTCAAATAGCCTACAGCTTTACCGGACGAAATTATTAGGTGGCCTGAAGAAAAAAACGAGAAAAAAAAAACAACGCACTGCATAAATGTGTGGACCAGAAAAAGTCTCTAACCTTACTATTGTTCCTGCAGTGAGAAATTACAATATTCAGAGAATGTTTTTATAACTTTTCTGCAATTAATCGTTATCTGGAGATAAAAAAAAGCAGTAGTAATAATATGGGAGCCAAATATATGGCTCTTTCACAGACGCGATTC
Organism: Salmo salar; assembly: GCF_965601325.2. Taxonomy (NCBI): domain Eukaryota; kingdom Metazoa; phylum Chordata; class Actinopteri; order Salmoniformes; family Salmonidae; genus Salmo; species Salmo salar. The sequence goes on from NC_138309.1 coordinate 14,546,500, forward strand.
GGTTCCTGACGTTAACTGTTTAAAAAAAAAAAAAAAAAAAAAATAAAAAAACATTCGAACGAACCATCACTAGCGAACTCCTCCCTGTCCCACTGCTACAAACAATACATTGGGCTTAGTTGGCTTGCACTCATGCTACTTCCAGTGATTGTTTTTACTTAAGTGTTGTTTTCAAAAATAGTTGGTAAACTTTTAATTAATGTGTGAAACTTGTTTGTTTTTTTTCGTCTAAATTTCTATAGGGGTCAGTCCCATATGAAAATGGCCCTTGTAGCCTATTAATCATAACCAAAGATGATCTGCCATACCAGTGCATCAAACTATTAACAAGGACGACTCACATGTTCAACTCTGTAGCTCATTTTAGTTGGTTCAGTTGGTCGGCAATAATTTACAAACCAAAATGTCGTTATAAAAAAACAAACAAATTATTTACTTTTTAGTTCTTTACTCACTTTGCTTTTCACCTCTGCTGATAACCCGTAGGCTGGTCCCTTATTGAATGAAGTCATATTTGTTTTAGATTTACAACCAAAGTCAATATCCACTGCTACAAAGTAGCAAAAACGATTCCTTTCGGTTACTTTGTATCACACAATGAACAGCGTAGTTCGGTGTCCCGTTCAGTCAGTCCAAAGGAGGAGTTTAAATCCGTGCAAATGTGTAGACTGTGAGTATCGCAGAGGCTGGTCGGACTAAAACTTCTCGCATCAATACCTCATTTTTGTTTGGAAAAAAATTCGCAAGACCATTGACGGAGCCTTCCGAGCCAATCAGAGGAGGGGATTCTACATACCTCTCTCCCCATTGTTGGAGGCTGCTACTGTAGCGCATTTCTACGGAAGAGAATGATGCTAGTGATTTTACCAGGCACAAGCTATCCTATGTTATCTGTTTTTACTGTCCATTTGGTTTGACATTTGATGTCTGATGATGTTGTTGTGGCTACAAACTTCACTGATTTACACTGAAAAATGACTGCAATTAAGCACAGCATAGCCTATAATACATATTTAGGTAAGTAATAGGTTTCATTTAATTGTTTGATGATTTGTAGGCTACTAAAAGAATCCAAACACTGATTTATTTACTTACGTTCCCTATAATAAGCATATATTGATAAAACTGATCTTGGTGCCTCTTATTGATTGTATCACTGCAGCCTTACATGCTTGTAAAATATCAAATTAATTAAATCTTGGCTGGCTGCCATGCATTTTATTGGCGCAATAATTTGCCCCCTGAATAATAGCCAGATTGCTACACACTGAAAGTGTTGAGTCCGCAAATTGTCCTCCTTCCAAGCAACACACACACAGCACACACACACACACACACACACACACACACACACACACACACACACACACACACACACACACACACACACACACACACACACACACACACACACACACACACACACACACACACACACGCACCCACACAAACATCTATCTTCCTATTTCACTCAACCTTTGTGGTGTGTATAAAGGGACCCTGTTTGAAAGTATGCCATTTGTCAGTGTAAGGTTCTCAGGTAATCCTCCAGAACAGAATTGGTTTCACAAGCTTCAACACTCAACCTGTTCAACTGGTAAAGTAGCTGGGCAGTTATATCCTTCTGCTTCCATCCTGGTACAGTCACTTTTAAAGGCAGAGTGCAGTCAAAAACATGATTTTTCTGTGTTTTATATATTTCCACACTATGAGGCTAGAATAATACCTTGAAATTGTGAAAATGATGATAATGCCCTTTTAGTGTAAAAGCTGTTTGAAATTACGGCCTGAAATTACGGTGACATCACTATGCCGTAAATTAGTTAATAGACCAATAAAAAAGAGAGTGCCAAACCTCTCTGCCAATAACAGCAAATGTTCACCCTCTGATAGGCTCTAAATTCTAGCGACCTATGAAACCAGAAGTTGACCCCTCTCTGAGGATAGGGGTCACAATAAAACAGAATTTAGACAGCATTTAATGCCTTAAGTGACATTCATCAGGCTAAGGCCGATGGCTGTAAATCAGCTATAGGCACTTTAAAGTGATAGAGACGTCTAGTCCATGGTTCAATCTGGCCTTACAAGTTGTCTTATGTTTTGACCAGGGCCCAGGCACTTGGAGGCAGATGGAGAGAGAACAGAAAGAAGGATGAGCATACACTGAATGTACAAAACATTAAGAACACCTTCATAATATTGTGTTGAGTCCTTTCGGTGATGGTCCATACACACAGAAAACTGTTGAGTGTGAAAAACCCAGCTGCATTGCAGTTCTTGACACAAACCGTTGCACCTGGCACCTTCTACACTACCCCGTTCAATGACACTTAAATATTTTGTCTTGCCCATTCACCCTTTAAAAGACACACATACATAATTCATGTCTCAATTGTATCAATGCTTAAAAATCCTTCTTTAACCTGTCACCTTCCCCTTCATCTACACTGATTGAAGTGGATTTATCAAGTGACGTCAATAAGGGATCATAGCTTTCAACTGGATTTACCTGGTCAGTTTAGTGTCTTGTCTTTGGAATGGGACAGATTGCTACGAACCTCACAGAGGAACGTGTCTATGTCTGTCTATTGTTTGTCCATTGAACATTTAAATATAGAAGTCATTCGCCTTATCTTTGGGTTAAGCATTTTCCACACCTTGAGCGTATTCACAATTTTTGTTTATTTTTGCCCATTTCAACTGGAAACCATTACAGTAAGGTACTTAATTTTTGCCCAGCAATGATATTGAGATAAAAACAGCTGCATTGGACCTTTGATGTATTTTGATGATCTATTCTCAAGTCCTTTAGCATGTCACGGTCAAGCTTCTAAAAGGGTCAGCTATACAGTACCTTTCCACGTTGTAAGAGGCCAGAGTGGCATTTGTTACTGACCCACTTGTGTCATCCTCATAGAGGTCAACTTAAAAGAGCTCTGATTTCAAAAGATATGGTCTGTGTGTGTGCTGATTCAGTGACATACCTCAGACATTGCCTCTCTTCTGCTGGGTCTTTGAGGTTAGCAGTCCGTGTAGCCCATGCATGTTCCAAGACATATTTTCTATGTTGTCGAGATCCGTCTCATCATAACGTAAGGCCTGCATGTCTTTACCAGCCTATAGTGATTTATTTAACTCAGACAAGGCGCGCCCAGCCCTACCTTGTCTAATGTCTGGTATAACCTGATGATGACTTTGATAACATGAATGTGCAAATACAGACATGAATGCTCAGCTTTCAAATATATATATATATATTTTTTATCTAAATGAGACTAACCTGGTCAAATAAAATAAATACATGCTGCAAACATCTTAAAAAGCTCTCTAAGTTCGATCACTTCACCTTGTGTGTGTGTGTGTGTTACCAGGCCGAGTGTGTGTGTGTGTGTGTGTGTGTGTGTGTGTGTGTGTGTGTGTGTGTGTGTGTGTGTGTGTGTGTGTGTGTGTGTGTGTGTGTGTGTGTGTGTGTGTGTGTGTGTAGGGGCTCCTATTCCCATTGGTGTCTTGATGTGGGTTATGATGTGGTCTATGAGTTAATTTAATGGCAGATGCTGCATGCTGCAAGCCTTTAGGTTCATGTATAATTCATGGTTTGAGATGTATGGACTCGGGCTATGACAGTGGTTGTGCCCAGTGCGTTCTCAGCAGGAACAAGATGTCACACATCCATGACCATATTAGGTTGAATGAGTTTGTGCTCGTATCTGAACGTAGGGATGGACTAAACATACAGAGTTCTGAAAATGTGTCAACTTGCTTAGTCTCAATGTACACTGCTAAAAAAAATAAAGGGAACACTTAAACAACACAATGTAACTCCAAGTCAATCACACTTCTGTGAAATCAAACTGTCCACTTAGGAAGCAACACTGATTGACAATCAATTTCACATGCTGTTGTGCAAATGGAATAGACAACAGGTGGAAATTATAGGCAATTAGCAAGACACCCCCAATAAAGTAGTGGTTCTGCAGGTGGGGACCACAGACCACTTCTCAGTTCCTATGCTTCCTGGCTGATGTTTTGGTCACTTTTGAATGCTGGCGGTGCTTTCACTCTAGTGGTAGCATGAGACGGAGTCTACAACCCACACAAGTGGCTCAGGTAGTGCAGCTCATCCAGGATGGCACATCAATGCGAGCTGTGGCAAGAAGGTTTGCTGTGTCTGTCAGCGTAGTGTCCAGAGCATGGAGGCGCTACCAGGAGACAGGCCAGTACATCAGGAGACGTGGAGGAGGCCGTAGGAGGGCAACAACCCAGCAGCAGGACCGCTACCTCCACCTTTGTGCAAGGAGGAGCAGGAGGAGCACTGCAAGACCCCTGCAAAATGACCTCCAGCAGGCTGTGTCTGCTCAAACGGTCAGAAACAGACTCCATGAGGGTGGTATGAGGGCCCGACGTCCACAGGTGGGGGTTGTGCTTACAGCCCAACACCGTGCAGGACGTTTGGCATTTGCCAGAGAACACCAAGATTGGCAAATTCGCCACTGGCGCCCTGTGCTCTTCACAGATGAAAGCAGGTTCACACTGAGCACGTGACAGATGTGACAGAGTCTGGAGATGCCGTGGAGAACGTTCTGCTGCCTGCAACATCCTCCAGCATGACCGGTTTGGCGGTGGGTCGGTCATGGTGTGGGGTGGCATTCCATGTGCTCGCCAGAGGTAGCCTGACTGCCATTAGGTACCGAGATGAGATCCTCAGACCCCTTGTGAGACCATATGCTGGTGCGGTTGGCCCTGGGTTCCTCCTAATGCAAGACAATGCTCGACCTCATGTGGCTGGAGTGTGTCAGCAGTTCCTGCAAGAGGAAGGCATTGATGCTATGGACTGGCCCGCCCGTTCCCCAGACCTGAATCCAATTGAGCACATCTGGGACATCATGTCTCACTCCAGCCACCAACGCCACGTTGCACCACAGACTGTCCAGGAGTTGGCGGATGCTTTAGTCCAGGTCTGGGAGGAGATCCCTCAGGAGACCATCCGCCACCTCATCAGGAGCATGCCCAGGCGTTGTAGGGAGGTCATACAGGCACGTAGAGGCCACACACACTACTGAGCCTCATTTAGACTTGTTTTAAGGACATTACATCAAAGTTGGATCAGCCTGTAGTGTGGTTTTCCACTTTAATTTTGAGTGTGACTCCAAATCCAGACCTCCATGGGTTGATAAATTGGATTTCCATTGATTATTTTTGTGTGATTTTGTTGTCAGCACATTCAACTATGTAAAGAAAAAAGTGTTTAATAAGATTATTTCATTCATTCAGTTCTAGGATGTGTTATTTTAGTGTTCCCTTTATTTTTTGAGCAGTGTACATTATCCAATTTGAAAGACCATGTGTTGTTGTCAGGACATAAATAAGTACAATTTGGGGTTTGAGACCCTACCAACTGTCTTTTATTTAACCATGAAAAAAGTATTGGAAAGCCCTGTGCCAAGTCTCTACTGTTATCGACCGAGAGAGATTTAGCAACGTGTATATTTGTCACACTGACATTCTGAGATAAGACTTAGAAATAGCGGAAACTTCAACAGAATACAGCAACAGAATACAGACTTTTCCCTTTCTCTGGGCCAGTAAAACTCAACGTCTCCATTATAGTCTATGCCCATTCTAGTTGTCACGCCTGCTCCCGCTCTTCCCCCCTGGCTCTCAAACATTACGCACTCCTGCCACCATCATTACGCACACCTGCCTTCCCCCGTCACACGCATCAGCGATTATTGGACTCACCTGGACTCAATCACCTCTGTCGTTACCTCCCCTATATCTGTCTGTGCCCCCACTCTGTTCCCGGCTTCAGCATTGTTTGTCATATGTCCTTGTATTCCCGTGTGCTGACACTGTTCCTGTCTTGTTTCATGTCTGTTCCTGATTAAATGTTTTACTCCCCATACCTGCTTCTCTACTCCAGCGTCTATCCTTACAGAATGCTGAAGCCACCAAACAAAGCATTGGGGAGTGGCTTTCCGGTTGGTGGTGACGTCGGGTTCGGGGACCTCCACCGATGGAACCGGGGATGCCTAAGCCAGCTTGTCCGGCTGTCACAACCTATCTGGCTCGAGAGGTTTCTTACCCCAGTTGGCTCGGAAGGCGCCCTTTCCACGTCAGGCCTTAGCCGGCTCGTTAGGCTGCTCCACCTCCGCCGGATCATCGGGCTCCCACGCCTCAGCGGGATCGACAGGCCTTCATGCCTTAGCCAGATTGTCAGGCTCCTATGCCTCAGCCGGCTCGCAAGGCTCTCACGCCTCTGCCGGTTCGTCGGGATTTCACGCCTAGCCGGCTAGTCCAGCGCCCCTGCCAGCCCGTCAGGCTCACCCAGGTGGGACGCCGGGTCATGACCCTAGATGGGAGGGTACTGTCACGCCTGCTCCCACTTTTTCCCCCCTGGCGCTCGATGGCGCCAGGCTCCCCAGCACTCCTGCCACCATCATAACGCACACCTGCCTTCCCCCGTCACGCACATCAGCAATTATTGGACTCACCTGGACTCTGTCATTACCTCCCCTATATCTGTCTGTTCTCCCGCTCTGTTCCCCGCTTCAGCATTGATTGTCATATGTTCTTGTATACCCGTGTGCTGACGCTGTTCCTGTCTTGTTTCATGTCTGTTCCTGATTAAATGTTTGACTCCCTATACCTGCTTCTGTACTCCAGCGTTGGTCCTTACATGAACCAGAACAACCAGGAACAGGAAACACATCACAATGGATTTGCACAACTATTCATCTCAGACCCCAATTACATTATATACTGAACAAAAATATAAACGCAACATTTAAAGTGTTGGTCCCATGTTTCATGAGCTGAAATAAAAGATCCCAGAAATGTTCCATATGCACAAAAACATTAAATCTCTCATGTTTTATGCACAAATTAGTTTACATCCCTGTTAGTGAGCATTTCTCCTTTGCCAAGATAATCCAAGTCTGGCATATCAAGAAGCTGATTAAACAGCACGATCATTACACAGCCTTCTGCTGGGGACAATAAAAGGCCACTCTAAAGTGTGCAGTTTTGTCACACAACACAATTCCACGGATGTCTCAAGTTTTGAGGGAGTGTGCATTTGGCATGCTGACTGCAGGATTGTCCACCAGAACTGTTGCCAGAGAATTGAATGTTAATTTCTCTACCATAAACCCCCTCCAACGTTGTTTTAGAGAATTTGGTAGTACGTCCAACTGGCCTCACAACGGCAGACCACGTATAACCACGCCAGCCCAGGTCCTCCACATCCGGCTTCTTCATCTGCGGGATCATCTGAGACCAACCACCCGGACAACTGATGAAACAGTATTTCTGTCTGTAATAAAGCCTGTTTGATAGGCCGGTGCCTGACTCCCCAGTGTGCCCCTACCCAGACATGTGAAATCCATAGATTAGGGCCTATTAAATGTTTTTCAATTGACTGATTTCCGTATATTAACTGTAACACAAAAAAAATGAAATTGTTGCATGTTGCTTTTAGATTTTTGTTCAGTATAATTCAAATGCTCCAAAGACAACAGCAATCTTTGCTTTGAAGCGTTTGTTGTCTTAAAAAAACGGTCCCTATAATTAAATATCAATGACTATCATTCAAGGAAGTGTTTGGTTGTCCGTTTCAGTCACACTTGATGCAAGCACACAAATATGCTTTTAATTTGCTCTTCCTGCCGTGCAGGATGGAAAGGTGTTATTAGTGAGAGAGATGTACAAGTAAAACATAATGTCAAAGAGTACGGCTGAAATAAAACCTATCCTTCCACAACTCTGAAGACAGAGCTCGTCCTTTTCATTTTGGCAAGAGTATTAATTAAATGTGCATAAAACTTTTCAAAAATTTCCCTCATAATACCTGATGTTGTTCATTGATAGTACTACGTGGCATGGTTATAGGACCCTTGTTCAGAAATACTAATATGCTGTCTTGCATCTGTCTTTATACTGGGTTCCTCTCACAATGACAGCTGCTTTATCACTACACAGCAATACAAACAGCTGGTTCCACTGTTCTGTCTTTGACATAATGTTTTGGTGTGTTCTCTCTGTTCCTCTTCATCAGTTTTAATTCAAAACCAGAAAGCTGAGGTTGTGAAATAGCTTGATTAATTCAATGGTAGTTAGCTTACACCAACACCTCACTCAAGTCAGCTATAGCTAAATATATTTTGTATTTCTTCACACTGTTCTCTGTACCATAAATGAAAGTGACATTACATAACACATTCCACTTATCCGAAGCATCTTTACATAGTAACTATGTATAGGGCTCTATGTTCCAAAGTCTTTCCATTGGAGTTGTAGAAAAATGTCCGTCACAGTATGTCATTCAAGCAAACTATTAAGCATTTTTTTTTCAGAGCAAAGTGTTCCCATTTGTAACATAATGAAAAAGTTGTATGAAGTCTGAGAGGGTAGAGGATCTTCCCACAGAGGGACAGGCTCTCAACTCTGCCGATGCTTTCGATGTAGACAATCAGGACCATCTTCAATCCCAGGATAACTCCTGCATCGCACAGGGGGACGCAGGTCCCTGAGCTGTTACACAGCACCTGAAACAACAAAGAGAGCGAGAGCGAGAGCGAGAGAGAAAGAGAGACAGATGTGAAATAGAATGGTAAACGCAGCAATCAGGCTGGTTCCATCAGGCTAGGTTATCAAGGTGAGAGTGAGTAAGTAAAACAGAGGGATGAGCACATGTTCAAACACCATGACACTCCAAACCACTCACAAGCCCGCAAAAATCACCAAGTCGCACCTCCACTCCTTCTCAGCTCACTCTTGAGAAACAGAATGTGCTGTACTCTGCTGGCTCTGGATATACAGTCAGGAGGGAGGGATGGAGGGAGATGGAGATTTCGAGAAAGAGTAGGGAGATGGAGTAAAACTGAGAAGAGCGAGAAAGAGGAGACATAGATCTGGGCCTATAGAGAGCACCTTCGTGCCTAAAGGAGTCTGAGAAGAAAAAGAAAAAGAAGAAAAGAAAAATAATAGGAGAGAGAGAGAGACAGAGAAAGAGAGGATATAGAACTATGGAGACTCCATGCCTTGTGGGCTGGAGGAGCGTGAAGGAGTATGGTCTGGGGAGTAGGGGAAGGAGGAGAAGAAGAGAGTGAAAGAGGGGGTAGGGCTAGGAGAGAGTGAGGGAGTAGTGTTTGGGGAGTAGGGGAATTACAGGAAAGTAGACAGACAGACGGCTGTGGAGACACAGGGCCGCAGGGTCTGGAATATACATCATACAGCTCTCTCTCTCATAACGTTGGCTCTCTCAGCACAGACTTAGTCTGGGCACACACACACCAACCAACACTGTAATATCCTCTCCTCTCCACACACACCGTCATGGAAATCAAGTCATACTGGCACTACAATCATACTGTCATTAACAGGGTTGGGGGGCTGATAATACTTGAATTATTACTACTGATACAATCAGATAACTACTGTTATTTACCAAAAATGGCATAATTTATACAGTAACAGTACTAGAAGTACAATATCTCATATTAATACAGGTATGATTGATAACCATGCCTGACATCAGCATATTTCATATGTCCTCACAGCTCCAGTTCCTAGCATTAAGTTCAGTGTCAGCCAGCAGTAAAGAGCTGAATAGCTGACTCTACACTCTAGCTCAAAAGGTTATATAGCTCAGAGCCATGAGATCTGAGAGTGTTTGCTCTCAGCTAGGCCCTAATTGGGAAAAACACTGTCTCCATCTGTCATCACACAGTTGCAAATTTGAGTGGAAGTAGAGTGAGCCTTCAACACAAAATAAATCAAAGGCTAGAGGACTCAGTGCCAAGTGCTCTGTGCCCCCTCCCTTCACCCTTCTGTACTGTACCTAAGATACTGGATTCACTGGTGGTGAATTGATTGAGAAACTGACCAATATTTGCTGGTGGTTGCAATGAAATTCTATGTTTAACTACTACTCCTGTACACTTGGATTATTGCTGCTTTGTAAGGGAAACCCTCAATGTAGGTCAGCGTTCCATTTGGAAGAAACCTATTGAGTGAAATATTCAGTCAAAAACTTCCCCTTCCCCCAAAAAACTTCCCCTACTGTTCTGTTCATACATCATGTATTCCTGAAAAAAATTCAGTGGCCTTTGCTGGGAAAGCTTCTTAGATTGGGCTATGTTTGGGCATTTCTAGAATTGGAATCACAGTACACCTCACATAAGAAGAGTGTTGGCTCTCTAAAGCCTTTCTTTTGTAGCGCTGCATTCATAAACCTGACTGGAACATTCCTAGCATGCTTTCCCTGGCACGGTGTGTGTGTTGGCACCGTGGGGTTTATACCATAGGCCCACTGACTATCCCTTCTTCTGTTGTGCTCTGTTCTGGGAACAGGAATGATTCAGCCCCGCTACACAACCTTGCTGAGACCTAGAATGAGCAGAACCCGCACATGATGTCCATGACGATCAGCTGCATGACGTCAGACCACATCCACGCTAGGCACACCTGTTCATTTGTTCAAGGCCCATAATTTGTTCAGTCGACCGACAGACAGAGAGGTACTAATTGCACTTCACATCTGAGTGAGGTGTTCCTGATGCATCACAGGTTGAGGAAGAGTGTTCTAGAACGGGAGAGAAGTCGCATACCTGGTAACATCATCACAACAAACACTGCACCAGGCATAGGCCTATAGTCAACAATACATTGAGCAATAGAAGGTGAGGCCTCTGTCCGTCTGTCTATCATCAGTTGTAGTCATTTTCTGATTCACTGTCTGGGGTAGATGGGGTGAGTCACCAGACAGCAGACTAGACTGTCTACAGGTGTTAAAAACTGTTATAAGAACTACCAATTACTGTCTGACATAAGAAACTAGATCTGGACGTTACGCCCGCTATACTGACTGTACTAAGCTGTCTGTACGCAGTAGCTGAGTCTAGCTGGTGACAATTCAAACCAGAGTGAACATACAAGTAATTGCCAAAATAAAGGAAACACGAGTGAATTAAGGAGACAAAGTATATTGAAAGCAGCTGCTTCCACACAGGTGTGGTTCCTGAGTTAATTAATGAATCAAAACATTAAAATCAAATCACACTAAATTGTATTATTCACATGCGCCGAATACACCTTATGATGAAATGCCGAATACACCTTATGATGAAATGCTTACTTACGAGCCCCTAACCAACAATGCAGTTAAAAAAAATATGGATAAGAATAAGAAATTAACAGTAACAAGTAATTAAAGAGCAGCAGTAAAATAACAATAGTGAGACTATATTCAAGGGGGGGTACCAGTACAGAGTCAATGTGTGGGGGCACCGGTTAGTTGAGGTAATATGTACATGTAGGTAGAGTTATTAAAGTGACTATGCATAGATGATAACAACTGAGAGTAGCAGCGGTGTAAAAGAGGTGGGGGGGCAATGCAAATAGTCTGGGTAGCCATTTGATTATATGTTCAGGAGTCTTATGGCTTGGGGGTAGAAGCTGTTTAGAAGCCTCTTGGACCTAGACTTGGCGCTCCGGTACCGCTTGCTGTACGGTAGCAGAGAGAAGTGTCTACGACTTGGGTGGCTGGAGTCTTTGACAATTTTTAGGGCCTTCCACTGACACCGCCTGGTATAGAGGTCCTGGTTGGCAGGAAGTTTGGCCCCAGTGATGGGCCTTATGCTCTGAGGCCGAGCAGTTGCCATACCAGGCAGTGATGCAACCAGTCAGGATGCTCTCGATGGTGCAGCTGTAGAACCTTTTGAGGATCTCTGGACCCACGCAAAATATTTTCAGTCTCCTGAGGGGGAATAGGTTTTGTCGTGCCCTCTTCACGACTGCCTTGGTGTGCTTGGACCATGTTAGTTTGTTGGTGATGTGGACACCAAGGAACTTGAAGCTCTCAACCTGCTCCACTACAGCCCCGTTGATGAGAAAGGGGACATGCTCAGCCCTCTTTATCCTGTAGTCCACAATCATCTCCTTTGTCTTGATCACGTTGAGGGAGAGGTTGTTGTCCTGGCACCACATGGCCAGGTCTCTGACCTCCTCCCTATAGATTGTCTCGTCATTGTCGGCGATCAGGCCTACCACTGTTGTATCATTGGCAAACTTAATGATGGTGTTGGAGTGAACAGGGAGTACAGGAGGGGACTGAGCATGCACCTCTGAGGGGCCCCTGTCTTGAGGATCAGTGTGGCGGATGTGTTGTTACCTACCCTTACCACCTGGGGGCAGCTCGCCAGGAAGTCCAGGATCCAGTTGCAGAGGGAGGTGTTTAGTGCCAGGGTCCTTAGCTTGTTGATGAGCTTTGAGGTCACTAGGGTGTTGAATGCTGAGCTGTAGTCAATGAATAGCATTCTCACATAGGTGTACTTTTTGTCCAGGTGGGAAAGGGCAGTGTGGAGTGCAATAGAGATTGCATCATCTGTGGATCTGTTGGGGCGGTATGCAATTTGGTGTGGGTCTAGGGTTTCTGGGATAATGGTGTTGATGTGAGCCATGACCAGCCTTTCAGTTGGTCAGCGCATGCTCGCAGTGCACGTCCTGGTAATCTGTCTGGCCCTGCGACCTTGTGAATGTTGACCTGTTTAAAGGTCTTACTCACATCGGCTGCGGAGAGCATGATCACACAGTCTCCCGGAACAGCTGGTGCTCTTATGCATGTTTTAGTGTTATTTGCCTCGAAGCGAGCATAGAAGTAGTTTAGCTCGTCTGGTAGGCTCGTGTCACTGGGCAGTTCTCGACTCTGCTTCCCTTTGTAGTTTCTAATGGTTTGCAAGCCCTGCCACATCTGACGAGTGTCAGAGCCGGTGTAGTACGATTCGATCTTAGTCCTGTATTGACACTTTGCCTGTTTGATGGTTCGTCTGAGGGCATAGCTGGATTTCTTATAAGCTTCCGGGTTAAAGTCTCGCTCCATAAAAGTGGCAGCTCTAGCCTTTAGCTCAGTGCGGATGTTGCCTGTAATCCATGGCTTCTGGTTGGGGTAAGTACGTATGGTCACTGTGGGGGTGACGTCATCGATGCACTTATTGATGAAGCCAATGACTGATGTGGTGTACTCCTCAATCCCGGGACATACTCCAGTCTGTGCTAGCAAAACAATCCTGTAGCTTAGCATTTGCTTCTTCTGACCACTTTTTTATTGATCTAGTCTCTGGTGCTTCCTGCTTACATTTTTGCTTGGAAGCAGGAATCAGGAGGATAGAATTATGATCAGATTTACCAAATGGAGGGCGAGGGAGAGCATGGTATGCATCTCTGTGTGTGGAGTAAAGGTGATCCAGAGTTTTTTTCCCTCTGGTTGCACATTTCACATGCTGATAGAAATTTGGTAAAATTGATTTAAGGTTCCCTGTAATAAAGTCCCCGGCTACTAGGAGCGCCACCTCTGGGTGAGCGTTTTCTTGTTTGCTTATGGCGGAATACAGCTCATTCAATGTTGTCTTAGTGCCAGCTCAGTTTGTGGTGGTATGTAACCAGTTACGAAAAATACAGATGAAAACTCTCTAGGTAGATAGTGTGGTCTACAGCTTATCATGAGATACTCTACCTCAGGCAAGCAATAGCTCGAGACTTCCTTAGATATCGTGCACCAGCTGTTATTTATAAAAATACATGGTCGGCCGCCCCTTGTCTTACCAGACGGCGCTGTTCTATCCTGCCGGTGCAGCGTATAACCAGCCAGCTGTATGTTGATAGTGTCGTCGTTCAGCCATGACTCCGTGAAGCATAAGATATTATAGTTTTGAATGTCCCATTGGTTGTTTAATCTTGCGCGTAGGTCATCGATTTTATTCTTCAAAGATTGCACGTTTGTTAGCAGAATGGGAGGAAGTGAAGGTTTTTTTCGATCGCCTACGAATTCTCAGAAGGTAGCCCGCTGTAACGCCCTGGCCATAGAGAGGGGTTTTTGTTCTTTATTTTGGTTAGGCCAGGGTGTTACATTGGGTGGTCGTTCTATGTTCCTTTTTCTATGTTTTTGTATTTCTTTGTTTTGGGCCGAGTAGGGTTCCTAATCAGAGGCAGCTGTCTATCGTTGTCTCTGACTAGGAATCATACTTAGGCAGCCTTTTCCCACCTGTGCTTTGTGGGATCTTGTGTTTGTGTAGCTGCCTGTGAGCAGCCCAGAACGTCACGCTTTGTCTGTATTGTTTTGGTGAGCTTTCATATTTATTAAACATGTGGAACTCTAAGCACGCTGCGCCTTGGTCTACTCCTTTAGACGATCGTGACACCCGCTCTCTGACCCCTTTCTCTCCACCTCCTCTTCATGCAAATCACGGGGATCTGGGCCTGTTCCCGAGAAAGCAGTGTATAATTCGTGTTGGGCTCGTCAGACTCGTTAAAGGAAAAAAAGGATTCTGTCAGTCCGTGGTGAGTAATCGCAGTCCTGATGTCCAGAAGTTACTTTCGGTCATAAGAGACAGTAGCGGCAATATTATGTACAAAATAAGTAAAACAATAAGTTACAAACAACGCAAATAAACGAACAAAAAAAAACACAATCGATTGGGGACACGTAAAACGTAAAACCATAAAACCATTTTATCAAAAAAATTCCATCGTGCTTAGGGTCATGTATAAAAATGCCCAGTTGCCCATTACTTTGGTTATCATGGCTAGAAGAAGAGATCTCAGTGACTTTGAAAGAGGGGTCTTAAAGGAGCATAGGGGGTTTAAAGGATGTGTCTCAGTCACCAGATCTCAACCCAATTGAACACTTATGGGAGATCCTGTAGCGGTGCCTGAGACAGCATTTTCTACCACCATCAACACCAAATGATGGAATTTCTCATGGAAGATGTTGCATTCCTACAATAGATTTCCAGGAATTTGTAGAATCTATGCGAAGGCACATTGAAGCTGTTCTGGTGGTTCTGGTGGCTCGTGGCCCAATGCCCTATTAAGACACTTGATGTTGGTATTTCCTTTATTTTGGCAGTTACCTGTATATCTTTGGCCATTTTCGGTGTAGAAAGTTCTAAATAACCGTACCTCCTCCTTTCAATACTATCAGCCTCAACAAAGACAGTATTGTTCATAATTGAGTGTAGAGAGCGATAGATCTGTGGATGTAAGACCGGAACCGAAATTAAGCTCCAGAGAAAAATAGATTCATGAAAAGAGTTGGGTTGAGTCAGTGGGTTTATGAGTTGGCCCGCCACATGCCTTCTCCTCTCTTCCCCCCCACAGACAGACTAGATGCATTAGATCGCTGACTTGCTGACTGTCTCTCTGATAAATCGGCGGTTTCCACAGCTGTTTGACGTAAATGTCTGTGAATGCTACTTTTCTATTATTATTATTTTTGACAGCTGGAGTAGAGACGGGTTGGGTTACTGTGGAGATGGGGAGATGTCACAGAGGCTCTGTTTGAACAGATGGAACTGGTGGTTCCAGTGAAATACTGACCGACAGTGAATAGGGCCCACATTCAATCTATAGATGCCTGAAAGTTTTATATAAAGGAGATAAACAGCAGAGAATGTTGTTACTAGTAATTACAGTGTTACCACACAGGTATAAAAGCAACCTAATGTAAAGGGTTACCTTTTATTTTAGGCAGAGCACAAAGATCCCGAAAGAAATTGCTTATCCGGGGCTACCAGCAAAGTTTCAACAGTAACCATCTGAAACCAACTTATATGGATACATTTAACACAGACAGTGGCTCATTAATGTGTTGTGCAGTGTCTAGTATACATACATGAGCTAATATCCACACATTGAATTTCTGAGGTCCAGCTTCTTCTATATTCCAGCATGCTGGCCCTGACGTGTTTGGTTAACAATAAATCCAAAAGCCTGATTAGAGTCCATGTCAGTACCTTTAAATATAACATGAAAGCAGAGGAAAAGGGAGTGATGGTAGGATCGTATTCTTGGTCGGAATCTTTCAAGAAACAACCAAATAATCCATTCCATTCTCTAACCTTACAGTATTTCCTAATATGGTTAAGATGAACCATATGGTGTTCCAGCACTGGAGCGGAGTGGAGTGGAGTGGAGTGAACATTCAGGGGGAAATCAAATGTAGAAAAGCTAAGGCTGGCTTTAGCTTAGCCTTAACAGAAGCTACTGTACCTAACAGCTCACACAGGAATGCCAAGTACTGGGAAGGTGGATCCTTGGTCATGGTCATTTGGTTTGGTTCAATGTTTGACCTTCAATCAAAGCCATTGCACTAGCCATTGCACTATATAAAATATATAGTCTTCCACTATTCTTGGTTCTCCCAATTGTTTTCCAGTCATGGAAAAGTTGAGTGTCGAGAGGATCTAATTGACATATGACCTAGTCTGTTGAGAGGTAGGACCTAGGCTATCTGTCACTGCTATACGTGATTAGGATTAACATTAGCCACCTATCCGAGTGTTACTACAGACTGAGCCATGGTTTGTTGGTATGTCATTTCACCTTTAGACCAGGTGAGGTCATTGTCATATGGGGAATTCAATAAGACACCTGATTGTAAGAAAGGTGTAAACCTGGCCTCTATAAGAACTGCTTCCAAATAAGAATACATTTCCTTGTCTGAAACCGGCCTTGGGAAAACACTACTTACATCAAAATACAGCCCAAATTTATTCTGGAATGCATTATGTAACCAAGTTTATTCTAGCAAAATAAAAGTATTAATACACCCCTTTGAGCACACTTCAAACCTCTCACTGTGAAGAAGCTGTCATCTTATTGGATTGTGCTGACACATCTGGGGAAGGAAACAGGGGGGGTGATGGGGTGTGTGTAGGAGTGTGATCTCAGAAAAATGCCCTTTTATGGCTAACACATGCTTAACAACCTTCCCCTCTCCTTACAGAGACCCCCACTCCCCCTCTCTTCCCACCTGCCCAGCACCCTGGCCTGACCCCACACTTCACTGTGATTCCTCCCCAGAATGTCTCCTGCCTCCACTGTGAAACCCCCCTGCTTCCTGCCACCACTCCCACACAGACATGCTCATGTTTTCAGCATTTTAGTTATTCTCAAGAATGGATCCTGTTAGTGCTGACACAAACACTATATGCTGGAAGGAGAGAGGGAGAGTGTTGAACAGAGTCGTAAAACTTTGTATGTACTGTACATCCCTACAGTATGAGGGTAATAAACTCACGCTCTGCACCACACCCCTTTTTTCCCTTCCTCCCTCTCTCCCACCATTCATCCCTGTTGTCCAGAGCAGAGCTGCAGTTAGGCTACAGTCAGCTGGCTGTGAGGAACCAGTCAGGTCCTGCCACATCCTGTGAACAAGGCCCTTCTCCCTCTGTCCGGCACCCAGCCCCCACCATTACACAACACACAGAGGGGGAGAGGAGACGGTAGAAGAGAGGAATGGAGGAGGGGTAGAGAGGGAGGAGAGAGAAAGTTGGAGGTCCCGGTTTTTCTGTTCAGTCCTGTAAAAACCTCCCACCCAACTCTATCTATTTTTCCCTTCCTCTTCTCCTCTCTCTCTCTCTGTCTCTGTCACTCCCTCTTCCCCTTTCTGTCTCTTTCTCTCCCTCCCTCAATCTGAGAATGAGTCTGAGTTGAGTGAACTGGTTTCCTCTAAGAAATTGACCTAGACCACTGAAAGGCCCATGAATCATGAATATGTAATTAATCTTACAGTACAGGAAGAGATTTTACACAGCCACTGGGAGGGACTTTTGACTGGAGAGAGGACTGAAAGCCAATAAAATGTTTAACATTGTAGATTAATGCTGGCAGACAAATGTTGATAGTGATGTGGTAGCAAAGGAATCTGAAAATTACAAGTTGGGAAAATGGTACTACAACCTGGTCCCAGATCTGGCGCGATTATATTCTATTATGAATAAAACTTCCATGTCTGATCTGAGAGTGAATACCTAGAGTACTATGTCAGACCTGATTAGGCTATATGATATATTATATTATGATTCAACCTACCATGTCTGGCCTGAATCGAAGAGAGAAGGAATACACCAGGGCGTTCAGAGTGGTGACCACAGAGGAACTCCAGGACTGACAGACCTCAAGGCTACGAGGGATCCTCTGGATGGTAAACTGATGGGGGAGGGAAGTGATGAAATGAGTAGGCTCAATTGATAGGACAAAGTAAGCTAAAATGATACAAGTTACAGCAGGGACAGGTACCACAAGCAATGCTGAATACACAGAGCTAAAGATACAGCCTCTCTATGGTAAGTATTGCTGGGAAATCTTTACACCGAATAAAGAAGGGGTCGTCTCCATCCGCTGGTGAGAATGGGAATTGCACTGAGATCTCATGTCAATGAGATCTAATTATTTATTATTTTTTATTGGTATACTTTTTTGTTTCTTTTTTGTTTCATTGGTTTTCAACCTTTTTTTAATTTCTTTTTTTATTATGAACACAACAAATACAAAAATATATAAACAAGAGTACATAAACCTGTCAGGGGTATTACATATCGAGTACATTTTCAATTTGTCAAAAAGTTTTATGTTGCATATTGCTTTTTTGTTTTTACATTTACTGATCATTTCAAAAATAATATTTAAATTCTATCTTAAATAATGTGAAAAGGGGTTTGTTCTCTGCCCACTTAATTTTATGGATAAAGAATCTTCCATGAAAGATAAACAAATTAACAATGAAAGTTAAATCAGGGTCCATATCATTTGGTTCAAAATAAAACATAATATCAGAGTCTCAGATTAACATTAATAGTCGTTTCTTTTAAAATAAAATCTTCTAACCCACTCCAAAATCTTCTGACATAAGAACAGTCCCAAAATAAATGGTCAAGAGTTTCTAGGTCACAACCACAAAATACACATTTGTTATCAATAGCTATTTTAAATCTATGTATAATTCTATGAATGTAGATTCATAGAAGATTTTATGAATGAGTAGATTCTGTGAATGAATTTGTATGATACTTCTTTCACCTTATTAGATATGCAATATTTGCCAGCCAACAACAAGACTTTATTCCAGTTCACTTGTCCTAGGGCTGCATTCCAGTACATTTTAGCAGAGGGAATAGTAACATCTTGACACAGTGGTCTTATATGCACTTTATGACATTTACAGTTTAAAATGTCGATTCCTTCTAGTTGTATTGAGGCTACAAAATCCTCAACAGTTGCACTTGGAGAATTGTTATATTATCCTAAAAGAAGAATAGCACCTTTAGGGTCAGCTCAAACAACAATTTCATGTCAATGAGATTTAACAACATAGATGAGTGAATAGAACTGGATTTACAAAGATCACAGCAATGAACAACTTTGTTAGGTAAGCTATTGTAAAAATAAAGGCTTCATACTTCAATCAAAGTTTTGAGAAAACGCATCTTATTAAAGAAACTTTCCAAACACGGGTCTTTTGTAGACCCACTTTCTCTCTGCTTGAACCTCGTGTGAAAATAAAAGTTCTGCACATGCGCCATATGTGGACAAAAAAAGGAATAAATTGTGGGGGACCTATCGTGTGACTGTGTGAATCTCTACTGTAGCTGTAATTCGATACCCATAGGATAAAGCGCATTGGGAAGGTCGGCTCTTTTTACTGACTCGAATCTTTTCGACTCGTTCAGTCAAAATAAAGAATCTTTCGACTCATTTCGTTCATTTGAGTCAATAATGCCCAGAGCATGCAGGACCCCCTACCGGCGAACGATAGAATACAAACTCGAAAGAGTCATGATTCTACCAGCCTCTCGTTCACCACAGGGGTTAATGAACCTGTCATTTGTGACGGAGACTTGTAAACGTATGCTTTAAACGATGTTCATGTTTTAGACATACAAATAAGATAATTTCTTGATACATTTGAAACGAGGTCTAGTTGTGGCTGGAACCGGACAAGACTGTGAACGACTCTTGGCGGAATGCATTGCTTGACTGCGGTGAGGGTGATAAGTAGGTAAGACTCAATTCTTCCGCTGCTCTCTCCTTCGCCAAATACTTCTCACATTGCAGAGAAGAAACGTCCGTGGGCGTGGCGTAGCGTTTTATCGGAACAAGGAGTCTGGGTAACCAGGCAAGGTGATAACAAAGATTATGGAGATACTGACAAGATACCTGTCTCCGCCCTAACAATGGGAGTCGTTGTACACAAAGCGGTACGGTGGGCTGTCTAGCTCCCGTCTATACTTTCTTTATATTGGTGCATATATCTCATTGTTGAAACCCTTTTTTGAATATTCGATGAAGGTTGTTGACGTTAACCACCTGTATTCAATGGAGAGAGATGCTTTGCTACTAGCCTCGTTTCATGAATAGCCAGGGCCTGGGTTTAAACAAACATCTTCTCTTTTCAGGAAGAGAAAAGCTCAATTAATAGGGGCAGAATAGCAAAGTCAATTTTTTTTATCTCTTCGAATATTATAGGCTGCAGCTCAGCTTCAGGATGTCATAGAGAGGAATCAATATATCCCCATATGCATCGGAGTCACGTCTTTCGCAGGCATAGCTTGTTGCTACCATAAGGCATCACCGAGTTAAGCATTGTTATAGAACGCTTGATATCATTTGGATACGTTTCATTTATTTAAAGCAAACAGTAGATATCCTTTTTGCCATTTTCTTTAACAGCCAATTAGTCCAATACTGTCGCATGCACTGATTAAATACCTCCGTGTCTGGGAAGGGTTTGGTTTGTTTGGTTAAAACCAGGGCTCGATGGTTTTAACCAAACCCTTCCCAGACACGTATGTATTTAATCAGTGCATGCGACAGTATTGGACTATTTGGCTATACCGAAATCAACAACTGCCATAATTGTGTCTGTCAAACAGGTAGGCTTAACACGTATTTATTGGAATAGGAAGAAACAGGCTCAAATTATGTAATTCTATGATTATGCCAATAGACAATGTTGGTGCGTGCACATCTGCATCGGAGTTACAATCACTATGCAGCCAACTGCCTATAGTAGGAAACCGAGTTTCTTATGAACAATTTGTCACCTGTTATCACACATGGCATAATCCCACAATTGTTACTGTAACCTCGGGTGACGTCAACCGATTGAAACGCTATTAGCGCGCACCACCGCTAACTAACTAGCCATTTCACATTAGTTACACTCACCCCCCTTTTGACCTCCTCCTTTTCCCCAGCAACCAGTGATCCGGGTTAACAGCATCAATGTGGCGCATTGGCCGGGAATCGAACCCGGGCCTCCCGCGTGGCAGGCGAGAATTCTACCTCATTTCGTTGGAGCAGTGTAAAATAAGCTTTATGTCAATGATCCAGCCTTAACGATTTTCGTTTATTAACATATCGAATGTGAATTTTATTAACATATCGAATTTGTCCAACATCAGTTTCAGCATTTATTTATTTTGTCTCTAAAACGTGGCCTCTTTCCTCTTCTGTTTTTTCCCCCCAAAGTTACCGGGATGTCATGTGTCCTACTTATATCAATACACTTGTAACAACTTAAGTATTACGAAACTTATGTTCGATCAATTAAACCTCACGTAGCAAAAAAAGCCATTCATTTCTGTTGGCCAAATTCGACACTCATTGGACATCCATACAAAAACTCCTTGCTTGGTGGGAGAAACAACGAACAAACGCCACCTGCTGGCGGGAGACCCATTTTCCGCCAAATTGGGCCTCTCTCTTCCTCTTCCTCTCTGGTGATAAGAACAGTCGTTCGCGAAATGCAGCCCCTGGAACGATTCGTTCTAGAGTTTGAGTTTGTTGAGCAGAGGCTGTGTACGTTTTGGTTTTACAAAGCTTTGTCCATTGCAATATTCAATAATAAATTAATTGCAGTCATTCATGCGCCATGCGATCAATTGTCAATTCTAAACATGTATTTTTCCTGTCTAACTCATAGTCTATTTTTTTGCGCGCATATAACAGACAAGTGGTGGTCTTAGCACGTCTCTGCAATCGAACCAGTCACTTAGAAAAACGAATCATGACTCTCGAGTCAGTAAAAGAATCGTTAACAAAGAACGAATCATTCGCGAACTGAACATCACTACCCTACAGTAACCTCCCCCCTCACTTCCATAAACGACCATCAGTTATGCTACTCTGATGCATCCCACACCGCTGTCAATATGCGTGTTTTGTGGGGTGGATTTATCATCCATTGCATTGCAGTTTAGAATAATGGTCCGGCATCCTTTTGCTAGGTAGAAGCAGGCTATGAGTCAGAGAGCTATCCGTTTGAACAAAATGATTAAACATGGCATTCGACAGAATTTGCTATGCCTTAGCACCATCACAAACCAGTTGAGTGCTGAACATATCTGAATGAGAGGTAAGTCTCGAGGATTTGTGTCTATTTAGGCTATGTGCGTTTATAATTTAAGCATAGACTATATATATATATATTAGTTATTCTTTGACATTTAAAGGGAATGCTGCAGAAAGGCCAATGCGGCGTGAACTGGCCCATTCATGTTGTTGTTGGTTACATTGTTTCACATTAACAATATATTGCATCGATTGACTGCATGATCTTTGATTGTAATGCATCTGCCGTGTAATTGCAATATTACACGTTACGTCACAGCAGATGCTGCGATTAATAGCCTACATTTTGTTGGGTGATGATTTGCAAGTAAAGACCTTAACATCCAACGTATCGCCACATTTAGCAACATTGTAGAAAAAAAAATGGACTTGAGTTGACCGACGCAAAATAGGCTTGTGGGGCAGTTGTTACCGTAGGCGATTTGTTCATATCTAGAAAATATTGCAAAATAAGTAATAGTTTAATATATTTGCACCAATTAGCCTAAATATTGTGTTGGATTTATTTTTATATTTTGTGAACAAGAACCCCCCCAAAAAAACTGCTACCATGTGTTGTCTCATTGCTGAAAATGTTAACGTTTCCCTCATGACTGCCCTGCACCCCCAAACCCCCATTACTTCTTCGTGTGGCCACTCCCATGACTTATTTGAAAATACTTTTAAAAGTCATTACATGTACTTGAGGCAGTTTGTTTTAGTTTCCCCTACCTTGTTTAGGCAACTGCATGACCCTGGATGTATCTTGACCTAGGCTTATTCCAACGTTTGTTGGTTATTAGGCTGCTTGTATTACAATTACCTAGGCTACTAACTGCCCCCCTATTCAAACCCTCGTGTCATTCTCACGTTCAAATAATATGAATGCGTAGGCCTACTGTGGAAGGTGAGTTGAACAACTGTCATCAGCAGCGTTGACACACTGGGTGGTAGTTATATAGATTTCATAGTGAGGCAAAAACTGTTGCTGAATTGCACTATGGATACCATTATGCGTCAGCTGTCTCTATATGTTTACATTTGACCTCAGTGTCCTTGCCTGGCTCCTGCAAGGAATTGACATCTATCTGCCCTAGGAAGCACTGTGTGTGTCTCTGTCTCTGTGTCAAACCAAATCATATAACTGCCCCTGCATGTGTTTCATGTGCTGCATCCAGTGGTGTAAAGTAAATAAGTAAAATACTTTGAAGTAGGCTACTAAAGTAGTTTTCTTGGGTATCTTTACTTTACTATTTTACTCCACAACATTCCTAAATAAAATATGTACTTTTTACTCCCATACATTTTCCCTGACACCCAAAAGTAATCGATTGTATACAAGTTAAATCATTTATATAATAATGTATTTAAACCCACTCCCCCTATTGGTGTAATGTTAGCTAGAAACCGCATGTGTCTATCCAGATAATGAAAAGGCACCCGCAAAAGAAAGTTCAAGGAACTTGCGTTTGCGGTGTGCGTGATCATGAGCAAAGTCATTCTAGCCCATCATTTCACTTCCCCTGTGAGAACCATGAGCACAGGCTGACTTGGGTTTGCGTACCTACTAAAGGCTGCACCGTGTCCATACATGTAGAAAAAAACAATGACGTATATAAACCCTGGATTGCCAATGCTATGTATTGGCCAGTGGAAGGCTTTGAAGCCACCGGTCGGCCATATTGGTACTCCCCAGAAGGAGCAGTCCTCCATAGGAATGATTGTAATTCTACAGTATTTCAATGAAGTGTTTAAACAACAAAATTACATGTATGGGCCTTAGGATCTCATCACGGTATCTCTGTGCATTCAAATTGCATTCGATAAAATGCAATTGTGTTCGTTGTCCGTAGTTTATGCCAGCACAAACCATAACCCTAACGCCACCATGGGGCACTCTGTTCACAACGTTGACATCAGCAAACCCGATCGCCCACACGACGCCATACTGTCTTCCATCTGCCCGGTACAGTTGAAATTTGGATGAATCCGTGAAGAGCACACTTCTCTAGCATGCCAGTGCCATCGGAGGTGAGCATTTGCCCACTGAAGTCGGTTACTAAGCCAAACTACAGTCAGGTCAAGACCCTGGTGAGGACAACGAGAACGCAGATGAGCTTCCCTGAGAATTTCTGACAGTTTGTGCAGAAATCCTTCAGTTGTGCAAACCCACGGTCTCATCAGCTGTCCGGGTGGCTGGTCTCCGATGATCCCACAGGGGAAGAAGCCGGACGTGGATGTTCTAGGCTGGCGTGGTTACACGTGGTCTGCGGTTGTGAGGCCGTTTGGACATACTGCCAAATTCTCTAAAACGACATGGTTTATGGTAGAGAAATTAACATTAAATTCTCTGGCAACAGCTCTGGTAGACATTCCTGCAGTCAGCATGCCAATTGCGCGCTCCCTCAAAACTTGAGACGTGTGGCATTGTGTTGTCTGACACACCTGCATTTTATTGTCCCCAGCACAAGGTGCACCTGTGTAATGAACCTGCTTTTAATCAGCTTCTTGATATGCCACATGTTTTCGGTGGATGGATTATCTTGGCAAAGGATAAATGCTCACTAACAGAGATGTAAATACATTTGTACACAAAATTTGAGAGAAATAAGCTTTTTATGCGTATGGTAATTTATGGTATCTTTTATTTTTAAATGTTTTTTGGTCGAGTGGTTCGACCTCCTCACTATGGTAATAACATATAATAAAGCACTGGAGTCCTCTAAAATGGAACCCAGGCCAGAGAGAGAACTAGAGATGTAGTGTTTTTCAGGAAGATAAGGTATATGTCTACCCTAACTGTTTCAGAGATGTACATCTTTGGAGTTCGACATGGTTGACTTATCCAAAAGCCAATCTAATCAGCCCTTTATGCAAATGCTTCAAGTGTGACAGACAGGCAGAGAGTGCAGTGGGAGCCATGACTCCCACACCGACTGCAGTAGCCTGCTGTGCCTGACATGCACTTGTTAACATCAGCCATGACACTGCTTTGTTGGCTGGGACCTTTGTTGTGGTTGAGGAAGCTAGAATTAGAGAAAATCTAGGTGCACTGACTGACTAGGTATATTTGTGAAACTTTGTGTAGGCCCAACCATTTGAACCATTTGCATTCCAAGAAGTGTCCAAGTGTTCATAGCCTATATGATATGAATACACACACACACACACACACACACACACACACACCACTACTAGGGCTCCTTAGTGGCGCAGCGGTCTAAGCCACTGCATCTCAGTGCTTGAGGCGTCACTACAGACACCCTGGTTTGATTCCAGGCTGTATCACAACCGGCCGTGATTGGGAGTCCCATAGGGCGGCGCACAATTGGCCCAGCGTCGTCCGGGTTTGGCCTGTGTAGGCCGTCATTGTCAATAAGAATTTGCTCTTAACTGATTTGCTTAGTTAAATAAAGGTTCAATTAAAAATAATAATTTACTATTGCGCTTGATTGTAAACCACACTGATTGAACTGGCTCACTGGGAGAGTATTCAGAAGGTATCAGAAGGTATCATGTCGTGTGTGTGTGTGTGTGCTTTGCTTTGCTTTGCTTTCTGCAGTGCTGGTGAGTGTATCTCTGAGTGGCAGGATCGGGCTGGTTTACTGCCACACACCACTGCTAAGGCAGAGACGGGCTGTCTCCTGGGTCATAGCCCCAACCGACGCTCTGCTCTACTGCTGCTGGGATCTGAGCCCTTATGGTCATGGATTCACAGTGTACTAGCCCATTAGCCTATCGACTGGCATAGGCAATAATAATAATAAAGTACATACAGTTGAAGTCGAAAGTTTACATACACTTAGGTTGGAGTCATTAAAACTTGTTTTTCAACCACTCCACACATTTCTTGTTAACAAACTATAGTTTTGGCAAGTCGGTTAGGACATCTACTTTGTGCATGACACAAGTAATTTTTCCGACAATTGTTTACAGACAGATTATGTCACTTATAATTCACTGTATCACAATTCCAGTGGGTCAGATGTTTACATACACTAACTTGACTGTGCCTTTAAACAGCTTGAAAAATTCCAGAAAATGATGTCATGGCGTTAGAAGCTTCTGATAGGCTAATTGACATAATTTGAGTCAATTGGAGGTGTACCTGGGGATGAATTTCAAGGCCTACCTTCAAACTCAGTGCCTCTTTGCTTGACATCATGCGGAAATCAAAAGAAATCAGCCAATACCTCAGGAAAAAAAATTGTAGACCTCCACAAGTCTGGTTCATCCTTGGGAGCAATTTCCAAACGCCTGAAGGTACCACGTTCATCTGTACAAACAATAGTACGCAAGTATAAACACCATGGGACCACGCAGCCATCATACTGCTCAGGAAGGAGACGCGTTCTGTCTCCTAGAGATGAACGTACTTTGGTGCAAAAAGTGCAAATCAATCCCAGAACAACAGCAAATGACCTTGTAAAGATGCTGGAGGAAACGGGTACAACAGTATCTATATCCACAGTAAAACGAGTCCTATATTGACATAACCTGAAAGGCCCCTCAGCAAGGAAGAAGCCACTGCTCCAAAACCACCATAAAAAAGCCAGACTACGGTTTGCAACTGCACATCTGGGCAAAGATTGTACTTTTTGGAGAAATGTTCTCTGGTCTGATGAAACAATAATAGAACTGTTTGGCCATAATGACCATCGTTATGTTTGGAGGAAAAAGGGGGAGGCTTGCAAGCCAAAGAACATCATCCCAACCATGAAGCATGGGGTTGGCAGCATCATGTTGTGGGGGTGCTTTGCTGCAGGTGGGACTGGGTGCTCTTCACAAAATAGATGGCATCATGAGGGAGGTAAATTATGTGGATATATACACTGCTCAAAAAAATAAAGGGAACACTTAAACAACACAATGTAACTCCAAGTCAATCACACTTCTGTGAAATCAAACTGTCCACTTAGGAAGCAACACTGATTGACAATAAAATTCAACTGCTGTTGTGCAAATGGAATAGACAACAGGTGGAAATTATAGGCAATTAGCAAGACACCCCCAATAAAGGAGTGGTTCTGCAGGTGGGGACCACAGACCACTTCTCAGTTCCTATGCTTCCTGGCTGATGTTTTGGTCACTTTTGAATGCTGGCGGTGCTTTCACTCTAGTGGTAGCATGAGACGGAGTCTACAACCCACACAAGTGGCTCAGGTAGTGCAGCTCATCCAGGATGGCACATCAATGCGAGCTGTGGCAAGAAGGTTTGCTGTGTCTGTCAGCGTAGTGTCCAGAGCATGGAGGCGCTACCAGGAGACAGGCCAGTACATTAGGAGACGTGGAGGAGGCCGTAGGAGGGCAACAACCCAGCAGCAGGACCGCTACCTCCGCCTTTGTGCAAGGAGGAGCAGGAGAAGCACTGCCAGAGCCCTGCAAAATGACCTCCAGCAGGCCACAAATGTGCATGTGTCTGCTCAAACGGTCAGAAACAGACTCCATGAGGGCCCGACGTCCACAGGTGGGGGTTGTGCTTACAGCCCAACACCGTGCAGGACGTTTGGCATTTGCCAGAGAACACCAAGATTTGCAATTTCGCCACTGGCGCCCTGTGCTCTTCACAGATGAAAGCAGGTTCACACTGAGCACGTGACAGACGTGACAGAGTCTGGAGACGCCGTGGAGAACGTTCTGCTGCCTGCAACATCCTCCAGCATGACCGGTTCGGCGGTGGGTCAGTCATGGTGTGGGGTGGCATTTCTTTGGGGGGCCACACAGCCGTTCATGTGCTCGCCAGAGGTAGCCTAACTGCCATTAGGTACCGAGATGAGATCCTCAGACCCCTTGTGAGACCATATGCTGGTGCGGTTGGCCCTGGGTTCCTCCTAATGCAAGACAATGCTAGACCTCATGTGGCTGGAGTGTGTCAGCAGTTCCTGCAAGAGGAAGGCATTGATGCTATGGACTGGCCCGCCCGTTCCCCAGACCTGAATCCAATTGAGCACATCTGGGACATCATGTCTCACTCCAGCCACCAATGCCACGTTGCACCACAGACTGTCCAGGAGTTGGCGGATGCTTTAGTCCAGGTCTGGGAGGAGATCCCTCAGGAGACCATCCGTCACCTCACCAGGAGCATGGCAAGGCGTTGTAGGGAGGTCATACAGGCACGTGGAGGCCACACACACTACTGAGCCTCATTTTGAATAGTTTTAAGGACATTACATCAAAGTTGGATCAGCCTGTAGTGTGATTTTCCACTTTAATTTTGAGTGTGACTCCAAATCCAGACCTCCATGGGTTGATAAATTGGATTTCCATTGATTATTTTTGTGTGATTTTGTTGTCAGCACATTCAACTATGTAAAGAAAAAAGTATTTAATAAGATTATTTCTTTCATTCAGATCTAGGATGTGTTGTTTAAGTGTTCCCTTTTATTTTTTTGAGCAGTATATTTAAGCAACATCTCAAGACATCAGTCAGGAAGTTAAAGCTTGGTCGCAAATGTGTCTTCCAAATGGACAATGACCCCAAGCATACTTCCAAAGGCTTAAGTACAACAAAGTCAAGGTATTGGAGTGGCCATCACAAAGCCCTGACCTCAATCCTATTGAAAATTTGTGGGCAGAACTGAAAAAGCGTGTGTGAGCAAGGAGGCTTACAAACCTGACTCAGTTACACCAGCTCTGTCAGGAGGAATGGGCCAAAATTCACCCAACTTATTGTGGGAAGCTTGTGGAAGGCTACCTGAAGCGTTTGACCCAAGTTAAACAATTTTAAAGGCAATGCTACCAAATACTAATTGAGTGTATGTAAACTTCTGACCCACTGGGAATGTGATGAAAGAAATAAAAGCTGAAATAAATCATTCTCTCCTATTATTCTGACATTTAACATTCTTAAAATAAAGTGGTGATCCTAACTGACCTAAGACAGGGAATTGTTACTAGGATTAAATGTCAGGAATTGTGAAACTGAGTTTAAATATATTTGGCTAAGGTGTATGTAAACTTCCGACTTCAACTGTAACTGTCATGTGCATACAGTAGAATCGTCTGGAGATGAAAACTAACATGCTGTGCTGCTGAGTTGAAAATGTAGGCCTAATTTTAGTGTCTGCATTTTACTGCATGAAAGGTACTGGCTGCATGCATTGGTATTCATAATGTGGCGACATGGTACAGTACGAAATAAGAGCCAGAACATCAGGATGTTCAAGGGTGTCCAATCGCAGCAGCAGCACCCAAGGCAGCATGACAATCTCCACAGCGCGCTGTGTGTGTGTGTGTGTGTGTGTGTGTGTGTGTGTGTGTGTAATGGCTTCTGCTGGTCTGAGCTGGTGCTTGGTTGGCTGGTGATGTTTTGAGCCAAAGGCTTATCTGTATGGATCAGTGCTTTCTATACTCTGCACGGGTCAGAAAGGAAGATTCTAGCAGAATGAGTCCATCTCTCTACTCTGGGGACTAACTGTAAAACTCCAGACATTACTGTTGTGTGCTAAAGTTTGCCTTCTAGAATCCTGACAATAGAGGATAGTAGTTTGTTTGATGCATCGGCCTATATGGTCAGATTTATGAACATTTTGCCCCAGTTGCACACACCATATCTACACTGAGTATTCAAAACATTAAGAACACCTGCTCTTTCCATGACCGACTGACCAGGTGAATCCAGGTGAAAGCTATGATCCCATATTGATGTCACTTGTTATATCCACCTCAATTAGTGTAGATGAAGGGAGACCGGTTAAAGAAGGATTTTTAAGCCTTGAGACAATTGAGACATGGATTGTGTATGTGTGCCATTTTTTAAAGGGTGAATGAGCAAGACAAAATATTTAAGTGCCTTTGAACGAGGTATGGTAGTAGGTGCCAGTCGCACTGGTTTGAGTGTGTCAAGAAATGCAAAACTGTTTTTTCAACCTCAACTTTTTCCCGTGTGTATCGAGTGGTCCACCGCACAAAGGACATCTAGCCAACTTGACACAACTGTGGGAAGCATTGGAGTCAACATGGGCCAGCATCCCTGTGGAGCGTTTTCAACAGCTTGTGTAGTCCATGCCCAGGCGTTCTGAGGGTAAAAAGGGGGTGCAACTCAATATTAGGATGGTGTTCCTAATGTTTGGCATGCACAGTGTATGCATGCCTTTGAACGAGGTATGGGGTGGCAGGTAGCCTAATGCTTAGAATGTTGGGCCGGTAACCAAAAGGTTGCTAGATCGAATCCCCGAGCTGACAAGGTAAAGATCTATCGTTCTGCTCCTGAACAAGGCAGTTAACCCACTGTTCCTAGGCTGTCATTGTAAATAAGAATTTGTCATTAGCTGACTTGCCTAGTTAAATAAAAGCCTTCACTTTTAATATTTAACCTACTCTGTGTTATAGTCTACTGTCAGTCCATATGTAATACCCATATTGATCTACTACAGTGTCTCTGGAACAATTCCTGGGGGACATTCTAGGTGAACTATTTAGTTTATGCTTTGCCTGTACCCTGTCCCTGGCCATAAAGTATGTCAGTATAGCCACAAACCATATATTCTCCACAGCACTTCCTCTGTTGGTGTCAGTATGTCGCTTTGGACCAGTATGTCGGTTCATTAGCCTAAAGCACCCATCTTCTCCACTCCCTTAGTTCAGCCAAACCAAAGGTGAGTTCTGTTAAACATTGACTGACTTGGTTTTCACTGACTGACACACATTTAACACCATCACACTGAGACAGTCACACCACAGTCATGCCATGGACTTGCAAGAAGTGAAATGTCTGGTGCAATTCAAATGGATAAACACAGGCTGCAGAAAATAACTTTTCTAGGATAAATTGGAGGTGAGTGAAGATCAACTCTGTTGATTTGGATTTATAAGTGATAAGCTTGAGGTTGGGCCAAAAATGTTTGTGTTCCTTACTGCCTGTAACCTAAAACTTAGTATACTGCCTGTCTACCTAGTTGTATCCACAGTTGTTCGTTGTTTTGCCTATACAGTGGGGAGAACAAGTATTTGATACACTGCCGATTTTGCAGGTTTTCCTACTTACAAAGCATGTAGAGGTCTGTAATTTTTATCATAGGTACACTTCAACTGTGAGAGACGGAATCTAAAACAAAAATCCAGAAAATCACATTGTATGATTTTTAAGTAATTAATTTGTATTTTATTGCATGACATAAGTATTTGATCACCTACCAACCAGTAAGAATTCCGGCTCTCACAGACCTGTTAGTTTTTCTTTAAGAAGCCCTCCTGTTCTCCACTCATTACCTGTATTAACTGCACCTGTTTGAACTCGTTACCTGTATAAAAGACACCTGTCCACACACTCAATCAAACAGACTCCAACCTCTCCACAATGGCCAAGACCAGAGAGCTGTGTAAGGACATCAGGGATAAAATTGTATACCTGCACAAGGCTGGGATGGGCTACAGGACAATAGGCAAGCAGCTTGGTGAGAAGGCAACAATTGTTGGAGCAATTATTAGAAAATGGAAGAAGTTCAAGATGACGGTCAATCACCCTCTGTCTGGGGCTCCATGCAAGATCTCACCTCGTGGGGCATCAATGATCATGAGGAAGGTGAGGGATCAGTGCAGAACTACACGGCAGGACCTGGTCAATGACCTGAAGAGAGCTGGGACCACAGTCTCAAAGAAAACCATTAGTAACACACTACGCCATCATGGATTAAAATCCTGCAGTGAACGCAAGGTCCCCCTGCTCAAGCCAGCGCATGTCCAGGCCCGTCTGAAGTTTGCCAATGACCATCTGGATGATCCAGAGGAGGAATGGGAGAAGGTCATGTGGTCTGATGAGACAAAAATAGATTTTTGGTCTAAACTCCACTCGTTGTGTTTGGAGGAAGAAGAAGGATGAGTACAACCCCAAGAACACCACCATCCCAACCGTGAAGCATGGAGGTGGAAACATCATTCTTTGGGGATGCTTTTCTGCAAAGGGGACAGGACGACTGCACCGTATTGAGGGGAGGATGGATGGGGCCATGTATCGCGAGATCTTGGCCAACAACCTCCTTCCTTCAGTAAGAGCATTGAAGATGGGTTGTGGCTGGGTCTTCCAGCATGACAACGACCTGAAACAAACAGCCAGGGCAACTAAGGAGTGTCTCCGTAAGAAGCATCTCAAGGTCCTGGAGTGGCCTAGCCAGTCTCCAGACCTGAACCCAATAGAAAATCTTTGGAGGGAGCTGAAAGTCCGTATTGCCCAGCAACAGCCCCGAAACCTGAAGGATCTGGAGAAGGTCTGTATGGAGGAGTGGGCCAAAATCCCTGCTGCAGTGTGTGCAAACCTGGTCAAGAACTACAGGAAATGTATGATCTCTGTAATTGCAAACAAAGGTTACTGTACCAAATATTAAGTTCTGCTTTTCTGATGTATCAAATACTTATGTCATGCAATAAAATGCTAATTAATTACTTAAAAATCATATGTGATTATCTGGATTTTTGTTTTAGATTCCGTCTCTCACAGTTGAAGTGTACCTATGATAAAAATTAGACCTCTACATGCTTTGTAAGTAGGAAACACTGCCGATTTTGCAGGTTAACAAATACTTGTTCTCCCCACTGTATGTTGTCTCAACGCAACCTATATGTGTTTTGTTGAATCTATCCAACTGACGGTTCACCTTTCTCCCTTCCTCTCTCCAGTGGGCTTAGGCGGCCATGGACCTGTTCAGCCAGCTCATTCTGGTCATCTCGGTCACCAGTTTCCTATCCTTCCAGTGGCTCTTCCACCGGGTCAGTCCCTGGGTCTCCACCCATGTCAGCCCTGGCTTCTTACGCCTTGCAGACAAGCAGAAGGTGGAGTGGAACTCAAGGTATAGAACACTGGCTACTGGCTGCAACACACACTGATAATATGCTTCATGTGTCAGCACATTAATGCATACATTTTAGTGGATGTAGAATAGAGTCATCTTCATTATTTCCATAATGGGCACGTTCACACTTGGTTAATGTTTTCGAACGTATCCACAATTGTGGGTCAGAATATTTACAGTAAAGTGTCGACAGCCTGCTAAGTTGTTAATTTGTCAACTCCTCAAGTCATCCAGTGGTTTTACACAGTTCATGACTTAATGTGGCTCCATATCTCACCAGATTTACTAATCAAAATATCTGACAAAAATACACTTATCACACCATATGGTACACTGTGTACCATGCACAGTTATGATATAAAATCCTTATGGTGTCAGTTATTATTATTACAACTGTCCCTTTTATTGACTTGTCTGTCCATAGCAGAGTGTACTGTATACTGCAGTACAGCTGTCTTGAAGATTACAGATTACCCTCAGATGACCCTGTCTGTGAAGGTTCTGTAGTGGTCTGGTCTTTCTCTGGCAGACTGGCAGGGAGATGTTGATGTGGGTAGTTACAGGAGGAGCGCAGACCTGGCTTACAGTAGATACAGCCTAACTGAGTCTGCCTGAGCACCTGATTTACTTGACAACCTGTCTAACCTGCTTGACTGACTGGCTTTCTGCCTGTCTGACTGCCTGCTTGCCTGTCTGACTGCCTAATAGCCTGCCTGTCTGAGTGACCCCTGAACGGTGTTTAATCTCCTGTTCTAATTGGTCTGAATCTGTCTGCCGGTGGCCGTACAACCAATCAATTAATTCCACCTGCACTGTGCACAGGAACGCTTAATCTGCATCACTTATTAAAGTGTTTTATCACAGATTTGACAAGGGGTGTGTGTGTGTTCTTTTAGGACAGTGTCCACGCTTCATGCCCTGCTGGTGGGACTCTTCTGCCTCTACATCCTGCTCTTTGATGACGCCATCAATGAAGACCCCGTCTGGTGAGGACTCTGTCGCTTTGTTGAAGTGCATGATGGAGCCACTGTGTTCTGTACATACTATTACTGTGTGTTGAAAGTTACCCATTTGTGTCTTTTTCTGCCAACAGGGGAGATCCAACACTTGTGAAGATAAATGTTGGCGTGACAACAGGCTACCTCATATCTGGTGAGAACAACAAAGACACTTTAGTCTCATACACACTTCTAAAGGTCTTCGTTCACTACCTGACCTCTTGGCAATCCCTAGCCACTCTTCGGCGACATTGGCAAAATCGGTTTTGTTTTACCTTTTTTGGCTGTACCAGAATTTTTGTTGTTGCATTTCTTAACACTTTTGTTCACCTTGATGTAATATGTTCTGTTTAATACTGTGTTCTTTTCGTCTGTTTCCAGATCTGCTGCTAATATTTTACTATTGGAAGGCGATAGGCGACAAGTTTTTTGTAGTGCACCACCTGGCAGCGTTGTATGCTTACTACTATGTACTGGTGAGTTCCCTATTGTCCAATAGCAGAACGTGCAGGCAAGATGGGAAAGAGACAACTAAAGGTGAACAGCTGTGCCATGTCATGCTGGGTGATTGTGATGACAGGGCCAGGAGATTGGGTGTAAGGAGAGTGCTAACATGTTAACATAGTTCTGTTCCTATTAGCTCTGCTAGGACTCTGCTAGTGAGAACATGTGGCGCTCGCCTGCTGGCACTATTTTCACATGTTCTTCTAATGCATCTCATTAGCTAATCCTCAGCTGTTGAATCTATGTGTATAGGAATCATTAGAAGAGTATAGGGCCATACTGTTGGCTTGACAGTATCATTCACCCAGGAGCAGCACTCTTATGTCAGCCTATGTGTTGGAAGTTATTGGGAATTGCTTTCGTTGGTTACGTTTTGTCTCATGTTAGGGATTGTGATTCACTGTGAAAATGATTGCGGTTCTGATACAAGAAGTATGCATACGTTTTGGTCAGGATGATCATTAGGGATAGTTTGGATTGAAAGAATGACTGATATGTTTGTTGATTTTTCGGGTATTACCATGCTTAATCGGCACTGTCTAGTCAAGGAACGTGCTTGTTTGTCTGGACAGTGACAATGGACCTGGTTATAACCACTGGTTATAATGGTGGAACAGGTTGTACGCCCAGCCATCCAGGACACTGCTGTTCACCCTTGGTCTGTAGCCATCCAGATCACCAGGTTCTGTAGCTCATAACAATGTTGGTATTTTTTGCATGGAATGCTTAATGATGGTAATGGCCGACACCCTCCTTCCCTTCCTCCTCACCTTGCCCTTAAGACCTGCATTTATTTCACTGATCCCTCAGCCTTTTATTGAGCTGGACTGAGCTGTGCTGAGCTGTGCATGCCTCCATTTGTCCGGGCTTTCCCAATGTTGGTGGAGGGGTCTCCAACAGTACTGTATGTGCATGCCAAAACAACGTTACTGCCTCTTACTGTTTTGTGCCAAAGATGAGTTCTGCCTCCTTTCTCTCAAACTCTCGTCCTCTGCCCCACTATTTCCAAAGCTGCTTCTTCCTAGACTGTTATGGCAGAGGACCCTTGAGAATAACTGAAATGTTGATGATGATGATAATAACACGTTTGCCATGAATGATGCTTAAATGTGTCTCGTCTATGAATGTGTCCTCACTGTAATGCTTTAGCTCTGTGAGGGCTTGCCCACTTAACTTCAAGCCTCTAGTGTCTCTGTTTTTAAGAGTGGACTTGGTTCAAACCATCCCATAACCTTAAATCTTTCTACAATAAGCTTAGTTGAGTTTATCCCTTAGCGTTGTATGCAAATTGTATTCATATCTAACTTGGAAGGACAATAATGTACAGTGTATGCATTGCAAAACTGCTCTGAGGTACAATGCATTTCAATGTACATTTGAGAGAAAATGTGAAAGCGTTATTATTTTAAAGGCCATACTGTCACTGGACACTCATGACTGCTTAGTACAGTCATGCTTGTTATTACAAAAACCAAGTAACTTTGGGACATACTATTCACATTTGCTGCAATCCGTTCAACTAAAAAGCCCTTTATAACTTACTAATTGATTGATTTTACTTTTTTGTGTGGCATTGTATCAAAGCTGTTATGTCAGTATGTTGTTAATTCGGTGACTATTATTAATTGAACCAGCTGTTTTATGTAGATTATGGCATATTAGATCATTGTAAAAACAATAAGTCTATACCCAGAACAAGCAAACTAATTCATAGGCTAATATTTGATTGCTGTTTGATTTCGAAAGCCCATGTTATCAATGTTGTTGCTTCGTTATGCTTCTAACTATAGTTGCACCTTTCTCTCTAATCTGTCTGTCTCATAGAGATCGATAAGAGGACTCTAGTGCCCAAAAGCCAGTTTAAGAATGGGCAACGCCATTAAGGACATTCAACATTTTGAATTAATCAACTGGGTGGGACTTCCTATGGGTTAGGGGATCAGCCAATGAATTATACTTGTGAGCAAACATTCCATACCTGCAGGTGGCAGGAAATCGCCAACCTTGGGTTTATACCTGTTCAAACAACACACTCCAGGTGGCAGTATGCACCCTTTCCATTTGTTTACCAACTCATAGAAGTAGTAGAAGAGGAATATTGACTACTTCAAAATGGAGATGGCCTCAATGGCGCTGCCCATACTCTCACATACGCCATAATGGGACAGATACAATGTTGCGACCTCTAACTTTCTCTACGGTCTGTCTCTCTATCCTTTGCTAATACGGTTTCTTAAAATAATATAGTCCCACAATTACCAGCGAAACATTCATGCAAAAACTACCCAATTCAAATTAGGTTGTGTAAAAGCTTAAGACCAGGCCTGACTCCTCTAGACTGAATCCTTCCTGTCTTGTCTGCTGTTATTGCTGTTGTGATACACTGAGCAGATATGACCTATCTGTCCAGTAACAGTATGGATTTACCAGTACCTAGAGGTCCTAGCATGGAGATGCTGGGAAAGTTCATATCCTCTCTGGTATAACTTGAACCATGTCCATATCTTGAGAGTAAGTATATGCCACATATGAACTTTTGTTTCAGTCTTATAAGGTAAGTTTCCACTTTCGGTGTGTGCTATTTGGATAATCTTGCCCTGTGTTAAGCCTGCCCAGTGTTAGCAATAGGATATGGAAATGAGACTTGTTTTATGAGCAGATTTGTATACCACCAGGCAGAGAGCGAGCTGATGCCAGCCCTTAGATCAGCATCGCTCTTATATGCATGGCTAATCATTGCTCATTTGGCTAGTAGCTGAATGTCTACACGTCAAACCCTGGCTGTACGTGCACACTATGTTGAGCTTTACTTAACACTATGCTATTAGAAATGTTGCTAACCCATTCATGTTGTGTGTTTGTGAAGGGACTGTAATTTAGCTTTTTCACCGACACTGTTTTTTTTTACTGAGTCACTAACTTCGTGTGTTTCTTTAGTCCTGGAACCTCATTGCTGTCATCGAGGCTGTCATCGTAAATATACCCTCAATGATATGAATGAGCTCTCCGTATATTGGGGTCTACTGAAGATGAAATAAGAACACAGACTAAATGTGGACCCTTAAAAAGCCTGAAGACATTAGCTGAGTCTCCTGAAAAATAGCCATGGAGCAGACCTATAATCAGAAAGTCATTTAAATGATTGAATTTTAGATCCAACCCCCTCTAAAATGTCTCCTTAATTAATTTGAAAAGTTACGCATGGTAAAAGCGAGATCTTAAATCGTTTCCCCCCGCCATTTTTTTTTTTTTACCATTATCATGTGTTCTTTTGTTAATGATGTTGGATTAATCTTTCTGTACACACATGGTGTGAAGGCTTCCCTTTAACTATACTGATGTGATGTTTGATCAAATGAAAGCATTTTGAGTCCCTTTCTTTCCTGTTTCATTGTTTCTCTCCATTTTCCTGTTTTTACCCTGTTCTTCCAGGGACACGGAATGTTGCCTTATTTTGCTAACTTCCGTCTGCTTGCAGAGTTCTCCACGCCGTGTGTCAACCAGCGGTAGGTAGCAGATGTATATAAACACATTGAATATGTCTATGGTAGGTACCAACCACACTAAGGCCTGAGTTTAGACAGGACAGTGACACTCGTGACCAATTGGCTCAGAAGCCCTGCAAAGCAGCTGCTGAAAAAATAAACCCTATTCATTTGTTAAGTAACTGTCCAGTGAAAATCTCACTTTTAATATTCTGCTAACTCGCACCCAAATAATGTTGTTGACTCATCCTATACTCGTATGTGGCCAAAGCATAAATTGGAGGGAAAAAAAAAAAAAATCCACCCAAACTTGTATCTCAAACAGACTGTTTAAATGCTTTCTTTTTACTCATAGAGGATGATGTGAACTGGTCGACCAGCGGTTGTCTCGCGTGAATATTTTTACTGACCGCTATACGCCCACACCATTCTGTTGTTGGGGTACGCCCACACCATTCCAACACAAAGAAGCTGCTTTTTAACATTTTTGGAAGGAGAAATTATTTCACTCATACTATAATTATAGGTCATGTTTCATACAAATCTGGAAACACTGGACAATTACTTTCATATATTGATTTCACTGGATGTTTTTATGTCCACCTGTGAGAGATTACCCTTTTATATTGTTTGAATCCCATTAGGCCCAGAGTTGTGTTAACTTCAGTTTTTCTCCTCCTCTACATCATTGTACTGACTGTCTTTCTTCCAGCTGGTTCTTTGAAGTGTTAGGTTACCCCAAGTCCTCCAGGCCCAACATCGCTAATGGGATGGCCATGGCCGTTGTCTTCTTCCTGGTTCGCATTGCCGTCATGCCCCTCTACTACAGCCGCATGTGGTCCGTGTATGGCACCGAAGCCTTCTACCAGGTCCCACGGGGAGGCTGCGCTGCCTGGATCATCTCCAGCATCTGTCTGGATGTCATGAACGTCATGTGGATGCACAAGATCGCCCGCGGCTGCTACAAGGTCATGCGCTCGGCCCGACAACACAAAGTGGGGACACAGGGGAACGGAAAGACTGACTAAAAAGCAAGAGGATGGTTGATGTTATGGGTAGGGAGAGACCATTGAACCGCTGTCCCCTTTTAGTGCACAATTGGATTAGTAACTTTACCTGACTGGGACTACTATTTCAGTGTCAACTAACTCCCAAAAAGCCAAGTCTTGCACTGACTGAACTATATGGTAGTGGACGCAGGACATTGATGTGGACAAAGGGGCAATATCTTGGGCAGTGATGTGTATAACTGCCTCTTAGCAATACTTCCTGTGCATGGCAAATTCATTTTTCTGTTGCATTTTATCACAAAACAGCATGTCTGGGATGACGTCCGTTTTTCCCCAAACGCTTCACCAAGTCAAACGTTTACTGCTTGTTCTGGACCATAGACTCAATGTGTGAATGGTCCTGTGCTCCCCAAAACAACTTGAAGCACCTCCATTTCATTTGGCTTTCATATACATTTGAAGTCGGAAGTTTACATACACCTTAGCCAAATACATTTAAACTCAGTTTTTCACAATTCCTGACATTTAATCCTAGTAAAAATTCCCTGTCTTAGATCAGTTAGAATCACCACTTTATTTTAAGAATGTGAAATGTCAGAATAATAGTAGAGAGAATGATTTATTTCAGCTTTTATTTCTTTCATCACATTCCCAGTGGGTCAGAAGTTGACATACACTCAATTAGTATTTGGTAGCATTGCCTTTAAATTGTTTAACTTGGGTCAAACGTTTTCGGGTAGCTTTCCACAAGCTTCCCACAATAAGTTGGGTGAATTTTGGCTCGTTCCTCCTGACAGAGCTGGTGTAACTGAGTCAGGTTTGTAGGCCTCATTGCTTGCACATGCTTTTTCAGTTCTGGCCACAAATATTCTATAGGATTGAGGTCAGGGCCTTGTGATGGCCACTCCAATACCTTGACTTTGTTGTCCTTAAGCCATTTTGCCACAACTTTGGAAGTATGCTTGGGGTCATTGTCCATTTGGAAGACAAACCAAGCTTTAACTTCCTGACTGATGTCTTGAGATGCTGCTTCAATATATCCACATAATTGTCCTTCCTAATGAAGCTATCTATTTTGTGAAGTGCACCCAGTCCCTCCTGCAGCAAAGCACCCCCACAACACGATGCTGCCACCCCAGTGCTTCACGGTTGGGATGGTGTTTTTCGGCTTGCAAGCTTCCCCCTTTTTCCTCCAAACATAATGATGGTCATTATGGCCAAACGGTTCTATTTTTGTTTCATCAGACCAGAGGACATTTATTCAAAAAGTACAATCTTTCTCCCCATTTGTAGTTGCAAACCATAGTCTGGCTTTTTTATGGCGGTTTTGGAGCAGTGGCTTCTTCCTTGCTGAGCGGCCTTTCATTTTATGTCGATATAGGACTCGTTTTTACTGTGGATATAGATACTTTTGTACCTGTTTCCTCCAGCATCTTCACAAGGTCCTTTGCTGTTGTTCTGGGATTGATTTGCACTTTTTGCACCAAAGTACGTTAATCTCTAGGAGAATAAACGCGTCTCCTTCCTGAGCGGTATGATGGCTGCGTGGTCCCATGGTGTTTATACTTGCGCACTATTGTTTGTACAGATGAACGTGGTACCTTCAAGCGTTTAGAATTTGCTCCCAAGGATGAACCAGACTTGTGGAGGTCTGCAATTTTTTTCTGAGATATTGGCTGATTTCTTTTGGTTTTCCCATGATGTCAAGCAAAGAGGCACAGAGTTTGAAGGTAGGCCTTGAAATACATCCACAGGTACACTTTCAATTGACTCAAATGTTGTCAATTAGCCTATCAGAAGCTTCTAATGCCATTACATCATTTTCGGGAATTTTCCAAGCTGTTTAAAGGCAGTCAACTTAGTGTATGTAAACTTCTGACCCACTGGAATTGTGATTACTGTGAAATCATCTGTCTGTAAACAATTGTTGGAAAAATTACTTGTGTCATGCACAAAGTAGATGTCCTAACCGACTTGCCAAAACTATAGTTTGTTAACAAGAAATTTGTGGAGTGGTTGAAAAACGAGGTTTAATGACTACGAACTAAGTGTATGTAAACTTTCGACTTCAACTGTATATATATTCTGATTGCCTGAATCACAGAGGTTGAATATTAACGTTTTGAACACAGAGGAACCAATGCAGGAAGTATTTCAGTAATGGTTTGTGTCATTAAAAAGCCCATGCTGCTGTCTGTCTGCTGAGGGAGGACAGGGTGTAGCAACTTCCCCTTTAAACCCAAACAGTGTCTGTCAGAACTGGATGGACATCTAGTGCAATTAAACCTTGATTCCTTTCAGCTCAGCTCTCTCATTCACTCTCAAGGAGTCACTCTGAAACTGAGTCAATGCTGAATTAGACTGATATATCCCCGGCTCAAATGGAGTAAGGCCTCTCACTCCATGGGAAAAAGGGAAAGTTAAAGAGGAAATGCATGAATCCATTCCTTATATTTGCCCAGCTGGGTTACTGATTTTGGGGGATTTTGAGTTTAAATATATTTTTTAAATATTTTGTTTTAATCGAAAAGAGGACGGCGGGCGGCGCATTTTGCTGGTATTGCCATAGGATATGCCGTGCTGCTTGCCTGTGAAAGAGGATGTTGAAAGAGAACTTGAGAACGTGTCAGTTGAAGCGATAGGGAAATGCATCGTGAGCGGTGTTAGCTGGATTCTGACATTCTTCTCAGATTTTATTTGCTCAGATATAATACATGAGCTTTTTGTCCTCAATATTTTGTCCCTTGTTCTAGGATCTTGGGGTAAGAAACTTCTTCTGAACTGTATCAAATGTTA
Source organism: Salmo salar (assembly GCF_965601325.2). Taxonomy (NCBI): domain Eukaryota; kingdom Metazoa; phylum Chordata; class Actinopteri; order Salmoniformes; family Salmonidae; genus Salmo; species Salmo salar. The sequence goes on from NC_138309.1 coordinate 14,588,247, forward strand.
TATATTTTTTACCAGTTATGTAATGGGGCAGCACGCCAATGTTTGTACCTACATATATTATTTAAGGAGATGAATGGCATATTAGAGGTATTATTGATGTACATTTATGAGGAAAAGCTTTCAAGATACAGTGACATGCATTTTATAATCAATGTTATACCTGCTTTCTCACTGAGCAGTTAAGTATAGTGCACACACACACACACGACTTACGTGTACAGTCTTTGGAAAAGAGGGTGTGTCGTACTACATTAGTATTTTACTGACTGAATGGCTATTTAACACAAAGTAGAATGATGACAAATGTTTGTGAGGATAAGGAACTACTAGCATTGTCCTCATCCAAATGAAAAGTTTACTTTTCAAAAACTTGTGTACTTGAATTTTGACTGTACTTTCATTTCTATGGTGGACACACATAAGCATATTTTTAATGGTCTGTGAAACAAAATAGGGAACTCAAGTCATCATATTTGGCCTTGTCATGTTCTCCAGTCTTCTTTTGTGATGGTTGCCTTTTTAAAATCAGATTTTAATTGCACAGTGAGCTTTTGTTACCGCTTTTCCAATGGAATGTCCAAAATATGTTCTTTCTACAGTGTTTGTTTTGATAAGCCCACCTCAATGTGATTTCAACACATGTTCATTCTGAAAAGGATGGCATAATTATATACAATTGTGTGGAGTGGATTATGGCAATGAATGTACAGTAATAAACTATTTCTCAGTGAAACGTGTGCCAGTATAGAGCAGTGTTAACTGAAGCGCTATACATTTCCGTTGAACAAAACTGTACAAACCCTGAACATGTTCTACTATCGTCTCCCCTCCTTATCAACTCTCCTCGATGTTCACTGATCTGAAAGGATGAAGGGGGGAAATATGGTGACGGAGGGAGGGATTATGGAAAGGAAGCTATGGTAGAGTTTTGGTATATAGTCATAATGAGAACATCAGCCCTCAGTACTGTGTGTTGTGGCCATACAGTCAGTCTATGGTTGTGACAGTATGCTCATGCATGATCATGTTCCTCTCTTCACACACCCTCTATAAATGCATGTGGTACTGCATGGAGATCACTGTAAACGAATAGCAATTTTATTGCAAGCTGTATTTTGTTTCTTTAAAAAAAATCCTGGACATGTACATGATGTCTAACCCCATTAGTATTCTTCTGTACTTGTTGTTCATTATGTTATCCAGCGTTGATGATTGTGAACATGTGAAACAACTGTGGCTAACACCCAGCACAGAAATATCCAGTTAGGAAAATTATAGTTGATATTAATCAGCACAGTTGCAATATGGGCAGTGCAAATAAACATGAATACCTTATGTCTCGCATTTCATTGTAATTGTGTATTTTTTTCAAGTAATGTTTATTAGTAAAAACCAATAGAAAGTACACACCACTGGTTATTGTACAAGATAGGCTTTCAAAATTTAAGTCCAGCTTTCAAAATACTAGTTCTCTCATTTTGCAAGTTTTTACTGAATGAAAGATGGGGAAATACACCCTACAGAGATGATTTCAGCCTACAGAGATGAGCCCTGAATCCTATAAATGTATTCAAGTTGTTCAAATTAATGTTTGGGTGATGGTTATTGTTTACTTTTGTTGTTGATCTTTTACAATACATGTCAAATCTGTGAAGATATGTGTTGCTTTTTATGATTTGAATGTTTTTCTTTTTATTAAAATGTTCCAAATGTAATGAAGATATGGGGTCCAATGTTCACTCAAAGAGAGAAACATTCAGCACCACCCCTGACCTGTTTGTGGAAAGTGAAAGTTTACATGTTGGCAAAAACATGAACGTTTTTAAATTGAATTCACACTTGTTGTTCTTAATTTTACACCTGATGCCATTTGCCTGAGTAAAGCAATATGCAGCATTTTAAGTGTCAATAAATATTCAGAATAAAATAATTTGCTTACTGTCTGTTTGTGTGTTCTACTTTATGAAGGGGATTTGGGACATCAAATATTACAAATGAACATATGAGGCTATTGCCAAAACTTTTCTAAACCCAGAGGCCCAACATCGCATGACTTCCAGGAACGCTTGTAAAGCAGACTCGGCAGACCAGACCGGGTTTGGGGTTAGAGAAGGCAATAAGAGAAGTGGAAAATTCATCCTTAGTAATTATGATAATAATTATTATGATATTAGAGGGTGTGACCCTGGTGATGCAGCAGCAATCTGGTCATGACCCATAGAGATGATTGCCATATACACTTCCAATGTAGATGGGGACTTCACTGCAGCAAAAATCTCCTGGAGGAAAGTCCAAATGTATATTAATGTGAGCCATTGTCCATGGTGCTGACCATACACCATGGACCCCTGACTGGTTCAAGAATTCTCCGCATCCCTGTAGGGAGGCATCTGCTGTAAAAGTCACCTGGTTATGACCTGCGCCTAGGAGAACTCCACTGGGAGTTTGAAGTGCTAAGCGCCACCATTGTATTGCTCTCCATCAACTCAGTTTTTTGTATTTGTCCCTTCTGGGACATACTGTAGATTGTGTCTGTTGTACCAGCACTGTATTGGTCGCATGTTGAGCACGCCAAGTGTTACAACATGGACTGCAGCAGCTAGGAGGCCCAGGTGCCTCTGACTAATGCAGTCACCTGTTTTCTCAGTTTTAATGTTGAAAGACAATTTGTCAGAGATACAACTCTTTCTGGAGAGTGTTGTTCGCATGAAGCCCAGGAAGTGCAGACACTGAGTGGGGATCGGAGAACTCTTTTCACAATTCGTTGTTAGTCCCAATTTGGAGAGGTGATGTGAGACCATGGATGCGTGTGCCAAAGTGTGTGCTTCTAAATTTTTTACTTTTTTTCCCCGATTGCATGCTTTCGATTGCATGCTTTTCCAGGAGCAAGGAGATTTCTGAGCAGTGTCTGCTTTTGAGCAGGGTTGCGAGCATTTGTTTTCAAGACACCCCTGAAGCGTGGGGATCACTGATATAATTGTAGTATGTAGTGCTGGAGTGCGTAATACCCATTTGTTGGCCGTTGACCTTTTCCAACTGGAAAGGTGGTACTTGAGGAAACGGTGTTGCGCTAGAGTCGGTCCCATCAGGACCGAGGCTCTGCGAACTGTGGTGCAGAGGGGATGCGGTCTGCATATGGTGCACCTCTGCCCCTTGTGCGATGCTGCTCTCAACCTCTTCGGTAGGGCTGAGAGTGTCTGTCCCTCCACTCCTGAGCAGGTGCAGTGTGATTCTCAGCCTGGTTTCTTGGTATCCCAGTTGGGGCCCTGGGACAGGAGTAATGGCTTGCATTCTAGGCTTTGGAATGAGGCGCTGAAGCTCCATTTGTGCTTCTCTGTCCTCCTTAGACACTTGGAGGAGTTGGGCCGCTGCTGGGTCAAATGTCTGGCCAGGTGATATGAGTACACCTAGGAGTGGAAACTTCTCTTTGTCAGGGAGCTTGGACTGCTTTAACCATAGGTGGCGTCGTGCAACACAGAGTGTTGACAAATATTTCCCAACCATCTGAGCATTGCCCTGAAGGCACTGGATGAGCAGGTCTGTAACTGTAGACAGTTCTTTCATAATCTCAGCATCATAGTTTGCTGAGACGCATTCCTGAAGCCCCTTCTGATAGAAGGCCGGTATTGCTGCTGAATTGCTAAGCCTAGCAGCTGAAGCAGTGCTGTCATGTGTCCTGCGTAGGAAGCATTCAGATGTCCTGCAAAGTTTGTTAGGTAGCTCTTGGTCCGAACTGTGACAGAGAGAAACAGGCATAACAAGTGAAGCAAATTATTTGTCCATACGGGGGAAATGGCCAAAACCATTCTCATCTGCACCATGCTTGGCATGGCATGGGTTCTGTCATTTGGCAAGTGCATTGGAGCTCATGCACAAAGTCTTTGAACAACGGGATGGATGTCGGTCTTTGACGAACTGAATTAATCAAACGTGGATGTGGACGCCATGGCAGTAGGTGCATGTTCCACGATGAGGTTCCTGCTTGCCCTCTCAAAGATTTCAGACATGGATATTTTCTGTTCGATCATCCCTGCCAGGCCAGTAGGCTGAGACTGGATAATGCTAAAGCTGTGGTACATAGCATCCTCATCAGAGTGATCATAGTCTGTGTCATCAGATTCAACAACCACGCTTCGTTCAGAGGTAGGGTTGGGTTTGTTACTGGCGGGGAAGACTGGTCAGGATGTGCTCGAGGGCAGACTCAATGGTTGACATATGACTGTCCAGTGACTTAAGCTCCTTATGCATCTCACCGCGTTGAGATTTGTGCCCAGGTGATGGCGTTTATTGAGCAGTGGATCACAAGGGAAGTGAGACCCGTCATTACATTTACATTTACATTTAAGTCATTTAGCAGACGCTCTTATCCAGAACGACTTACAAAATGGTGCATTCACCTTATGATATCCAGTGGAACAACCACTTTACAATAGTGCATCTAAATCTTTTAAGGGGGGGGGGGGGTTAGAAGGATTACTTTATCCTATCCTAGGTATTCCTTAAAGAGGTGGGGTTTCAGGTGTCTCCGGAAGGTGGTGATTGACTCCGCTGTCCTGGCGTCGTGAGGGAGCTTGTTCCACCATTGGGGTGCCAGAGCAGCGAACAGTTTTGACTGGGCTGAGTGGGAACTGTGCTTCCTCAGAGGTAGGGGGGCCAGCAGGCCAGTGGTGGATGAACGCAGTGCCCTTGTTTGGGTGTAGGGCCTGATCAGAGCCTGAAGGTATGGAGGTGCCGTTCCCTTCACAGCTCCGTAGGCAATCACCATGGTCTTGTAGCGGATGCGAGCTTCAACTGGAAGCCAGTGGAGAGAGCGGAGGAACGGGGTGACGTGAGAGAACTTGGGAAGGTTGAACACCAGACGGGCTGCGGCGTTCTGGATGAGTTGTAGGGGTTTAATGGCACAGGCAGGGAGCCCAGCCAACAGCGAGTTGCAGTAATCCAGACAGGAGATGACAAGTGCCTGGATTAGGACCTGCGCCGCTTCCTGTGTGAGGCAGGGTCGTACTCTGCGAATGTTGTAGAGCATGAACCTACAGGATCGGGTCACCGCCTTGATGTTAGTGGAGAACGACAGGGTGTTGTCCAGGATCACGCCAAGGTTCTTAGCACTCTGGGAGGAGGACACAAGGGAGTTGTCAACCGTGATGGCGAGATCATGGAACGGGCAGTCCTTCCCCGGGAGGAAGAGCAGCTCCGTCTTGCCGAGGTTCAGCTTGAGCTGGTGATCCGTCATCCACACTGATATGTCTGACAGACATGCAGAGATGCGATTCGCCGCCTGGTTATCAGAAGGGGGAAAGGAGAAGATTAATTGTGTGTCGTCTGCATAGCAATGATAGGAGAGACCATGTGAGGATATGACAGAGCCAAGTGACTTGGTGTATAGCGAGAATAGGAGAGGGCCTAGAACAGAGCCCTGGGGGACACCAGTGGTGAGAGCGCATGGTGCGGAGACAGATTCTCGCCACGCCACCTGGTAGGAGCGACCTGTCAGGTAGGACGCAATCCAAGCGTGAGCCGCGCCGGAGATGCCCAACTCGGAGAGGGTGGAGAGGAGGATCTGATGGTTCACAGTATCAAAGACAGCAGATAGGTCTAGAAGGATGAGAGCAGAGGAGAGAGAGTTAGCTTTAGCAGTGCGGAGAGCCTCCGTGACACAGAGAAGAGCAGTCTCAGTTGAATGCCCAGTCTTGAAACCTGACTGATTAGGATCAAGAAGGTCATTCTGAGAGAGATAGCAGGAGAGCTGGCCAAGGACGGCACGTTCAAGAGTTTTGGAGAGAAAAGAAAGAAGGGATACTGGTCTGTAGTTGTTGACATCGGAGGGATCGAGTGTAGGTTTTTTCAGAAGGGGTGCAACTCTCGCTCTCTTGAAGACGGAAGGGACGTAGCCAGCGGTCAAGGATGAGTTGATGAGCGAGGTGAGGAAGGGGAGAAGGTCTCCGGAAATGGTCTGGAGAAGAGAGGAGGGGATAGGGTCAAGTGGGCAGGTTGCTGGGCGGCCGGCCGTCACAAGACGCGAGATTTCATCTGGAGAGAGAGGGGAGAAAGAGGTCAAAGCACAGGGTAGGGCAGTGTGAGCAGGACCAGCGGTGTCGTTTGACTTAGCAAACGAGGATCGGATATCGTCAACCTTCTTTTCAAAATGGTTGACGAAGTCATCCGCAGAGAGGGAGGAGGGGGGGGAGGGGGAGGAGGATTCAGGAGGGAGGACCTGGAGCTTTCTGAATAATCATTGATCTGTGTGGGAGACTCATCTGCTGAGAATCCAGAGGCTTCACCCTCAAAACGTGCAAGTTGAGATGTCAATGCTCTTGGTTTCAGCATTGAGTTCTAAAGTTGCTACCCTGTGTAGCCGGTTGAGCATGTTCAGCTCCCAAGCAAAGAATGCAACATGTGTGCTCATCTAAGGCTGGGAGTTGTGCTGCTGCCATGTTGTGTTGCTACCATGTTGTTGTCATGTTGTGTTGCTACCATGCTGTGTTTCCATGTGTTGCTGCCATGCTATGTTGTTGTCTTAGGTCTCTCTTTATGTAGTGTTATGGTGTCTCACTTGTTGTGATCTGTGTTTTGTCCTATATTTGTATTTTATTTTGTATTTTTAATCCCTGCCCCCGTCCCCGCAGGAGGCCTTTTGCGTTCTGGTAGGCCTTCATTGTAAATAAGAATTTGTTCTTAACTGACTTGCCAAGTTAAATTATTTTAAGTGTTCAAAGAATTAATTTTTACATAAGGGAAGTGTGTTCCAAGAAAAGGTAACAACAAATGCCTTGTTTGTTTTGTTGTGTCTTGTGTTCTTTGATTGTCTCGGTTTTGGCTTCAGATGCTTCAAAATAAAGTTACAGTTACCATTGGTTCCAACCCGTCGTGCTTCGGGGTCGAGACTCCCGCCTAAATATGTATCAAGGTCCAGGCTCGAAACTCCCACCAAGATGAAGCTATTTGACTGGCACAGTCAACATTGTACTGTCAGTCTCAGCTCTGGTGGAATTGGTCAAGTGAGGACCAGTAGCCACAGGAGGTTGGTGGCACCTTAATTGAGGAGAATGGGCTTGTGATAATGGCGGAATCAGTGGAATGGTATCAAATACATAAAACACGCCTTTTATAGTGACAGGTCGCTGTGACTGTAAACATCTTGGACATTAATAAACAACTCAATCACATTGGGTGAAGAGGAAGGAGTTCCCATAGGTCATTTGGCGATCCATTACGAAAACGAAAGAGAACAATGGATTTTATTACAAACCAGGTAGTTTGGGTACTGGATGCTGATTGGCTGAAAGCAGTGGTATATCAGTCAATACCACAGGGTATGAGTAAAATTACATGTTTACTGTTCTTATTATGTTGGTAACCAGTTTATAATAGCAATAAGGACCCTTATTAATAATTAAAGCCTGAAGAGGTGTGGTAAATGGCCAATATACCTCCAGTAAGGGCTGTATCCAGGCACTCCTCGTTGCGTTGTGCAGAGAATAGCCCTTAGCTGTTGTATGTTAGCCATACACCACACCTCCTCTGGCTTTAATTATAATCTATAGTAGGAAGGGACCACATACTAAACCATCGTTTGTAGGACTACTGTTTCGCAAACAAATCCCCTTGCATCCTAAATAACTAATAACTCAATATTATTTATCGATTAGTCAGTCAGTCACAATTTACCCATGATACACCACGGTTTTGACGCTCATGAACACGGGCTATGACTTTGTGGCTGGACATCCTGAGGGGTTCGTGCTGATTGTACAGAGATTGTGACAGCCAGATAAATGGCGTCCGTTGAGGAGGCAAGAACAAGATGTTTGTAAGGAGAAGTGCAGTATTATTGTAAGGAGACGAATACTTGGAATACGAAGGAAGAGGCAGAGGAAATCTAAGAGAGAGAGGGAGGAAGAGGGTGAGCTTGAGTCAGTAAAAAATTGAGGAAAAAAAGGGAGATGGTTTGTTAAAGAAGAATGGTAGAAAGTGTAAGCGGAGTGAGCTGAAGACAGGAGGAGAAATGGAAGTGAATGAGGTTGAAGTATCGGAGGTGGTAGTTGTGGTGAAGTTCTCTGACCCCGAGGCTTGCACCCAGGGTCAGGATGAAGATGAGTCTGTGACAGTAGGAGTGAAGTTTTTGGAAAAAGTGGGCCCTTGCCTTTAGGCTCATCTCTTTGTGGTTTCAGGGTGGGTGAAAACAGAGTTGGGTGCTGTGGAATCGGTGAGAGTAACAAGAAGTGGTCTTGTGATAATTGTTTGTGTTTCTGCTGATCAGAGGGAGAAGGTGCCCTGCGTTAAACGAATGGGGGCAAGAGGTTATGTCGGTTAGGACTCGTTTTACTGTGGATAAAGATACTTTGTACATGTTTCCTCCAGCATCTTCACAAGGTCCTTTGCTATTGTTCTGGGATTGATCTGCACTTTTTGCACCAAAGTACATTAATCTCTAGGAGACAGAACGCATCTCCTTCCTGAGCGGTATGACGGCTGCGTGGGTCCATGGTGTTTATACTTGCGTACTATTCTTTGTACAGATGAGCGTGGTACCTTCAGGCATTTGGAAATTGCTCCCAAGGATGAATCAGACTTGTGGAGGTCTACAATTTTTTTTCTGAGATCTTTGCTGATTTCTTTAGGTTTTCCCATGATGTCAAGCAAAGAGGCACAGAGTTTGAAGGTAGGCCTTGAAATACATCCACAGGTACACCTCCAATTGACTCAAATAAATGATGTTTATCAGCCTATCAGAAGCTTCTAACGCCATGACATCATTTTCTGGAATTTTCCAAGCTGTTTAAAGGCAGTCAACTTAGTGTATGTTAACTTCTGACACACTGGAATTGTGATACAGTGAATTTTAAGTGAAATAATCTGTCTGTAAACAATTGTTGGAAAAATTACTTGTGTCAATGTAATGTATTCAGCACAAAAGCTCATACATGAAGCTCTTACATTTGAAGTCGGAAGTTTACATACACTTATGTTGGAGTCATTAAAACTCCTTTTTTTCAACCACTTCACAAATTTCTTGTTAACAAACTATAGTTTTGGCAAGTCGGTTAGGACATCTACTTTGTGCATGTTGTTACAGGTGTCAAGCTTATAGGCATGTGGCAGCAGTGTGTAGGAGGGAGGTTCCTTGGTGTGAGAAGTGTGCAGAAGGGCATGAGACAAAGGAATGTGTAGCTTTGGGGAAGTAGTGGTATGTGTTAATTGTAGGGGTGCCCATGGGGCGGGGAATCAGAAATGTCCTGTGCGAGAGAGGCAGGTTGAGGTTTCCAGGGTTAGAGTAGTGCAGAAAATGCTGATGCAGTGAAGAAAGTAGAGGAAGATGGGTCAAGGGGGAGGGATCCTGAGAGGATATGGTGTGAGTAGTAGATCTGTACCAGTACATAGGGATAGGCCAACAACAGATATATGTTTCAGTAAGTTTGGATTTTTTACATTTTCAGCAATGGTTATCAACTCTATTGCAAGGATGGAACATAAGTCGCGGAAAATTGAGGTTGTGGTCGCAGCTGCAGAGAGGTATTTGGGTGTTCAAGACTTGACTTCAGAAGAGTTACAAGGTGTGTAAAGTGGTGGTGTCCCATCCTTTCAGGTTGTTGACCTGAGGTAGGACTAAATATATTTATATAGTGGAGTAGGGTGCTGTTCATTTGTTTTTATTTTTTTGTGAATGTAGTGTTAGATGGTAGGGTATTTAAAAAAAGAATAATTCAAGCAACGTATAAGGGAGTTGTACTCCAGTCTAGTAGATGGCAGTAATGCAACATTTATTGGATGCCAACCGCCGTTAAACCTCATCGAGGAAGAAGACGAACTGTTTCACAACTGCGGAGCGTCACAGCGACCTATCGAACAACTAATGTGCCGAGTACATTGCATTGTGGGAAACGTGTCCGCACGTTGACATTGGTGATAAAGCGCCAGTGATTTCAAGGACCCAGGTAGGTGATTTGATGTTGGAAATTGTGCTTATGATCCTTTATGTTGATCAGATTAGTAAACTATACAGTGAGGACATATCCGATGGTGTGATACGCTTTGTTTTCAGTAACGTTACATCTATTTCTAGACATATCATTGAAAAAGTGCTAGCTAGCAGCTAATGCTAGCTTATAGGTAATATGTAACTGAATTATACAACTTATTTTGTAACAAGTTCGGCTTTTTCTAGCTAGCGACATAACTGCATTTGCTGGCGTAACTAGTTAGATCTTTTCTCCAGACTAGCTATCATTTATCAGACAGAAAAATAGCTGCCAGTAAACTACTGTACTATCAAGAAGCTAAGTAGTATTTTGGCTGACGAGTGTTAACTTAACGTCTGACCACTTCCGTCCTCTAGCCCATCTTTCTGGACAAGGACAGGTCAGTCAGGATGGGTGCCACTATGTCCAGTCCTGCTCCACCCACAGTCAAGGCCGAATCTATGATGGCCTCTCCCCCTCCTGCGTTTGTTGGCGGCGTGGCCCCACCACAGGGCTGTCCTATGCACCAGGCACAGGCACCAGTCAAAGGTAGGCTCCATCTCTGCTTCATCACCAGAACCGATAGCTCGCCGGTCTATATCGCTTTTTCTTGAGTTTTTCCTGAGCTTTGCTTACCATGTACTATTGTTAGTAGGGTAAATTCATTTTAATTCAAACACTTTTTTTCATAGCACCTCTTTTGATTTGATTGAAACTTTCCATATAATATTAGCCCATTGTAGAAGTGCTCAGAGGTGACCATTTGGACCCGAATGCCAAAACCTTCAAGAGATAAAGGTTCTCAAAGTATATAGTGCACAATTTGTAATCTGTGTAGTGATTGATGTGTTGGATGATCTTTGTTGTGTCTGGCAGGTTGTGGTAACAATTTCCCTCTGAGGATGTATCACGTGGAGCTTTTCTCTTTTGGGAAGGAGTTATTCCTGACTGTGTCACCTACTTGACAAGGAAAAACTCCTGTTCCTATTCCCTGGATCTGTGTTCTAACTTTTGTTTTGCCATAAATGCCCTCAGCAGTTGCCCCTCCATCAGAGTGCCCCATGCACCAGGCTACTGCTGCTGCCCCTGCCCCTACAGAAGAGAAGCTTGCTGCTGCAGCAGGGCCAGTGCACCAGGACCGGGCCTATGAGTTTGTGGAGTGTCCTATGAAGGCAGCAGCAGCTGGACAAAGCCAGACTGACATTGACCCCACTAACATGGTCAGTATGATGATAATGCATGTACATGTTAACTGTTCACTGCTACCAGTGGAACTGTAGAGCAGGGGTACTCAACTTCTAGTTCAGAATGTACGCTCAGGCAAATGTCCTAGGTGGCAAAGGTCAGGAGGATATCGGAGTAGTAACAAACCCCCACCTCATAACCCCAAATGGTTCAAAATGATACACCCCTCTTGTTCGCGGAGAGAAAATGTTGCAGTTTTAAAGCTTATTTCCTGCAATTCTACACATTTTGCCATGTCTTATATGATCCCAGAGTGACTCAACAAAAAAATCTATGGGGGTCGAGGCCCCTGGGAATGTAATCTGGCCATGATAACTACAAGATTTAGATAGCTGGTTAGCCTAACATGGGCTTGTTGATCAGCTGGACATTTCGGACAGGTTATAGATACTTTTGTGTATGTGAACACCTGCTTGTCGAACATCTCATTCCAAAATCATGTGCATTAATATGGAGTTGGTCCCCCCCCCTTTGCTCCTATAACAGCCTCCACTCTTCTTGGAGGGCTTTCCACTAGATGTTGCAACATTGCTGCCGGGACTTGCTTCCATTCAGCCATAAGTGCATTAATGAGGTCGGGCACTGATTTGGGCAATTACGCCTGGCTCGCAGTTGGGGTTCCAATTCATCCCAAAGGTGTTTGATGGGTTGAGGTCAGGGCTCTGTGCAGGGAGTCAAGTTCTTTCAGACCGATCTCGACAAACCATTTCTGTATGGACCTCTTTGTGCACGGGGGCATTGTCATGCTGAAACAGGAAAGAGTCTTCCCCTAACTGTTGCCACAAAGTTGGAAGCACAGAATTGTCATTATATGCTGTAGCGTTAAGATTTTCCTTCACTGGAACTAAGGGGCCTTCTGGCATTCACTAAACCCAGATTTGTCTTTTGGACTGCCAGATGGTGAAGTGTGATTCATAACTCCAGAGAATGCGTTTCCACTGCTCCAGAGTCCAATGGCGGCAAGCTTTACACCACTCCAGCCAACAATTGGCATTGCGCGTGGTGATCTTAGGCTTGTGTGTGTCTGCTCGGCCATGGAAACCCATTTCATGACTCTCCCGACGAAGTTGTTGTGCTGACGTTGCTTCCAGAGGCAGTTTGGAACTCGGTAGTGAGTGTAGCCACTGAGGACAGACCATTTTTATGCACTACGCACTTCAGCACTTGGCGGTCCCGTTTTGTGAGCTTGTGAGGCCTACCACTTCGAGGCTGAGCCGTTGTTGCTCCTAGACGTTTCCACTTCACAATAACAGCACTTACAGTTGACCAGGGCAGAAATTTGATGAACTAACTTGTTGGAAAAATGGCATCCTATGACAGTGCCATGTTGAAACTCACTGAGCTCTTCAGTACGGGCCATTCTCTGCCAATGTTTGTCTATAGAGATTGCATGACTGTGTGAGGGATTTTATATACCTGTCAGCACCGGGTGTGGCCGAAATAGCCTAATCCACTAATTTGAAGGGGTGCCCACATACTTTTGAAGTGTAGCTCTCTAAGAGGAAAACTGCCATTTACTACCAAATTTGGAAATTGCACATTCTGCATGCTACTATTACAACTCTCACCAGCAGTAAGTTGAAAGCCGGACTGAGTTGATTTACATTTTTTGGTCGGGACCTGCAGTCACCCCGTTCTGGGGCAGTATCGCTGTCGAGTATGGCTGATTTTAGATCATGTTTATGGGTTTTTTCTCACCATGATTTCAGCTGGTTGGTTGATTGTGCTCAACTAGACTAGTGAAGGGAAAAGTAACTTTATAAATGTTGATAGAGACAAAGGTTAAACATGTTGGCTAATGTTATTATCATCCTGTTCTGTCCAGATGCCTCCACCCAACCAGGTCCCTGCCCCAGACCAGCCCTTCCCTCTACCAGTGAACCGAGAGGAGTCTAAGATACCCCGGGCCGGAACGGGCAAGAACTGGGTCTACCCCTCGGAACAGATGTTCTGGAACGCCATGCTCAGAAAGGGGTAAGGATACCCTAACTTTTGATACAACAATGTAGTTTTACAAAGGATACAATTGAGCAGATCTTGTTTCCTGAAAATGGTGGAATAGTAAGCTGTAAAATATAGCCTGGGCTATTCAAGTGCAGGGTCTTGACTATCTGCGAACACACTGTAATTGGGAGGTGTTTTGGTCTGACTTTTTTAGTTTTATTTAGTAGACATGCAAGTACTCGTTATACGTAACACTGCTTTCCAGAAGCAGGAGACGACACTGTGCAGCACTGTCCTTTAGTGCTGAGCATTTAGTGCTTTTTGCAGTCGTTTTGGTTCGACTATATCCAAATTATCACAGATTTAGTTTTAGATTATTATTTTTTAGCATTAAATGCATTGTGGGTTGAATACTGTAACACAGAATAAAACCATTTTTAAAAGTCCCATTTATTCACATTACTTTACTTTAATAATAAATATTTCAGTTGTTGTTTATAATACATTTGGCTGTTATTCAATTCCAAGTCATCATCTCATCTCTATAGAGCTGCTGCCTATGCTGTCTGACAAAAAAAAATGCATGAAATGAAAATGAAATGTATGTATTCACTACTGTAAGTCGCTCAGGATAAGAGCGTCTGCGAAATGACTAAAATGTAAAAATGTCAAATGTGACAAAATCACTATTTTGTATTTCAATGTAAATAAGGAATACTTTTATGACTGCTGAATACCAACTATAAATCACTTAGATTTTGTATATATCACCTCACCATTGCGCATTCTTCTCTCTTCCATAGCAGGCGTAAGAGAAACACAGACCAGACAAGTAGATGCGCAATGGATTATGGTCATTGTAGTTAGTTTAATACATAGAATGTGACAATTATGTCTAATATTGGCCTGTTGGAAACTACAACTCCCTACTACATTGCACAGTCCAGACTGGTCTGATTTATCTCTAGAGAAACTGCTTTGTGCACATTGAGCTCACAGAAAGTTTAAAGTTTAAAAATGGAAAAATAACTGCAATTTCAGTTAATCACTCAGCACTTCTGTCCTTTAAAGATGCACTATGCAGAAATTGCTCCGCCATTTCACTTCCTGGTTGCAAAAATTCTAATATTTCGCCTAATTTCAGTTTGTGTAGTGTAGAGAATCATTGTACCATCTAAACTGCTGTGAAATATCCATTTCATAACCTAAATTATTGTATTTTCAGCTTTTTGAAGCTGGTGTACAAAACCGAAAGTATAAGACGCAAAAACTAAACCTGAGCGTGGGAAACAAAGAAATGGCACACATAGGACAGATATACTGCTTCTTAGACTTGCTTTCAATGAGAATGACAGATCTATGACTCACATTTCTATGTGAATTTAGTTGGGTCACCCAAAAAGTTACATATTGCAGCATTAAAACAGCAGAAAGGTTCAATTTCTCACCAGCCATGTTAACCTCTTCATCACCAGGTGGCGCTGGAAGGAAGATGAACTGGGTCAGCAGGACATGTCCAACATCATCAAGATCCACAACACCAACAACGAGCAAGCATGGCAGGAGATTCTTAAGTGGGAGGCCCTCCATGCCGGGTGAGTAGAAAAAAAAATACGGAACCGTTTCAGAGCCAGTATATCAAGTACTTAGTTAATCATGGATTTATTTATTCATAGTTGGTCATAGTTAATACTTAAGCTAATCATGGATTACATCCTTTTAGAGGCCTTCCAGGCTGACACATCAATAACCCGTCTGGCCCCCAGATCCAGCACCTCTTTTACTTTGTTACAAAATGTTTGTTTTTTTTAATGGGGAAATAAATGTAAAGAATTGACCTGTTCCCCACTGACATGTTACTTGTTAGGGAATGTCCATGTGGTCCATCCCTGAAACGGTTTGGTGGCAAAGCTAAGGAGTTCTCCCCAAGGGCTCGAATGCGTCACTGGATGGGGTGAGTTTAACTTTAAAATGTTTCTGTAAGAAGTTATTTGTGCAGAGAGTACATTCTGAATTGAAGCGTCAACATAACATGGTAATTTGAAAGCGGAAGTGCCTTGATATGCTTACACAGTTCATTTCACAGTATAATGTATTTACGTAAATTTGTTTCTACAGATATGAATTGCCGTTTGACCGTCATGACTGGATCGTGGACCGCTGTGGGAAGGAAGTCCGCTACGTGATCGACTACTACGACGGAGAGATCAACAAGGACACCTATGAGTTCTCCATCCTGGATGTCCGCCCAGCTTTTGACTCTATAGATGCAGTCTGGGACAGGATGAAGGTGGCTTGGTGGCGCTGGACCTCATAAGCAGCAAGCAAGCAAAACACTGTAAAACAAGGTTTTACATTCTTCATTACGATGCTGAGATGTTATAAAAACAACAGCCAAGAAGACCCATTCAAAACTGCAGTAAATGCTTCATCACATGACTGTAATATACCAGGTTCTCCATCAATCATATTGATTTCACATTTGATTTCACTGTCTGATGTGTTTTGAGGTGCTTCGGTTCTAGATTCTTCTAGTGCAGTTTAAGCCCCTTGGTGCCCACATTATCCAGCGAGAGCGAGTGGCTTGCTTTAAGGGTTCGCTGGAGGAAGGGTGCTTTGGTTCTATCCTCTCAGCCTTTCTTTCTAATATAGGTATAATTGCACAGAGAATGATTTGCTATAGCTAAATGCGATTGAGATGGATCAGCAACCCGGCAGGGATGTTGACCTTTAAACCAGGCCAACTGTAGGATTCCCCCCCCCTTCTATTTCCAGCATTTTTAGTTTAGATAACATTCCCTGTTTGTTTTGGTGGTGAAAAATGAACACTTCCGTTGAGTATCTATAAAACAAAATAAGATGACAAAACCACTATCAGTGCATCTGTCTGGACTTAGTATACTGTAGAGCTTTGCAACATAGTAGGCTGTTTTTATTTGGATCATGCTTTCAAAACTCATACTATTCAGTTGCGTTTGTCACTCACTGTATTAAAGTGAAAGTAAAACCGTAGTCAGCTAAGTCTTTTTAAATAGATGCTTTTAGACTCTATTCTGTTGTCAAACCTTTGAGTGTACTCCATTTTGCTTTTGTCATAAGATACCCTTCCTGGTTTTGTAGTGATCAGGTACACGTAGGCCTATTCAGAATTGTAGCTAGTTTTCTTTCTCTCTGTTCTGTCTTGTTGTATAGCCATGTCGAATTTCCCTGTCGGCTACTGTGGGAAGCTATGCTGATTGATTGTATTTATTGTCTGTGAGGTTAATTTCTGTGTGTACAGCTGCTTGTTTTCTAAAACGATTTTATTCCTGATTATCCAAACTACCATTAAACTTGGTACTATTGGCTCTGAAACCATTTGGTCCCTTTATCTTGTCAGATGCATTTGTATTTTCAGCACCATCTTCTGGTTTAGTGATAAAACTGTAGCTGGGCTATATGAACTGCAGATGGCGCCATATCTCCAGGATATATCCCCTTCCATATCACTCCCATTTCTCAAGGACCTGCTTTGCACGCCAGGGCTCATTACGAGCCAGCCCAAAGGTCGGTGAATTTAAGTGTGGGTCACAGTGTGACGAATGTGAAAGAAAGACGCATGGTTTTTTAAAAAGATCTACTAATTCAATAATCACACCTGAAACCTTTTTTTACATTCAAAACCTATTTTTTTTACTAGGCAAGTCAGTTAAGCACAAACTCTTATTTACAATGACAACCTACCGGAGAACAGTGGATTAACTGCCTTGTTCAGTGGCAGAACGACAGATTTTTACCTTGTCAGCTCAGGGATTCGATCCAGCAACCTTTCGGCTACCTGCCTAGTGGCCTAAACTTTATGGAAAGAAGAGTAAATGAGAATCTGTACAGAGAACCAACCACTCCACAGTCTGAAGATAGATTCATATCCTGATACAGTGTTGTCTGTTCAGCTGGGGAATTTTCCATTGCCTTTTGAAGAGGAGTGAATAGAGATGGACAGATGAAGAGAAGGCGAGTTCGACAAATGGATAAAGAGAAGGAGTTAGTGCTCCTGCTGGTGCTGAGTGGGTGTGGGAAAGGGAACTAAGATCACACCCTGGTTCGTTCTATACTCCTGAGCTTCCTGCTTTGTTTTCAGCTACTCTACCTGATAAAGATGGGGGGGGGGGGGTTATCAATTGTCTGTTTGCTGTGTTTCACGGGTCAGCCAAAGAGAGAACTGGTAGCACTGTCTGTTACCTGCTGGGACCTGGCCTTAACAATTGTCAGGGATATTCTACTGCTTGAATCCCAATATTCTGGAATGACCTGCCCTCCCCCCCCCATCACACACACAGAAACCCACCACAGCATGTGAACCCGAAACGCTCCACCACGAACACATCTGCAAAATGGAATGTGCATCATTTTCTAACATTTCCACCGGGGCTGCTGCTTGGCAGGGTGCCATATAATTCCTGCTGTACGTAGCAGACAGACGTACAAACAGCCCGTGGCATTTTAGTAAATGGAGGATTTTTTTTTTCATCCTATCTGGTCCCTCCAGTCTGTATTTACATTGCAAAGAATGCTTGTTCTGGTGTGTTTTGTGCGTGCACTACATTATAATGTCCACATGTCGCCACTGTATCGTTATTCGTGTCTGTTGATCGTGTTCTGGTGTGGGTCTGTGTATGTGCATGAGAGCGTGGGCCGTGGATAGAGGAGACAAAGGGGTCCGTGTTAAAAACAGTTTTGAACTGCTTACTAATGTCTTACAGCAGTATTGATCCCATCCTGTAACATTGATGGAAATGTATACACGTTTTGTTTCATAACTAGTTCACCCAAATGACAAAATTACATTGGTTGCCTTACTCTGTAAAGCAGTCTATGGACAATGTGTGACAGCAATGCGTTTTTGCAGTTGTGGCACAAATCCCATTAATGTCATGGTACAGATATTAGCATTTTTTTCACGCCTCATGTTCAAAGCAGTTATAAGTGACTTTGTTGAGCTTCACAATCAATTGTAGATACTTTCGGATGATTTGGACATGATGCGCGAAAAATGATGTCCGTACCATAACTTGAATGGGATTTGTGCCACAAATGCTAAAATGTTAGCATTTGGAAACGGTACCAGGGAAATAAAACCAAAGAATGGATTAATGTCATACCTTGTCCAAAAACACAATAAATACTAAATGAGGAACATGATGTTGGCTGATAATCGTAGCACACTGCGTACATTGGCTTCAACAAAGCACTTATGAGGATAAAGCCATGCAAAGTGGGAGGCCTAATCTCCAAGGAATTCTCTACATGGAACTCACTGCGAATTACAGTGAAATGTGGTCAGCTAATTCCCCTCCTTTTAGCTAACAAAAGGAAATAACTTTGGTTTGGTTTTGCCTGTGAAAAAGAGTTGCCGTGTTGTTGGCTAGAATTCATGCCTTTACTGAGAGAGCAAAACGGAATACTCTTTCCAGGCTAGAATTCATGCCTTTACTGAGAGAGCAAAACGGAATACTCTTTCCAGGCTAGAATTCATGCCTTTCCTGAGAGAGCAAAATGCAATACTCTTTCCAGGCTAGAATTGTTTATGTATACT
This sequence comes from Salmo salar, assembly GCF_965601325.2. Lineage (NCBI taxonomy): Eukaryota > Metazoa > Chordata > Actinopteri > Salmoniformes > Salmonidae > Salmo > Salmo salar. The sequence goes on from NC_138309.1 coordinate 14,606,970, forward strand.
TACATGTTAAGAATGTTAACATATAGCTGTCAGGCAGTTCAGAACTAGAGAATTGACTACCAATGTTGAAACTGGCACGGACATTAGTGAACATGTTACTGACCCTGTCTACATCACAGAACATCAGGCCTCCTACAGAGTGGACAACAGAGGCAGTTACCCTAACAGCACCCTGTTACCTGCCTTTGACAAGGGCCCATGGGGAATAGATAAGGAATAGGGTGCCATTTGGGACGAAGCAGGATCACCACTACCATGCTGCTTCACAGGACCTTTACTCTACACAGATTTAGAGTGAAGGTCCTGTGAAATGGGCCCTTGTCAAAGGCAGTGCACTACACAGGTAACAGGGTGCTGTTTGGGTAACTGCCTCTGTTGTCCACTCTGTAGGAGGCCTGATGTTCTGTGATGTAGACAGGGCCAGTAACATGTTCACTAATGTCCGTGCCAGTTTCAACATTGGTAGTCAATTCTCTAGTTTTTCATGAAGGTGATCTGCACTATGTTAACACCCAGCTACAAAGGCCCTGAATCCCCTACCTTGTTTAATTTATGCGCTCTCTAAAACACCCTGAAGGCATTTAAATACTTAAGCATTTTTGCTTGAACCTAATACTCTGATATTGTCCAGTACAATTAGTCCTTATTGTGACACTCACTCTTTCTTGCTTTGTCTCTGTCCATCTCTTTCACACACCTTTTTCTTTCTTTCTCTCGGCTCTCATTCTGTCATGTTTTTTACTTCACTTCACATGAGGGACATAAAGACCGGGAATACAACTGAGATGGAGGGAAGGAGACATTGAAGACAGACATTTTGTGTGTGAAGAGAGACAAATAGTTTTTAGGTTGAGAGGGAGATTGGGAGAGTGAATGTGAAATGAGTGTCAGGGTTTCATGCCTCTATTGAGACGTAATCAGTCCGCTTTCCAATTTGTGCACTCAGCTTATCGCACAACAGGGAACAATGAGACTGACTTTTATGGTGTAGTCAACTGGCAAACACAGAGATGGGCTGGTCTCAACCATAGTTTTTTAATGAGATCTGATGGAAACAGGAGACCAGATGGGCAAAGGGGGGATAGAAGTTTGTGCATATAATTACTCGTACAATGATCACCCCATTTCTCTGCCCCTAAATTGGATCAATGGCACAGTCCATCCCCTTACGACTTACAAAATCTATACTTAATCTGACCTGAATCTCTTTTGAATATATCACCCTCGGGGAAGAGAGGGATAAAGGGAGAGCAATGGACTGGCTGTCTCTGGAGGATGTAAGGACACTCACTACTGGTTGTCTGTTTTTCTGTGTCTCTGGCACTCTATCTGTCGGTCTCTTGTCTTTGTACAGAACCCATATCCGTCATAACGAAGATTTCACTCACTTCTAGGTAGTGCTCTTCTCTTTACGGTTCTTTATATCTGATCTGCATTTGTGTCCTTGTCTCTTTCTGTCTCTCTGTGTTGCTTTTCTCTCACTGTGGCCCCTGCTGTGAGAAAGTCGGTAAAGTCGGATCAAAGCACATAACCAGCACATAACCAGCTCTCTGCATGATTCTCACAGGTTTTGTGTGTGTGTGTGTGTGTGTGTGTGGTTTAAATTATGGCAATTATGAGGTAGATAAATGGACACCCTGCAGAATGGCAACACGGGGAGATTCTGTGTAACAGTAGGGTGTAAACTATGCCGTGGCACATGTAGATATCAAATCTAAACACTGCCACTAATTCCTTTTCCGTTGCATAAAAAATGGTCCAACGAGACCATCTTCTTGAACATCGTCCCTTAAGAAACGTGGGTCTATGACTTAGGGATTGATTATAGTATTACCGGAGCATCATTACGTATGAATATGGACATAAAGAGAACAGAAAGGCTGAAGTCATCAGATCAGCCAATCAGCCAGACTCGGAGCCTGCATGGCTGGGGGCTTGACCTGTATGGGTGATGTAAAGGACATCATGGTTGCATCCCAAAATGTCACCCTATTCCCTATTTAGTGCACTACTTTTGACCTGGACCCATAGGGCTCTGGGAATAGGGTGCTATTTGGGACATAGCCCATGGTTAGTAGGTGCCCCAGCTATAGAAGTGAGTGAACATCGTTGTTGTCATCAGGGATGACATTACATTTGGTCCGTTCCTCTAACTGCGTTGGTGTACTGCCCCTTTTAGAGCCATTTCAGAACGGAAACAGTTGATCTGTTATACATTAAAAATAAGAATAAGAATCAGAAAGACGAGATATGTGGTCTTCTAATTGTTTTTATAGGTGAGGAAAATGTAACATTTTTGGGGCAGAATTTGTTAATAAATGAGACGGATGCTTGAGGGACTATTCTAGATTGAAAAAACACGCATTCCACACCTTTTTGTTGAGAATATTAACTCTTAATGAAATCCAGCATCACTTTATGCTGCGTTTTCTGCACGTTCTCCTATTAAATCTTCTAATATAGTGGGATGGCGGAATATGATTAGAGGATATTGAAAAATAATTTCTTGGTTGGTTATTCATTGTAGAATTCATTAAAATGTCATTTGGGGGGAATTGGAATAAAAACAGGGCATTACTATGATAGACCTCATCCAATACCACTGAATGTAGAGCACAAAGCTATGAAAATCTGGATATTGTATTATTATTTTTCATTTCTGAGCAAAATGTTAATATTTGGTCATATTAATATTATTGTACGCCGTATTGTTAGGCGTTAAGTTGTAAAGGCCGTAGTGTTTTAAATGATTGTTTGATTTACAAGATGAAGTCACTACAGTCTTCCCTTAGAAAATGTAACACTTAACCCTGCAGATCTCATCATCCCTTTATGTCTGTAACGAGCCTCTCTTTACTGTGACCCACAGATTCAGAGGCACCTGCTTGTCTTCGCTGCGTCCCACGTGGCACTCTATTCCCTTTTATAGTGCACTACTTCTAACCAGAGGGCTCTAGTCAAAAGTAGTGCACAATATAAAGAACGGGGTGCCATTTGGGATGCAACCCTAGCCCTGATACTAGCCCTCCGTCCTCCATTACTGAGCATGGGCTCCTAATTGCAATAACAGCAAGAATACATTAGCTCATTAGCATGCTGTGACACGCACTCAGGAATAATGTATCAGAGGTACACAGGCCTCCCGTAATTACACTACACTAGCTGCTTTCTACGTGACAAATAAGCATGGCATCGCAATTAACACAGGGTGGGCCTGAAAGCTTTCGCTAAGACACTCTGATGTTGGGAATGTGTTGGTCATTAAGGAGAAACCATGTAGCCAGATTGAAGCCAATCGGAATAGGGGCGACCAATATGATAGTCTATGTAAATTACGGTATACATGATGGAGTTAATTTTTGTATTCGGAGGTTGGGTCAATGAGATCTGACCACTTTGTCCGAAAGCTCAAACGCATTAAGTTGAATGGAGCATAGCTTGTAGTATAAGAGTCAAATGGAATTTTAAAACAGCATGACTTCCTATTCGTGACTGATTTATTGATGTCTTTGTGACGTGAGTGATGCTTCAGAATGCTTCAGACTCTGACCGGCATTTTAAAACGTGTCCAAGGTCAGTCCAAAGTTAGTGGACACGAGGGTCACATCCCAAATGGAACCCTATTCCCTTTTATAGTGCACTACGTTTAACGGCTCTGGTCAAACGCAGTACACTATACAGGGAATAGGGAGCCATTTGGGACACTTCCGAGGTCAACAGGAAGCTCCGAGAGAGTCCTCTGATGTTTCTGTTCTTCTGAGCTCTGCCAGGCGGCCGCTTCACTCCTATTGTTGCCCATCTATAAATATGCAATCCTCATTTGAATGAAGCCATCAACAAGTTTTTTCTGTATTTCATTTTTGATGAATTTCTTTGATATTCACATGAAAGAACAGTTGAAATAAAACAGCAGAGAAGTTCATGGAATTGACACACCTCATTTTTACCGTGCACCAGCATGTTAAAGAATGCAGAAAGCTGTAGACTATGCTCACTACAATATTTATGTTTATCATAGCAATGGAATGGCTTTCTGGACACTTAATGACATACTAGTATATTACACCTATATGATCATCTTCAATATGGCTTTGAGAGCCCCTATCAGAGGCGCCTGTGTTACATGATGACGTGTGAGTACAGCAGAGGGTGGTGTTGCACTGTGAGAGAAGAATAGAAGAGCCCTTTCTACACGGTTGGTGCAACACGTGTGAGGGCCTCATCATAACTGATCTACACTTATTTTAGATATAAATGCAAGTTAATGAAAGACTGATTATGTTCAGAATTAAACTTAATTGGATTTCTTTAAATAACACAAGTGAGTAGGGGTGTGCGTGCATGCGCCTGCACACGTGTTTGTGTGTATGCGTGTGCGCGTGCGTGCGTGTGTGTGCGAGCGAGAGAAAGAGGCAGAGCCACCAGTGCATTCTATTTCAGCATCAACGCAAAGTGCTTGCTGTGAGACTCAATACTTTCATAGTATTAGTTGGCTGTCTGTCATTACAGTTTATGCTCTTCAAATATCATACATAATGGAAACAGGGCTATTTTGTGAAATGTGAACATGGTTTCTTTATTTCTAAGAATATAATACAGTAATACACTTTATTAATTGAGCCCCTGTGGCAGACCACAACTCAATTGGGTCATATACGGGTATACAACAGAAGCATTAATAGTATAATAAGGCATTTTATTTGTATGGCACATTTCAAACACAATGCCACACAAGTGATTCAGGCAGTATTGCCTTACAGTTAATCATTTGTGTGTGCTGTGGCATGTTGTGAGTTCTTGTGCTTTTTGACCCTGTTCACCCACGACTGTGTGGCCAGGCACGGCTCCAACACCATTACATTTGCAGACGATACAACAGTGGTAGGTCTGATCAACGACGAGACAGCCTATAGGGAGGAGGTCAGAGACCTGGCAGGGTGGTGCCAGAATAACAACCTATCCCTCAACGTAACCAAGACTAAGGAGATGATTGTGGACTACAGGAAAAGGAGGACTGAGCATGCCCCCATTCTCATCGACGGGGCTGTAGTGGAGCAGGTTGAGAGCTTCAAGTTCCTTGGTGTCCACATCACCAACAAACTAACATGGTCCAAACACACCAAGACAGTTGTGAAGAGTGCACGACAATGCCTATTCCCCCTCAGGAAACTAAAAAGGTTATACAGCTGCACCATCGAGAGCATTCTGACTGGTTGCATCACTGCCTGGTACGGCAACTGCTCGGCCTCCGACTGCAAGGCACTACAGAGGGTAGTGCGTATGGCCCAGTACATCACTGGGGCAAAGCTTCCTGCCATCCAGGACCTCTACACCAGGTGGTGTCAGAGGAAGGCCCTAAAAATGGTAAAAAACATCATAGACTGTTCTCTCTACTACTGCATGGCAAGCGGTACCGGAGGGCCAAGTCCAGGACAAAAAGGCTTCTCAACTGCTTTTACCCCCAAGCCATAAGACTCCTGAACAGATAATCAAATGGCTACCCGGACTATTTGCATCCCCCCCCCCCAACCCCTCTTTACACTGCTGCTACTCTCTGTTTGTCGTATATGTATAGTCACTTTAACTATACATTCATGTACATACTACCTCAATTAGCCTGACTAACCAGTGCTCCCGCACATTGGCTACCCAGACTATCTGCATTGTGTCCCACCACCCGCCAACCCCTCTTTTACGCTACTGCTACTCTCTGTTTATCATATATGCATAGTCACTTGAACCATACCTACGTGTACATACTACCTCAATCAACCTGACTAACCAGTGTCTGTATGTAGCCTCGCTACTGTTATAGCCTCGCTACTTTTATAGTCTCGCTACTGTTATTTTTCAGTCTTTTTACTGTTGTTTTTATTTCTCTACTCATCTATTGTTCACCAAATACTATTTTTTTTTATACTTAAAAAATTGCACTGCTGGTTAGAACCTGTAAGTAAGCATTTCACTGTAAGGTCTACTACACCTGTTGTATTCGGCGCACGTGACAAATACACTTTGATTTGATTTGACATGTGGCAGACCACAACTCAATTGGGTCATATACGGGTATATAACAGAAGCATTAATAGTATAATAAGGCATTTTATTTGTATGGCACATTTCAAACACAAATCAAGTGATTCAAGCAGTATTGCCTTACAGTTAATCATTTTTGTGTGCTGTGGCATGTTGTAAGTTCTTGTGGTTTTTGATTCAGGATCAGATCAATTCTCTCTCCTCTAAATGGACAAAGGCCTGCTGTCTAATTGCTTTCACATCCAGACATTGACGATCTTAGCATTCATCTCTCTCTCTCCCTTCCCCTCTCTCTCTCTGTTTGTCGATCTCCTTTCTACCTTTATCTTCTTTTTCCTTCCACCCCTTGCTGGCTCACTTGTCTAATGCCCCCTAGTTCTCTGCTTCTCTGGCTCTGTGCCATACATGATGCGCTGCACTGAGTGCCCAACTCTGCCCACACCAACTCAGCTGCCCTGGGGGCAGAGATCTGCGTTCATAAATCAACAGCCTCCAGCCAACCCTACCGACTGACTCCCAGGGGACCATCCCCTTCTCCTAGAAAGTTTTACCCAGGTAGCATACACTAGGATTGGGTTTAGGGAAGCCCTTAGTCCCCCTGTCTATATCTGTCTGTCTACAATTGTTCTGTTTGTCTTTCTAGACAGCACCATTTGGAAGGCTATTTATTCATCTCAGCAGTTTGCTGCAGGGGTCTGCTGCATAGATGCGCACACAGAGAGATGTGCAAGGCATTGGAATCCAGTGAAGGGATAGTGAGAGATGAATAAATACAGCCCATTCTGTTTCCTATTCATTAGAATACACAAGACTCCCCCGGACATCTCCAACTGTTTCCACCACACGAGCCAAGGCATGAACACTAGGTCTGCTCTGATGCTGTTTTAAACTTGCGGGGGGAAAAGAATTGCCACTGGTTTTCTTCCAATTCTTTTTCTTCTAGAATCTCTTTGAGAAGTCAAAAAGAAAGAAAAAAAGGGCAGCATACATAGCTAGCACCTTAAGGCATGAACAATCTGCTGCCTGCGTGCATGTACTTGGAATGCCTAACAGAGGCGATAATGGCTGTCAAAAAAGCACAATGGTGCCATGTGCATGGTCTGGTCTGGTCTGGTCACTCAATAGAGCTGCTTTCACACAGACTGGGATTCTGTGATGTGGCCCCAACAACCTGCGTTCATTACCTCTGACGGATGGCCTGTGTCTGGGGGGTCAGCGTCCTTACCCATCATGCATCAGCAACCGGACAGCGGCTCTTGAAACAATCAATGACTATCCAATTAAGCCCAGCTTCATTTGACTATCTTCCTTCTCCTTTACTGCCTCACTGCCAGACTGTAGCCTTTTAGCTTTCACATAATATGGCTGCTGTATTCTGTTGTAAAAGCCCAATGCCCCCCCCCCCCCCCCCCCCCCCCCCCCCCCCCCCCCCCACACACACACACACACACACACACACACACACACACACACACACACACACACACACCTATACATTTCTATAACTCGCCCTGGCCCTGTAAGGCCCCGGCAGGGGCCGTCGTGTGTGAATTTACATCACAATAGAGATGTATATCCTTCAAAATAAACAAACACTCTGAAGAATTATTACAACGTTGGGTAAAAAGCTTGCTTTCACCCCACCCTGCTCTCTCACTTCCCACCCATCTTATCTCGTCCTTCGCCCTCAAATACACAAGTTATTTATTTCTTGTTGGAGATTCATTACTTGTTTCTGGCATACTTTGAATTGTAGTCTAAACTTAATAAATCCACCCTCTTTCTCCAATACCCACCCTCCTCCCCCAAAAAGTGCACGCTCCATTCCTCCTTCCCCCGCTCTGAGTGAGGTGGTTTATTGTTGATCGTGCCTGCAGCTTGCACAACAAAGCACCAGAGAGGAAGAGCTAAGGAAAGAGAGAAAGAGAAAGAAAGAGCGAGAGAGAGTGGAAGAGACCTGAAGAGAGAGAGAGAGAGCTGAAGAGAGAAAGACCTGAATAGAGTGATAGAGAGAGAGAGAGAGAGCTGAAGAGAGAGAGACCTAGAGAGAGAGAGAGAGAGTGAGAGAGCTGAAGAGAGAAAGACCTGAATAGAGTGATAGAGAGAGAGAGAGCTGAAGAGAGTCCTGGAGAGAGAGAGAGAGCTGAAGAGAGAAAAAGACCTGAAAAGAGAGAGCTGAAGAGAGAAAGAGAGCTGAAGACACCTGAAGAGAGAGAGAGAGCTGAAGAAAGAGAGCTGAAGAGAGAAAGAGAGCTGAAGAGACCTGAAGAGAGAGAGAGAGCTGAAGAAAGAAAGAGACCTGAAGAGAGAGAGAGAGCTGAAGAGAGAAAAAGACCTGAAAAGAGAGAGCTGAAGAGAGAAAGAGAGCTGAAGAGAGAAAGAGAGCTGAAGACAGAAAGAGAGCTGAAGAGACCTGAAGAGAGAGAGAGAGCTGAAGAAAGAGAGCTGAAGAGAGAAAGAGAGCTGAAGAGACCTGAAGAGAGAGAGAGAGCTGAAGAAAGAAAGAGACCTGAAGAGAGAGAGAGAGCTGAAGAGAGAAAGAGAGCTGAAGAGAGAAAGAGAGCTGAAGAGAGAGACGGAGAGTTGAAGAGAGAGACCTGAAGAGAGAGAGAGAGAGAGCTGAAGAAAGAAAGAGACCTGAAGAGAGAGACCTGAAGAGAGAGACCTGAAGAGAGAGAGCTAGAAAGAGAGCTGAAGAGAGAGAGCTGAAGAGAGAAAGAGACCTGAAGAGAGAGACCTGAAGAGAGAGACCTGAAGAGAGAGAGCTGAAGAGAGAAAGAGTCCTGAAGAGAGAGAGACAGAAAGAGAGCTGAAGAGAGAGAGCTGAAGAGAGAGACCTGAAGAGAGAGACCTGAAGAGAGAGAGCTGAAGAGAGAAAGAGTCCTGAAGAGAGAGAGACAGAAAGAGACCTGAAGAGAGAGAGCTGAAGAAAGAAAGAGACCTGAAAAGAGAGAGAGCTGAAGAGAGAGAGCTGAAGAGAGAGACCTGAAGAAAGAAAGAGACCTGGAAAGAGAGAGAGCTGAAGAGAGAGAGCTGAAGAGAGAGACCTGAAGAAAGAAAGAGACCTGGAAAGAGAGAGAGCTGAAGAGAGAGAGCTGAAGAGAGAGACCTGAAGAAAGAAAGAGACCTGAAAAGAGAGAGAGCTGAAGAGAGAGAGCTGAAGAGAGAGACCTGAAGAAAGAAAGAGACCTGGAAAGAGAGAGAGCTGAAGAGAGAAAGAGTCCTGAAGAGAGAGAGACAGAGAGAGAGCTGAAGAGAGAAAGAGACCTGAAGAGAGCGAGAGAGACAGAGGGAGAGAAAGAGAGAGAGCTGAAGAAAGTGAGGGAGAGAGAGAGATGGCACTGTCTCAGGAATAACACTACACAGTGTGATTAATCAGCAGGCAGGTTGTGAGCTGGTCTAATAGCTCCTATTACCACCAGCGACCAGGAGAAGATGGAAACTATTTTATTTCCTGGCCCTTACATTATCGAGCTTACAAGCTTATTCTGAATAGCACATATTTAATTCCAGAACGAACAACACATATCTCACCCCCCGTCTGTCTGACTGTCTACAGTTCACTTCTGTCTGTCTCTCTGTCTACAGTTCACTTCTGTCTGTCTCTCTGTCTACAGTTTACTTCTGTCTGTCTCTCTGTCTACAGTTCACTTCTGTCTGTCTCTCTGTCTACAGTTCACTTCTCTGTCTGTCTCTCTGTCTACAGTTCACTTCTCTGTCTGTCTCTCTGTCTACAGTTCACTTCTCTGTCTCTCTGTCTACAGTTTACTTCTGTCTGTCTCTCTGTCTACAGTTCACTTCTGTCTGTCTCTCTGTCTACAGTTCACTTCTCTGTCTGTCTCTCTGTCTACAGTTCACTTCTCTGTCTGTCTCTCTGTCTACAGTTCACTTCTCTCTGTCTACAGTTCACTTCTGTCTGTATCTCTGTCTAGAGTTCACTTCTCTGTCTGTCTCTCTGTCTACAGTTCACTTGTCTGTCTGTCTTTCTGTCTACAGTTCACTTCTCTGTCTGTATCTCTGTCTACAGTTCACTTCTATGTCTGTCACTCTGTCTACAGTTCACTTCTCTGTCTGTCTCTCTGTCTACAGTTCACATCTATGTCTGTCTCTCTCTCCACAGTTGACTTCTATGTCTACCTCTCTGTCTACAGTTCACTTCTATGTCTGTCCCTCTGTCTACAGTTCACTTATATGTCTGTCTCTCTGTCTACAGTTCACTTCTCTGTCTGTCTCTCTGTCTACAGTTCACATCTATGTCTGTCTCTCTGTCCACAGTTCACTTCTATGTCTACCTCTCTGACTACAGTCCACTTCTATGTCTGTCTCTCTGTCTACAGTTCACTTCTCTGTCTGTCTCTCTGTCTACAGTTCACTTCTCTGTCTGTCTCTCTGTCTACAGTTCACTTCTCTGTCTGTCTCTCTGTCTACAGTTCACTTCTCTGTCTGTCTCTCTGTCTACAGTTCACTTCTCTGTCTGTCTCTCTGTCTACAGTTCACTTCTGTCTGTCTCTCTGTCTAGAGTTCACTTCTGTCTGTCTCTCTGTCTACAGTTCACTTCTGTCTGTCTCTCTGTCTACAGTTCACTTCTCTGTCTGTCTCTCTGTCTACAGTTCACTTCTGTCTGTCTCTCTGTCTACAGTTCACTTCTGTCTGTCTCTCTGTCTACAGTTCACTTCTATGTCTGTCTCTCTGTCTACAGTTCACTTGTCTGTCTGTCTCTCTGTCTACAGTTCACTTCTCTGTCTGTCTCTCTGTCTACAGTTCACTTCTCTGTCTGTATCTCTGTCTACAGTTCACTTGTCTGTCTGTATCTCTGTCTACAGTTCACTTCTCTGTCTGTCTCTCTGTCTACAGTTCACTTCTCTGTCTGTCTCTCTGTCCACAGTTCACATCTATGTCTGTCTCTCTGTCTAAAGTTCACTTATCTCTGTCTACAGTTCACTTCTCTGTCTGTCTCTCTGTCTACAGTTCACTTCTCTGTCTGTCTCTCTGTCTACAGTTCACTTCTCTGTCTGTCTGTCTCTCTGTCTACAGTTCACTTCTCTGTCTGTCTCTCTGTCTACAGTTCACTTTTCTGTCTGTCTCTCTGTCTACAGTTCACTTCTCTGTCTGTCTCTCTGTCTACAGTTCACATCTATGTCTGTCTCTCTGTCCACAGTTCACTTCTCTGTCTGTCTCTCTGTCTACAGTTCACATCTATGTCTGTCTCTCTGTCTACAGTTCACTTGTCTGTCTCTCTGTCGACAGTTCACTTCTCTGTCTGTCTCTCTGTCTACAGTTCACTTCTCTGTCTGTCTCTCTGTCTACAGTTCACTTCTCTGTCTGTCTCTCTGTCTACAGTTCACTTCTCTGTCTGTCTCTCTGTCTACAGTTCACTTCTGTCTGTCTCTTTGTCTACAGTTCACTTCTATGTCTGTCTCTCTGTCTACAGTTCACATCTCTGTCTGTCTCTCTGTCTACAGTTCACTTCTCTGTCTGTCTCTCTGTCTACAGTTCACTTCTCTGTCTGTCTCTCTGTCTACAGTTCACTTCTCTGTCTGTCTCTCTGTCTACAGTTCACTTCTCTGTCTGTATCTCTGTCTACAGTTCACTTCTCTGTCTGTCTGTCTACAGTTCACTTCTCTGTCTGTCTCTCTGTCTACAGTTCACTTCTCTGTCTGTATCTCTGTCTACAGTTCACTTCTATGTCTGTCTCTCTGTCTACAGTTCACATCTCTGTCTGTCTCTCTGTCGACAGTTCACTTTTCTGTCTGTATCTCTGTCTACAGTTCACTTGTCTGTCTCTCTGTCGACAGTTCACTTCATTGTCTGTCTCTCTGTCTACAGTTCACTTCTCTGTCTGTCTCTCTGTCTACAGTTCACTTGTCTGTCTGTCTCTCTGTCTACAGTTCACATCTATGTCTGTCTCTCTGTTCACAGTTCACTTCTATGTCTACCTCTCTGTCTACAGTTCACTTCTATGTCTGTCTCTCTGTCTACAGTTCACTTCTCTGTCTGTCTCTCTGTCTACAGTTCACTTCTCTGTCTGTCTCTCTGTCTACAGTTCACTTCTCTGTCTGTCTCTCTGTCTACAGTTCACTTCTCTGTCTGTCTCTCTGTCTACAGTTCACTTCTCTGTCTGTCTCTCTGTCTACAGTTCACATCTCTGTCTGTCTCTCTGTCTACAGTTCACTTCTGTCTGTCTCTCTGTCTACAGTTCACTTCTCTGTCTGTCTCTCTGTCTAGAGTTCACTTCTGTCTGTCTCTCTGTCTACAGTTCACTTCTCTGTCTGTCTCTCTGTCTACAGTTCACTTCTGTCTGTCTCTCTGTCTACAGTTCACTTCTGTCTGTCTCTCTGTCTACAGTTCACTTCTATGTCTGTCTCTCTGTCTACAGTTCACATCTCTGTCTGTCTCTCTGTCTACAGTTCACTTGTCTGTCTGTATCTCTGTCTACAGTTCACTTCTCTGTCTGTCTACAGTTCACTTCTATGTCTGTCTCTCTGTCTACAGTTCACTTCTCTGTCTGTCTCTCTGTCTACAGTTCACTTCTCTGTCTGTATCTCTGTCTACAGTTCACTTGTCTGTCTGTATCTCTGTCTACAGTTCACTTCTCTGTCTGTCTCTCTGTCTACAGTTCACTTCTATGTCTGTCTCTCTGTCTACAGTTCACTTCTCTGTCTGTCTCTCTGTCTACAGTTCACTTGTCTGTCTGTCTCTCTGTCTACAGTTCACATCTATGTCTGTCTCTCTGTTCACAGTTCACTTCTATGTCTACCTCTCTGTCTACAGTTCACTTCTATGTCTGTCTCTCTGTCTACAGTTCACTTCTCTGTCTGTCTCTCTGTCTACAGTTCACTTCTCTGTCTGTCTCTCTGTCTACAGTTCACTTCTCTGTCTGTCTCTCTGTCTACAGTTCACTTCTCTGTCTGTCTCTCTGTCTACAGTTCACATCTCTGTCTGTCTCTCTGTCTACAGTTCACTTCTGTCTGTCTCTCTGTCTACAGTTCACTTCTCTGTCTGTCTCTCTGTCTAGAGTTCACTTCTGTCTGTCTCTCTGTCTACAGTTCACTTCTCTGTCTGTCTCTCTGTCTACAGTTCACTTCTGTCTGTCTCTCTGTCTACAGTTCACTTCTGTCTGTCTCTCTGTCTACAGTTCACTTCTATGTCTGTCTCTCTGTCTACAGTTCACATCTCTGTCTGTCTCTCTGTCTACAGTTCACTTGTCTGTCTGTATCTCTGTCTACAGTTCACTTCTCTGTCTGTCTACAGTTCACTTCTATGTCTGTCTCTCTGTCTACAGTTCACTTCTCTGTCTGTCTCTCTGTCTACAGTTCACTTCTCTGTCTGTATCTCTGTCTACAGTTCACTTGTCTGTCTGTATCTCTGTCTACAGTTCACTTCTCTGTCTGTCTCTCTGTCTACAGTTCACTTCTATGTCTGTCTCTCTGTCTACAGTTCACTTCTCTGTCTGTCTCTCTGTCTACAGTTCACTTCTCTGTCTGTATCTCTGTCTACAGTTCACTTCTCTGTCTGTCTCTCTGTCTACAGTTCACTTCTCTGTCTGTATCTCTGTCTACAGTTCACTTCTGTCTGTCTCTCTGTCTACAGTTCACTTCTCTGTCTGTCTCTCTGTCTGCAGTTCACTTGTCTGTCTGTCTCTCTGTCTGCAGTTCACTTCTCTGTCTGTCTCTCTGTCTACAGTTGACTTCTCTGTCTGTCTCTCTGTCTACAGTTCACTTCTCTGTCTGTCTCTCTGTCTACAGTTCACATCTATGTCTGTCTCTCTGTCTGCAGTTCACTTGTCTGTCTCTCTGTCGACAGTTCACTTCTCTGTCTGTCTCTCTGTCCACAGTTCACATCTATGTCTGTCTCTCTGTCTACAGTTCACTTATCTCTGTCTACAGTTCACTTCTCTGTCTGTCTCTCTGTCTACAGTTCACTTCTCTGTCTGTCTCTCTGTCTACAGTTCACTTCTATCTCTGCCTCTCTGTCTACAGTTCACTTCTGTCTGTATCTCTGTCTACAGTTCACTTCTCTGGCTGTATCTCTGTCTACAGTTCACTTCTCTGTCTGTCTCTCTGTCTACAGTTCACTTCTCTGTCTGTATCTCTGTCTACAGTTCACATCTATATCTGTCTCTCTGTCTACAGTTCACATCTATGTCTGTCTCTCTGTCTACAGTTCACTTATCTCTGTCTACAGTTCACTTCTCTGTCTGTCTCTCTGTCTACAGTTCACTTCTCTGTCTATCTCTCTGTCTACAGTTCACTTCTATCTCTGTCTCTCTGTCTACAGTTCACTTCTGTCTGTATCTCTGTCTACAGTTCACTTCTCTGTCTGTATCTCTGTCTATAGTTCACTTCTCTGTCTGTCTCTCTGTCTACAGTTCACTTCTCTGTCTGTATCTCTGTCTACAGTTCACATCTATATCTGTCTCTCTGTCTACAGTTCACATCTATGTCTGTCTCTCTGTCCACAGTTCACTTCTCTGTCTGTCTCTCTGTCTACAGTTCACTTCTCTGTCTGTCTCTCTGTCTACAGTTCACTTCTCTGTCTGTCTCTCTGTCGACAGTTCACTTCTCTGTCTGTCTCTCTGTCCACAGTTCACATCATTGTCTGTCTCTCTGTCTACAGTTCACTTATCTCTGTCTACAGTTCACTTCTCTGTCTGTCTCTCTGTCTACAGTTCACTTCTCTGTCTGTCTCTCTGTCTACAGTTCACTTCTCTGTCTGTCTCTCTGTCTACAGTTCACATCTATGTCTGTCTCTCTGTCTGCAGTTCACTTGTCTGTCTCTCTGTCGACAGTTCACTTCTCTGTCTGTCTCTCTGTCCACAGTTCACATCTATGTCTGTCTCTCTGTCTACAGTTCACTTCTCTGTCTGTCTCTCTGTCTACAGTTCACTTCTCTGTCTGTCTCTCTGTCTACAGTTCACTTCTCTGTCTGTCTCTCTGTCTACAGTTCACTTCTATGTCTGTCTCTCTGTCTACAGTTCACTTCTCTGTCTGTATCTCTGTCTACAGTTCACTTCTCTGTCTGTCTCTCTGTCTACAGTTCACTTCTCTGTCTGTCTCTCTGTCTACAGTTCACTTCTCTGTCTGTCTCTCTGTCTACAGTTCACTTCTATGTCTGTCTCTCTGTCTACAGTTCACTTCTATGTCTGTCTCTCTGTCTACAGTTCACTTCTCTGTCTGTCTCTCTGTCTACAGTTCACTTCTCTGTCTGTCTCTCTGTCTACAGTTCACTTCTCTGTCTGTCTCTCTGTCTACAGTTCACTTCTCTGTCTGTCTCTCTGTCTACAGTTCACTTCTCTGTCTGTCTCTCTGTCTACAGTTCACTTCTCTGTCTGTCTCTCTGTCTACAGTTCACTTCTGTCTGTCTCTCTGTCTACAGTTCACTTCTCTGTCTGTCTCTCTGTCTACAGTTCACTTCTGTCTGTCTCTCTGTCTACAGTTCACTTCTGTCTGTCTCTCTGTCTACAGTTCACTTCTATGTCTGTCTCTCTGTCTACAGTTCACATCTCTGTCTGTCTCTCTGTCTACAGTTCACTTGTCTGTCTGTATCTCTGTCTACAGTTCACTTCTCTGTCTGTCTACAGTTCACTTCTATGTCTGTCTCTCTGTCTACAGTTCACTTCTCTGTCTGTCTCTCTGTCTACAGTTCACTTCTCTGTCTGTATCTCTGTCTACAGTTCACTTCTCTGTCTGTCTCTCTGTCTACAGTTCACTTCTCTGTCTGTCTCTCTGTCTACAGTTCACTTCTCTGTCTGTCTCTCTGTCTACAGTTCACTTCTCTGTCTGTCTCTCTGTCTACAGTTCACTTCTCTGTCTGTATCTCTGTCTACAGTTCACTTCTCTGTCTGTCTCTCTGTCTACAGTTCACTTCTCTGTCTGTATCTCTGTCTACAGTTCACTTCTCTGTCTGTCTCTCTGTCTACAGTTCACTTCTCTGTCTGTCTCTCTGTCTACAGTTCACTTCTCTGTCTGTCTCTCTGTCTACAGTTCACTTCTCTGTCTGTCTCTCTGTCTACAGTTCACTTCTCTGTCTGTCTCTCTGTCTACAGTTCACTTCTCTGTCTGTCTCTCTGTCTACAGTTCACTTTCTGTCTGTCTCTCTGTCTACAGTTCACTTCTCTGTCTGTCTCTCTGTCTACAGTTCACTTCTCTGTCTGTCTCTCTGTCTACAGTTCACTTCTTGTCTGTCTCTCTGTCTACAGTTCACTTCTGTCTGTCTCTCTGTCTACAGTTCACTTCTCTGTCTGTCTCTCTGTCTACAGTTCACTTCTCTGTCTGTCTCTCTGTCTACAGTTCACTTCTCTGTCTGTATCTCTGTCTACAGTTCACTTCTCTGTCTGTCTCTCTGTCTACAGTTCACTTCTATGTCTGTCTCTCTGTCTACAGTTCACTTCTCTGTCTGTCTCTCTGTCTACAGTTCACTTCTCTGTCTGTATCTCTGTCTACAGTTCACTTCTCTGTCTGTCTCTCTGTCTACAGTTCACTTCTCTGTCTGTCTCTCTGTCTACAGTTCACTTCTCTGTCTGTCTCTCTGTCTACAGTTCACATCTATGTCTGTCTCTCTGTCTACAGTTCACTTCTCTGTCTGTCTCTCTGTCTACAGTTCACTTCTCTGTCTGTCTCTCTGTCTACAGTTCACTTCTCTGTCTGTCTCTCTGTCTACAGTTCACTTCTCTGTCTGTCTCTCTGTCTACAGTTCACTTCTCTGTCTGTCTCTCTGTCTACAGTTCACTTCTCTGTCTGTATCTCTGTCTACAGTTCACTTCTCTGTCTGTCTCTCTGTCTACAGTTCACTTCTCTGTCTGTCTCTCTGTCTACAGTTCACTTCTCTGTCTGTCTCTCTGTCTACAGTTCACTTCTCTGTCTGTCTCTCTGTCTACAGTTCACTTCTCTGTCTGTCTCTCTGTCTACAGTTCACTTCTCTGTCTGTCTCTCTGTCTACAGTTCACTTCTCTGTCTGTCTCTCTGTCTACAGTTCACTTCTCTGTCTGTCTCTCTGTCTACAGTTCACTTCTCTGTCTGTCTCTCTGTCTACAGTTCACATCTCTGTCTGTCTCTCTGTCTACAGTTCACTTCTGTCTGTCTCTCTGTCTACAGTTCACTTCTCTGTCTGTCTCTCTGTCTACAGTTCACTTCTCTGTCTGTCTCTCTGTCTACAGTTCACTTCTCTGTCTGTCTCTCTGTCTACAGTTCACTTCTTGTCTGTCTCTGTCTACAGTTCACTTCTGTCTGTCTCTCTGTCTACAGTTCACTTCTCTGTCTGTATCTCTGTCTACAGTTCACTTCTCTGTCTGTCTCTCTGTCTACAGTTCACTTCTCTGTCTGTCTCTCTGTCTACAGTTCACTTCTCTGTCTGTCTCTCTGTCTACAGTTCACTTCTCTGTCTGTCTCTCTGTCTACAGTTCACTTCTATGTCTGTCTCTCTGTCTACAGTTCACTTCTCTGTCTGTCTCTCTGTCTACAGTTCACTTCTCTGTCTGTCTCTCTGTCTACAGTTCACTTCTCTGTCTGTCTCTCTGTCTACAGTTCACTTCTCTGTCTGTCTCTCTGTCTACAGTTCACTTCTCTGTCTGTCTCTCTGTCTACAGTTCACTTCTCTGTCTGTCTCTCTGTCTACAGTTCACTTCTCTGTCTGTCTCTCTGTCTACAGTTCACTTCTCTGTCTGTCTCTCTGTCTACAGTTCACTTCTCTGTCTGTCTCTCTGTCTACAGTTCACTTCTCTGTCTGTCTCTCTGTCTACAGTTCACTTCTCTGTCTGTCTCTCTGTCTACAGTTCACTTCTCTGTCTGTCTCTCTGTCTACAGTTCACTTCTCTGTCTGTCTCTCTGTCTACAGTTCACTTCTCGTCTGTCTCTCTGTCTACAGTTCACTTCTCTGTCTGTCTCTCTGTCTACAGTTCACTTCTCTGTCTGTCTCTCTGTCTACAGTTCACTTCTCTGTCTGTCTCTCTGTCTACAGTTCACTTCTCTGTCTGTCTCTCTGTCTACAGTTCACTTCTCTGTCTGTCTCTCTGTCTACAGTTCACTTCTCTGTCTGTCTCTCTGTCTACAGTTCACTTCTCTGTCTGTCTCTCTGTCTACAGTTCACTTCTCTGTCTGTCTCTCTGTCTACAGTTCACTTCTGTCTGTATCTCTGTCTACAGTTCACTTCTCTGTCTGTCTCTCTGTCTACAGTTCACTTCTCTGTCTGTCTCTCTGTCTACAGTTCACTTCTCTGTCTGTCTCTCTGTCTACAGTTCACTTCTCTGTCTGTCTCTCTGTCTACAGTTCACATCTCTGTCTGTCTCTCTGTCTACAGTTCACATCTATGTCTGTCTCTCTGTCCACAGTTCACTTCTCTGTCTGTCTCTCTGTCTACAGTTCACTTCTCTGTCTGTCTCTCTGTCTACAGTTCACTTCTCTGTCTGTCTCTCTGTCTACAGTTCACTTCTGTCTGTCTCTCTGTCTACAGTTCACTTCTCTGTCTGTATCTCTGTCTACAGTTCACTTCTCTGTCTGTCTCTCTGTCTACAGTTCACTTCTCTGTCTGTCTCTCTGTCTACAGTTCACTTCTCTGTCTGTCTCTCTGTCTACAGTTCACTTCTCTGTCTGTCTCTCTGTCTACAGTTCACTTCTCTGTCTGTCTCTCTGTCTACAGTTCACTTCTCTGTCTGTCTCTCTGTCTACAGTTCACTTCTCTGTCTGTCTCTCTGTCTACAGTTCACTTCTCTGTCTGTCTCTCTGTCTACAGTTCACTTCTCTGTCTGTCTCTCTGTCTACAGTTCACTTCTCTGTCTGTCTCTCTGTCTACAGTTCACTTCTCTGTCTGTCTCTCTGTCTACAGTTCACTTCTCTGTCTGTATCTCTGTCTACAGTTCACATCTCTGTCTGTCTCTCTGTCTACAGTTCACTTCTCTGTCTGTATCTCTGTCTACAGTTCACTTCTCTGTCTGTCTCTCTGTCTACAGTTCACTTCTCTGTCTGTCTCTCTGTCTACAGTTCACTTCTCTGTCTGTCTCTCTGTCTACAGTTCACTTCTCTGTCTGTATCTCTGTCTACAGTTCACTTCTCTGTCTGTCTCTCTGTCTACAGTTCACTTCTCTGTCTGTATCTCTGTCTGCAGTTCACTTCTCTGTCTGTATCTCTGTCTACAGTTCACTTCTATGTCTGTCTGTCTCTCTGTCTACAGTTCACTTCTATGTCTGTCTCTCTGTCTACAGTTCACTTCTCTGTCTGTCTCTCTGTCTACAGTTCACTTCTCTGTCTGTCTCTCTGTCTACAGTTCACTTCTCTGTCTGTCTCTCTGTCTACAGTTCACTTCTCTGTCTGTCTCTCTGTCTACAGTTCACTCTCTGTCTGTATCTCTGTCTACAGTTCACTTCTCTGTCTGTATCTCTGTCTACAGTTCACTTCTCTGTCTGTCTCTCTGTCTACAGTTCACTTCTCTGTCTGTATCTCTGTCTACAGTTCACATCTCTGTCTGTCTCTCTGTCTACAGTTCACATCTATGTCTGTCTCTCTGTCCACAGTTCACTTCTCTGTCTGTCTCTCTGTCTACAGTTCACTTCTCTGTCTGTATCTCTGTCTACAGTTCACATCTCTGTCTGTCTCTCTGTCTACAGTTCACATCTGTCTGTCTCTCTGTCTACAGTTCACTTCTCTGTCTGTCTCTCTGTCTACAGTTCACTTCTCTGTCTGTCTCTCTGTCTACAGTTCACTTCTCTCTGTCTAAAGTTCACTTCTGTCTGTATCTCTGTCTACAGTTCACTTCTCTGTCTGTATCTCTGTCTACAGTTCACTTCTCTGTCTGTCTCTCTGTCTACAGTTCACATCTCTGTCTGTATCTCTGTCTACAGTTCACATCTCTGTCTGTCTCTCTGTCTCCAGTTCACATCTATGTCTGTCTCTCTGTCCACAGTTCACTTCTCTGTCTGTCTCTCTGTCTACAGTTCACTTCTCTGTCTGTATCTCTGTCTACAGTTCACTTCTCTGTCTGTCTCTCTGTCTACAGTTCACATCTATGTCTGTCTCTCTGTCTACAGTTCACTTCTCTGTCTGTCTTTCTGTCTACAGTTCACATCTATGTCTGTCTCTCTGTCTACAGTTCACATCTCTGTCTGTCTCTCTGTCTACAGTTCACTTCTCTGTCTGTCTCTCTGTCAACAGTTCACTTCTCTGTCTGTCTCTCTGTCTACAGTTCACTTCTCTGTCTGTCTCTCTGTCTACAGGTCACTTATCTCTGTCTACAGTTCACTTCTCTGTCTGTCTCTCTGTCTACAGTTCACTTCTCTGTCTGTCTCTCTGTCTACAGTTCACTTCTCTGTCTGTCTCTCTGTCTACAGTTCACTTCTCTGTCTGTCTCTCTGTCTACAGTTCACATCTCTGTCTGTCTCTCTGTCTACAGTTCACGTCTATGTCTGTCTCTCTGTCCACAGTTCACTTCTCTGTCTGTCTCTCTGTCTACAGTTCACATCTATGTCTGTCTCTCTGTCTACAGTTCACTTCTATGTGTGTCTGTCTCTCTGTCTACATTTCACTTCTATGTCTGTCTCTCTGTCTACAGTTCACTTCTATGTCTGTCTCTCTGTCTACAGTTCACTTCTGTCTGTCTCTCTGTCTACAGTTCACTTCTCTGTCTGTCTCTCTGTCTACAGTTCACTTCTCTGTCTGTCTCTCTGTCTACAGTTCACTTCTCTGTCTGTATCTCTGAATACAGTTCACTTCTCTCTGTCTTCAGTTCACTTCTGTCTGTCTCTCTGTCTACAGTTCACTTCTCTGTCTGTCTCTCTGTCTACATTTCACTTCTCTGTCTGTCTCTCTGTCTACAGTTCACTTCTCTGTCTGTCTCTCTGTCTACAGTTCACATCTATGTCTGTCTCTCTGTCTACAGTTCACTTCTCTGTCTGTATCTCTGAATACAGTTCACTTCATCTCTGTCTTCAGTTCACTTCTGTCTGTCTCTCTGTCTACAGTTCACTTGTCTGTCTGTATCTCTGTCTACAGTTCACTTCTCTGTCTGTCTCTCTGTCTACAGTTCACTTCTCTGTCTGTGTCTCTGTCTACAGTTCACTTCTCTGTCTGTCTCTCTGTCAACAGTTCACTTCTCTGTCTGTATCTCTGTCTACAGTTCACTTCTCTGTCTGTCTCTCTGTCTACAGTTCACATCTATGTCTGTCTGTCTCTCTGTCTACAGTTCACATATATGTCTGTCTCTCTGTCTACAGTTCACTTCTCTGTCTGTCTCTCTGTCTACAGTTCACTTGTCTGTCTGTCTCTCTGTCTACAGTTCACTTGTCTGTCTGTCTCTATGTCTACAGATCACTTGTCTGTCTGTATCTCTGTCTACAGATCACTTCTCTGTCTGTCTCTCTGTCTACAGTTCACTTCTCTGTTTGACTCTCTGTCTACAGTTCACTTCTCTGTCTGTCTCTCTGTCTACAGTTCACTTCTCTCTGTCTAAAGTTCACTTCTGTCTGTATCTCTGTCTACAGTTCACTTCTCTGTCTGTATCTCTGTCTACAGTTCACTTCTCTGTCTGTCTCTCTGTCTACAGTTCACTTCTCTGTCTGTATCTCTGTCTACAGTTCACATCTCTGTCTGTCTCTCTGTCTACAGTTCACTTCTCTGTCTGTATCTCTGTCCACAGTTCACTTCTCTGTCTGTCTCTCTGTCTACAGTTCACTTCTCTGTCTGTCTCTCTGTCTACAGTTCACTTCTATGTGTGTCTGTCTCTCTGTCTACAGTTCACTTCTATGTCTGTCTCTCTGTCTACAGTTCACTTCTATGTCTGTCTCTCTGTCTACAGTTCACTTCTGTCTGTCTCTCTGTCTACAGTTCACTTCTCTGTCTGTCTCTCTGTCTACAGTTCACTTCTCTGTCTGTCTCTCTGTCTACAGTTCACTTCTCTGTCTGTATCTCTGAATACAGTTCACTTCTCTCTGTCTTCAGTTCACTTCTGTCTGTCTCTCTGTCTACAGTTCACTTCTCTGTCTGTCTCTCTGTCTACATTTCACTTCTCTGTCTGTCTCTCTGTCTACAGTTCACTTCTCTGTCTGTCTCTCTGTCTACAGTTCACTTCTCTGTCTGTGTCTCTGTCTACAGTTCACTTCTCTGTCTCTCTCTGTCTACAGTTCACTTCTCTGTCTGTATCTCTGTCTACAGTTCACTTCTCTGTCTGTCTCTCTGTCAACAGTTCACTTCTCTGTCTGTATCTCTGTCTGCAGTTTACTTCTATGTCTATCTCTCTGTCTACAGTTCACTTCTCTGTCTGTCTCTCTGTCTACAGTTCACTTTTCTGTCTGTATCTCTGTCTACAGTTCACTTCTCTGTCTGTCTCTCTGTCTACAGTTCACTTCTCTCTGTCTCTCTGTCTACATTTCACTTCTCTGTCTGTCTCTCTGTCTACAGTTCACTTCTCTGTCTGTCTCTCTGTCTACAGTTCACTTCTCTGTCTGTCTCTCTGTCTACAGTTCACTTCTCTGTCTGTCTCTCTGTCTACAGTTCACTTCTCTGTCTGTCTCTCTGTCTACAGTTCACTTGTCTGTCTGTCTCTCTGTCTCCAGTTCACTTGTCTGTCTGTCTCCCTGTCTACAGTTCACTTGTCTGTCTGTCTCTCTGTCTACAGATCACTTGTCTGTCTGTATCTCTGTCTACAGATCACTTCTCTGTCTGTCTCTCTGTCTACAGATCACTTCTCTGTCTGTCTCTCTGTCTACAGTACACTTCTATGTCTGTCTCTCTGTCTACAGTTCACTTCTCTGTCTGTATCTCAGTCTACAGTTCACATCTCTGTCTGTCTCTCTGTCTACAGTTCACATCTATGTCTGTCTCTCTGTCCACAGTTCACTTCTCTGTCTGTCTCTCTGTCTACAGTTCACTTCTCTGTTTGTCTCTCTGTCTACAGTTCACTTCTCTGTCTGTCTCTCTGTCTACAGTTCACTTCTCTCTGTCTAAAGTTCACTTCTGTCTGTATCTCTGTCTACAGTTCACTTCTGTCTGTATCTCTGTCTACAGTTCACTTCTCTGTCTGTATCTCTGTCTACAGTTCACTTCTCTGTCTGTCTCTCTGTCTACAGTTCATTTCTCTATCTGTATCTCTGTCTACAGTTCACATCTCTGTCTGTCTCTCTGTCTACAGTTCACATCTAGGTCTGTCTCTCTGTCCACAGTTCACTTCTCTGTCTGTCTCTCTGTCTACAGTTCACTTCTCTGTCTGTATCTCTGTCTACAGTTCACATCTCTGTCTGTCTCTCTGTCTACAGTTCACACCTATGTCTGTCTCTCTGTCCACAGTTCACTTCTCTGTCTGTCTCTCTGTCTACAGTTCACTTCTCTGTCTGTATCTCTGTCTACAGTTCACTTCTCTGTCTGTCTCTCTGTCTACAGTTCACTTCTCTGTCTGTCTCTCTGTCTACAGTTCACTTCTCTGTCTGTCTCAGTTCACTTCTGTCTGTCTCTCTGTCTACAGTTCACTTCTATGTCTGTCTCTCTGTCTACAGTTCACTTCTCTGTCTGTCTCTCTGTCTACAGTTCACTTCTCTGTCTGTATCTCTGTCTACAGTTCACTTCTCTGTCTGTCTCTCTGTCTACAGTTCACTTCTCTGTCTGTCTCTCTGTCTACAGTTCACTTCTCTGTCTGTCTCTCTGTCTACAGTTCACTTCTCTGTCTGTCTCTCTGTCTACAGTTCACTTCTCTGTCTGTCTCTCTGTCTACAGTTCACTTCTCTGTCTGTCTCTCTGTCTACAGTTCACTTCTCTGTCTGTCTCTCTGTCTACAGTTCACTTCTCTGTCTGTCTCTCTGTCTACAGTTCACTTCTCTGTCTACAGTTCACTTCTATGTCTGTCTCTCTGTCTACAGTTCACTTCTCTCTGTCTAAAGTTCACTTCTGTCTGTATCTCTGTCTACAGTTCACTTCTCTGTCTGTATCTCTGTCTACAGTTCACTTCTCTGTCTGTCTCTCTGTCTACAGTTCACTTCTCTGTCTGTATCTCTGTCTGCAGTTCACTTCTCTGTCTGTATCTCTGTCTACAGTTCACTTCTATGTCTGTCTGTCTCTCTGTCTACAGTACACTTCTATGTCTGTCTCTCTGTCTACAGTTCACTTCTCTGTCTGTCTCTCTGTCTACAGTTCACTTCTCTGTCTGTCTCTCTGTCTACAGTTCACTTCTCTGTCTGTCTCTCTGTCTACAGTTCACTTCTCTGTCTGTCTCTCTGTCTACAGTTCACTTCTCTGTCTGTGTCTCTGTCTACAGTTCACTTCTCTGTCTGTCTCTCTGTCTACAGTTCACTTCTCTGTCTGTCTCTCTGTCTACAGTTCACTTCTCTGTCTGTCTCTCTGTCTACAGTTCACTTCTGTCTGTATCTCTGTCTACAGTTCACTTCTCTGTCTGTCTCTCTGTCTACAGTTCACTTCTCTGTCTGTCTCTCTGTCTACAGTTCACTTCTCTGTCTGTCTCTCTGTCTACAGTTCACTTCTCTGTCTGTCTCTCTGTCTACAGTTCACTTCTCTGTCTGTCTCTCTGTCTACAGTTCACTTCTCTGTCTGTCTCTCTGTCTACAGTTCACTTCTCTGTCTGTCTCTCTGTCTACAGTTCACTCTCTCTGTCTGCCTCTGTCGTCTCTGTCTACAGTTCACCTCTGCTCTCGTCTCGTACTGTCTGTCTCTCTGTCTACAGTTCACTTCTCTGTCTGTCTCTCTGTCTACAGTTCACATCTCTGTCTGTCTCTCTGTCTACAGTTCACATCTATGTCTGTCTCTCTGTCCACAGTTCACTTCTCTGTCTGTCTCTCTGTCTACAGTTCACTTCTCTGTCTGTATCTCTGTCTACAGTTCACATCTCTGTCTGTCTCTCTGTCTACAGTTCACATCTGTCTGTCTCTCTGTCACAGTTCACTTCTCTGTCTGTCTCTCTGTCTACAGTTCACTTCTATGTCTGTCTCTCTGTCTACAGTTCACTTCTCTCTGTCTAAAGTTCACTTCTGTCTGTATCTCTGTCTACAGTTCACTTCTCTGTCTGTATCTCTGTCTACAGTTCACTTCTCTGTCTGTCTCTCTGTCTACAGTTCACTTCTCTGTCTGTATCTCTGTCTGCAGTTCACTTCTCTGTCTGTATCTCTGTCTACAGTTCACTTCTATGTCTGTCTGTCTCTCTGTCTACAGTACACTTCTATGTCTGTCTCTCTGTCTACAGTTCACTTCTCTGTTTGTCTCTCTGTCTACAGTTCACTTCTCTGTCTGTCTCTCTGTCTACAGTTCACTTCTCTGTCTGTCTCTCTGTCTACAGTTCACTTCTCTGTCTGTCTCTCTGTCTAAAGTTCACTTCTGTCTGTATCTCTGTCTACAGTTCACTTCTCTGTCTGTATCTCTGTCTACAGTTCACTTCTCTGTCTGTCTCTCTGTCTACAGTTCACTTCTCTGTCTGTATCTCTGTCTACAGTTCACATCTCTGTCTGTCTCTCTGTCTACAGTTCACATCTATGTCTGTCTCTCTGTCCACAGTTCACTTCTCTGTCTGTCTCTCTGTCTACAGTTCACTTCTCTGTCTGTATCTCTGTCTACAGTTCACATCTCTGTCTGTCTCTCTGTCTACAGTTCACATCTGTCTGTCTCTCTGTCTACAGTTCACTTCTCTGTCTGTCTCTCTGTCTACAGTTCACTTCTCTGTCTGTCTCTCTGTCTACAGTTCACTTCTCTCTGTCTAAAGTTCACTTCTGTCTGTATCTCTGTCTACAGTTCACTTCTCTGTCTGTATCTCTGTCTACAGTTCACTTCTCTGTCTGTCTCTCTGTCTACAGTTCACATCTCTGTCTGTATCTCTGTCTACAGTTCACATCTCTGTCTGTCTCTCTGTCTCCAGTTCACATCTATGTCTGTCTCTCTGTCCACAGTTCACTTCTCTGTCTGTCTCTCTGTCTACAGTTCACTTCTCTGTCTGTATCTCTGTCTACAGTTCACTTCTCTGTCTGTCTCTCTGTCTACAGTTCACATCTATGTCTGTCTCTCTGTCTACAGTTCACTTCTCTGTCTGTCTCTCTGTCTACAGTTCACTTCTCTGTCTGTCTCTCTGTCTACAGTTCACTTCTCTGTCTGTCTCTCTGTCTACAGTTCACTTCTCTGTCTGTCTCTCTGTCAACAGTTCACTTCTCTGTCTGTATCTCTGTCTGCAGTTTACTTCTATGTCTATCTCTCTGTCTACAGTTCACTTCTCTGTCTGTCTCTCTGTCTACAGTTCACTTTTCTGTCTGTATCTCTGTCTACAGTTCACTTCTCTGTCTGTCTCTCTGTCTACAGTTCACTTCTCTCTGTCTCTCTGTCTACATTTCACTTCTCTGTCTGTCTCTCTGTCTACAGTTCACTTCTCTGTCTGTCTCTCTGTCTACAGTTCACTTCTCTGTCTGTCTCTCTGTCTACAGTTCACTTCTCTGTCTGTCTCTCTGTCTACAGTTCACTTCTCTGTCTGTCTCTCTGTCTACAGTTCACTTGTCTGTCTGTCTCTCTGTCTCCAGTTCACTTGTCTGTCTGTCTCTCTGTCTACAGTTCACTTGTCTGTCTGTCTCTCTGTCTACAGATCACTTGTCTGTCTGTATCTCTGTCTACAGATCACTTCTCTGTCTGTCTCTCTGTCTACAGATCACTTCTCTGTCTGTCTCTCTGTCTACAGTACACTTCTATGTCTGTCTCTCTGTCTACAGTTCACTTCTCTGTCTGTATCTCAGTCTACAGTTCACATCTCTGTCTGTCTCTCTGTCTACAGTTCACATCTATGTCTGTCTCTCTGTCCACAGTTCACTTCTCTGTCTGTCTCTCTGTCTACAGTTCACTTCTCTGTTTGTCTCTCTGTCTACAGTTCACTTCTCTGTCTGTCTCTCTGTCTACAGTTCACTTCTCTCTGTCTAAAGTTCACTTCTGTCTGTATCTCTGTCTACAGTTCACTTCTCTGTCTGTATCTCTGTCTACAGTTCACTTCTCTGTCTGTCTCTCTGTCTACAGTTCACTTCTCTGTCTGTCTCTCTGTCTACAGTTCACTTCTCTGTCTGTCTCTCTGTCTACAGTTCACTTCTCTGTCTGTCTCTCTGTCTACAGTTCACTTCTCTGTCTGTCTCTCTGTCTACAGTTCACTTCTCTGTCTGTCTCTCTGTCTACAGTTCACTTCTCTGTCTGTATCTCTGTCTACAGTTCACTTCTCTGTCTGTCTCTCTGTCTACAGTTCACTTCTCTGTCTGTCTCTCTGTCTACAGTTCACTTCTATGTCTGTCTCTCTGTCTACAGTTCACTTCTCTGTCTGTCTCTCTGTCTACAGTTCACTTTTCTGTCTGTATCTCTGTCTACAGTTCACTTCTCTGTCTGTCTCTCTGTCTACAGTTCACTTCTCTCTGTCTCTCTGTCTACATTTCACTTCTCTGTCTGTCTCTCTGTCTACAGTTCACTTCTCTGTCTGTCTCTCTGTCTACAGTTCACTTCTCTGTCTGTCTCTCTGTCTACAGTTCACTTCTCTGTCTGTCTCTCTGTCTACAGTTCACTTCTCTGTCTGTCTCTCTGTCTACAGTTCACTTGTCTGTCTGTCTCTCTGTCTCCAGTTCACTTGTCTGTCTGTCTCCCTGTCTACAGTTCACTTGTCTGTCTGTCTCTCTGTCTACAGATCACTTGTCTGTCTGTATCTCTGTCTACAGATCACTTCTCTGTCTGTCTCTCTGTCTACAGATCACTTCTCTGTCTGTCTCTCTGTCTACAGTACACTTCTATGTCTGTCTCTCTGTCTACAGTTCACTTCTCTGTCTGTATCTCAGTCTACAGTTCACATCTCTGTCTGTCTCTCTGTCTACAGTTCACATCTATGTCTGTCTCTCTGTCCACAGTTCACTTCTCTGTCTGTCTCTCTGTCTACAGTTCACTTCTCTGTTTGTCTCTCTGTCTACAGTTCACTTCTCTGTCTGTCTCTCTGTCTACAGTTCACTTCTCTCTGTCTAAAGTTCACTTCTGTCTGTATCTCTGTCTACAGTTCACTTCTGTCTGTATCTCTGTCTACAGTTCACTTCTCTGTCTGTATCTCTGTCTACAGTTCACTTCTATGTCTGTCTCTCTGTCTACAGTTCACTTCTCTCTGTCTAAAGTTCACTTCTGTCTGTATCTCTGTCTACAGTTCACTTCTCTGTCTGTATCTCTGTCTACAGTTCACTTCTCTGTCTGTCTCTCTGTCTACAGTTCACTTCTCTGTCTGTATCTCTGTCTACAGTTCACTTCTCTGTCTGTATCTCTGTCTACAGTTCACTTCTATGTCTGTCTGTCTCTCTGTCTACAGTACACTTCTATGTCTGTCTCTCTGTCTACAGTTCACTTCTCTGTCTGTCTCTCTGTCTACAGTTCACTTCTCTGTCTGTCTCTCTGTCTACAGTTCACTTCTCTGTCTGTCTCTCTGTCTACAGTTCACTTCTCTGTCTGTCTCTCTGTCTACAGTTCACTTCTCTGTCTGTGTCTCTGTCTACAGTTCACTTCTCTGTCTCTCTCTGTCTACAGTTCACTTCTCTGTCTGTATCTCTGTCTACAGTTCACTTCTCTGTCTGTCTCTCTGTCAACAGTTCACTTCTCTGTCTGTATCTCTGTCTGCAGTTTACTTCTATGTCTATCTCTCTGTCTACAGTTCACTTCTCTGTCTGTCTCTCTGTCTACAGTTCACTTTTCTGTCTGTATCTCTGTCTACAGTTCACTTCTCTGTCTGTCTCTCTGTCTACAGTTCACTTCTCTCTGTCTCTCTGTCTACATTTCACTTCTCTGTCTGTCTCTCTGTCTACAGTTCACTTCTCTGTCTGTCTCTCTGTCTACAGTTCACTTCTCTGTCTGTCTCTCTGTCTACAGTTCACTTCTCTGTCTGTCTCTCTGTCTACAGTTCACTTCTCTGTCTGTCTCTCTGTCTACAGTTCACTTGTCTGTCTGTCTCTCTGTCTCCAGTTCACTTGTCTGTCTGTCTCCCTGTCTACAGTTCACTTGTCTGTCTGTCTCTCTGTCTACAGATCACTTGTCTGTCTGTATCTCTGTCTACAGATCACTTCTCTGTCTGTCTCTCTGTCTACAGATCACTTCTCTGTCTGTCTCTCTGTCTACAGTACACTTCTATGTCTGTCTCTCTGTCTACAGTTCACTTCTCTGTCTGTATCTCAGTCTACAGTTCACATCTCTGTCTGTCTCTCTGTCTACAGTTCACATCTATGTCTGTCTCTCTGTCCACAGTTCACTTCTCTGTCTGTCTCTCTGTCTACAGTTCACTTCTCTGTTTGTCTCTCTGTCTACAGTTCACTTCTCTGTCTGTCTCTCTGTCTACAGTTCACTTCTCTCTGTCTAAAGTTCACTTCTGTCTGTATCTCTGTCTACAGTTCACTTCTGTCTGTATCTCTGTCTACAGTTCACTTCTCTGTCTGTATCTCTGTCTACAGTTCACTTCTATGTCTGTCTCTCTGTCTACAGTTCACTTCTCTCTGTCTAAAGTTCACTTCTGTCTGTATCTCTGTCTACAGTTCACTTCTCTGTCTGTATCTCTGTCTACAGTTCACTTCTCTGTCTGTCTCTCTGTCTACAGTTCACTTCTCTGTCTGTATCTCTGTCTGCAGTTCACTTCTCTGTCTGTATCTCTGTCTACAGTTCACTTCTATGTCTGTCTGTCTCTCTGTCTACAGTACACTTCTATGTCTGTCTCTCTGTCTACAGTTCACTTCTCTGTTTGTCTCTCTGTCTACAGTTCACTTCTCTGTCTGTCTCTCTGTCTACAGTTCACTTCTCTGTCTGTCTCTCTGTCTACAGTTCACTTCTCTGTCTGTCTCTCTGTCTAAAGTTCACTTCTGTCTGTATCTCTGTCTACAGTTCACTTCTCTGTCTGTCTCTCTGTCTACAGTTCACTTCTCTGTCTGTCTCTCTGTCTACAGTTCACTTCTCTGTCTGTATCTCTGTCTACAGTTCACATCTCTGTCTGTCTCTCTGTCTACAGTTCACATCTATGTCT
Source organism: Salmo salar (assembly GCF_965601325.2). NCBI lineage: Eukaryota > Metazoa > Chordata > Actinopteri > Salmoniformes > Salmonidae > Salmo > Salmo salar. The sequence continues at coordinate 14,636,973 of NC_138309.1, forward strand.
GTCTCTCTGTCCACAGTTCACTTCTCTGTCTGTCTCTCTGTCTACAGTTCACTTCTCTGTCTGTATCTCTGTCTACAGTTCACATCTCTGTCTGTCTCTCTGTCTACAGTTCACATCTGTCTGTCTCTCTGTCTACAGTTCACTTCTCTGTCTGTCTCTCTGTCTACAGTTCACTTCTCTGTCTGTCTCTCTGTCTACAGTTCACTTCTCTCTGTCTAAAGTTCACTTCTGTCTGTATCTCTGTCTACAGTTCACTTCTCTGTCTGTATCTCTGTCTACAGTTCACTTCTCTGTCTGTCTCTCTGTCTACAGTTCACATCTCTGTCTGTATCTCTGTCTACAGTTCACATCTCTGTCTGTCTCTCTGTCTCCAGTTCACATCTATGTCTGTCTCTCTGTCCACAGTTCACTTCTCTGTCTGTCTCTCTGTCTACAGTTCACTTCTCTGTCTGTATCTCTGTCTACAGTTCACTTCTCTGTCTGTCTCTCTGTCTACAGTTCACATCTATGTCTGTCTCTCTGTCTACAGTTCACTTCTCTGTCTGTCTCTCTGTCTACAGTTCACTTCTATGTCTGTCTCTCTGTCTACAGTTCACATCTCTGTCTGTCTCTCTGTCTACAGTTCACTTCTCTGTCTGTCTCTCTGTCTACAGTTCACTTCTCTGTCTGTCTCTCTGTCAACAGTTCACTTCTCTGTCTGTCTCTCTGTCTACAGGTCACTTATCTCTGTCTACAGTTCACTTCTCTGTCTGTCTCTCTGTCTACAGTTCACTTCTCTGTCTGTCTCTCTGTCTACAGTTCACTTCTCTGTCTGTCTCTCTGTCTACAGTTCACTTCTCTGTCTGTCTCTCTGTCTACAGTTCACATCTCTGTCTGTCTCTCTGTCTACAGTTCACATCTATGTCTGTCTCTCTGTCCACAGTTCACTTCTCTGTCTGTCTCTCTGTCTACAGTTCACATCTATGTCTGTCTCTCTGTCTACAGTTCACTTCTATGTGTGTCTGTCTCTCTGTCTACATTTCACTTCTATGTCTGTCTCTCTGTCTACAGTTCACTTCTATGTCTGTCTCTCTGTCTACAGTTCACTTCTGTCTGTCTCTCTGTCTACAGTTCACTTCTCTGTCTGTATCTCTGAATACAGTTCACTTCATCTCTGTCTTCAGTTCACTTCTGTCTGTCTCTCTGTCTACAGTTCACTTGTCTGTCTGTATCTCTGTCTACAGTTCACTTCTCTGTCTGTCTCTCTGTCTACAGTTCACTTCTCTGTCTGTGTCTCTGTCTACAGTTCACTTCTCTGTCTGTCTCTCTGTCAACAGTTCACTTCTCTGTCTGTATCTCTGTCTACAGTTCACTTCTCTGTCTGTCTCTCTGTCTACAGTTCACATCTATGTCTGTCTGTCTCTCTGTCTACAGTTCACATCTATGTCTGTCTCTCTGTCTACAGTTCACTTCTCTGTCTGTCTCTCTGTCTACAGTTCACTTGTCTGTCTGTCTCTCTGTCTACAGTTCACTTGTCTGTCTGTCTCTATGTCTACAGATCACTTGTCTGTCTGTATCTCTGTCTACAGATCACTTCTCTGTCTGTCTCTCTGTCTACAGTTCACTTCTCTGTTTGACTCTCTGTCTACAGTTCACTTCTCTGTCTGTCTCTCTGTCTACAGTTCACTTCTCTCTGTCTAAAGTTCACTTCTGTCTGTATCTCTGTCTACAGTTCACTTCTCTGTCTGTATCTCTGTCTACAGTTCACTTCTCTGTCTGTCTCTCTGTCTACAGTTCACTTCTCTGTCTGTATCTCTGTCTACAGTTCACATCTCTGTCTGTCTCTCTGTCTACAGTTCACTTCTCTGTCTGTATCTCTGTCCACAGTTCACTTCTCTGTCTGTCTCTCTGTCTACAGTTCACTTCTCTGTCTGTCTCTCTGTCTACAGTTCACTTCTATGTGTGTCTGTCTCTCTGTCTACAGTTCACTTCTATGTCTGTCTCTCTGTCTACAGTTCACTTCTATGTCTGTCTCTCTGTCTACAGTTCACTTCTGTCTGTCTCTCTGTCTACAGTTCACTTCTCTGTCTGTCTCTCTGTCTACAGTTCACTTCTCTGTCTGTCTCTCTGTCTACAGTTCACTTCTCTGTCTGTATCTCTGTCTACAGTTCACTTCTCTCTGTCTTACAGTTCACTTCTGTCTGTCTCTCTGTCTACAGTTCACTTCTCTGTCTGTCTCTCTGTCTACAGTTCACTTCTATGTGTGTCTGTCTCTCTGTCTACAGTTCACTTCTATGTCTGTCTCTCTGTCTACAGTTCACTTCTATGTCTGTCTCTCTGTCTACAGTTCACTTCTGTCTGTCTCTCTGTCTACAGTTCACTTCTCTGTCTGTCTCTCTGTCTACAGTTCACTTCTCTGTCTGTCTCTCTGTCTACAGTTCACTTCTCTGTCTGTATCTCTGAATACAGTTCACTTCTCTCTGTCTTCAGTTCACTTCTGTCTGTCTCTCTGTCTACAGTTCACTTCTATGTCTATCTCTCTGTCTACAGTTCACTTCTCTGTCTGTCTCTCTGTCTACAGTTCACTTTTCTGTCTGTATCTCTGTCTACAGTTCACTTCTCTGTCTGTCTCTCTGTCTACAGTTCACTTCTCTCTGTCTCTCTGTCTACATTTCACTTCTCTGTCTGTCTCTCTGTCTACAGTTCACTTCTCTGTCTGTCTCTCTGTCTACAGTTCACTTCTCTGTCTGTCTCTCTGTCTACAGTTCACTTCTCTGTCTGTCTCTCTGTCTACAGTTCACTTCTCTGTCTGTCTCTCTGTCTACAGTTCACTTGTCTGTCTGTCTCTCTGTCTCCAGTTCACTTGTCTGTCTGTCTCTCTGTCTACAGTTCACTTGTCTGTCTGTCTCTCTGTCTACAGATCACTTGTCTGTCTGTATCTCTGTCTACAGATCACTTCTCTGTCTGTCTCTCTGTCTACAGATCACTTCTCTGTCTGTCTCTCTGTCTACAGTACACTTCTATGTCTGTCTCTCTGTCTACAGTTCACTTCTCTGTCTGTATCTCAGTCTACAGTTCACATCTCTGTCTGTCTCTCTGTCTACAGTTCACATCTATGTCTGTCTCTCTGTCCACAGTTCACTTCTCTGTCTGTCTCTCTGTCTACAGTTCACTTCTCTGTTTGTCTCTCTGTCTACAGTTCACTTCTCTGTCTGTCTCTCTGTCTACAGTTCACTTCTCTCTGTCTAAAGTTCACTTCTGTCTGTATCTCTGTCTACAGTTCACTTCTGTCTGTATCTCTGTCTACAATTCACTTCTCTGTCTGTATCTCTGTCTACAGTTCACATCTCTGTCTGTCTCTCTGTCAACAGTTTATTTCTCTATCTGTATCTCTGTCTACAGTTCACATCTCTGTCTGTCTCTCTGTCTACAGTTCACATCTAGGTCTGTCTCTCTGTCCACAGTTCACTTCTCTGTCTGTCTCTCTGTCTACAGTTCACTTCTCTATCTGTATCTCTGTCTACAGTTCACATCTCTGTCTGTCTCTCTGTCTACAGTTCACACCTATGTCTGTCTCTCTGTCCACAGTTCACTTCTCTGTCTGTCTCTCTGTCTACAGTTCACTTCTATGTCTGTCTGTCTCTCTGTCTACAGTACACTTCTCTGTCTGTCTCTCTGTCTACAGTTCACATCTCTGTCTGTCTCTCTGTCTACAGTTCACATCTATGTCTGTCTCTCTGTCCACAGTTCACTTCTCTGTCTGTCTCTCTGTCTACAGTTCACTTCTCTGTCTGTATCTCTGTCTACAGTTCACATCTCTGTCTGTCTCTCTGTCTACAGTTCACATCTGTCTGTCTCTCTGTCCACAGTTCACTTCTCTGTCTGTCTCTCTGTCTACAGTTCACTTCTATGTCTGTCTCTCTGTCTACAGTTCACTTCTCTCTGTCTAAAGTTCACTTCTGTCTGTATCTCTGTCTACAGTTCACTTCTCTGTCTGTATCTCTGTCTACAGTTCACTTCTCTGTCTGTCTCTCTGTCTACAGTTCACTTCTCTGTCTGTATCTCTGTCTGCAGTTCACTTCTCTGTCTGTATCTCTGTCTACAGTTCACTTCTATGTCTGTCTGTCTCTCTGTCTACAGTACACTTCTATGTCTGTCTCTCTGTCTACAGTTCACTTCTCTGTTTGTCTCTCTGTCTACAGTTCACTTCTCTGTCTGTCTCTCTGTCTACAGTTCACTTCTCTCTCTGTCTCTCTGTCTACAGTTCACTTCTCTGTCTGTCTCTCTGTCTAAAGTTCACTTCTGTCTGTATCTCTGTCTACAGTTCACTTCTCTGTCTGTATCTCTGTCTACAGTTCACTTCTCTGTCTGTCTCTCTGTCTACAGTTCACTTCTCTGTCTGTATCTCTGTCTACAGTTCACATCTCTGTCTGTCTCTCTGTCTACAGTTCACATCTATGTCTGTCTCTCTGTCCACAGTTCACTTCTCTGTCTGTCTCTCTGTCTACAGTTCACTTCTCTGTCTGTATCTCTGTCTACAGTTCACATCTCTGTCTGTCTCTCTGTCTACAGTTCACATCTGTCTGTCTCTCTGTCTACAGTTCACTTCTCTGTCTGTCTCTCTGTCTACAGTTCACTTCTCTGTCTGTCTCTCTGTCTACAGTTCACTTCTCTCTGTCTAAAGTTCACTTCTGTCTGTATCTCTGTCTACAGTTCACTTCTCTGTCTGTATCTCTGTCTACAGTTCACTTCTCTGTCTGTCTCTCTGTCTACAGTTCACATCTCTGTCTGTATCTCTGTCTACAGTTCACATCTCTGTCTGTCTCTCTGTCTCCAGTTCACATCTATGTCTGTCTCTCTGTCCACAGTTCACTTCTCTGTCTGTCTCTCTGTCTACAGTTCACTTCTCTGTCTGTATCTCTGTCTACAGTTCACTTCTCTGTCTGTCTCTCTGTCTACAGTTCACATCTATGTCTGTCTCTCTGTCTACAGTTCACTTCTCTGTCTGTCTTTCTGTCTACAGTTCACATCTATGTCTGTCTCTCTGTCTACAGTTCACATCTCTGTCTGTCTCTCTGTCTACAGTTCACTTCTCTGTCTGTCTCTCTGTCAACAGTTCACTTCTCTGTCTGTCTCTCTGTCAACAGTTCACTTCTCTGTCTGTCTCTCTGTCTACAGGTCACTTATCTCTGTCTACAGTTCACTTCTCTGTCTGTCTCTCTGTCTACAGTTCACTTCTCTGTCTGTCTCTCTGTCTACAGTTCACTTCTCTGTCTGTCTCTCTGTCTACAGTTCACTTCTCTGTCTGTCTCTCTGTCTACAGTTCACATCTCTGTCTGTCTCTCTGTCTACAGTTCACATCTATGTCTGTCTCTCTGTCCACAGTTCACTTCTCTGTCTGTCTCTCTGTCTACAGTTCACATCTATGTCTGTCTCTCTGTCTACAGTTCACTTCTATGTGTGTCTGTCTCTCTGTCTACATTTCACTTCTATGTCTGTCTCTCTGTCTACAGTTCACTTCTATGTCTGTCTCTCTGTCTACAGTTCACTTCTGTCTGTCTCTCTGTCTACAGTTCACTTCTCTGTCTGTATCTCTGAATACAGTTCACTTCTCTCTGTCTTCAGTTCACTTCTGTCTGTCTCTCTGTCTACAGTTCACTTCTCTGTCTGTCTCTCTGTCTACAGTTCACTTCTCTGTCTGTCTCTCTGTCTACAGTTCACTTCTCTGTCTGTCTCTCTGTCTACAGTTCACTTCTCTGTCTGTCTCTCTGTCTACAGTTCACTTCTCTGTCTGTATCTCTGTCTACAGTTCACTTCTCTGTCTGTCTCTCTGTCTACAGTTCACTTCTCTGTCTGTATCTCTGTCTACAGTTCACTTCTCTGTCTGTATCTCTGTCTACAGTTCACTTCTCTGTCTGTCTCTCTGTCTACAGTTCACTTCTCTGTCTGTCTCTCTGTCTACAGTTCACTTCTCTGTCTGTCTCTCTGTCTACAGTTCACTTCTCTGTCTGTCTCTCTGTCTACAGTTCACTTCTCTGTCTGTCTCTCTGTCTACAGTTCACTTCTCTGTCTGTCTCTCTGTCTACAGTTCACTTCTCTGTCTGTCTCTCTGTCTACAGTTCACTTCTCTGTCTGTCTCTCTGTCTACAGTTCACTTCTCTGTCTGTCTCTCTGTCTACAGTTCACTTCTCTGTCTGTATCTCTGTCTACAGTTCACTTCTCTGTCTGTCTCTCTGTCTACAGTTCACTTCTCTGTCTGTCTCTCTGTCTACAGTTCACTTCTCTGTCTGTCTCTCTGTCTACAGTTCACTTCTCTGTCTGTATCTCTGTCTACAGTTCACATCTCTGTCTGTCTCTCTGTCTACAGTTCACTTCTCTGTCTGTCTCTCTGTCTACAGTTCACTTCTCTGTCTGTCTCTCTGTCTACAGTTCACTTCTCTGTCTGTATCTCTGTCTACAGTTCACATCTCTGTCTGTCTCTCTGTCTACAGTTCACTTCTCTGTCTGTATCTCTGTCTACAGTTCACTTCTCTGTCTGTCTCTCTGTCTACAGTTCACTTCTCTGTCTGTCTCTCTGTCTACAGTTCACTTCTATGTGTGTCTGTCTCTCTGTCTACAGTTCACTTCTATGTCTGTCTCTCTGTCTACAGTTCACTTCTATGTCTGTCTCTCTGTCTACAGTTCACTTCTGTCTGTCTCTCTGTCTACAGTTCACTTCTCTGTCTGTCTCTCTGTCTACAGTTCACTTCTCTGTCTGTCTCTCTGTCTACAGTTCACTTCTCTGTCTGTATCTCTGAATACAGTTCACTTCTCTCTGTCTTCAGTTCACTTCTGTCTGTCTCTCTGTCTACAGTTCACTTCTCTGTCTGTCTCTCTGTCTACATTTCACTTCTCTGTCTGTCTCTCTGTCTACAGTTCACTTCTCTGTCTGTCTCTCTGTCTACAGTTCACTTCTCTGTCTGTGTCTCTGTCTACAGTTCACTTCTCTGTCTCTCTCTGTCTACAGTTCACTTCTCTGTCTGTATCTCTGTCTACAGTTCACTTCTCTGTCTGTCTCTCTGTCAACAGTTCACTTCTCTGTCTGTATCTCTGTCTGCAGTTTACTTCTATGTCTATCTCTCTGTCTACAGTTCACTTCTCTGTCTGTCTCTCTGTCTACAGTTCACTTTTCTGTCTGTATCTCTGTCTACAGTTCACTTCTCTGTCTGTCTCTCTGTCTACAGTTCACTTCTCTCTGTCTCTCTGTCTACATTTCACTTCTCTGTCTGTCTCTCTGTCTACAGTTCACTTCTCTGTCTGTCTCTCTGTCTACAGTTCACTTCTCTGTCTGTCTCTCTGTCTACAGTTCACTTCTCTGTCTGTCTCTCTGTCTACAGTTCACTTCTCTGTCTGTCTCTCTGTCTACAGTTCACTTGTCTGTCTGTCTCTCTGTCTCCAGTTCACTTGTCTGTCTGTCTCCCTGTCTACAGTTCACTTGTCTGTCTGTCTCTCTGTCTACAGATCACTTGTCTGTCTGTATCTCTGTCTACAGATCACTTCTCTGTCTGTCTCTCTGTCTACAGATCACTTCTCTGTCTGTCTCTCTGTCTACAGTACACTTCTATGTCTGTCTCTCTGTCTACAGTTCACTTCTCTGTCTGTATCTCAGTCTACAGTTCACATCTCTGTCTGTCTCTCTGTCTACAGTACACTTCTATGTCTGTCTCTCTGTCTACAGTTCACTTCTCTGTTTGTCTCTCTGTCTACAGTTCACTTCTCTGTCTGTCTCTCTGTCTACAGTTCACTTCTCTCTGTCTAAAGTTCACTTCTGTCTGTATCTCTGTCTACAGTTCACTTCTGTCTGTATCTCTGTCTACAGTTCACTTCTCTGTCTGTATCTCTGTCTACAGTTCACTTCTCTGTCTGTCTCTCTGTCTACAGTTCACTTCTCTGTCTGTATCTCTGTCTACAGTTCACATCTCTGTCTGTCTCTCTGTCTACAGTTCACATCTAGGTCTGTCTCTCTGTCCACAGTTCACTTCTCTGTCTGTCTCTCTGTCTACAGTTCACTTCTCTGTCTGTATCTCTGTCTACAGTTCACATCTCTGTCTGTCTCTCTGTCTACAGTTCACACCTATGTCTGTCTCTCTGTCCACAGTTCACTTCTCTGTCTGTCTCTCTGTCTACAGTTCACTTCTATGTCTGTCTGTCTCTCTGTCTACAGTTCACTTCTCTGTCTGTCTCTCTGTCTACAGTTCACATCTATGTCTGTCTCTCTGTCCACAGTTCACTTCTCTGTCTGTCTCTCTGTCTACAGTTCACTTCTCTGTCTGTATCTCTGTCTACAGTTCACATCTCTGTCTGTCTCTCTGTCTACAGTTCACATCTGTCTGTCTCTCTGTCCACAGTTCACTTCTCTGTCTGTCTCTCTGTCTACAGTTCACTTCTATGTCTGTCTCTCTGTCTACAGTTCACTTCTCTCTGTCTAAAGTTCACTTCTGTCTGTATCTCTGTCTACAGTTCACTTCTCTGTCTGTATCTCTGTCTACAGTTCACTTCTCTGTCTGTCTCTCTGTCTACAGTTCACTTCTCTGTCTGTCTCTCTGTCTACAGTTCACTTCTCTGTCTGTCTCTCTGTCTACAGTTCACTTCTTGTCTGTCTCTCTGTCTACAGTTCACTTCTATGTCTGTCTCTCTGTCTACAGTTCACTTCTCTGTCTGTCTCTCTGTCTACAGTTCACTTCTCTGTCTGTCTCTCTGTCTACAGTTCACTTCTCTGTCTGTCTCTCTGTCTACAGTTCACTTCTCTGTCTGTCTCTCTGTCTACAGTTCACTTCTCTGTCTGTATCTCTGTCTACAGTTCACTTCTCTGTCTGTCTCTCTGTCTACAGTTCACTTGTCTGTCTGTCTCTCTGTCTACAGTTCACTTCTCTGTCTGTCTCTCTGTCTACAGTTCACTTCGTCTGTCTGTCTCTCTGTCTACAGTTCACTTCTCTGTCTGTCTCTCTGTCTACAGTTCACTTCTCTGTCTGTCTCTCTGTCTACAGTTCACTTCTCTGTCTGTCTCTCTGTCTACAGTTCACTTCTCTCTGTCTAAAGTTCACTTCTGTCTGTATCTCTGTCTACAGTTCACTTCTCTGTCTGTATCTCTGTCTACAGTTCACTTCTCTGTCTGTCTCTCTGTCTACAGTTCACTTCTCTGTCTGTATCTCTGTCTACAGTTCACATCTCTGTCTGTCTCTCTGTCTACAGTTCACATCTATGTCTGTCTCTCTGTCCACAGTTCACTTCTCTGTCTGTCTCTCTGTCTACAGTTCACTTCTCTGTCTGTATCTCTGTCTACAGTTCACTTCTCTGTCTGTCTCTCTGTCTACAGTTCACATCTATGTCTGTCTCTCTGTCCACAGTTCACTTCTCTGTCTGTCTCTCTGTCTACAGTTCACTTCTCTGTCTGTCTCTCTGTCTACAGTTCACTTCTCTGTCTGTCTCTCTGTCTACAGTTCACTTCTCTGTCTGTCTCTCTGTCTACAGTTCACTTCTCTGTCTGTCTCTCTGTCTACAGTTCACTTCTCTGTCTGTCTCTCTGTCTACAGTTCACTTCTCTGTCTGTCTCTCTGTCTACAGTTCACTTCTCTGTCTGTCTCTCTGTCTACAGTTCACTTCTCTGTCTGTCTCTCTGTCTACAGTTCACTTCTCTGTCTGTCTCTCTGTCTACAGTTCACTTCTCTGTCTGTCTCTCTGTCTACAGTTCACTTCTCTGTCTGTCTCTCTGTCTACAGTTCACTTCTCTGTCTGTCTCTCTGTCTACAGTTCACTTCTCTGTCTGTCTCTCTGTCTACAGTTCACTTCTCTGTCTGTCTCTCTGTCTACAGTTCACTTCTCTGTCTGTCTCTCTGTCTACAGTTCACTTCTCTGTCTGTCTCTCTGTCTACAGTTCACTTCTCTGTCTGTCTCTCTGTCTACAGTTCACTTCTCTGTCTGTCTCTCTGTCTACAGTTCACTTCTCTGTCTGTCTCTCTGTCTACAGTTCACTTCTCTGTCTGTATCTCTGTCTACAGTTCACTTCTCTGTCTGTCTCTCTGTCTACAGTTCACTTCTCTGTCTGTCTCTCTGTCTACAGTTCACTTCTCTGTCTGTCTCTCTGTCTACAGTTCACTTATCTGTCTGTCTCTCTGTCTACAGTTCACATATCTGTCTGTCTCTCTGTCTACAGTTCACTTTTCTGTCTGTCTCTCTGTCTACAGTTCACTTCTCTGTCTGTCTCTCTGTCTACAGTTCACTTCTCTGTCTGTCTCTCTGTCTACAGTTCACTTCTCTGTCTGTCTCTCTGTCTACAGTTCACATCTATGTCTGTCTCTCTGTCTACAGTTCACTTCTCTGTCTGTATCTCTGTCTACAGTTCACTTCTCTGTCTGTCTCTCTGTCTACAGTTCACTTCTCTGTCTGTCTCTCTGTCTACAGTTCACTTCTCTGTCTGTCTCTCTGTCTACAGTTCACTTCTCTGTCTGTCTCTCTGTCTACAGTTCACATCTCTGTCTGTCTCTCTGTCTACAGTTCACTTCTCTGTCTGTCTCTCTGTCTACAGTTCACTTCTCTGTCTGTCTCTCTGTCTACAGTTCACTTCTCTGTCTGTCTCTCTGTCTACAGTTCACTTCTCTGTCTGTCTCTCTGTCAACAGTTCACTTCTCTGTCTGTCTCTCTGTCTACAGTTCACTTCTCTGTCTGTCTCTCTGTCTACAGGTCACTTATCTCTGTCTACAGTTCACTTCTCTGTCTGTCTCTCTGTCTACAGTTCACTTCTCTGTCTGTCTCTCTGTCTACAGTTCACTTCTCTTTCTGTCTCTCTGTCTACAGTTCACTTGTCTGTCTCTCTGTCTACAGTTCACTTTTCTGTCTGTATCTCTGTCTACAGTTCACTTCTCTGTCTGTCTCTCTGTCTACAGTTCACTTCTCTGTCTGTCTCTCTGTCTACAGTTCACTTCTCTGTCTGTCTGTCTCTCTGTCTACAGTTCACATCTATGTCTGTCTGTCTCTCTGTCTACAGTTCACTTTTCTGTCTGTATCTCTGTCTACAGTTCACTTCTCTGTCTGTATCTCTGTCTACAGTTCACATCTCTGTCTGTCTCTCTGTCTACAGTTCACATCTATGTCTGTCTCTCTGTCCACAGTTCACTTCTCTGTCTGTCTCTCTGTCTACAGTTCACATCTATGTCTGTCTCTCTGTCTACAGTTCACTTCTATGTCTGTCTCTCTGTCTACAGTTCACTTCTATGTCTGTCTGTCTCTCTGTCTACAGTTCACTTCTATGTCTGTCTCTCTGTCTACAGTTCACTTCTATGTCTGTCTCTCTGTCTACAGTTCACTTCTGGCTGTCTCTCTGTCTACAGTTCACTTCTATGTCTGTCTCTCTGTCTACAGTTCACTTCTGGCTGTCTCTCTGTCTACAGTTCACTTCTCTGTCTGTCTCTCTGTCTACAGTTCACTTCTATGTCTGTCTCTCTGTCTACAGTTCACTTCTATGTCTGTCTCTCTGTCTACAGTTCACTTCTGTCTGTATCTCTGAATACAGTTCACTTCTCTCTGTCTTCAGTTCACTTCTGTCTGTCTCTCTGTCTACAGTTCACTTCTCTGTCTGTCTCTCTGTCTACATTTCACTTCTCTGTCTGTCTCTCTGTCTACAGTTCACTATCTCTGTCTGTCTCTCTGTCTACAGTTCACTTCTATGTCTGTCTCTCTGTCTACAGTTCACTTCTATGTCTGTCTCTCTGTCTACAGTTCACTTCTGGCTGTCTCTCTGTCTACAGTTCACTTCTCTGTCTGTCTCTCTGTCTACAGTTCACTTCTCTGTCTGTCTCTCTGTCTACAGTTCACTTCTCTGTCTGTCTCTCTGTCTACAGTTCACTCGTCTGTCTGTCTCTCTGTCTACAGTTCACTTGTCTGTCTGTATCTCTGTCTACAGATCACTTCTCTGTCTGTCTCTCTGTCTACAGTTCACTTCTCTGTTTGTCTCTCTGTCTACAGTTCACTTCTCTGTCTGTCTCTCTGTCTACAGTTCACTTCTCTCTGTCTAAAGTTCACTTCTGTCTGTATCTCTGTCTACAGTTCACTTCTCTGTCTGTATCTCTGTCTACAGTTCACTTCTCTGTCTTTCTCTCTGTCTACAGTTCACTTCTCTGTCTGTCTCTCTGTCTACAGTTCACTTCTCTGTCTGTCTCTCTGTCTACAGTTCACTTCTCTGTCTGTATCTCTGTCTACAGTTCACTTCTCTGTCTGTATCTCTGTCTACAGTTCACTTCTCTGTCTGTCTCTCTGTCTACAGTTCACTTCTCTGTCTGTATCTCTGTCTACAGTTCACATCTCTGTCTGTCTCTCTGTCTACAGTTCACATCTATGTCTGTCTCTCTGTCCACAGTTCACTTCTCTGTCTGTCTCTCTGTCTACAGTTCACATCTTTGTCTGTCTCTCTGTCTACAGTTCACTTCTATGTCTGTCTGTCTCTCTGTCTACAGTTCACTTCTATGTCTGTCTCTCTGTCTACAGTTCACTTCTGGCTGTCTCTCTGTCTACAGTTCACTTCTCTGTCTGTCTCTCTGTCTACAGTTCACTTCTCTGTCTGTATCTCTGAATACAGTTCACTTCTCTCTGTCTCTCTGTCTACAGTTCACTTCTCTGTCTGTCTCTCTGTCTACATTTCACTTCTCTGTCTGTCTCTCTGTCTACAGTTCACTTCTCTGTCTGTCTCTCTGTCTACAGTTCACATCTATGTCTGTCTCTCTGTCTACAGTTCACTTCTCTGTCTGTCTCTCTGTCTACAGTTCACATCTATGTCTGTCTCTCTGTCCACAGTTCACTTCTCTGTCTGTCTCTCTGTCTACAGTTCACATCTTTGTCTGTCTCTCTGTCTACAGTTCACTTCTATGTCTGTCTGTCTCTCTGTCTACAGTTCACTTCTATGTCTGTCTCTCTGTCTACAGTTCACTTCTGGCTGTCTCTCTGTCTACAGTTCACTTCTCTGTCTGTCTCTCTGTCTACAGTTCACTTCTCTGTCTGTATCTCTGAATACAGTTCACTTCTGTCTGTCTCTCTGTCTACAGTTCACTTCTCTGTCTGTCTCTCTGTCTACATTTCACTTCTCTGTCTGTCTCTCTGTCTACAGTTCACTTCTCTGTCTGTCTCTCTGTCTACAGTTCACATCTATGTCTGTCTCTCTGTCTACAGTTCACTTCTCTGTCTGTCTCTCTGTCTACAGTTCACTTCTCTGTCTGTATCTCTGAATACAGTTCACTTCTCTCTGTCTTCAGTTCACTTCTGTCTTTCTCTCTGTCTACAGTTCACTTCTCTGTCTGTCTCTCTGTCTACATTTCACTTCTCTGTCTGTCTCTCTGTCTACAGTTCACTTCTGTCTGTCTCTCTGTCTCTCTGTCTACAGTTCACTTCTATGTCTGTCTCTCTGTCTACAGTTCACATCTCTGTCTGTCTCTCTGTCTACAGTTCACTTGTCTGTCTGTATCTCTGTCTACAGTTCACTTCTCTGTCTGTCTCTCTGTCTACAGTTCACTTCTCTGTCTGTCTCTCTGTCTACAGTTCACTTCTCTGTCTGTCTCTCTGTCTACAGTTCACTTCTCTGTCTGTCTCTCTGTCTACAGTTCACTTGTCTGTCTGTCTCTCTGTCAACAGTTCACTTCTCTGTCTGTATCTCTGTCTACAGTTCACTTCTCTGTCTGTCTGTCTCTCTGTCGACAGTTCACTTTTCTGTCTGTCTCTCTGTCCACAGTTCACTTCTCTGTCTGTCTCTCTGTCTACAGTTCACTTGTCTGTCTGTCTCTCTGTCAACAGTTCACTTCTCTGTCTGTATATCTGTCTACAGTTCACTTGTCTGTCTGTCTGTCTCTCTGTCGACAGTTCACTTTTCTGTCTGTATCTCTGTCTACAGTTCACTTCTCTGTCTGTCTCTCTGTCTACAGGTCACTTATCTCTGTCTACAGTTCACTTCTCTGTCTGTCTCTCTGTCTACAGTTCACTTCTCTGTCTGTCTCTCTGTCTACAGTTCACTTCTCTGTCTGTCTCTCTGTCTACAGTTCACTTCTCTGTCTGTCTCTCTGTCTACAGTTCACATCTCTGTCTGTCTCTCTGTCTACAGTTCACTTGTCTGTCTCTCTGTCTACAGTTCACTTTTCTGTCTGTATCTCTGTCTACAGTTCACTTCTCTGTCTGTCTCTCTGTCTACAGTTCACTTCTCTGTCTGTCTCTCTGTCTACAGTTCACTTCTCTGTCTGTCTGTCTCTCTGTCTACAGTTCACATCTATGTCTGTCTCTCTGTCTACAGTTCACTTGTCTGTCTCTCTGTCTACAGTTCACTTTTCTGTCTGTATCTCTGTCTACAGTTCACTTCTCTGTCTGTCTCTCTGTCTACAGTTCACTTGTCTGTCTGTCTCTCTGTCTACAGTTCACTTGTCTGTCTGTATCTCTGTCTACAGATCACTTCTCTGTCTGTCTCTCTGTCTACAGTTCACTTCTATGTCTGTCTCTCTGTCTACAGTTCACTTCTATGTCTGTCTCTCTGTCTACAGTTCACTTCTGTCTGTATCTCTGAATACAGTTCACTTCTCTCTGTCTTCAGTTCACTTCTGTCTGTCTCTCTGTCTACAGTTCACTTCTCTGTCTGTCTCTCTGTCTACATTTCACTTCTCTGTCTGTCTCTCTGTCTACAGTTCACTTCTCTGTCTGTATCTCTGTCTACAGTTCACATCTATGTCTGTCTCTCTGTCTACAGTTCACTTCTATGTCTGTCTCTCTGTCTACAGTTCACTTCTATGTCTGTCTCTCTGTCTACAGTTCACTTCTGGCTGTCTCTCTGTCTACAGTTCACTTCTCTGTCTGTCTCTCTGTCTACAGTTCACTTCTCTGTCTGTCTCTCTGTCTACAGTTCACTTCTCTGTCTGTCTCTCTGTCTACAGTTCACTCGTCTGTCTGTCTCTCTGTCTACAGTTCACTTGTCTGTCTGTATCTCTGTCTACAGATCACTTCTCTGTCTGTCTCTCTGTCTACAGTTCACTTCTCTGTCTGTCTTTCTGTCTACAGTCCACATCTATGTCTGTCTCTCTGTCTACAGTTCACATCTCTGTGTGTCTCTCTGTCTACAGTTCACTTGTCTGTCTGTATCTCTGTCTACAGTTCACTTCTCTGTCTGTCTCTCTGTCTACAGTTCACTTCTCTGTCTGTCTCTCTGTCAACAGTTCACTTCTCTGTCTGTCTCTCTGTCTACAGTTCACTTCTCTGTCTGTCTCTCTGTCTACAGGTCACTTATCTCTGTCTACAGTTCACTTCTCTGTCTGTCTCTCTGTCTACAGTTCACTTCTCTGTCTGTCTCTCTGTCTACAGTTCACTTCTCTTTCTGTCTCTCTGTCTACAGTTCACTTCTCTGTCTGTCTCTCTGTCTACAGTTCACTGTGCTTCTGTCTGTCATCTCTGTCTACAGTTCACTTCTCTGTCTGTCTCTCTGTCTACAGTTCACTTCTCTGTCTGTCTCTCTGTCTACAGTTCACATCTATGTCTGTCTCTCTGTCTACAGTTCACTTCTATGTCTGTCTCTCTGTCTACAGTTCACTTCTATGTCTGTCTGTCTCTCTGTCTACAGTTCACTTCTATGTCTGTCTCTCTGTCTACAGTTCACTTCTCTGTCTGTATCTCTGTCTACAGTTCACATCTCTGTCTGTCTCTCTGTCTACAGTTCACATCTATGTCTGTCTCTCTGTCCACAGTTCACTTCTCTGTCTGTCTCTCTGTCTACAGTTCACTTCTCTGTCTGTATCTCTGTCTACAGTTCACATCTCTGTCTGTCTCTCTGTCTACAGTTCACATCTGTCTGTCTCTCTGTCCACAGTTCACTTCTCTGTCTGTCTCTCTGTATACAGTTCACTTCTATGTCTGTCTGTCTTTCTGTCTACAGTACACTTCTATGTCTGTCTCTCGGTCTACAGTTCACTTCTCTGTTTGTCTCTCTGTCTACAGTTCACTTCTCTGTCTGTCTCTCTGTCTACAGTTCACTTCTCTCTGTCTAAAGTTCACTTCTGTCTGTATCTCTGTCTACAGTTCACTTCTCTGTCTGTATCTCTGTCTACAGTTCACTTCTCTGTCTGTCTCTCTGTCTACAGTTCACTTCTCTGTCTGTATCTCTGTCTACAGTTCACATCTCTGTCTGTCTCTCTGTCTACAGTTCACATCTATGTCTGTCTCTCTGTCCACAATTCACTTCTCTGTCTGTCTCTCTGTCTACAGTTCACTTCTCTGTCTGTATCTCTGTCTACAGTTCACATCTCTGTCTGTCTCTCTGTCTACAGTTCACATCTATGTCTGTCTCTCTGTCCACAGTTCACTTCTCTGTCTGTCTCTCTGTCTACAGTTCACTTCTATGTCTGTCTGTCTCTCTGTCTACAGTACACTTCTATGTCTGTCTCTCTGTCTACAGTTCACTTCTATGTCTGTCTCTCTGTCTACAGTTCACTTCTCTGTCTGTCTCTCTGTCTACAGTTCACTTCTCTGTCTGTATCTCTGAATACAGTTCACTTCTCTCTGTCTTCAGTTCACTTCTGTCTGTCTCTCTGTCTACAGTTCACTTCTCTGTCTGTCTCTCTGTCTACATTTCACTTCTCTGTCTGTCTCTCTGTCTACAGTTCACATCTATGTCTGTCTCTCTGTCTACAGTTCACTTCTGTCTGTCTCTCTGTCTACAGTTCACTTCTATGTCTGTCTCTCTGTCTACAGTTCACATCTCTGTCTGTCTCTCTGTCTACAGTTCACTTGTCTGTCTGTATCTCTGTCTACAGTTCACTTCTCTGTCTGTCTCTCTGTCTACAGTTCACTTCTCTGTCTGTCTCTCTGTCTACAGTTCACTTCTCTGTCTGTCTCTCTGTCTACAGTTCACTTCTCTGTCTGTCTCTCTGTCTACAGTTGACTTGTCTGTCTGTATCTCTGTCTACAGTTCACTTGTCTGTCTGTATCTCTGTCTACAGTTCACTTCTCTGTCTGTCTCTCTGTCTACAGTTCACTTCTCTGTCTGTCTCTCTGTCTACAGTTCACTTCTCTGTCTGTCTCTCTGTCAACAGTTCACTTCTCTGTCTGTCTCTCTGTCTACAGTTCACTTCTCTGTCTGTCTGTCTGTCAACAGTTCACTTCTCTGTCTGTATCTCTGTCTGCAGTTTACTTCTATGTCTATCTCTCTGTCTACAGTTCACTTCTCTGTCTGTCTCTCTGTCTACAGTTCACATCTATGTCTGTCTCTCTGTCCACAGTTCACTTATCTGTCTGTCTCTCTGTCTACAGTTCACATATATGTCTGTCTCTCTGTCTACAGTTCACTTGTCTGTCTGTCTGTCTCTCTGTCGACAGTTCACTTTTCTGTCTGTATCTCTGTCTACAGTTCACTTCTCTGTCTGTCTCTCTGTCTACAGTTCACTTCTCTGTCTGTCTCTCTGTCTACATTTCACTTCTCTGTCTGTCTCTCTGTCTACAGTTCACTTCTCTGTCTGTCTTTCTGTCTACAGTCCACATCTATGTCTGTCTCTCTGTCTACAGTTCACATCTCTGTGTGTCTCTCTGTCTACAGTTCACTTGTCTGTCTGTATCTCTGTCTACAGTTCACTTCTCTGTCTGTCTCTCTGTCTACAGTTCACTTCTCTGTCTGTCTCTCTGTCAACAGTTCACTTCTCTGTCTGTCTCTCTGTCTACAGTTCACTTCTCTGTCTGTCTCTCTGTCTACAGGTCACTTATCTCTGTCTACAGTTCACTTCTCTGTCTGTCTCTCTGTCTACAGTTCACTTCTCTGTCTGTCTCTCTGTCTACAGTTCACTTCTCTTTCTGTCTCTCTGTCTACAGTTCACTTGTCTGTCTCTCTGTCTACAGTTCACTTTTCTGTCTGTATCTCTGTCTACAGTTCACTTCTCTGTCTGTCTCTCTGTCTACAGTTCACTTCTCTGTCTGTCTCTCTGTCTACAGTTCACTTCTCTGTCTGTCTGTCTCTCTGTCTACAGTTCACATCTATGTCTGTCTGTCTCTCTGTCTACAGTTCACTTTTCTGTCTGTATCTCTGTCTACAGTTCACTTCTCTGTCTGTATCTCTGTCTACAGTTCACATCTCTGTCTGTCTCTCTGTCTACAGTTCACATCTATGTCTGTCTCTCTGTCCACAGTTCACTTCTCTGTCTGTCTCTCTGTCTACAGTTCACATCTATGTCTGTCTCTCTGTCTACAGTTCACTTCTATGTCTGTCTCTCTGTCTACAGTTCACTTCTATGTCTGTCTGTCTCTCTGTCTACAGTTCACTTCTATGTCTGTCTCTCTGTCTACAGTTCACTTCTATGTCTGTCTCTCTGTCTACAGTTCACTTCTGGCTGTCTCTCTGTCTACAGTTCACTTCTATGTCTGTCTCTCTGTCTACAGTTCACTTCTGGCTGTCTCTCTGTCTACAGTTCACTTCTCTGTCTGTCTCTCTGTCTACAGTTCACTTCTATGTCTGTCTCTCTGTCTACAGTTCACTTCTATGTCTGTCTCTCTGTCTACAGTTCACTTCTGTCTGTATCTCTGAATACAGTTCACTTCTCTCTGTCTTCAGTTCACTTCTGTCTGTCTCTCTGTCTACAGTTCACTTCTCTGTCTGTATCTCTGTCTACAGTTCACATCTATGTCTGTCTCTCTGTCTACAGTTCACTTCTATGTCTGTCTCTCTGTCTACAGTTCACTTCTATGTCTGTCTCTCTGTCTACAGTTCACTTCTGGCTGTCTCTCTGTCTACAGTTCACTTCTCTGTCTGTCTCTCTGTCTACAGTTCACTTCTCTGTCTGTCTCTCTGTCTACAGTTCACTTCTCTGTCTGTCTCTCTGTCTACAGTTCACTCGTCTGTCTGTCTCTCTGTCTACAGTTCACTTGTCTGTCTGTATCTCTGTCTACAGATCACTTCTCTGTCTGTCTCTCTGTCTACAGTTCACTTCTCTGTTTGTCTCTCTGTCTACAGTTCACTTCTCTGTCTGTCTCTCTGTCTACAGTTCACTTCTCTCTGTCTAAAGTTCACTTCTGTCTGTATCTCTGTCTACAGTTCACTTCTCTGTCTGTATCTCTGTCTACAGTTCACTTCTCTGTCTTTCTCTCTGTCTACAGTTCACTTCTCTGTCTGTCTCTCTGTCTACAGTTCACTTCTCTGTCTGTCTCTCTGTCTACAGTTCACTTCTCTGTCTGTATCTCTGTCTACAGTTCACTTCTCTGTCTGTATCTCTGTCTACAGTTCACTTCTCTGTCTGTCTCTCTGTCTACAGTTCACTTCTCTGTCTGTATCTCTGTCTACAGTTCACATCTCTGTCTGTCTCTCTGCTGTCTCTCTGTCTACAGTTCACTTCTCTGTCTGTCTCTCTGTCTACAGTTCACTTCTCTGTCTGTATCTCTGAATACAGTTCACTTCTCTCTGTCTTCAGTTCACTTCTGTCTGTCTCTCTGTCTACAGTTCACTTCTCTGTCTGTCTCTCTGTCTACATTTCACTTCTCTGTCTGTCTCTCTGTCTACAGTTCACTTCTCTGTCTGTCTCTCTGTCTACAGTTCACATCTATGTCTGTCTCTCTGTCTACAGTTCACTTCTCTGTCTGTCTCTCTGTCTACAGTTCACTTCTCTGTCTGTATCTCTGAATACAGTTCACTTCTCTCTGTCTTCAGTTCACTTCTGTCTTTCTCTCTGTCTACAGTTCACTTCTCTGTCTGTCTCTCTGTCTACATTTCACTTCTCTGTCTGTCTCTCTGTCTACAGTTCACTTCTGTCTGTCTCTCTGTCTCTCTGTCTACAGTTCACTTCTATGTCTGTCTCTCTGTCTACAGTTCACATCTCTGTCTGTCTCTCTGTCTACAGTTCACTTCTCTGTCTGTCTCTCTGTCTACAGTTCACTTCTCTGTCTGTCTCTCTGTCTACAGTTCACTTCTCTGTCTGTCTCTCTGTCTACAGTTCACTTGTCTGTCTGTCACTCTGTCAACAGTTCACTTCTCTGTCTGTATCTCTGTCTACAGTTCACTTCTCTGTCTGTCTGTCTCTCTGTCGACAGTTCACTTTTCTGTCTGTCTCTCTGTCCACAGTTCACTTCTCTGTCTGTCTCTCTGTCTACAGTTCACTTGTCTGTCTGTCTCTCTGTCAACAGTTCACTTCTCTGTCTGTATATCTGTCTACAGTTCACTTGTCTGTCTGTCTGTCTCTCTGTCGACAGTTCACTTTTCTGTCTGTATCTCTGTCTACAGTTCACTTCTCTGTCTGTCTCTCTGTCTACAGGTCACTTATCTCTGTCTACAGTTCACTTCTCTGTCTGTCTCTCTGTCTACAGTTCACTTCTCTGTCTGTCTCTCTGTCTACAGTTCACTTCTCTGTCTGTCTCTCTGTCTACAGTTCACTTCTCTGTCTGTCTCTCTGTCTACAGTTCACATCTCTGTCTGTCTCTCTGTCTACAGTTCACTTGTCTGTCTCTCTGTCTACAGTTCACTTTTCTGTCTGTATCTCTGTCTACAGTTCACTTCTCTGTCTGTCTCTCTGTCTACAGTTCACTTCTCTGTCTGTCTCTCTGTCTACAGTTCACTTCTCTGTCTGTCTGTCTCTCTGTCTACAGTTCACATCTATGTCTGTCTCTCTGTCCACAGTTCACTTCTCTGTCTGTCTCTCTGTCTACAGTTCACTTCTATGTCTGTCTGTATCTCTGTCTACAGATCACTTCTCTGTCTGTCTCTCTGTCTACAGTTCACTTCTATGTCTGTCTCTCTGTCTACAGTTCACTTCTATGTCTGTCTCTCTGTCTACAGTTCACTTCTGTCTGTATCTCTGAATACAGTTCACTTCTCTCTGTCTTCAGTTCACTTCTGTCTGTCTCTCTGTCTACAGTTCACTTCTCTGTCTGTCTCTCTGTCTACATTTCACTTCTCTGTCTGTCTCTCTGTCTACAGTTCACTTCTCTGTCTGTATCTCTGTCTACAGTTCACATCTATGTCTGTCTCTCTGTCTACAGTTCACTTCTATGTCTGTCTCTCTGTCTACAGTTCACTTCTATGTCTGTCTCTCTGTCTACAGTTCACTTCTGGCTGTCTCTCTGTCTACAGTTCACTTCTCTGTCTGTCTCTCTGTCTACAGTTCACTTCTCTGTCTGTCTCTCTGTCTACAGTTCACTTCTCTGTCTGTCTCTCTGTCTACAGTTCACTCGTCTGTCTGTCTCTCTGTCTACAGTTCACTTCTCTGTCTGTCTCTCTGTCAACAGTTCACTTCTCTGTCTGTCTCTCTGTCTACAGTTCACTTCTCTGTCTGTCTGTCTGTCAACAGTTCACTTCTCTGTCTGTATCTCTGTCTGCAGTTTACTTCTATGTCTATCTCTCTGTCTACAGTTCACTTCTCTGTCTGTCTCTCTGTCTACAGTTCACATCTATGTCTGTCTCTCTGTCCACAGTTCACTTATCTGTCTGTCTCTCTGTCTACAGTTCACATATATGTCTGTCTCTCTGTCTACAGTTCACTTGTCTGTCTGTCTGTCTCTCTGTCGACAGTTCACTTTTCTGTCTGTATCTCTGTCTACAGTTCACTTCTCTGTCTGTCTCTCTGTCTACAGTTCACTTCTCTGTCTGTCTCTCTGTCTACAGTTCACTTCTCTGTCTGTCTCTCTGTCTACAGTTCACTTCTCTGTCTGTCTTTCTGTCTACAGTCCACATCTATGTCTGTCTCTCTGTCTACAGTTCACATCTCTGTGTGTCTCTCTGTCTACAGTTCACTTGTCTGTCTGTATCTCTGTCTACAGTTCACTTCTCTGTCTGTCTCTCTGTCTACAGTTCACTTCTCTGTCTGTCTCTCTGTCAACAGTTCACTTCTCTGTCTGTCTCTCTGTCTACAGTTCACTTCTCTGTCTGTCTCTCTGTCTACAGGTCACTTATCTCTGTCTACAGTTCACTTCTCTGTCTGTCTCTCTGTCTACAGTTCACTTCTCTGTCTGTCTCTCTGTCTACAGTTCACTTCTCTTTCTGTCTCTCTGTCTACAGTTCACTTGTCTGTCTCTCTGTCTACAGTTCACTTTTCTGTCTGTATCTCTGTCTACAGTTCACTTCTCTGTCTGTCTCTCTGTCTACAGTTCACTTCTCTGTCTGTCTCTCTGTCTACAGTTCACTTCTCTGTCTGTCTGTCTCTCTGTCTACAGTTCACATCTATGTCTGTCTGTCTCTCTGTCTACAGTTCACTTTTCTGTCTGTATCTCTGTCTACAGTTCACTTCTCTGTCTGTATCTCTGTCTACAGTTCACATCTCTGTCTGTCTCTCTGTCTACAGTTCACATCTATGTCTGTCTCTCTGTCCACAGTTCACTTCTCTGTCTGTCTCTCTGTCTACAGTTCACATCTATGTCTGTCTCTCTGTCTACAGTTCACTTCTATGTCTGTCTCTCTGTCTACAGTTCACTTCTATGTCTGTCTGTCTCTCTGTCTACAGTTCACTTCTATGTCTGTCTCTCTGTCTACAGTTCACTTCTATGTCTGTCTCTCTGTCTACAGTTCACTTCTGGCTGTCTCTCTGTCTACAGTTCACTTCTATGTCTGTCTCTCTGTCTACAGTTCACTTCTGGCTGTCTCTCTGTCTACAGTTCACTTCTCTGTCTGTCTCTCTGTCTACAGTTCACTTCTATGTCTGTCTCTCTGTCTACAGTTCACTTCTATGTCTGTCTCTCTGTCTACAGTTCACTTCTGTCTGTATCTCTGAATACAGTTCACTTCTCTCTGTCTTCAGTTCACTTCTGTCTGTCTCTCTGTCTACAGTTCACTTCTCTGTCTGTCTCTCTGTCTACATTTCACTTCTCTGTCTGTCTCTCTGTCTACAGTTCACTTCTCTGTCTGTATCTCTGTCTACAGTTCACATCTATGTCTGTCTCTCTGTCTACAGTTCACTTCTATGTCTGTCTCTCTGTCTACAGTTCACTTCTATGTCTGTCTCTCTGTCTACAGTTCACTTCTGGCTGTCTCTCTGTCTACAGTTCACTTCTCTGTCTGTCTCTCTGTCTACAGTTCACTTCTCTGTCTGTCTCTCTGTCTACAGTTCACTTCTCTGTCTGTCTCTCTGTCTACAGTTCACTCGTCTGTCTGTCTCTCTGTCTACAGTTCACTTGTCTGTCTGTATCTCTGTCTACAGATCACTTCTCTGTCTGTCTCTCTGTCTACAGTTCACTTCTCTGTTTGTCTCTCTGTCTACAGTTCACTTCTCTGTCTGTCTCTCTGTCTACAGTTCACTTCTCTCTGTCTAAAGTTCACTTCTGTCTGTATCTCTGTCTACAGTTCACTTCTCTGTCTGTATCTCTGTCTACAGTTCACTTCTCTGTCTTTCTCTCTGTCTACAGTTCACTTCTCTGTCTGTCTCTCTGTCTACAGTTCACTTCTCTGTCTGTCTCTCTGTCTACAGTTCACTTCTCTGTCTGTATCTCTGTCTACAGTTCACTTCTCTGTCTGTATCTCTGTCTACAGTTCACTTCTCTGTCTGTCTCTCTGTCTACAGTTCACTTCTCTGTCTGTATCTCTGTCTACAGTTCACATCTCTGTCTGTCTCTCTGTCTACAGTTCACATCTATGTCTGTCTCTCTGTCCACAGTTCACTTCTCTGTCTGTCTCTCTGTCTACAGTTCACATCTTTGTCTGTCTCTCTGTCTACAGTTCACTTCTATGTCTGTCTGTCTCTCTGTCTACAGTTCACTTCTATGTCTGTCTCTCTGTCTACAGTTCACTTCTGGCTGTCTCTCTGTCTACAGTTCACTTCTCTGTCTGTCTCTCTGTCTACAGTTCACTTCTCTGTCTGTATCTCTGAATACAGTTCACTTCTCTCTGTCTTCAGTTCACTTCTGTCTGTCTCTCTGTCTACAGTTCACTTCTCTGTCTGTCTCTCTGTCTACATTTCACTTCTCTGTCTGTCTCTCTGTCTACAGTTCACTTCTCTGTCTGTCTCTCTGTCTACAGTTCACATCTATGTCTGTCTCTCTGTCTACAGTTCACTTCTCTGTCTGTCTCTCTGTCTACAGTTCACTTCTCTGTCTGTATCTCTGAATACAGTTCACTTCTCTCTGTCTTCAGTTCACTTCTGTCTTTCTCTCTGTCTACAGTTCACTTCTCTGTCTGTCTCTCTGTCTACATTTCACTTCTCTGTCTGTCTCTCTGTCTACAGTTCACTTCTGTCTGTCTCTCTGTCTCTCTGTCTACAGTTCACTTCTATGTCTGTCTCTCTGTCTACAGTTCACATCTCTGTCTGTCTCTCTGTCTACAGTTCACCCGTCTGCCTCTGTCTCGTCACCCGCGCTCTCTGTCTACAGTTCACTCTCGTCTGCTCCTGCTCGTCACGTCGCTGCCTCGTCAACAGTTCACTTCTCTGTCTGTATCTCTGTCTACAGTTCACTTCTCTGTCTGTCTGTCTCTCTGTCGACAGTTCACTTTTCTGTCTGTCTCTCTGTCCACAGTTCACTTCTCTGTCTGTCTCTCTGTCTACAGTTCACTTGTCTGTCTGTCTCTCTGTCAACAGTTCACTTCTCTGTCTGTATATCTGTCTACAGTTCACTTGTCTGTCTGTCTGTCTCTCTGTCGACAGTTCACTTTTCTGTCTGTATCTCTGTCTACAGTTCACTTCTCTGTCTGTCTCTCTGTCTACAGGTCACTTATCTCTGTCTACAGTTCACTTCTCTGTCTGTCTCTCTGTCTACAGTTCACTTCTCTGTCTGTCTCTCTGTCTACAGTTCACTTCTCTGTCTGTCTCTCTGTCTACAGTTCACTTCTCTGTCTGTCTCTCTGTCTACAGTTCACATCTCTGTCTGTCTCTCTGTCTACAGTTCACTTGTCTGTCTCTCTGTCTACAGTTCACTTTTCTGTCTGTATCTCTGTCTACAGTTCACTTCTCTGTCTGTCTCTCTGTCTACAGTTCACTTCTCTGTCTGTCTCTCTGTCTACAGTTCACTTCTCTGTCTGTCTGTCTCTCTGTCTACAGTTCACATCTATGTCTGTCTCTCTGTCTACAGTTCACTTGTCTGTCTCTCTGTCTACAGTTCACTTCTCTGTCTGTCTCTCTGTCTACAGTTCACTTGTCTGTCTGTCTCTCTGTCTACAGTTCACTTGTCTGTCTGTATCTCTGTCTACAGATCACTTCTCTGTCTGTCTGTCTCTCTGTCTACAGTTCACTTCTATGTCTGTCTCTCTGTCTACAGTTCACTTCTGTCTGTATCTCTGAATACAGTTCACTTCTCTCTGTCTTCAGTTCACTTCTGTCTGTCTCTCTGTCTACAGTTCACTTCTCTGTCTGTCTCTCTGTCTACATTTCACTTCTCTGTCTGTCTCTCTGTCTACAGTTCACTTCTCTGTCTGTATCTCTGTCTACAGTTCACATCTATGTCTGTCTCTCTGTCTACAGTTCACTTCTATGTCTGTCTCTCTGTCTACAGTTCACTTCTATGTCTGTCTCTCTGTCTACAGTTCACTTCTGGCTGTCTCTCTGTCTACAGTTCACTTCTCTGTCTGTCTCTCTGTCTACAGTTCACTTCTCTGTCTGTCTCTCTGTCTACAGTTCACTTCTCTGTCTGTCTCTCTGTCTACAGTTCACTCGTCTGTCTGTCTCTCTGTCTACAGTTCACTTGTCTGTCTGTATCTCTGTCTACAGATCACTTCTCTGTCTGTCTCTCTGTCTACAGTTCACTTCTCTGTTTGTCTCTCTGTCTACAGTTCACTTCTCTGTCTGTCTCTCTGTCTACAGTTCACTTCTCTCTGTCTAAAGTTCACTTCTGTCTGTATCTCTGTCTACAGTTCACTTCTCTGTCTGTCTCTCTGTCTACAGTTCACTTCTCTGTCTGTATCTCTGAATACAGTTCACTTCTCTCTGTCTTCAGTTCACTTCTGTCTGTCTCTCTGTCTACAGTTCACTTCTCTGTCTGTCTCTCTGTCTACATTTCACTTCTCTGTCTGTCTCTCTGTCTACAGTTCACTTCTCTGTCTGTCTCTCTGTCTACAGTTCACATCTATGTCTGTCTCTCTGTCTACAGTTCACTTCTCTGTCTGTCTCTCTGTCTACAGTTCACTTCTCTGTCTGTATCTCTGAATACAGTTCACTTCTCTCTGTCTTCAGTTCACTTCTGTCTTTCTCTCTGTCTACAGTTCACTTGTCTGTCTGTATCTCTGTCTACAGTTCACTTCTCTGTCTGTCTCTCTGTCTACAGTTCACTTCTCTGTCTGTCTCTCTGTCTACAGTTCACTTCTCTGTCTGTCTCTCTGTCTACAGTTCACTTCTCTGTCTGTCTCTCTGTCTACAGTTCACTTGTCTGTCTGTCTCTCTGTCAACAGTTCACTTCTCTGTCTGTATCTCTGTCTACAGTTCACTTCTCTGTCTGTCTGTCTCTCTGTCGACAGTTCACTTTTCTGTCTGTATCTCTGTCTACAGTTCACTTCTCTGTCTGTCTCTCTGTCTACAGGTCACTTATCTCTGTCTACAGTTCACTTCTCTGTCTGTCTCTCTGTCTACAGTTCACTTCTCTGTCTGTCTCTCTGTCTACAGTTCACTTCTCTGTCTGTCTCTCTGTCTACAGTTCACTTCTCGATCTGTCTCTCTGTCTACAGTTCACATCTCTGTCTGTCTCTCTGTCTACAGTTCACTTGTCTGTCTCTCTGTCTACAGTTCACTTTTCTGTCTGTATCTCTGTCTACAGTTCACTTCTCTGTCTGTCTCTCTGTCTACAGTTCACTTCTCTGTCTGTCTCTCTGTCTACAGTTCACTTCTCTGTCTGTCTGTCTCTCTGTCTACAGTTCACATCTATGTCTGTCTCTCTGTCTACAGTTCACTTGTCTGTCTCTCTGTCTACAGTTCACTTTTCTGTCTGTATCTCTGTCTACAGTTCACTTCTCTGTCTGTCTCTCTGTCTACAGTTCACTTGTCTGTCTGTCTCTCTGTCTACAGTTCACTTGTCTGTCTGTATCTCTGTCTACAGATCACTTCTCTGTCTGTCTCTCTGTCTACAGTTCACTTCTATGTCTGTCTCTCTGTCTACAGTTCACTTCTATGTCTGTCTCTCTGTCTACAGTTCACTTCTGTCTGTATCTCTGAATACAGTTCACTTCTCTCTGTCTTCAGTTCACTTCTGTCTGTCTCTCTGTCTACAGTTCACTTCTCTGTCTGTCTCTCTGTCTACATTTCACTTCTCTGTCTGTCTCTCTGTCTACAGTTCACTTCTCTGTCTGTATCTCTGTCTACAGTTCACATCTATGTCTGTCTCTCTGTCTACAGTTCACTTCTATGTCTGTCTCTCTGTCTACAGTTCACTTCTATGTCTGTCTCTCTGTCTACAGTTCACTTCTGGCTGTCTCTCTGTCTACAGTTCACTTCTCTGTCTGTCTCTCTGTCTACAGTTCACTTCTCTGTCTGTCTCTCTGTCTACAGTTCACTTCTCTGTCTGTCTCTCTGTCTACAGTTCACTCGTCTGTCTGTCTCTCTGTCTACAGTTCACTTGTCTGTCTGTATCTCTGTCTACAGATCACTTCTCTGTCTGTCTCTCTGTCTACAGTTCACTTCTCTGTTTGTCTCTCTGTCTACAGTTCACTTCTCTGTCTGTCTCTCTGTCTACAGTTCACTTCTCTCTGTCTAAAGTTCACTTCTGTCTGTATCTCTGTCTACAGTTCACTTCTCTGTCTGTATCTCTGTCTACAGTTCACTTCTCTGTCTTTCTCTCTGTCTACAGTTCACTTCTCTGTCTGTCTCTCTGTCTACAGTTCACTTCTCTGTCTGTCTCTCTGTCTACAGTTCACTTCTCTGTCTGTATCTCTGTCTACAGTTCACTTCTCTGTCTGTATCTCTGTCTACAGTTCACTTCTCTGTCTGTCTCTCTGTCTACAGTTCACTTCTCTGTTTGTATCTCTGTCTACAGTTCACATCTCTGTCTGTCTCTCTGTCTACAGTTCACATCTATGTCTGTCTCTCTGTCCACAGTTCACTTCTCTGTCTGTCTCTCTGTCTACAGTTCACATCTTTGTCTGTCTCTCTGTCTACAGTTCACTTCTATGTCTGTCTGTCTCTCTGTCTACAGTTCACTTCTATGTCTGTCTCTCTGTCTACAGTTCACTTCTGGCTGTCTCTCTGTCTACAGTTCACTTCTCTGTCTGTCTCTCTGTCTACAGTTCACTTCTCTGTCTGTATCTCTGAATACAGTTCACTTCTCTCTGTCTTCAGTTCACTTCTGTCTGTCTCTCTGTCTACAGTTCACTTCTCTGTCTGTCTCTCTGTCTACATTTCACTTCTCTGTCTGTCTCTCTGTCTACAGTTCACTTCTCTGTCTGTCTCTCTGTCTACAGTTCACATCTATGTCTGTCTCTCTGTCTACAGTTCACTTCTCTGTCTGTCTCTCTGTCTACAGTTCACTTCTCTGTCTGTATCTCTGAATACAGTTCACTTCTCTCTGTCTTCAGTTCACTTCTGTCTTTCTCTCTGTCTACAGTTCACTTCTCTGTCTGTCTCTCTGTCTACATTTCACTTCTCTGTCTGTCTCTCTGTCTACAGTTCACTTCTGTCTGTCTCTCTGTCTCTCTGTCTACAGTTCACTTCTATGTCTGTCTCTCTGTCTACAGTTCACATCTCTGTCTGTCTCTCTGTCTACAGTTCACTTGTCTGTCTGTATCTCTGTCTACAGTTCACTTCTCTGTCTGTCTCTCTGTCTACAGTTCACTTCTCTGTCTGTCTCTCTGTCTACAGTTCACTTCTCTGTCTGTCTCTCTGTCTACAGTTCACTTCTCTGTCTGTCTCTCTGTCTACAGTTCACTTGTCTGTCTGTCTCTCTGTCAACAGTTCACTTCTCTGTCTGTATCTCTGTCTACAGTTCACTTCTCTGTCTGTCTGTCTCTCTGTCGACAGTTCACTTTTCTGTCTGTCTCTCTGTCCACAGTTCACTTCTCTGTCTGTCTCTCTGTCTACAGTTCACTTGTCTGTCTGTCTCTCTGTCAACAGTTCACTTCTCTGTCTGTATATCTGTCTACAGTTCACTTGTCTGTCTGTCTGTCTCTCTGTCGACAGTTCACTTTTCTGTCGGTATCTCTGTCTACAGTTCACTTCTCTGTCTGTCTCTCTGTCTACAGGTCACTTATCTCTGTCTACAGTTCACTTCTCTGTCTGTCTCTCTGTCTACAGTTCACTTCTCTGTCTGTCTCTCTGTCTACATTTCACTTCTCTGTCTGTCTCTCTGTCTACAGTTCACTTCTCTGTCTGTCTCTCTGTCTACAGTTCACATCTATGTCTGTCTCTCTGTCTACAGTTCACTTCTCTGTCTGTCTCTCTGTCTACAGTTCACTTCTCTGTCTGTATCTCTGAATACAGTTCACTTCTCTCTGTCTTCAGTTCACTTCTGTCTTTCTCTCTGTCTACAGTTCACTTCTCTGTCTGTCTCTCTGTCTACATTTCACTTCTCTGTCTGTCTCTCTGTCTACAGTTCACTTCTGTCTGTCTCTCTGTCTCTCTGTCTACAGTTCACTTCTATGTCTGTCTCTCTGTCTACAGTTCACATCTCTGTCTGTCTCTCTGTCTACAGTTCACTTCTCTGTCTGTCTCTCTGTCTCTCTGTCTACAGTTCACTTGTCTGTCTGTATCTCTGTCTACAGTTCACTTCTCTGTCTGTCTCTCTGTCTACAGTTCACTTCTCTGTCTGTCTCTCTGTCTACAGTTCACTTCTCTGTCTGTCTCTCTGTCTACAGTTCACTTCTCTGTCTGTCTCTCTGTCTATAGTTCACTTGTCTGTCTGTCTCTCTGTCAACAGTTCACTTCTCTGTCTGTATCTCTGTCTACAGTTCACTTCTCTGTCTGTCTGTCTCTCTGTCGACAGTTCACTTTTCTGTCTGTCTCTCTGTCCACAGTTCACTTCTCTGTCTGTCTCTCTGTCAACAGTTCACTTCTCTGTCTGTATATCTGTCTACAGTTCACTTGTCTGTCTGTCTGTCTCTCTGTCGACAGTTCACTTTTCTGTCTGTATCTCTGTCTACAGTTCACTTCTCTGTCTTTCTCTCTGTCTACAGGTCACTTATCTCTGTCTACAGTTCACTTCTCTGTCTGTCTCTCTGTCTACAGTTCACTTCTCTGTCTGTCTCTCTGTCTACAGTTCACTTCTCTGTCTGTCTCTCTGTCTACAGTTCACTTCTCTGTCTGTCTCTCTGTCTACAGTTCACATCTCTGTCTGTCTCTCTGTCTACAGTTCACTTGTCTGTCTCTCTGTCTACAGTTCACTTTTCTGTCTGTATCTCTGTCTACAGTTCACTTCTCTGTCTGTCTCTCTGTCTACAGTTCACTTCTCTGTCTGTCTCTCTGTCTACAGTTCACTTCTCTGTCTGTCTGTCTCTCTGTCTACAGTTCACATCTATGTCTGTCTCTCTGTCTACAGTTCACTTGTCTGTCTCTCTGTCTACAGTTCACTTTTCTGTCTGTATCTCTGTCTACAGTTCACTTCTCTGTCTGTCTCTCTGTCTACAGTTCACTTGTCTGTCTGTCTCTCTGTCTACAGTTCACTTGTCTGTCTGTATCTCTGTCTACAGATCACTTCTCTGTCTGTCTCTCTGTCTACAGTTCACTTCTCTGTTTGTCTCTCTGTCTACAGTTCACTTCTCTGTCTGTCTCTGTCTACAGTTCACTTCTCTCTGTCTAAAGTTCACTTCTGTCTGTATCTCTGTCTACAGTTCACTTCTCTGTCTGTATCTCTGTCTACAGTTCACTTCTCTGTCTTTCTCTCTGTCTACAGTTCACTTCTCTGTCTGTATCTCTGTCTACAGTTCACATCTCTGTCTGTCTCTCTGTCTACAGTTCACATCTATGTCTGTCTCTCTGTCCACAGTTCACTTCTTTGTCTGTCTCTCTGTCTACAGTTCACTTCTCTGTCTGTATCTCTTTCTACAGTTCACATCTCTGTCTCTCTCTCTGTCTACAGTTCACATCTATGTCTGTCTCTCTGTCCACAGTTCACTTCTCTGTCTGTCTCTCTGTCTACAGTTCACATCTATGTCTGTCTCTCTGTCTACAGTTCACTTCTATGTCTGTCTGTCTCTCTGTCTACAGTTCACTTCTATGTCTGTCTCTCTGTCTACAGTTCACTTATCTGTCTGTATCTCTGTCTACAGTTCACTTCTGTCTGTCTCTCTGTCTACAGTTCACTTCTCTGTCTGTCTCTCTGTCTACAGTTCACATCTATATCTGTCTCTCTGTCTACAGTTCACTTCTCTGTCTGTATCTCTGTCTACAGTTCACATCTATGTCTGTCTCTCTGTCTACATTTCACTTCTCTGTCTGTCTCTTTTTTTTACAGAGGTGGAGATGTAAAGTCTAGTTTAGAATTTTTTTGGAAGTATGGTTGAAAGTTGTTGAAATGTAGCGTAAATGTAAATATTTGGTAGACTTGTGGATCTACAACAGAGTAGAGAAACAGTGGAATATACTGTACGTAAGAGGTGAATATCTGGAGGCTTCCCTATCCTGTTAACATTTTGGTTCTTGTCCTGCGATGCTTTTTTTTTTGTATTATTCTTTTTTTACCTCTAAGGCAAAATTTAAATTAAAAAAAGTGATATTTTGCCCAGGGTTTGCATTCTGACCCTGCCCTTTCCCAGGGTGTGCATTCTGACCCTGCCCTGGCACATACAACATCAAACTGAACGTCTTCTCTTCTCCCACGGCTCAACTTCACTACCTGTAGGCCTTGAGGATGGGATGTTAAAAAAACGGAGTAATTCTTTATACTCACAGAGGGTTGCAAAAATCTGGTATCTTCCCAAAATTCCAGATTTTCCAGAAATCCTGTTTGGAGGATTCCAGATTTCTGAACTACTGGGAATATTCCAACCAGGATTTCTGGAAAACCTGGGAATTTTGGGAAAATTAAAGAAATTTTGCAACCCTACCACTCATATACTGGATGAATGGAAAATGGCTGTATGCTGTGGCTGCGTTACCATTTTGTAGAGATAAGCAAACACATACCTTACTTGCAATGCACACTATGTCTGTAGACAGCCTAAATGTTTTACAGTATCCCTCAAGCTGACCACTTCTGATGCACAGATAAAACAGAGAGAAACAGAGAGTGGGCAGAGCAATATGTTCCCCTATGGGCTGTGTGTGTGTGTGTGTGTGTGTGTGTGTGTGTGTGTGTGTGTGTGTGTGTGTGTGTGTGTGTGTGTGTGTGTGTGTGTGTGTGTGTGTGTGTGTGTGTGTGTGTGTGTGTGTGTGTGTGTGTGTGTGTGTGTGTGTTTGGTGTGTGTGTGTGTGTTTGGTGTGTGTGTTTGGTGTGTGTGTTTGGTGTGTGTGTATATTACTCTGAGTGTGTGTGTGTGTGTGTCAGTGTGTTTGTGTGCGTTTGTTTCTCTGTGTGCGTGCATGTGTGCCCGACCGCTCCCCCTTCTCCTTAGGCAGTAATCAGAGACTGGGCCCGGCTGGGCTGTAACTCTGAGAGATTGCTCTGCTCACACAAAGAGCTCTACCTACCGCTCTCCTCTCCTCTCCACCCACCAGAGCCTGGTGATTATACAGCCTAGCCCCCCACGCAGTGGACCTGACCAGGGAAGGGATGGGGCTGGGGCTGGGGGCAGTGTGCTAGCTCAATCATAGATGGGAGGGGAGGCGGAGGTACTGGGGCCATGGAGAGGACAAACCCACACTACAACACCACTTCCTTTCCCACTTCCCACCGCTTCCCTTTACAGCCACACACAACAAGTGCCTGATCATAACACAATTCTTCAGAGCAATGTTCCACAGCATGACGCAAGTAGCTGAACATGACATGGAATGATTGTCAGAACACAATAGGCCATACTCTCCCACAGCGTATCATATCGTATAGAAAAGCACTCAGTGATACCACCAACGATGCAAGGAAACATTTACATGTAAATGAAACCACTACTATCCCAGCTCAGTAAAACAACCAATTTCACAACATATACTGTACATGCCGAAAAGGCACTCTCCTATTTTTATTTTTTGTCAATGGGGAATAGGATTGAATCCATTCTGACCCCAAATTACAGGAAAACCCTTGAGTTGAAATTGCAAGCCTAAATTGCAAGTCTCTCTCTGACATACTGCAGTGCGACTTGTGTGTGTGTGTGTGTGTGTGTGTGTGTGTGTGTGTGTGTGTGTGTGTGTGTGTGTGTGTGTGTGTGTGTGTGTGTGTGTGTGTGTGTGTGTGTGTGTGTGTGTGTGTGTGTGTGTGTGTGTGTGTGTGTGTGTGTGAAACAGGGGATCTCTCTAGATACTGTATAATGTGAACAGACAATAGAAAACATGGTATGTATCTGAATATTCATGTGAGTATCATTTACCATGTACATATCCTATGCAATGCAGCTATTTGCGTACATTTTGAAACTGAGGTGGGGGGAGACAATCAATATGTTGTCAAGACAGCTGGAATCAATTCATGCATTTTATAAACATTTTATGGTAAATGTGCCATATCTTTAGTAGAATATAATTTGTTCATACCTTGAAGCACTCCTTGAATATACCACATTTTAATACCTGTGGACCATCCAGGCTAAACTTGAATCACCCCAGACTTAACCAAGCCTACAACATTCTACCATCATACCATTAGAACATCATACCATTAGAACATCATACCATTAGAACATCATACCATTAAAACATCGTACCATTAGAACATCATACCATTAGAACATCATACCATTAAAACATCATACCATTAGAACATCATACCATTAAAACATCGTACCATTAGAACATCGTACCATTAGAACATCATACCATTAGAACATCATACCATTAGAACATCATACCATTAGAACATCATACCATTAAAACATCATACCATTAGAACATCATACCATTAGAACATCATACCATTAAAACATCGTACCATTAGAACATCGTACCATTAGAACATCATACCATTAGAACATCATACCATTAGAACATCATACCATTAGAACATCGTACCATTAGAACATCATACCATTAGAACATCGTACCATTAGAACATCGTACCATTAGAACATCATACCATTAGAACATCATACCATTAGAACATCATACCATTAGAACATCATACCATTAGAACATCGTACCATTAGAACATCATACCATTAGAACATCATACCATTAGAACATCATACCATTAGAACATCGTACCATTAAAACATCGTACCATTAGAACATCGTACCATTAGAACATCATACCATTAGAACATCATACCATTAGAACATCATACCATTAGAACATCATACCATTAGAACATCGTACCATTAAAACATCGTACCATTAGAACATCATACCATTAGAACATCATACCATTAGAACATCATACCATTAGAACATCATACCATTAGAACATCATACCATTCTACCATCATACCATTAGAACATCATACCATTAGAACATCATACCATTAGAACATCATACCATTAGAACATCGTACCATTAAAACATCGTACCATTAGAACATCATACCATTAGAACATCATACCATTAGAACATCATACCATTAGAACATCATACCATTAGAACATCATACCATTAGAACATCATACCATTAGAACATCGTACCATTAAAACATCGTACCATTAGAACATCATACCATTAGAACATCATACCATTAGAACATCATACCATTAGAACATCGTACCATTAAAACATCGTACCATTAAAACATCGTACCATTAGAACATCGTACCATTAGAACATCATACCATTAAAACATCGTACCATTAGAACATCATACCATTAGAACATCGTACCATTAAAACATCGTACCATTAGAACATCGTACCATTAAAACATCGTACCATTAAAACATCGTACCATTAAAACATCGTACCATTAGAACATCGTACCATTAGAACATCATACCATTAGAACATCATACCATTAGAACATCGTACCATTAAAACATCGTACCATTAAAACATCGTACCATTAGAACATCGTACCATTAGAACATCATACCATTAGAACATCATACCATTAGAACATCGTACCATTAAAACATCGTACCATTAGAACATCGTACCATTAGAACATCGTACCATTAGAACATCGTACCATTAGAACATCGTACCATTAGAACATCGTACCATTAAAACATCGTACCATTAGAACATCGTACCATTAGAACATCGTACCATTAGAACATCATGCCATTAGAACATCGTACCATTAGAACATCGTACCATTAAAACATCGTACCATTAGAACATCGTACCATTAGAACATCGTACCATTAGAACATCATGCCATTAGAACATCATACCATTAGAACATCATACCATTAGAACATCGTACCATTAAAACATCGTACCATTAGAACATCGTACCATTAGAACATCGTACCATTAGAACATCATGCCATTAGAACATCGTACCATTAGAACATCGTACCATTAAAACATCGTACCATTAGAACATCGTACCATTAGAACATCGTACCATTAGAACATCATGCCATTAGAACATCATGCCATTAGAACATCGTACCATTAGAACATCGTGTTGTTTTCATGGTAACTTACTTGCAGCCAGTTACCTGTAAGTTACTGTAAAAAAAAAAAGTACAGAATTTACAGTACCATATCGTACTTTTTTCATTTTTTCCACCAGTAAATTACAGGTAACTGGCTGCCAGTAAGTTACTGTAAAAATAACAGGATGGGTGGGGGATGATTTCCATCTCCCTGCTCATAACTAGCAGGTCATCTCGTACAAGGATCTCCTGACTGTATTCAGACTTCCATTTTCAGATGTGTGTACAGTGTATGTATGTGTGTATTTGGGGCATGGGGATTAATCCGTGTGCTCGCAACAGAGTGCCAGAAAAGGGTGTAGTAGGGGATTACAGCACTTTTTCAATTTCCGACGCAAAGTATCATAAGCTATTTCTGAAAGCACATAGGCCGTTTGTGAAAGCAGGCTTTGGGGAGTCAGGTTTTTGCCAGGCTGAATAACAATCAGCCTGTGGCCCCCACCTGCTTGCTGCTGCTGCTGCTCCTTGCCTCCTTGTGGTGTCCCAAATGGCACCTTGTTCCCTATGGGCCCTTTCAAAGGTAGTGTACAACATAGGGTGCTATTTGGGACACAGTCCATTTTCTAATGCCCTAGCTCCTATCTCTAATACCCTAGCTTCTGTCTTTAATGCCCTAGCTCTTGTTTCTAGTGCCCTAGCCCCAGTCTCTAGTGCCCTAGCCCCAGTCTATAGTGCCCTAGCCCCATTCTCTAGTGCCCCAGCTCCAGTCTCTAGTGCCCTAGCTCCAGTCTCTAGTGCCCTAGCTCCAGTGCCCTAGCTCCTGTCTCTAGTGACCTAGCTCCAGTCTCTAGTGCCCTAGCTCCTGTCTCTAATGCCTTAGCTCCTGTCGCTAGTGCCCTAACCCTAGTCTCTAGTGCCCTAGCTCCATTCTCTAGTGCCCCAGCTCCAGTCTCTAGTGCTCTAGCTCCAGTCTCTAGTGCCCTAGCTCCAGTGCCCTAGCTCCTGTCTCTAGTGACCTAGCTCCAGTCTCTAGTGCCCTAGCTCCTGTCTCTAATGCCTTAGCTCCTGTCTCTAGTGCCCTAACCCTAGTCTCTAGTGCCCTAGCTCCATTTTCTAATGCCCTAGCTCCTATCTCTAATACCCTAGCTTCTGTCTTTAATGCCCTAGCTCTTGTTTCTAGTGCCCTAGCCCCAGTCTCTAGTGCCCTAGCCCCAGTCTATAGTGCCCTAGTCCCATTCTCTAGTGCCCCAGCTCCATTCTCTAGTACCCCAGCTCCAGTCTCTAGTGCCCTAGCTCCAGTCTCTAGTGCCCTAGCTCCAGTGCCCTAGCTCCTGTCTCTAGTGACCTAGCTCCAGTCTCTAGTGCCCTAGCTCCTGTCTCTAATGCCTTAGCTCCTGTCGCTAGTGCCCTAACCCTAGTCTCTAGTGCCCTAGCTCCATTCTCTAGTGCCCCAGCTCCAGTCTCTAGTGCTCTAGCTCCAGTCTCTAGTGCCCTAGCTCCAGTGCCCTAGCTCCTGTCTCTAGTGACCTAGCTCCAGTCTCTAGTGCCCTAGCTCCTGTCTCTAATGCCTTAGCTCCTGTCTCTAGTGCCCTAACCCTAGTCTCTAGTGCCCTAGCTCCATTTTCTAATGCCCTAGCTCCTATCTCTAATACCCTAGCTTCTGTCTTTAATTCCCTAGCTCTTGTTTCTAGTGCCCTAGCCCCAGTCTAGTGCCCTAGCCCCAGTCTATAGTGCCCTAGCCCCATTCTCTAGTGCCCCAGCTCCATTCTCTAGTGCCCCAGCTCCAGTCTCTAGTGCCCTAGCTCCAGTGCCCTAGCTCCTGTCTCTAGTGACCTAGCTCCAGTCTCTAGTGCCCTAGCTCCTGTCTCTAATGCCTTAGCTCCTGTCTCTAGTGCCCTAACCCTAGTCTCTAGTGCCCTAGCTCCATTCTCTAGTGCCCCAGCTCCAGTCTCTAGTGCTCTAGCTCCAGTCTCTAGTGCCCTAGCTCCAGTGCCCTAGCTCCTGTCTCTAGTGACCTAGCTCCAGTCTCTAGTGCCCTAGCTCCTGTCTCTAATGCCTTAGCTCCTGTCTCTAGTGCCCTAACCCTAGTCTCTAGTGCCCTAGCTCCTGTCTCTAGTGACCTAGCTCCAGTCTCTAGTGCCCTAGCTCCTGTCTCTAATGCCTTAGCTCCTGTCTCTAGTGCCCTAACCCTAGTCTCTAGTGCCCTAGCTCCATTCTCTAGTGCCTTAGCTCCAGTCTCTAATGCCCTAGCTCCTTTCTCTAGTGCCCTAGCTCCTGTCTCTAGTGCTCTAGTTCCAGTCTCTAGTGCCCTAGATCCAGTCTCTAGTGCCCTAGCTCCACTGCTCTAGCTCTTGTCTCTAGTGACCTAGTTCCAGTCTCTAGTGCCCTAGCTCCAGTCTTTAGTGCCCTAGCTCCTGTCTCTAGTGCCCTAGGTCCAGTCTCTAGTGCCCTAACCCTAGTCTCTAGTGCCCTAACTCTAGTCTCCAGTGCCCTAGCTCCTGTCTCAAGTGCTCTAGTTCCAGTCTCTAGTGCCCTAGATCCAGTCTCTAGTGCCCTAGCTCCACTGCTCTAGCTCTTGTCTCTAGTGACCTAGCTCCAGTGCTCTAGTGACCTAGCTCCAGTCTCTAGTGACCTAGCTCCAGTCTCTAGTGCCCTAGCTCCTGTCTCTAGTGCCCTAGGTCCAGTCTCTAGTGCCCTAGCTCCTGTGCTCTAGCTCCAGTCTCTAGTGACCTAGCTCCAGTCTCTAGTGACCTAGCTCCAGTCTCTAGTGCCCTAGCTCCTGTGCTCTAGCTCCAGTCTCTAGTGCCCTAGCTCCTGTCTCTAGTGCCCTAGATCCACTGCTCTAGTTCCAGTTTCTAGTGCCCTAGCGCCTGACTCCAGTGTCTAGCCTGGGCATTTAGACTTCTAAGCAGCCCACTGCCTCCTCAGTGGTAGGAGTAGGATCCAAACACAGTGCTGTTCATATACTGTATATAATGTTCCGTTTATAATCACACTGGACTGCCAGTGTATTGGCCAATCAATCAATCAATCATTCCAATCTTAATTCCAACCCTCAGATGTCCAGACTAACCCATCTTTCCCAGTACACTACCATTTTACTCTTTCCTTTTCAATACATCCTTCTATTTCACGGGCTGACTGTTATCACATGAGTGCACAGACATGTGCACCCACACACATGCGTACACTGACACACTTAAAGGTTTTCAGATTTCAATTTCAGTTCTATTTGCAGTGCATTCAGAAAGCATTCGGACCCCTTGACCACATTTTTTTTACCTTATTCTAAAATCGATGAAATCGTTTTTTCCCATCATACATCTACACACAATACCCAATAATGACAAAGCAAATTTATTTATTTTAAATACATTTTTTTGCAATTGTATTACAAATAAAAATCAGTAATATTACATTTACTTAAGTATACAGACCGTTTACTCAGTACTTTGTTGATGCACCTTTGGCAGCGACTACAGCCTTGAGTCTTGGTATGACGCTTGGCACACCTGTATTTGGGGAGTTTCTCTCTTTCTTCTCTGCAGATCCTCCAAGCTCTGTCAGGTTGGATGGGGAGTGTCCCTGCACAGTTATTTTCAGGTCTCTCCAGAAATGTTAGATCGGTTTCAAGTCCGGGCTCTGGCTGCGCCACTCAAGGACATTCAGAGACTTGTCCTGAAGCCACTCCTGCATTGTCTTGGCTCTGTGCTTAGGGTCATTGTCCTGTTGGAAGGTGAACTTTCGCCCCAGTCTGAGGTCCTGAGAGCTCTGGAGCAGGTTTTCATGAAGGATCTCTCTGTATTTTGCTCTGTTCATCTTTCCCTTGATCCTGACTAGTGTCCCAGTCCCTGCTGCTGAAAAACATCCCCTCAGCATGATGCTTCCACCACCATGCTTCACCGTAGGGATGGTGCCAGGTTTCCTCTAGATGTGAAGCTTGCCATTCAGGCCAAAGAGTTCAATCTTGGTTTCATCAGACCAGAGAATCTTGTTTTTCATGGTCTGAGAGTCTTTTAGGGGTCTTTTGGCAAATTCCAAGCGGGCTGTCATGTGCCTTTTACTGAGGAGTGGTTTCCGTCTGGCCAGTCTACCAAAAAGGCCTGATTGGTGGAGTGCTGTAGAGATAGTTGTCCTTCTGGGAGGTTCTCCCATCTCCACAGAGGAACTCTGGAGCTCTGCCAGAGTGAGCATCGGGTTCTTGGTCACCTCCCTGACCAATGCCCTTCTCCCCCGATTGCTCAGTTTGGCCGGGCAGCCAGCTCTAGGAAGAGTCTTGGTGGTTCCAAACATCTTCCATTTAAGAATGATGGAGGCCACTGTGTTCTTGGGGACTTTCAATGCTGCAGACATTTTTTGGTACCCTTCCCCAGATCTGTGCCTCGACGCAGTCCTGCCCCGGAGCTCTACGAACAATTCCTTCGACCTTATGGCTTGGTTTTTGCTCTGACATGCACTGTCAACTGTGGGACCTTATATAGACAGGTGTGTGCTTTTCCAAGTCATGTCCAATAAATTGATTTTACCACAGGTGGACTCCAATGAAGTTGTAGAATGTAGCGTCTTGTCTGTGGTGTGGCGGAAAGAAGCGCAGGAAGCAGCGAACACTGTGTGGTAATTTTAATTAAGAACCACCCGTACAAAATAAGAGGTCTCCCAACAACAGGGAAAAATACAATGGACAAGCACAGTCAACAAACGCAGTTGACATACAGAAAAACAATCCCGCACAATAGGGTGCGGGCCAGCTGAACTAAATAGCCCTCTTAATTACCTAACTCAGGGCAGGTGAGAAAACATAAAAAAAGGGAAAAAACAAAAAGGGAATCGGTGGTAGCTAATAGGCCGGTGACGACGACCGCCGAGCGCCACCCGAGCAGGAGGGGGCGCCACCGTCGGTAGGAATCGTGACAGTACCCCCCTCCTGACGCGCGGCCCCTGCAGCGCGCCGACACCGGCCTCGAGGCCGACCCGGAGGACGAGGCGCAGGGCGATCCGGACGGAGGCGGTGGAACTCCTTCAACATGGATGGGTCCAAGACGTCCTCCGCCGGCACCCAGCACCTCTCCTCCGGACCGTACCCCTCCCAGTCCACAAGGTACTGCAGGCCCCCCGCCCGGCGTCTCGAGTCCAGAATGGCCCTTACGCTGTACGCCGGGGACCCCCCGATGTCCAGGGGGGGTGGAGGGACCTCCGGCACCTCATCTTCTTGTAGGGGACCAGCCACCACCGGCCTGAGGAGAGACACATGAAACGAGGGGTTAATACGGTAATAGGAAGGGAGTTGCAACCGATAACACACCTCGTTTATCCTCCTCAGGACTTTGAAGGGCCCCACACACTGCGGCCCCAGCTTCCGGCAGGGCACGCGGAGAGACAGGTTCCGGGTCGAGAGCCAGACCCTGTCACCCGGTGCGAACACCGGCGCCTCACTGCGGTGGCGGTCAGCACTCCTTTTCTGCCTAGCACTGGCCTCCTTCAGTGAGTCCTGTACTGCTTTCCAGGTCTCCTTGGAGTGCTGAACCCAGTCCTCCACCGCAGGAGCCTCGGTCTGGCTCTGGTGCCATGGGGCCAGGACCGGCTGGTACCCTAGCACACACTGGAAGGGTGACATGTTAGTAGAGGAGTGGCGAAGTGAGTTCTGGGCTAACTCTGCCCAAGGAATATACCTCGCCCACTCCCCTGGCCGGTCCCGGCAATACGACCTCAGGAACCTGCCCACCTCCTGGTTCACCCTCTCCGCCTGCCCATTGCTCTCGGGGTGATAACCGGAGGTTAAACTGACCGAGACCCCCAGCCGCTCCATAAACGCCTTCCAGACCCTGGATGTGAACTGGGAACCCCGATCAGAGACAATATCCTCCGGCACCCCGTAGTGCCGGAAGACGTGGGTAAATAGGGCCTCCGCAGTCTGCAGGGCCGTAGGGAGACCGGGCAAGGGGAGGAGACGGCAGGACTTAGAAAACCGATCCACAACCACCAGAATCGCAGTGTTCCCCTGAGAGGGGGGAAGATCTGTCAGGAAGTCGATAGACAGGTGCGACCATGGCCGTTGCGGAACGGGGAGGGGCTGTAACTTCCCTCTCGGTAAATGCCTAGGAGCCTTACTCTGGGCACAGACCGAACAGGAAGAGACATATGACCTCACGTCCTTAGCCAAGGTGGGCCACCAATACTTCCCCCTTAGACTCCGCCCTGTCCTCTCTACACCAGGATGACCCGCCGCAGGTAGCGTGTGCGCCCACCGAATCAACCGATCGCGAACATCGAGCGGCACATACATGCGCCCCACGGGCACCTGCGCAGGCGCAGGATCCAACACCAGTGCCCGCTCGATGTCCGCGTCCACCTCCCACACCACTGGTGCCACCAGCCTAGACGCTGGAATGATGGGAGTTGGATCGATGGGGCGGTCATCCGTGTCATACAGACGGGACAGCGCGTCGGCTTTAGTATTAAGGGAACCCGGTCTATATGAGATGGTAAACCTAAACCGGGCGAAGAACATGGCCCACCTTGCCTGACGTGGATTCAGTCTCCTCGCTGCCCGGATGTACTCCAGGTTTCGGTGGTCGGTCCAGATGAGAAAGGGGTGCTTAGCCCCCTCAAGCCAGTGTCGCCACACCCTCAAGGCTTTGACTACCGCTAGCAACTCCCTGTCCCCCACATCGTAGTTACGCTCCGCCGAACTGAGCTTCCCTGAGAAGAAAGCGCAGGGGCGGAGTTTCGGTGGCGCACCCGAGCGCTGTGATAGCACGGCACCCACCCCAGCCTCGGATGCGTCCACCTCTACTACGAACGCTAAAGATGGGTCCGGGTGCGCCAACACGGGCGCGTCGGTGAACAGGGTCTTCAACTTCTTGAAGGCTCCGTCCGCCTCCGTCGACCATCTCAAACGCGCCGGCCCCCCCTTCAGCAGTGAGGTAATGGGAGCCGCTACCTGGCCAAACCCCCGGATAAACCTCCGGTAGTAGTTGGCAAAGCCCAAGAACCGCTGCACTTCCTTCACCGTGGTTGGAGTCGGCCAATTACGCACGGCCTTAACGCGGTCACACTCCATCACCACCCCCGTGGTGGAAATGCGATAACCCAGAAAGGAGACGGCTCGTTTGAAAAACTCACACTTCTCAGCCTTAACGTATAGGTCATGCTCCAGCAGTCTACCAAGCACCCTGCGCACCAGGGACACATGCGCGGAGCGGGTGGCGGAATATATCAGAATGTCATCGATATAGACAATCACGCCCTGCCCGTGCAGGTCCCTGAGAATCTCGTCAACAAAGGATTGAAAGACGGCTGGAGCATTTTTCAACCCATACGGCATGACGAGGTACTCATAATGGCCTGATGTGGTACTAAAGGCGGTTTTCCACTCGTCTCCCTTCTTGATACGCACCAGGTTATACGCGCTCCTGAGATCCAATTTTGTGAAGAACTG
Organism: Salmo salar; assembly: GCF_965601325.2. Lineage (NCBI taxonomy): Eukaryota > Metazoa > Chordata > Actinopteri > Salmoniformes > Salmonidae > Salmo > Salmo salar. The sequence goes on from NC_138309.1 coordinate 14,679,871, forward strand.
TGCTCCGTGAAATGATTCCACCGCCGTAGCGATAAGGGGTAGTGGGTAACTAAACCCCACCGTGATCGCGTTTAGACCTCTATAATCAATGCACGGACGCAGACCTCCCTCCTTTTTCTTCACAAAAAAGAAACTCGAGGAAGCGGGTGAGATGGAGGGCCGAATGTACCCCTGTCCCAAGGATTCCGTGACGTATGTCTCCATAGCCGCCGTCTCCTCTTGTGACAAGGGGTACACGTGACTCCTGGGAAGCGCAGCGTTAACCTGGAGATCTATCGCACAATCCCCTTGTCGATGAGGTGGTAATTTAGTCGCTCTCTTTTTACAAAAAGCGATCGCCAAATCGGCGTATTCAGGGGGAATGCGCACGGTGGACACCTGGTCTGGACTCTCCACCGACGTGGCACCTATGGAAACTCCTAGGCATTTCCCTGAACACTCCTCCGACCACCCCTGGAGAACCCCCTGTTTCCATGAAATGAGGGGATTGTGACCAGCCAGCCAGGGGACCCCCAGCACCACTGGAAACGCAGGTGAATCAATAAGGAAAAAGTTAATGCTTTCCCTATGATTCCCCAGCGTTACCATGTCCAGCTGCACCGTAGACTCCCGTAGACTCCCTGACTGGGTGGTGTGGCGGAAAGAAGCGCAGGAAGCAGCGAACACTGTGTGGTAATTTTAATTAAGAACCACCCGTACAAAATAAGAGGTCTCCCAACAACAGGGAAAAATACAATGGACAAGCACAGTCAACAAACGCAGTTGACATACAGAAAAACAATCCCGCACAATAGGGTGCGGGCCAGCTGAACTAAATAGCCCTCTTAATTACCTAACTCAGGGCAGGTGAGAAAACATAAAAAAAGGGAAAAAACAAAAAGGGAATCGGTGGTAGCTAATAGGCCGGTGACGACGACCGCCGAGCGCCACCCAAGCAGGAGGGGGCGCCACCGTCGGTAGGAATCGTGACATAGAAAGATCTTAAGGATTACATGTGGAAACAGGATGCACCTTAGCTCAATTTTGAGTCTCATAGCAAAGGGTCTGAATATTTATGTAAATAAGGTAATGTTTTTTTTATATACATTTGCAAACATTTCTAAAAACTGAGTAATGACAAAGCAAATACTCCAGTTTTCTGTGTTGAGCAAGGATTTTTTGTTTCTTATTGGGGAACGTAACAAAATTGGGGCTCGTCCGGGATCTTGTGTCCCAGGATTGTGGTAGGTGCTGAAATCCCTCTGAAGCAGTGGAAAGTTGCAAAAAATGTTTTATGGACTTCGATTTGGTGGTGTTTGCGGTGAACCTTGCTTGGGAGATACTGAATAAATGTACAACGGATAATCTGTTCATCATTGCAAAGCATGTCCTGCAAACTGGACAGAACTGGACAGAGTACTGCAACTTTATTTTGCCGCGGCCACAACATGACCTCTCTGAAAGGCACAACAGTTCACAAGAGTGAACGTAATGGCCTGTCTGGCCTTGTGCTCCTTCTCAAGTGAGTCTCTTCCATACAGAATCAGACACTGTATTTGTAATGACAACCCTTGGGTTGTGATGAACAGATGGCTTGGCTATACAATGAAACTGTGCGCGAAGGATGTGAGTGCAATAAAATACTCTCTCTTGTATGGAACTGGCTTGACTCCTTCAAGAGAGATGTGTGGGGTTTGGTTAACTATCCTTGTGTGGACCAGAAGTCCTCACAAGGATAGTAAAACAAGGACTATTCAGACAAGTGGGGACATTTTGCCGGTCCACACAATGAAAAATGCTTTTTTTAGGGGTTAGGGTTCAAATTAGTGTTAGGTTTAGTTTTGGGGTTAAGGCAAGCGTTAGGTTCAGGGTTAGGGGTTAGGGAAAATAGGATTTAGAATGGGAATCAATTGTTTGGTTCCCACAAGGATAGTAAAACAAACTAAATCAAATCAAAGGTTATTGGTTGCATACACATTTTTCAGATGTTATCGCTGGTGTAGCGAAATGCTTATGCTTCTAGCTCCAACAGTGTAGTATACCTAACAATACACACAAAAGAAAGGAATTAAGAAATATAAGAACGAGCAATGTCAGAGTCCGGAATATATGATGATGTGTATGGACATTATACAGTATGAATAGAAAAGGGGTGTACAGCAGTAGTTATATAGGATGAGCCTTGACTAAAGTAAAGTTTATACAGATGAAGTGGGTAAAACAGTATGCAAACATTACACATTGTGGGTGTGTGTACGCGCCCGTGCGTGCTTGCGTGCAAGACAGTGAGAGAGGATATAGCCTAGCCATGCCACTCGTTTTGCTTTTGGCATATTGTTGATATTAAAAGTTAATTGTCCTGGCAATTTCATCTTCCCGGCTGCGTGCAGGGTTGCCTTTAGCCGGCGTGTCATTACTGCCCCTGTCATACGGAATCTTCCTGCACCTATCAGGAGGAGCTCACCTTTGACCCTGGGAGATAATAGGATGATGAAAACTGAAAAGACATGACAAACTTAAAGATTTTCCCCCTCCACCTGAATAGCCTCTGTGACCCTGACAGGCTAAAAAATGGGCCAGGCTGACATTTGAGATTTAACAACAGAGGCGGGCTCTTTCAAGGCATGCTTTTCTGTCTTAGCCTACTACTGCACATAATTCAGCCAAAGAATCAACGGGTAAAGAGCAGTGTTAAGACTACATACCACTAGTGCAATAGATATCACTGCCACTTATTTCATGAAAATAAACCTCCAACATGATTCTTCTCAGTGTACTGTACTCCCTGATTAGTTAAGGACTCTTTGCAGCAGGTCGGTGTGTGGATGAATGTTGATTTCCAGACCTGCAGAGTGAGTTGGACCACATGGGTTATTTTGTTCGCTGCTCTTTGATTTGTTGAATTGCTCCGTTTTCTCTGTGAACAAGGTGGTCGGGCACTTCAGTCGACATGCAGACAGGGGCTAATAAAGCATTCACATTGATATATGCTGTGCTATGCTCCAGCCAGCCCGGGCTGCCAGTGTTTTTAATGAATTCATTGGGTCTGCGTGTTACTGTGGTAAAAACAACACCATATCATTAGGTACATGTAATGAGGCCTACCCATCAGGACTGCTTTTAAATAATTCACCAATCAATGATATTTTCAAAAGAGCACACAGTTTAAATGCCTTGTAGACAAGATACTTTACATTCTCATATATGTGATGATCTCATTTTAATTGCATGTCCTCAAGGCCATGGCTGACTGGATAGGTAGCAGTGGAGAAGCATTGAATATTTTATTATGAGCTGTGTGTTACAGCAGTACAGATGTAGGATTTTAATTTGATCACCCTGTTGCAAGAGAACTTTACTGCAATGCAGGGAATTTAAAACGTGTAGTGTATGTGAGGTTTAAAGGCTTCGAAGTTTGTAATTTCAGACTTGATTTTCCCTAATGAAAAATCTATCGTATCGAACAAAAATGTCCATTAATTATAATCTACATAATAATTCACATTTTCTGTTGCTGTGGGATTATTTTCCTGCTGTTGCAAACTGACTCAAATGAAGATCCTACATCTGTACCTCACATAGAAATCTGGTCCCGGTTTCCCAAAATAATTTTAAGGCTAAATTAATCGTTAGAACCTTCGTAGGAGCATCGTTAAATCTCCGAGCGGTTTCACAAAACCAGAGTTATTAAAATTGCACTTGAAAACGCTCGTAATCTAACTTCTGCCTCAGACCACTCGTAGAACAGCTGAGTAATCTAACTTCTGCCTCAGACCACTAGAACAGCTGAGTAATCTAACTTCTGCCTCAGACCACTAGAACAGCTGAGTAATCTAACTTCTGCCTCAGACCACTAGAAGAGCTGAGTAATATAACTTCTGCCTCAGACCACTAGAACAGCTGAGTAATCTAACTTCTGCCTCAGACCACTCGTAGAACAGCTGAGTAATCTAACTTCTGCCTCAGACCACTCGTAGAACAGCTGAGTAATATAACTTCTGCCTCAGACCACTAGAACAGCTGAGTAATCTAACTTCTGCCTCAGACCACTAGAACAGCTGAGTAATATAACTTCTGCCTCAGACCACTCGTAGAACAGCTGAGTAATATAACTTCTGCCTCAGACCACTAGAACAGCTGAGTAATATAACTTCTGCCTCAGACCACTAGAACAGCTGAGTAATATAACTTCTGCCTCAGACCACTAGAACAGCTGAGTAATATAACTTCTGCCTCAGACCACTAGAACAGCTGAGTAATCTAACTTCTGCCTCAGACCACTCGTAGAACAGCTGAGTAATCTAACTTCTGCCTCAGACCACTAGAACAGCTGAGTAATATAACTTCTGCCTCAGACCACTAGAACAGCTGAGTAATCTAACTTCTGCCTCAGACCACTCGTAGAACAGCTGAGTAATCTAACTTCTGCCTCAGACCACTCGTAGAACAGCTAAGTACTTCATTAGATGCTTCTTTAACCTCCCGCGTCACTTTATACACAGAAGATCACCGCTAAACATAGAATCACATGGTTTATCCGTCTCTATGTGACTGTCACGACTTCCACCGAAGGTGGCTCCTCTCCCTGTTCGGGCGGTGCTCGGCAGTCGTCACCGCCGGCCTACTAGCTGCCACCAATCCCATTTTACTTTTCGTTTGTGTCTGTCTGGTTTTTCACACCTGTGTTCAGTTTAGTTGATTTCGGTGGGTTTATATACACCCCGCTGCAGGCTAGGCTTTGTGCGGGATTATTTGTTGTGTATTTGCATGTAAGGGATGCGTGCCTGCACCACGGGGTTTTGTTTATATTTTGCGGTAAATGTTTACCGTGTGCTTACGAGACTTTGTTTGTGGAGTCGAGGTTTCTCCTCCGTGTGCCCAATTTATTCCCTGTGGGTGGCGACTACGTTGGTGCGTGTTTTCCCATTTGTTTGTATTTTGCCTTCGGGACCGCCTGATTAAACGTTGTGTACCACTGGAACTTCTCCGCTCTCCTGATCCTGATTCCTACACCCCTCCCCCCTCCTACTCGGAGGCATTGTTACAGTGACCGCCGATAACCTCAGAATAAAGTTGACTATAACAAATACAATGTTGCTAATGTCTTTGCAATTGATACAAACCACTGACATATAATAATATGCTTGAAATGAAAACCAAGATGACATAAACAGTAGGCTATAGGCCTATTTCAGTCATATTGAAATACATTTAATCTTCAATCAATTGAGTTCTATTTTGCTACTTGTAGGCTACTGTCTAAGTTGCCTCAATATATTTCATGATGTCTAGCCAAACATGTGCACAATAAATCGGTGATTTAGTGCCTTTTTATTGTGTAACCATTAGAATAAGCCGCCTCAATATTTGTAGCCGTAGGTGATAATATCACTCTAGGAGCTGATCTGTCGTCAGGATTGTGAAATAATTCTAATGTTAAGGAAAGATTTGAATGGAGAAAGCTGATCTGAGAGCAGCGATCCCTTTTTTCCCCTCGATCATTTCAGTATTGACACATGCTCGAATGACGCACGTAGTGACTGTTAATTCTCTCTGCGTGGTGTTTTGGGAAACACGTTACACCTTCGGCTGTTGTAGAAAAGATGCATTGTTAAAACACTCGTAAGCCTAAGTTCCATCGCTATCGGCAAACCAGGCACTTGACTGGAGCTAAATGTTGTTTTCAATCATATGATGCTGTGTTTTGCATCATATGATTATAATCAAATCAAATCAAATTGTATTGGTCACATACACATGGTTAGCTGATGTTAGTGCGAGTGTAGCGAGATGCTTGTGCTTCTAGTTCCGACCCTGCAGTAATATCTAACAAGTAATCTAACAATTTCACAACAACTACCTTTTACACACAAGTGTAAGGGAATGAATAAGAATATGTACATATAAATATATGGATGAGCGATGGCCGAACGGCATAAGCAAGATGCAGTAGATGGTATGGAGTACAGTATATACATATGAGATGAGTAATGTAGGGTATGTAAACATTATATAAAGTGGCATTGTTTAATAAAGTGACTAGTGATACATTTATTACACCCAATTTTTTATTTTTAAAGTGGCTAGAGATTTGAGTCAGTATGTTGGCAGCAACCACTGTTTAACAGTCTGATGGCCTTGAGATAGAAGCTGTTTTTCAGTCTCTCGGTCCCAGCTTTGATGCACCTGTACTGACCTCTCCTTCTGGATGATAGCGGTGTGAGCAGGCAGTGGCTCGGGTGGTTGTTGTCCTTGATTATCTTTTTGGCCTTCCTGTGACATCGGGTGGTGTAGGTGTCCTGGAGGGCAGGTAATTTGCCCCCGGTGATGCGTTGTGCAGACCTCACTACCCTCTTGAGAGCCTTATGGTTGTGGGCGGAGCAGTTGCCGTACCACGCGGTGATACAGCCCGACAGGATGATCTCGATTGTGCATCTGTAAAAGTTTGAGTGTTTTTGGTGACAAGCCAAATTTCTTTAGCCTCCTGAGGTTGAAGAGGCGCTGTTGCGCCTTCTTCACAACACTGTCTGTGTGGGTGGACCATTTCAGTTTGTCTGTGATGTGTACGCCAAGGAACATAAAACTTTCCACCTTCTCCACTACTGTCCCGCCAATATGGATGGGGGGGTGCTTCCTCTGCTGTTTCCTGAAGTCCACGATCACCTCCTTTGTTTTGTTGATGTTCAGTGTGAGGTTATTTTCCTGACACTACACTCCAAGGGCCCTCACCTCCTACCTGTCTCGTTGTTGTTGGCAATCAAGCCTACCACTGTAGTGTCGTCTGCAAATATGATGATTGAGTTGGAGGCGTGCATGGCCACGCAGTCATGGGTGAACAGGGAGTACAGAAGAGGGCTGAGAATGCCCCTTGTGGGGCATCCAGTGTTGAGGATCAGCAGGGTTGAAAAGGTTGTATGTCCTACCCTCACCACCTGGGGGCGTCCCGTCAGAAAGTCGAGGACCCAGTTGTACAGGGCGGGGTCGAGACCCAGGGTCTCGAGCTTAATGACGAGTTTGGAGGGTACTATGGTGTTTAATGCTGAGCTGTAGTTGATGAACAGCATTCTTACATAGGTATTCCTCTTGTCCAGATGGGTTAGGGCAGTGTGCAGTGTGATTGCGTCGTCTGTGGACCTATTGGGGCGGTAAGCAGATTGGAGTGGGTCTAGGGTGTCAGGTAGGGTGGAGATGATATGATCCTTGACTAGTCTCTCAAAGCACTTCAAGATGACGGAAGTGAGTGCTACGAGGTGGTAGTCATTTAGCTCAGTTACCTTAGCTTTCTTGGGAACAGGAACAATGCTGGCCCTCTTGAAGCATGTGGGAACAACAGACTGGGATAAGGATTGATTGAATACGTCCGTAAACACACCAGCCAGCTGGTCTGTGCATGCTCTGAGGACGCGGCTAGGGATGCCGTCTGGGCCGGCATCATACAGGGATGATATCTGTATTTTGGAAGTTAAATATCTTGAAAACTTGATGGATGACAAGCAAAACATTGTGGGACTATGCCAACAATGGACTAATGAAACAAATACACAAAAATAATTTTGGGGTGGAATTTTCCTTAAAGCTTCTTTGGGCTAGGGGGCAGTATTTTGATGTCCGGGTGAAAAGCATGCCCAGAGTAAACTGCCTGCTACTCAGGCCCAGAAGCTAGGATATGCATATTATTAGCAGATTTGGATAGAAAACTGTTTCTAAAACTGTTTGAATGATGTCTGTGAGTATAACAGAACTCATATGGCAGTGGAAGACGGTAGCATTTTTGTAAATTATATCATAAATTGGACTGGTGGAGTTTTGTCACACTTGCAACTAACATATGGAAATGTCTGCCCTACCCAAAATTACTATTTGCAGCATTACCACAAAAATGGAAGAGTCAAGTCGAAGGGGGAAAAGTTGTCTGTCGGCCCTGCATTAAAGACCAGAAATCATTAAAGAAAGTTTTGATAAATATATACCAATTTCATTTAAGAACCAAAAAATTGACAGCTGCGCCATGTAAATTGCAAAATAGTTGGGAAGAGATTTTCAATGTACAGATTCCATGGCACATGGTTTACGAATTGACGCACAAAACGACACCGGATTCAAATTTTTGAATTTAAATTATCATACAAAATTCTTGTAACCAATAGAATGTCATATATTTGGGGGATACAATCTTCCCAGCTCTGCAGATTTTGCTGCGAGGAGGCAGTCAATAGATCATTTATTATGGTAATGTCCATATGTAAAATATATGTATGTATGTATATATATATGTGTATGTATGTGTATATGTATGAGTATATATATATATGTATATATGAATGTATATATGTATATATGTATGTATATATATGTATATATGTATATGTGTGTGTGTATGTATGTATGTATGTATGTATGTATGTATGTATGTATGTATGTATGTATGTATGTATGTATGTATGTGTGTGTGTGTGTGTGTGTATGTATTTATGTGTGTGTGTGTGTGTGTGTGTGTGTGTCGGTGTGTGATATATATGTATGTATGTATGTATGTATGTATGTATGTATGTATGTATGTATGTATGTATGTATGTATGTATGTATGTATGTATGTATGTATGTATGTGTGTGTGTATATATATATTTTTATATATGTGTGTGTGTGTGTGTATGTGTGTGTGTGTGTGTATGTATGTATGTATATATATATATGTATGTGCATATATGTGCATATATATATATATAGTTGAAGTTCGAAGTTTACATACACTTAGGTTGGAGTCAATAAAACTAGTTTTTCAACCACTCCACAAATTTCTTGTTAACAAACTATAATTTTGGCAAGTCAGTTAGGACATCTACTTTGTGCATGATGCAAGTAATTTTTCCAACAGTTGTTTACAGATTATTTCACTTATAATTCGCTGTATCACATTTCCAGTGGGTCAGAAGTTTACTTACACTACACTGTGCTTTTAAACAGCTTGGAAAATTCCAGAAAATGATGTCATGGCTTTAGAAGCTTCTGATAGGCTAATTGACATCATTTGAGTCAATTGGAGGTATAGCTGTGGATGTATTTCAAGGCCTACCTTCAAACTCTGTGCCTCTTTCCTTGACATCATGGGTAAATGAAAATAAATCAGCCAAGACCTCAGAAAAATAATTGTAGACCTCCACAAGTCTGGTTCATCCTTGGGAGCAATTTCCAAATGCCTGAAGGTACCACGTTCATCTGTACAAACAATAGTAACCAAGTATAAACACCATCGGACCACGCAGCCATCATACCGCTCAGGAAGGATACGCGTTCTGTCTCCTAGAGATTAACGTACTTTGGTGAGAAAAGTGCAAATCAATCCCAGAACAACAGCAAAGGACCTCATGAAGATGCTGGAGGAAACAGGTACAAAAGTATCTATATCCACAGTAGAATGAGCCCTATATCGACATAACCTGAAAGGCCGCTCAGCAAGTAAGAAGCCGCTGCTCCAAAACCGCCATAAAAATGCAAGACTACGGTTATTAAAGCGATTATTAAAGAACACTGTTAATATATTTATTGGCAGTGAGTCGAGCTATAGAACGCTCAACAAACCTTCAATAACCACCCTGTCGAACTACAGGAATGCAAACAGGCGGAGAAACACCTGCACAGCCAAAGCACATGGGGACAAAGATCATACTTTTTGGGGAAATGTCCTCTGGTCTGATGAAACAAAAAATAGAACTGTTTGGCCATAATGACCATCGTTATGTTTGGAGGAAAAAGGGGGAGTCTTGCAAGGGGGAGGCTTGAAGAACACCATCCCAGCTGTGACGCACGGGGGTGGCAGCATCATGTTGTGGGGGTACTTTGCTGCAGGAGGGACTGGTGCACTTCACAAAATATATGGCATCATGAGTTAGGAAAACTACGTTGATATGTTGAAGCAAAATCTCAAGACATCAGTCAGGAAGTTAAAGCTTGGTCGCAAATGGGTCTTCCAAATGGACAATGACCCCAAGCATAGTTCCAAAGTTGGGGCAAAATGGTTTAAGGACAACAAAGTCAAGGTATTGGAGTGGCCATCACAAAGCCCTGACCTCAATTCTATAGAAAATTTGTGGGCAGAACTGAAAAAGCATGTGTGAGCAAGGAGGCCTACAAACCTGACTCAGTTACACCAGCTCTGTCAGGAGGAATGGGCCAAAATTCACCCAACCTATTGTGGGAAGCATGTGGAAGGCTACCTGAAACATTTGACCCAATTTAAACAATTTAAAGGCAATGCTACCAAATACTAATTGAGTGTATGTTAACTTCTGAACCACTGGGAATGTGATGAAAGAAGTAAAAGCTGAAATAAACCATTCTCTCTACTATTATTCTGACATTTCACATTCTTAAAAGAAAGTGGTGATCCTAACTGACCTAAGACAGGGAATGTTTACTAGGATTAAATGTTACGAATTGTGGAAAACTGAGTTTAAATGTATTTGGCTAAGGTGTATGTAAACTTCTGACTTCAACTGTATATACACTTTATGTGTGTATATGGGTATGTGTATGTATGTAGGTATGTATATAGATATATATATATATTTACCCCAATAATATATGGGGGATTGGACATGATTCAGACAATTACATTGATGGAAGCTGCAATCTATCCGCAATATTAAAGCTGATTCACCCCCTGAAAAATAAAAATAATAATAATAATTAAAACTGACTAGCTGCAACCCTAGCAATAGCTGAAGTGCACATGTAACCACTGTAGCAATTGTTTCAAGAACTGGTATCAATGTCACCAAATCCGAAAATACTACTGTGACCTTTTTATTGACTCCTGCATTGATCGGTTGGATTGATCGATTGATCAATTCATTCATTAATTTCCTTCCTCATGTATTAATCCATTGTTTTGGTGTTTGCTATGCAAGGTGATATCCAACCCTCCAAACCCACACCGCTCTCTGCCACATACTGTAAATACAAACTGTCAATCAAAATACAAGAAAAAAGCTATGACATCTTCTGCAACACTCCACAGCTTAAGGCAGACATAGAATTACACGATATTAAGCTGTCAGTCATCAGAATGACAAACTTCTCCATAATACATGGCTTAGGGCCAGATATTCCTGTATGGGAAGGGTCCACAGGCAAGGTGTTTGTTATGAGATGCCACTGCAGTACACAGAATGGAGAGATGAGTGATGATAGTCAACTGTGAGGCTGTGAATGTTCTCCTCTGGTCCTGAGTGACCCTGTTTCATAATCGTCTGTGTGTGGGCGCACGGGTGTGTGTGTGTGTGTATGTGCAGCAAGTCTCTCAAACAGCTGTGAGACTCAAAGGCCAGTGTTGAAGAGACCCAGCGAACCACATCTTAAACTATATCTCCCCATCAACCCCACACACACACAACCCTGGACAGACAGGTCTGCCTGTCGCCTCAATAAAATCAAATCAAATCATCCAACAAGCTCAACAGTTTCTTCTTTAAGTGTTTGCCTCGAAGACCCCGCTGCCTGCTGCCACCAGCAGACCTGAGAACCTGACACACTCTGATCCCTCCCTGGGATCCTTCTCGCTCTCTCTGAAATGCAATCTCAGTCACTCACTGGATAGGACACTGGGACCCCAGGAGGGAGGCTGAGATTTAGAGAAAGGAGACAGAATAACTCCACTGGAAGGAAATGGAAAATATGAAAGCTGAACTGAGCTGAAAGATGGAGAAGTGAAGAGTAGCAGTCCCTCTCATTGTAGAGGCCCAATATGATTCTTATACAGGGAGCCTACAAGGCATATAGGTGGATGGCAATTAAACAGATTCTGAAATTAGAAATGGGAAATATATGAATTTATTGAAATAATACAGCATTATTATTTCATTTCTGCTTGTCAACCCCCCTCCCCAGTTCATTAACACTGCCAGTATGGTTTTATTTAGTAAATCTCTCTCTCTCTCTCTCTCTCTCAGCACCAACGCAAGCTCAAGGCTGAGGTAGAAATGTAATGTAAAGCTCAATTAAGGGCAGCACCATTGACAGTAAGGTACTGAATTGCAAACACACATGAATGTCTTTCCTTTCCGAATTATATCTGTGTAGTATAAATATGTCTGAGGAAGGAAGGAGAGCTCATCAGAGAGAGGGAGAGAAAGCTTGCGATCGCACCGTGGGTGACAGCATCTCCCTTCGCCAGGTGATACCTGGAGTGACGGTAGATTAGTGCTCTGTAGGTGGGACGTGTTAATCAAAAGAGTAACACATCACCCCTCATCCCATCACTACCTGAACACCTTATCCCTCATCCTCCCATCCCCTCTTCCCCTTGTCTGTCCCTGAACACATTACCCCTGTCCCTTCATCTCTCCTTGAGCTACAGTGTTGGCAGGACCCATAGCTACAGAGTGGAATCTAGTCTCATCTCACATTCTCCCTGAAGCTGTATAGCATAGACTAAAACTAAACTAAATGAGGGGGTCTTTCACAGTCAGCAAACAATGGAGTTCTGCAATCTACTGTGCCTGCCTGCTGATTAATATAGAACACACAGCTAGGGTATGCACTCAAGTATAGGGTTTGTTCAATGCTAGCAGCAACATTCTCAACATGAGTCATTGTATAAAATACACAGTATACGGTATATGTTTTTAAATAAATGCAATCCAGTATAATCTAATATTGCTTTTGGGATGGTTTTAATAGATAGGCTGCCATCTATAACGTTTCAATATACTGTATTCTCCTCACCTCTCACTAATGACAGACAAAACATGTATACAGTATTTTTTTCAGCATTTTGTATATTTTTGCATTTTGAAAATAAAATAATCTGAACGATTCAAAATATGAATGAACCTAGGTTGTCATGGCATGATCATTACAACAGGCTCAGTCATTTTATCTGTCTCAAGAGGTTCTCACCAGTGCCCTGTGTTCTTGGCTTGTCGATTAGCTTTATTGCCCACTCTCACTTAAAGTCATCATGATTAAATAAGCCATCTTGGCGTGCATGTACAGTATGGGTTTAAATCTTGAACGATGGACCTTTCAACCTCATGCCATCATAATTTAGACAGAATAAAAATTGGTAGACATTATATCACCAACTAAATATTCTTTGTGGCTGGATGGTCCATTAACATCCATGAGAGGGTTTTCATATGATTTGGTCCCAATCTAGATATACTCTATGTCAATATTATGAACACCAAGGAGGTCTTAAATGTCCTCTAAATCATTTGAATTGACCACAGTCTCAAAAATAGCAGATAATTCCCATATTTCTAAACCTTTTCGTACAAAAGCTTTGTTACTGTGCAATATCGTGCAATGTGGAAAAGTGTAAGTTACTATTTCAAATTACATTCAAGTGTCCGTCTTTAGCCCGTAAGGTTTCTTGAAGGAAAATCAAGTGCTCTTTCAACCATCTAAGTTACATTCATTGAGAGTCGCTAAATACTTTGAAGCATATTGATTTGCTCCCCCTCAACGTCTCATCAGTACTTCTCCCTCAACAAACATTGCTGTGGCATGACAGACTGAGAGGCTGCTCATCAATAGCACTACTTGTCTTGTCTGTGTGTGTATGTGTGTGCACATGCCAAAATGTACCCTATTCTCTATATAGTGCACTACTTTTGACCAAGGCCCATAGGGCTCTGGTCAAAAGCAATGCACTATAATGGGAATAGGGTGCTATTTGGAACTCACCTCTGTGTCTATCTGAATGCATTTAACAAGCCACTGCCTGGAATATGGGACGTTCTGGAGCGGAATAACTCAATGCCACATGAAAACAGCTTTCCTGCAATTATCGCATCTGAGGTATCATTTCCCCCCTCTGGTTTTGTTAGCTTTATAAACCTAGAAAAAAACCCAGTCGTAATTCAGGATTTTGACAGGTTATAAATAGACACAGGTGGGGATATGCTAGTATTAAATATTCTCTCAGTACAGTTGAGAAGAGACTGGATTGTGCACCTAATACATGTACATTAGGTATATCTATAGGTATTAAGATAATGTAATTTATAGCAGTGAGCAGATAACACAACTGAATAGCCACTGTCTGTCCGCCAGGATTTTTCTTTCCCCAAAGGGACAAAAAACATAACTGTTCTCAGGAACAAGGGCTTAGCAAAGCCATGGAAGTTCAAAATATAAAGTTTTGGAAACCATTGAACTTTGATAACTGCTAGGATTATAGGTATATGTGTATTGAAGAGAGGGAAGAGATTTAAATTGTTAAATATCATATGGAAACTATGGAAACTATAGGAACTTTGGAAAGTATTTGAATATATGGAGATTACGGATAATAGTCTAATTCCTATTCAGTTAGTTAGTGTCAAGAAACTCTGCTCTGTTTTCAACATTCTGTGGTCTCTGGCTCCAGGCAACTCTTCTTTTTCATTACATAGAACTTGAATGTGCATGTAATCTGTCAACTCCATTTTGGAGGCTGCAATAAAGTGTGCATTCAGGTATGACAAAGTGGTTGTTGATGAAAATGTGTTTGTATGACAAGAGCAACCCAAGGGAATTTGCCCAGCTTAAGTGACCTTAGATACCACTGTTGAAGTCTATTCAGATCTTTTTTGAATTTCATATTTATTTTCAGAAAGACAGCATACCATAATAAAAACATACCCATATGTACCATGTACCATAATAAAGACATACCCATATATACCATGTACCATAATAAAAACATACCCATATGTACCATGTACCATAATAAAAACATACCCATATGTACCATGTACCATGATAAAGACATACCCATATGTACCATGTACCATATAACATAATAAAAACATACCCATATGTGCCATGTACCATAATAAAGACATACCCATATGTACCAAGTACCATAATAAAAACATACCCATATGTACCATGTACCATAATAAAAACATACCCATATGTACCATGCACCATAATAAAGACATACCCATGTGTACCATGTACCATATAGCATAATAAACACATACCCATATGCACCATGTACCATAATAAAGACATACCCATATGTACCATGCACCATAATAAAGACATACCCGTATGTACCATGTACCATAATAAAGACAAACCCATATGTACCATGTACCATAATAAAAACATACCCATATGTACCATGTACCATAATAAAAACATACCCATATGTACCATCTACCATAATAAAGACATACCCATATGTACCATGTATCATAATAAAAACATACCCATATGTACCATAATAAAAACATACCCATATGTACCATGTACCATAATAAAAACATACCCATATGTACCATAATAAAAACACTGAACAGTTTATAATGTGTTTTAGGGACTCTTGTACCCTGACTGGTGTGGGCACAAGGGGAATCCGAGAAAGGCATTTTCAAGACAAAGCCTCTCGTTCCAACAGTGGGATTCAACTGAGCATAAAAGATGGGTCCTCTCCCTGTGAGACATCCATTTGGAACTAAGAGTCTCAACAGACCTTTCTGGTGAAGCAAAGTCAATAGAGTAGACACTGAATTGTGGTTGTCCAAAACTTTGCAGGGGCAAAAGTATCGTTTCACCACAAGTTGACGTGCCTGTCTCAGACTTTCAACTCCATTGTCAGGCATCCAGGCATCCCTCCTTTTGATTAATATTTAAAGCCTAAAAACAGAAATCAGTGTTAAAGGCAATTGGCCACATCGATTCCCAGATGCCAGGACGTCCATTGTGGTATTTGATGTCAGGGACCGGATGCTGGTGTTTAAAGTGATGTGTGGCCCGCAGCTTGCTTTTAGAGGGAGGCCCAGGCTACGCCTATTGCTGAGTGAGTATGGACAATCCCTCCATGGATGAAACTGTCTGAAAACACAACAATGAAGAGCATCACTAGATTCCACAGAGATTAATCTAGGAGTGATAGCCCATGGAAAAGATTTCAGTGAGATTTGAGTCTATTTTGAGATTTGAGAAAAAGCATTATTACTGTAATAATGTTGTTCTGAACATTGAGAGACACTGCATCCTTCCAATATACACTATAACCCAGAGATAATCAACTAGATTCAGCGGGGGGGACAATTTTTTCTTGAGCAGATGGTCTGGTGGCCCAAACAGAATTACAAATAATTTGTAGACTGCAAATTGACCACAAGAAGCCCAAACATATATTATATTTGACTAAAACATAATAATTTCAAACCTTGCTTACACTTGTATACAATCACGTCTCTCTATTATGCGTTGGAATACTTGGGAACAGGAGACTGCACATAAACACTTAGAGTTCAGTGAAAAAGGGAGACCGCACATAAACACTTACAGCGCAGTGAAAAAGGGAGACTGCACATAAACACTTACAGCGCAGTGAAAAAGGGAGACTGCACATAAATACTTACAGTGCAGTGAAAAAGGGAGACTGCACATAAATACTTACAGTGCAGTGAAAAAGGGAGACTGCACATAAATACTTACAGTGCAGTGAAAAAGGGAGACTGCACATAAATACTTACAGTGCAGTGAAAAAGGGAGACTGCACATAAATACTTACAGTGCAGTGAAAAAGGGAGACTGCACATAAATACTTACAGTGCAGTGAAAAAGGGAGACTGCACATAAATACTTACAGTGCAGTGAAAAAGGGAGACTGCACATAAACACTTACAGTGCAGTGAAAAAGGGAGACTGCACATAAACACTTACAGTGCAGTGAAAAAGGGAGACTGCACATAAACACTTACAGTGCAGTGAAAAAGGGAGACTGCACATAAACACTTACAGTGCAGTGAAATTTGCCCCCTTCCTGATTTTCTACATTTTTGCATATTTTTGATACTTAATGTTCTTCAACCAAAACCTAATATTAGATAAAGGGAACCTGCATTTAATTAACACGGTTATGCAACACCAAATTCCCCTGTGTGAAAAAGTAATTGCCCCCTTACACTCAATAACTGGTTGTGCCACATTTAGCTGCAATGACTGCAACCAAATGCTTCCTGTAGTTGTTGATCAGTCTCTCACGTCGCTGTGGAAGAATGTTGGCCCACTCTTGCATGAAGAACTGCTTTACCTCAGCAACATTTGTGGGTTTTCAAGAATGAACTGCTAGTTTCAAATCCTGCCATACCATCTCAATTGGGATTAGGTCTGGACTTTGTGTAGGCCATTCCAAAACTTCAAATTTGTTGTTTTTTAACCATTTTCATGTAGACTTGATTGTGTGTTTTAGATCATTGTCTTGCTGCATGACCCAGCTGCGCTTCAGCTTCCGTCTGTGAGCTGAAGCTGAAGCTGATGACCTGACATTCTCCTGTAGAATTCTCTGATACAGAGCAGAATTCATGGTTCCTTCTATTAAGGCAAGTTGTCGAGGTCCTGAGGCAGCAAAGCATCCCCAAACCATCACACTAACACCACCATGCTTGTCCGTTGGTATAAGGTTCATACTATGGAGAGTTTGGTTTTCGCCAGGCATAATGAAACCCATGCAATGGAGTCATTCTAGCTAAAGATGGCACAACCAGTTATTGGGTGTAAGGAGGGAATTACTTTATCACACAGGGTCTTTGGGTGTTGCATAACTTTGTTTATGAAATACTGTAAATGCAATAAGTATATAATTGTTGTGTTATTTGTTCACTCAGGTTCCCTTTATCTAATATTAGGTTTTGGTTGAAGATCTGATAACGTTCAGTATCAAACATCTTCAAAAGTACAGAAAATTAGAAAGGGAGCAAATACTTTTGCACAGCACTGTAGATGTAAACTCTGATTTAGCGAAATTACTGTACAGCCCAACCCAAGCACGTCATTTTGCGTCCTCTCATTGGAGAATAGAACACACAGCACTGTAAACAAAAACCAGTGTCCCAATATTGGGAAAAATGCTATGGATGTGAATCTCTAAAAGAAGCACAGTTTAGGCGTTCATGTCCTCTCCGTCAGTTTGAGCAATATATTTATTTATTTATCTATAGAATTCAATTTTGAGCCACCATTTCAAGGGCACTGCTTTTCCAATCAGGCTCCTGATGGTGGCATGCGTTGTTATTGATGTTGGACGCTCACACTGCTGGCCCTTTCAAGCAGACCAATTTTCTAGCTATTTACCACACAGCTATGGCCACATTGATTTCAAGTAGGCCTTATGCTATCGCAGTTCATTTTTTATACATGCAATGACAGGCACTGATCAACAGGATTGAACTCTCAGATATAGAGCCGTACATTATATTATCTATGATTGATCCTGCTAAATATGTTTGGGTCTGTTTTGGAGGTAAGGAGTTACAACAACCCATGTCAGTGATAGTGGTTATTAGGGATGGGAGTTTAGCACAATCCCTGTCAATTTTAGTCCTTTTCAAGCCAAAGGTATTTAGTTACCAGACGCAAGTGAATCAAACTGTGAATACGACTGGTATACATGTCGATCAACAAATTCTGTGGATAATCTAGCAATTTGATAGAAATAAAATAAGAAACTAGACAGAGTGTGTCTCTTTTAAAGCTTGTAGTGAGGGTTACTGCGTCATCAAGGCTGTCCTAGTTCAGGTCTTTCAATATCCATGGCTCAGCTTGCCTTTCTCCTTTCCTGGAAGCGCTATCAAAAGCACACTAGGTCCTGCAGTCCATTCTTAGGCTGTGCTGAATGCTCAAGGATAAATTACTTTCTCTCTGCTGTAGAACTGCTATAGAAGTTGTAGCAGAAAGGGGGGGGGGGGGGAATAATAGCCCCTTCTTCCTATTCTTTAGACATCATTTAAATATCACTATACATTGTAACTATGCAGCCAGATAGATATGTTGGAGCAGTTGTTAAAAATCTGAATGCAAGTTTATTGTGTTGAAATGAATTTCCAATTTAGGCAGGTTGAAACAAATGGAACTTGTTACTGCACATCCTGTAAGAGAAACACTTGAGACAAATCATTCTAGCTACATCACATCTGCAACTCTTCAATCAGTCACCATTCTGGTGTGTGACTCTGAACCTATAATAGGAAACCTTGTTTCAAAATGAGAAGGTCGGACACATTCACAGGAAACACTGTTTCAAAACGACAAGGTTGGATATAATCACAGCGAAACACTTGAAATCATGTGTGAGACAGAATTCAAAGCATAAGGTGTTTCTCAGCTGAATAGAAATGCAGCTGTATAATACCAGACCCTTCACTCAAATCAAGACTTTTGTGGGACAAATCCTGTATAGACCGAAAACAACCTTGAAAATATTACATTGTATTTAAATTACCTCCTCGAGTACATTCCCTGTGATTATTATGTCAAAATGTAATTTTCTTATCAAGGGTTGCATTGTGGGATACCTAAAACCAGCATATAGCAAAAGAAAATACAGAAATACTGAAATATACTGTGGGGAACTTTCGTTGAATATCAAGGGGCAATGTTGAATCTCCAGACACAAATCCCAACCTAGGAAGTTGCACCGAAGGTTTTATCTTCAAACCCTGGTTGCCTTATCTTATTTTTCACCATCAATTTATGTTATATCAAAGTAAAAACAAACAGAGCAGTGCTTGTTTTCGTCCATCTTCTAAAAGGGTTTTCAATCTCGTCGAGAGCGGATACCATCTCCCTGGGGTGTGTTAAAATAGCCTTCAAGTGTTGACTCAACGTCCGAGGCCAATATCAGACTGAAGAACACCAGGTGACAACGGTACAAAGCATCAGAGGTGACCTTTAGGTCTGTCTATTTGCTTGTTGGAGGACGTTGGTGGTCCCTCTCCCTGTCACTGTGTCTCTCTGTCACACACACCTCAGCCCCAGGAAGAAAAACACACACACACACACACACACACACACACACACACACACACACACACACACACACTAACACATCATACAAATACACACCCAGACACACAACACAAACACCCCTAAGCCGCGGAACCAGGTTCAGAATCGGACCCACTGACGTTTACAGGGAACCCCACTGTTCCACAAGAGGCACATAAAAGGTCACCAAGGAAGTTCCTCGTTGTTGTCTTGTGACGTGAACATCAAGCAGGGGGCCACATTCAAACGATACTACAACAATGCCCAATGTGATGGAAAGTGAGTCAATGCATGCTAGATGTGTGTTTAACACTGACAGACATCTGATTCAATACTTCATTCATTATATTATTTGGATTAATCCTTTTCGTTCTCTTAATTTGTCTGAGAATGTATCTATCAAAATGTGTAGCAATGCATAACCACCTTCTCAATCAATATTCTACTAGCATATTCTCCACCTGCAGATATACAGTCGTCCTTAAAGTGAGAATCACCCCCCACACACACACACACACCACACACACCACACACACACACACACACACACACACACACACACACACACACACACACACACACACACACACACACACACACACACACACACACACACACACAGAGAGAGAGAGAGTGAGTCCTGAGGCCAGTCCATTGGTATGCAGAGCATGTGCCCTGTCTGTCTTTAGCTGAGGCATGCAGTATGAGGTGTCTGAAGACTGGGACCTGCTGCTGCAGCACTGCTTGGGGCAAGATCAGCAAGTCGGAGAGAGCTCACTGACGACACACAAACACAGTCGCACACACACAGACTTGGGCCACTTGGGCCTTGGAGAGGAGGTGGAGTCCCTCCAGTGTCCCAGAGAGCAATGTAGTACAGCTGACCTGCCGTTCTCAGGGAGGACGTGTGACAAATGTTTTCCGGAGCCCAGCGGCTAGACGCCACAGTAACACCACTACCAAGATGATTGATTTGTGTCAGGACACGACTACCAGGGAGACCAATAGGGTGGGGGGAGTGGTATTAAATCCTCGCCAATGTGTGTTTATAGTTTTGCCGAGATACACAGCACTCTGGGAAAGACATCAACAGCACTTTGATTAACAAAACAAACAACAACCAAATACATTAAAGATTCAAGTCAATTGTGATTTTCATGATGAGCGAATTTTGTTGTTGTTGTAAAGAGCAGGAGTTTTTATTTGTTGCCTATCTAACAGCCTAGAGCCTATTAAAGAAGCATACTTTTGTTCTGAACTGTACATTACATGGATGTTGGATGAGAGGAAGCAGGGATGAGGGGAGGCAGGAAAGGAGTGCAGGGATGAGGGGAGGCAGGAGAGGAGTGCAGGGATGAGGGGAGGCAGGAGAGGCAGGAGAGGAGTGCAGGGATGAGGGGAGGCAGGAGAGGAGTGCAGGGATGAGGGGAGGCAGGAGAGGCAGGAGAGGAGTGCAGGGATGAGGGGAGGCAGGAGAGGAGTGCAGGGATGAGGGGAGGCAGGAGAGGAGTTCAGGGATGAGGGGAGGCAGGAGAGGAGTGCAGGGATGAGGGGAGGCAGGAGAGGAGTGCAGGGATGAGGGGAGGCAGGAGAGGAGTGCAGGGATGAGGGGAGGCAGGAGAGGCAGGAGAGGAGTGCAGGGATGAGGGGAGGCAGGAGAGGAGTGCAGGGATGAGGGGAGGCAGGAGAGGAGTGCAGAGACCTGGAAGGTATTATTTGTGTGTGTGTGTGTGTGTGTGTGTGTGTGAGTGTGTCTCTCCATTATCTCTACCTCCACTAGATATTAAGACAATAATGGAGGAGAAAGGATTACGGAGCAACACTCAGGAGAAAATGCTGAAGCAATTCACAGCAGAGAAGGACGGAAGGGAAAAGTGTTGAATGGGAGAATGGATCCATCCAGTGCATTCAATCCAAGGTCCTTCATTCCACGATTGAAAGAGTCAAAATGAAATCGCTGTATTTTTTCTTTCAACCCCTTCTTGAAAATGAATGTTCCCTCGTAATCCGAAAAGCTTAACCCTACTGGCCGTGGAATGTGTATTTGCCGGGGAAAGGTGACAAGCCATGTCAGTTTACAAGATACGATGCATCTCGACAAGCTGCGACCTGATGGCAAATCATGCCTAGCATTATATCTCTGGCTTACTGCCTTGAAAGTATAGATTTCAGGTTTTATCCCTTACATTTTATGTGAGATGGAATACAACCAGAAAACATGAAATACATTGCATCTGTAAAAAATAAAAATAAAATAAAAAATACGTTCCTCAAAATTGAATTGTTAATGCATTTAAGCAATGCATCTGCTGTCAGAACCATGATCAAATCTCAGATTGGATATGAGAGTCAAAGTATACTATGGAACTATAAAGAAGCACTAAATGGCTAAACTAAATGGTAACCTCCACCAAGCCTCATACCTGCTCTAATAGCAGACTGGCTATGATGTGGTAGATAGATTGTACCTGGGATCCATAACATTTCACAGTGGATTGATTTACACATATCCTTGGCAGGGCCATTTGAATGGCCAGTGAACACAGACTTTATTACAAATGGTAGTCCTATAAGGAGATTTGAATAGGCAGTGAAAGTGAACGTAGACAGGCTCCCATCAAGCCTGGTAGTGGTCATTAGGCCCTTAGCCCTGATACCCTGCCCCATACAGGTCCCTGACGTCCGACTTTGGCATTTACCAAAATAAAACCAGGCCAGGGCTATCTTTATAGCCAACTACACCCCTGACTGGCTGGCTGATCAATGGCAAACAACAAAGACAGCCAGTCCACACATTTGTAGCCTAATGGGGGAGAATGGGAGAGAGTGTATCTTGTACCAGAGGTATGCTTTAAAGTCAAGCCAGGTAATACAGCTAAAGGGAGGAGAAAACCGACACAGTCTTTTCAGAAGAAGAGGCTATGTATAGGTTCACTCCTGCACCGAGAGAAGATTATTGTTTAATGAGACAACGTTTTGACTCACTAGCTAGGTTTCCATCCAATTGGCAACAGATTTTCTATCAAATTGACTGGTTGCAGATAAAAGGCTGTGTGTGATGATGTAGTGCACATATAAATACATTTTAGGGTTTAATTCCCATGTACCGAATAAAAAGTGCAAGTTAAATGGGTTTCCATCGCAACTCTACAGATGGTTTCTCACACCAAAAAATGGCGTAATATAGGGAATGTGCCCAGTCCGGTATTGGTATTTGCGCTTTAGCCAATAGCGCTATCTGCGTGCTGTTGGCTCGAACGCGCGTATAGTCTACATGATGAGATTATTATTACGGACAAAAGAGCCAGATTATTTTACTTGTCAAACGACAGCCGAGCATCGATGATCATGTCACCAGAATAAGACCCTCGATATTTATTGGAAAAGAGCATCAAGGTCATCACCTTGCACTTTCACCACCCTGTGAAGTTCATCATCATTTCTTCAATCTGAAGGCTAATAAACTTTCCTGACAAGTCATAGTGGGACGACCACACAACATGTCATCATGTGACTCCAAGTTTACTTTAATATGATGGTTATTATATAAATATTTGTGAACAGTGTTAAAAGTGTTTCCACTGACATTTCTCGCATAATTAATTTTACAAACACAAAAAGATCCCACTTTGTCTAGCGTATTTTGTCTTGTCAACATTTGGACTGTTTCCTGAAGAATGTTCGGTTTCAGTCAGGTCTGTCATGCCATTTTTTCCCCTGTGCATAAAAGATTGGATGGAAACCTGGTTACTGACTCACTATTGTGGGAGTCGAGTTGTTTTGCTTCTAAATTGACTCATCCTTGTCCTCTGACACAGACTTGAGGCTGGTAATGAAGTCCAAAGAGAGTTTAACTACATTGTTTATTTCCCTGAGCTCATGGCTCAAAACAAGTTACCTGCTCTCAACAGCAACCAGTGTGTGTGTACGATATATGACAATCATCTCTGTTCACTAATAGCATTAGCCTACAGCACACATAAACACACAATATAATATACACACCGTTTATTATGTACACCCATCTAGTACCGGGTTGGATATCCTTTGCCTACAGAACAGCCTGAATTCTTCAGGGCATGAAATCTACAAGGTGTGGCATTGAAACACAGCTCAATTGGTATCGAGGGACGGACCTAACATGTGCCAGGAAAACATTCCCCACACCATTACACCACCGCCACCAGTCTGTACCGTTAACACCAGGCAGGATGGGGCCATGGGCTCATGCTGCTTACGCCAAATCCTAACGCTGCCATCAACATGATGCAACAGGAATTGGGATTCGTAGGACGAGTCGATGTTGTTCCACTCCTCATTGTCCAGTGTTTGTAATCACGTGCCCACTGGAGCAGTTGCTTCTTGATTTTAGCTGATAGGAGTAGAACCTGAGATGCCGTTCTGCACACCACTGTTGTACTGTTCCGTTATTTGTCTATTTGTGGCTTGCCTCTTAGCTTGCATGATTCTTCCAATTCTCCTGTAAACTCTCTCATCATTCTCTGTAAACCCTAGACACTGTCATACGTGAAAAGCCCAGGAGGCCGGACGTTTCTGAGATACTGGAACCGGTGCGCCTGGCACCAATGATCATACCACAGTCGATTAGGTCACTCATTTTGTCCATTCTAATGTTCAATCGAACAGTAACTAAATACCTTGATGTCTGTCTGCCTACTTTATATAGCAAGCCACGGTCACTGTCTGTAGCAGCAAACAATTTTCGTGAATGGGGTGGTGTACCAACAAAAACTGTGTGTACAGTATATCAGTGTTGTATTATATCAGTGTTGTATTGATAAGGTATTGGTAGTCAGCTCTCTATGACGGGCTGAGTATAGATATTGTTAGTGAAGAAAGAAAGGTTGGTGATTGTGTCTTGAGACTAAAGACGATCAGAGAGACAAATAAGCAGTTGTGCATGTGACTTATTTTAGTTACAATGTTGATATCAGCAACCATAAAAAGAAGACATATATTTGGAAAGTAAAAAAAATACAAAAATCACATTACCATGGGGATCTTTAAAGGAACACTCCACTCGCAAAACTCCCAGCATATGAAGTACAAAAATGAAGTTCTGGAAGCTGCATGATCACCCAGCTAGCACATTTGGTTCTTTGGGAAGTTGTGTGAAAGTACGTTTTTGATTTCCCATTGGTTCTGGGAATGAAGCCATACGTTTCCTGACAGGTAAAATGAACATTTTTTAAATGTTCTGAGAACGGAAGATGTTTCAATAACACTGCTAGTTTAGTTTAACTGTTTTGAACTCCAAGCACAGATAGGACACATGGAAATACATAATGCCAACCCAATCATTTTTTAAATTGTGGCATGGCATCAGTGAGATTTGAACTTATGATCTTCTGTTCTCTGTTCATGGAATTAGTCTACTGCACCACAAGGATGGAGCAAGCATGTCATGTTTTTTATGCATACAAAGCTGTTCAAAGAGAACCCATTTCTAAGGAAACAAGCACTCATTAAGATCAGATGTGGCCATCCAACACACATGAACACACTTAACAAGACTGAGGATCGAGCGAGTTTTGTTGATACTGAGAACGGAATGTATATGTTTTAAATAACATTCTTAGAATGTTCTCTGAATGTTACTAAAGTTTTCTTACGTTTTTTCTGGAAAGTTTTCTTAATGTTCTCAGAACATGAAGAAAACTGTAGGAAACGTTATGCTGAAGTACTGAAATTCCCACAGAAGAACGTTGTTTCTTAATGTTCTCTAAACTATTTGAGACCATTCCCAATGTCAAACCAGTTGGAGAATCTTCCTAGAACATTACCAAGCTCTAAGAAACATATAGTTCTCAGAACGTTATGTACTGGCTGGGAGACACCCTGTCCGTGACCCCACTCTCTGAGAGTGCCTCAGGGGGAGTTTGGATATGCAAAAAGGACGTGTGAAACAGGACAACTATAAGCACCCACCTAATTATTGCTATTAGTCTCATTACACACACACACACACACACACACACTGGGATTGTGTGTGTGTGTGTGTGTGTGTGTGTGTGTGTGTGTGTGTGTGTGTGTGTGTGTGTGTGTGTGTGTGTGTGTGTGTAATGAGACTAATAGCAATAATTAGGTGGGTGCTTATAGTTGTCCTGTTTCACACGTGAGGAGGCTGCACTACAATCCGAAACACATTATTTGCTTCCTTATACAGTCCCAAAATATGCCGTCACTGTGGAGAGCCAATTGCGGGTCATGTTTGGTTTAAAATCAGGCACTTTGATATTGTATAAGGAAAGGATGTAGAAAACATTCACAGTCAGTTCACATTCACAATCCACTGAATCTTACATCTTTGCTTCCTCTTATTCAACAAAAACATTATTTAAAACACTAGAACTACAACCACTTCTACTGTGGCAATATGTCTTTCCCACCAGTTTATTAAAAGTATATCATGTTTCGAATAGTTGGACAGAGAGCAACACCAGCGGAGTGCTAGACTGGACTGGACTGGACTAGACTAGACTAGACTGGACTGGACTGGACTGGACTGGACATGCAGTTGTAAATGAGAAGGCTTGGTATCACATTAAAACCAATAAAGATTAGCCAGAATTGTACATCTCTCATTTCATAAGGTAGATTTGTTTTTTTAATATAAAGAAAGAATAAGAGTAGTCAACAACAAAAAAATCTTAATGAGATAGTTTGGGATTTTGGCAAGGATTTTTATTTACTTCCCCAGAGTCAGATGAACATGGATACCATTTTTATGTCTCTGCATCCAGTATGAAGGAAGTTAAAGGTAGTTTGTGAGCCAATGCTAACTAGTGTTAGCGCTAGTCTTCAGATACAGCTAGCAGGTACATCTAGCGTGTAGTGGTTAGTGCTTTTTGAGGTTGGTTTGGTTTCGGTTCGATTCTAAAAAAAATTATCACCGTTTTTAATTTTAATTTTGGTAATTTTTTCTGACATTAAATGCACTATGCATAATGTGGGTTGAATGCTGTAACAACACAGAATAAAACAATTAGTAAAAGTCCCATGATGGTAGTGACTGCCCATTACTGCTTATAACTTATTTATTCACATTACTTTACTTTAATAAAATATTTGTTTTATTTGAAGACTTTTCTTTAATTTGAAAGTCATCATCTCATCTCTATAGAGCTGCTGCCTATGCTGCCTGACAAAATCACTATTTTCGCACTTCTTCAGAGTAAATAAGGCATACTTTTATGATTGCTGAATACCAACTATCAATAACTTAGATCATGTATTTTCATGCTCGTGACAGGACTGCTTTCCATCCCTCTTGATCTTGTGTTGTCTCTTCTCTCAGTCTCCATATCTGCTCCTCACAGACTGGACAAGCTTAAGCAGGCACGCAATGGATTCATGTCATTATAGTTAATTACCACGTTTTCAGCACTAAACGATGTAGAATATTGGCCTGTTGGAAAATAAACTCCCTACTACATTACACAGTTCTTATTTATCTCTACAGAAATTGCACATGGAGCTCACAGAAAAAACCTGAACAAAATAGAATTCAAATAATTGAATCGATGTAGGTCAATTAGTTGTTTAAAAACGGAAAAATAACTGATATTTCGGTCAATCACTCAGCACTACCAACTATCAATCACTTAGATCATGTATTTTCAGCTAGAGATACCTCGCGAAGCAATTGCTTTCTCCACACAGACCGGACAAGTAAGCGGGTAGTTCATTGCCAAGTTTTCCGATCTAAACTATGGAGAACATTGGCCTGTTGGAAACTACATCTCCCTTCTACATCGCACAGTTAGTTCGGGCTTGATCTGATTTATCTCTACATAAACTGAGTATCTAGCTCACAGACAAAAAAATCAAAATAATTTAACAGACATCAGTCAATTAGTTATTTGCAATGTTTTGGTTAATGCTAAACATTGGCTTGCAAAACTACCTCTAACTTCCTTCAGGAAGATACCTGTATCTTTGTAGTGACTGGGTGTATTGATACAGCATCAAAGGGATATGCAATGTCTGCTTTTTTACCCATCTACCAATAGGTTCCCTTCTTTGCAAGGCATTGGAAAACCTCCCTGGTCTTTGTGGTTGAATCAGTGTTAGAATGTCACTGCTCGACTGAGGGACCTTACAGATAATTGTATGTATGGGGTACAGAGATGAGGTAGTCATGCAAAAATCCCATTAATTCCTTAACCCGTGCTTAAATCTAAGTAAACAAATATATAATTAAATGAAGAAAAATCAATGTTTGTCTGACCATGAGACATCCCGAAAATCAGTCTTCTCACAAAAACATCTGCAGCCTCGAAAAGTTTGGCAAACTAATATGACCACTACATGGAAAGATGAGACTCTTAACTAAGGTCGATGTCCGCGTCCCTGCGGAAATCTGATCAGCATAATAATACGTATGTCACAAACGGTGCCGTGTTGAATTGACCAAACTGCAGCGGGTATGTGGATACTCATAGTTTTTTAATAAACAAAAGTAAAGCATCCACAGGGAAAAAACAATAAATGATACTCACAACAGCAACAGTTTTGCAGGCTATACAAAACGCAGTGCAAAAACAACTACCCACAAACACAAAGACAAACACACCCTATTATATAGGACTCCCAATCAAAGGCAACTCAACACACCTGCCTTCAATTGGGAGTCCCATCCCAATTAACTATACATAGAAAACGAATCTAGAACCTATACCCACAACTAACTAACTAAACATAGAAATACATAAACACAGAGCAGTGCCCAAAACCCCCGGAATACATAAATAAAACGACCTACTACCTACACCACCACCCCAAACCATATAAAACGAATACCGTCTGCCACATCCTGACCAAACTCCAACAACAAATAACCCTTAACTGGTCAGGATGTGACAACGTATCCCCATAAAAATCTGTCAGTTTAAGCTACAGATATGTGGGTTTTTTTGCATTGGATTCGTCTCAATCCACCGCATCCACCCATCCGCCTATGGTGAAAAAGCTATAGCGGTGTTTGTCAGACCATGAGACATCCCAAAATCGGTCTCATTCAAATAGTCTGTAGCATCCGAACGGTTTGGCCTACAAACTATTATGACCCCTCTATGGAAAGATGAGACTCTCACGAACACGATGGTGTTAGTTTTGCTCTGTGACCCCCACAAGCGTCTTGGGACTCATCTGAAGTCGGTATAACGGATCTGGCGATTTCTGAATGTAGGGTCCAAACAGTTTTGGCTACACACGAATATCGCTCTGTGGAGAAGTGAGACTCTCACAAACACGTACATCTCACTTGTTTTGCTCTAGAATGCCCACAGGCCTCACAAGGCTTGTCTGACGGTCCCCCTGTACCAGTTGTAAAAGAATATGGAAGTATATATGGGGACTGTTTAGTTAAAAAATTATGTTTCCTGATCTTTTCTTATATCTCTCACATATAGGACAGACACTTCAGAACAACCTTGTGAAGATGCTGGAGGAAACAGGTACAAAAGTATCTATATCCACAGTAAAATGAGTCCTATAGCGACATTACATTTACATTTTTACATTTAAGTCATTTAGCAGACGCTCTTATCCAGAGTGACTTACAAATTGGTGGATTCACCTTATGATATCCAGTGGAACAACCACTTACAATAGTGCATCTAAATCTTTTAATGGGGGGGGGGGGTTAGAAGGATTACTTTATCCTATCCTAGGTATTCCTTAAAGAGGTGGGGTTTCAGGTGTCTCCGGAAGGTGGTGATTGACTCCGCTGTCCTGGCGTCGTGAGGGAGCTTGTTCCACCATTGGGGTGCCAGAGCAGCGAACAGTTTTGACTGGGCTGAGCGGGAACTGTGCTTCCTCAGAGGTAGGGAGGCGAGCAGGCCAGAGGTGGATGAACGCAGTGCCCTTGTTTGGGTGTAGGGCCTGATCAGAGCCTGAAGGTACGGAGGTGCCGTTCCCCTCACAGCTCCGTAGGCAAGCACCATGGTCTTGTAGCGGATGCGAGCTTCAACTGGAAGCCAGTGGAGAGAGCGGAGGAGCGGGGTGATGTGAGAGAACTTGGGAAGGTTGAACACCAGACGGGCTGCGGCGTTCTGGATGAGTTGTAGGGGTTTAATGGCACAGGCAGGGAGCCCAGCCAACAGCGAGTTGCAGTAATCCAGACGGGAGATGACAAGTGCCTGGATTAGGACCTGCGCCGCTTCCTGTGTGAGGCAGGGTCGTACTCTACGAATGTTGTAGAGCATGAACCTACAGGATCGGGTCACCACCTTGATGTTAGCAGAGAACGACAGGGTGTTGTCCAGGGTCACGCCAAGGTTCTTAGCACTCTGGGAGGAGGACACAATGGACTTGTCAACCGTGATGGCGAGATCATGGAACGGGCAGTCCTTCCCCGGGAGGAAGAGCAGCTCCGTCTTGCCGAGGTTCAGCTTGAGGTGGTGATCCGTCATCCACACTGATATGTCTGCCAGACATGCAGAGATGCGATTCACCACCTGGTTATCAGAAGGGGGAAAGGAGAAGATTAATTGTGTGTCGTCTGCATAGCAATGATAGGAGAGACCATGTGAGGATATGACAGAGCCAAGTGACTTGGTGTATAGCGAGAATAGGAGAGGGCCTAGAACAGAGCCCTGGGGGACACCAGTGGTGAGAGCACGTGGTGCGGAGACAGATTCTCGCCACGCCACCTGGTAGGAGCAATCCAAGCGTGGGCCGCGCCGGAGATGCCCAACTCGGAGAGGGTGGAGAGGAGGATCTGATGGTTCACCGTATCAAAGGCAGCAGATAGGTCTAGGAGGATGAGAGCAGAGGAGAGAGAGTTAGCTTTAGCAGTGTGGAGAGCCTCCGTGACACAGAGAAGAGCAGTCTCAGTTGAATGACCAGTCTTGAAACCTGACTGATTTGGATCAAGAAGGTCATTCTGAGAGAGATAGCAGGAGAGCTGGCCAAGGACGGCACGCTCAAGAGTTTTGGAGAGAAAAGAAAGAAGGGATACTGGTCTGTAGTTGTTGACTTCGGAGGGATCGAGTGTAGGTTTTTTCAGAAGGGGTGCAACTCTCGCTCTCTTGAAGACAGAAGGGACGTAGCCAGCGGTCAAGGATGAGTTGATGAGCGAGGTGAGGTAAGGGAGAAGGTCTCCGGAAATGGTCTGGAGAAGAGAGGAGGGGATAGGGTCGAGCGGGCAGGTTGTTGGGCGGCCGGCCGTCACGAGACGCAAGATTTCATCTGGAGAGAGAGGGGAGAAAGAGGTCAAAGCACAGGGTAGGGCAGTGTGAGCAGGACCAGCGGTGTCGTTTGACTTAGCAAACGAGGATTGGATGTCATCCGCAGAGAGGGAGGAGGGGGGGAGGGGGAGGAGGATTCAGGAGGGAGGAGAAGGTGGCAAAGAGCTTCCTAGGGTTAGAGGCAGATGCTTGGAATTTAGAGTGGTAGAAAGTGGCTTTAGCAGCAGAGACAGAAGAGGAAAATGTAGAGAGGAGGGAGTGAAAGGACGCCAGGTCCGCAGGGAGGCGAGTTTTCCTCCATTTCCGCTCGGCTGCCCGGAGCCCTGTTCTGACATAACCTGAAAGGCTGCTCAGCAAGGAAGAAACCACTGCTCCAAAACCACCATAAAAAAGCCAGACTACTGTCTGCAACTGCAAACAAAGATCAGGGACAAAGATTATACTTTTTGGGGAAATGTCCTCTGGTCTGATGAAACCAAAATAGAACTGTTTGGCCATAATGACCATCGTTATGTTTGGAGGAAACAGGGGGAAGCTTGCAAGCCGAAGAACACCATCCCAATCGTGAAGCACGGGGGTGGTACCATCATGTTGCGGAGGTGCTTTGCTGCAGGAGGGACTGGTGCACTTCACAAAATAGATGGCATCATGAGGATGGATAATTATGTAGATATATTGAAGCAAAATCTCAATACATCAGTCAGGAAGTTAAAGCTTGGTTGCAAATGGGTCTTCCAAATGGACAAAATGACATTGTGGCAAAATGGCTTAAGGACAACAAAGTCAAGGTATTGGAGTGGCCATCACAAAGCCCTGACCTCAATCCCATAGACAATTTGTGGGCAGAACTGAAAAAGCATGTGAAAGCAAGGAGGCCGACAAACCTGACTCAGTTACATCAGCTCTGTCAGGAGGAATGGGCCAAAATTCACCCAACTTACTGTGGGAAGCTTGTGGAAGGCTACCCGAACCGTTTGACCCAAGTTAAACAATTTAAAGGCAATGCTACCAAATACTAATTGAGTGTATGTAAACTTCTGACCCACTGGGAATGTGATGAAAGAAATAAAAGCTGAAATAAATCATTCTCTCTACTATTATTCTGACATTTCACATTCTTAAAATAAAGTGGTGATCGTAACTGACCTAAGTCAGGGAATTTTTGCTAGGATTAAATGTCAGGAATTGTGAAAAACTGAGTTTAAATGTATTTGGCTAAGGTGTATGCAAACTTCCGACTTCAACTGTATTGACTCAGCTTTATCATTTTAAATTAATTTGTTAAAGGGGAGTGCATCTTCTTCATTGTGATTTTACACAATGTCGAAACCTAATATTACACAAATGACAATGACAGCTATTTGTATCAACATTTTTGCTTTTTATGATAATCAAATGTATTTACAGGATTACAAATGAGTTTCTAGGGAACAACATGTGCTTCAGAAGTACAGTAGCTGGAATACATATAAGCCCAAACCAGGCAATATCTCAATCGATTAAAAAACAAACATTATGGTGCTCCTAAACAGTATAACCCTATTTATTCAGAACACTTCAGCCCTTTAAAACAACTCAATTAGATGGGAGAGAGAGGGGCAGAGGCAGAGAGAGAGGAAGATGTAGAGAGAAAGAGAGACAAAGAGAAAGAGCAAGAGCAAGGGAGATGCAGAGAGAGAGAGCGACAGACAGAGAGAGAGGGATATGCAGAGAGAAAGACTGAGAGAGAGAGGGATATGCAGAGAGAGAGAGAGACTGAGAGAAAGAGGGATATGCAGAGAGAGAGAGAGAGACAGAGAGAGAGGGATATGCAGAGAGAGACTGCGAGAGAGGGATATGCAGAGAGAGAGACTGAGAGAAAGAGGGATATGCAGAGGGAGAGAGAGAGAGGGCAGAGAGAGAGAGGGATATGCAGAGAGAGAGACTGGGATAGAGAGGGGGATATGAAGAGAGAGAGAGGACAGAGAGAGAGGGCAGAGAGAGAGAGGGACATGCAGAGAGAGAGCGAGAGAGGGCAGAGAGAGAGGCAGAGAGAGTGAGAAGACCCAAACCCTTCCTGGATATCTGGTCCTTGCAGCCCAGGCTGCAGCTCCCCAATGCCTAATCCATCCAACCCAAACGCTGCATCTCATCCAGGTTTAGCTCTTCCATATGCTAGGGCTTTAGTGCTAACACCGGCTGTGCCCATCATACTGCAGCTCCCAAGGGGGGAGGAGAGAGACCTGTCTTGACTGTCGCTGTGTCCCAAATGACACCCTATTCCTTATATAGTGGATTACTTTTGACTATGTTCCATAGGGCTCTGGTCAAAAGTAGTGCACTATGAAGAGAATAAGGTGCCATTTGGGTTGAGCCTGGTCCTGGGAGGCTTTACCCCTATCAGATCAGACCACCCTGGTATTTAGCAGGTAGACTGTACCCTATCTACAGTGGCTTCTAGAGAGTAGAGCTGAGCAGAGCTGAGCAGAGCTTCAGGTCTATCAATCATAAATAAATATATTCACCACAGGCCAGAATGTAAGGGGCAGTAGGGATTAACCATGCTGCATCTTTAGGGTTGCGTCTCAAATGGCACCCTGTTCCCTGTATATTGCACTACTTTTAACCAGAGCCCTATGGGCCCGGATCAAAATTAATGCACTATATAGGGAACAGGGTGCAATTTAGGGCCAGGAGGAAAGCGTGAGGGATTCTACTGAAGCACAGCGAGTAAATGGGTCAAAGTGCAATGTCGGAAGTAATCCTGGGTGTACGTAAAGAAATACTGGGGGGGATGTAGAGACTGAATGTGGATTTCTCCTAGGTTATCTAATACCCACTCATGAGAAACGAGATCACTGCCAAGAGGATATGTCTACTTTTTATCTCTTTCTCTTTGCTTTCTCTTGAAGATACTCTTTGACTGTAGCTACATGTTACAGTTCTTTCTGACTGGGTCATTAGTAGAGCAGTGATATTGAACAGTCATATACTCAGTTCCAGTGCATTCGGAAAGTATTCAGACACTTTTGACTTTTCCACATTCATTTTGTTACATTACAGACTTATTCTAAAATGGATTAAATTGTTTTCCACTCATCAATCTACACACAATACCCCATAATGAAAAATCAGAAACAGATTTTTTGAAATTTTAACAAATGTATATATATATATATATATATATATATATATATATATATATATATATATATATATATATATATATAAAACATTTACATAAGTATTCAGACCCTTTACTGAGTACTTTGTTGAAGCACCTTTGGCAGCCATTACAGCCCCGAGTCTTCTTGGGTATGATGCTACAAGCTTGGCACACCTGTATCAGGAAGCCACTCCTGCATTGTCTTAGCTGTGTACTTAGGGCCGTTGTCCTGTTGGAAGGTGAACCTTCACCCCAGTGTGAGGTCCTGAGTGCTCTGGAGCAGGTTTTCATCAAGGATCTCTCTGTACTATGCTCTGTTCACCTTTCCCTCGATCCTGACTAGTCTCCCAGTCCATGCTGCTGAAAAACATGCCCATAGCATGATGCTGCCTCTACCATGGGGATGGTGCCAGGTTTCCTCCAGACGTGACGCTTGGCATTCAGGCCAAAGAGTTCAATCTTGGTTTCATCAGACCAGAGAATCTTGATTCTCATGGTCTGAGAGTCCTTTAGGTGCCAAGTGGGCTGTCCTTTTTTTACTGAGGAGTGGCCTCATCTGGCCACTCTACCATAAAGGTCTAGTTGGTGGAGTGCTGCAGAGACGGTTGTCCTTCTGGAAGGTTCTCCCATCTCCACAGAGGAACTCTGGAGCTCTGTCAGAGTGA
Source organism: Salmo salar (assembly GCF_965601325.2). NCBI lineage: Eukaryota > Metazoa > Chordata > Actinopteri > Salmoniformes > Salmonidae > Salmo > Salmo salar. The sequence continues at coordinate 14,714,641 of NC_138309.1, forward strand.
CCATCGGGTTCTTGGTCACCTCCCTGACCAAGGCCCTTCAACCTCGATTGCTTAGTTTGGCCGGGCGGCCAGCTCTAGGAAGCTCTAAGACGCTCTAAGAGTCTAGGAAGAGTCTAGGAAGAGTCTTGGTGGTTCCAAACTTCTTCCATTTAAGTGTTCTTGGGGACCTTCAATGCTGCAGAAATGTTTTGGTACCCTTCCCCAGATCTGTGCCTCGACACAATCCTGTCTCGGAGCTCTACGGACAATTATTTTGACCTCATAGCTTGGTTTTTACTCTGACCATGCACTGTCAACTGTGGGACCTTATATAGACAGCTGTGTGCCTTTCCAAATCATGTCCAATCAATTTAATTTACCACAGGGGGACTCCAATCAAGTTCTAGAAACAGCTCAATAAATGATCAATGGAAACAGCACTTGAGTTTAATTTCGAGTCTCATAGCAAAGGGTCTGAATACTTATGTAAATAAGGTATTTCAGTTTTTTATATTTAATACATTTGCTAAGAAATCTAAAAACCTGTTTTCGCTTTGTCTTTATGGGGTATTGTGTGGAAATTGATGTGGAAATAAATGAATTTAATCCATTTTAGAATTAGTTGTAAGGTAACAAGATGTGGAAAAAGTCAAGGGGTCTGAATACTTTCAGAATGCACTGGATGCACCTGTGTTCAGTCAATGTGGTCGCTGGAATGGGATATGGGGAGGAATACTGGGTATGATTTTTGATAACGTTCACTTTTCTAGCAGTGAGGAAGTGAGGGTTTACTCTCCACAGGGACACTTAAAGGCCACCAGGTCATCAGATAAGACATGTGACCTTTAGGGAAGCCAATCATATGTCTCTCCCATCTCACAGTATTGATCTGACTTCCTGAGCTTTAGTTCTCTCTGTTAATCCCTTACAGGTGTGTACATAATACATACTCAAAGCTCCTGGTCTTACATTCCTGAATATGAAACCCAATGATTTATCTAGAAATGTGCAGAAAATGGAGGTGGAAACAGTCATTCATTGTTCTTTTTCACTGTGACTACCTTATCTTCCTCCCTCCCTCCTTCCCTTCTCTCTTGTCTTGAGAAATTACCCCACGATCCAATTTGTAAACTCAGGAAGGATTGAGGTAGGGAGGAGAAAAATGGGGAGCGAGCCGCAAGACGGAAGAACCCTTCACCATCCATTTAGATGATGACTGTTAGTCTGCTTGTTCTGTTGTCCTCAGAGTGCAGCAACCTTTCCATTACCAGGCACGCAGCCACCTGCTTCTTTTCCCGTCTCATCCCCCCTCTCCCTGTCGTCCCCTCTCTCTCTCTCTCTCTCTCTCTCTCTCTCTCTCTCTTACACCACTGTCCACTGCCAGGGGGAGGCTGCAGGAGGTGAAGAGGAAAGGGGAGGGAGGGGTGACACACCATAAGGGGGTAGTAAGTAATGTGACATTTTTAGCCTAGTCCTGTCCGGTCTGGTCCAGTCCGGTCTCATCTGGTCTTGTCCAGTCTGACATGATCAGGTCCAGTCCGGTCTGTTCAGCCAAGTGTAATTACTGGCCATGCCTGGCAGGTAGCAGGATGCAATAGAACTTTGATTTACTGCGACCTTTGAACAAATTGTAAATTTTTTCACAGGCAGAGTTAGGGAGTAATTGATTACGTCATCTGATTACAAAAAATGTACTGTAATCAGTTACGTTATCAGCTAAAATATTGTAATCATATTACAGATACTTTTGAAAAACGTTACTTCTTGGATTACTTTCAAATTCATAAAGGATGTTTGTGATAACACAAATGTGTCATAATTAAAAAAGGTTTTCTCAATGACATCCAATTCAGCATTGAAAAAAAGCACAAGTTTAAGATTGTTCCATTTGAGCGAGTCTGACAAGTCAGAGACCACTACGAGGACAATTTTGGACATGTAACTAGTAACTGTAATGGATTACATTTAGAAAGTAACCTACCCAACCCTGCGAGAGAGAGAGAGACAGAGAGAGCGAAGGGGAGAGCCAGAGAGAGGGAGAGCAAAGGGGGGAGCCAGAGAGAGGGAGAGCAAATGGGGGAGCCAGAGAGAGGGAGAGCAAAGGGGGGAGCCAGAGAGAGGGAGAGATAGGAGGGTGCTGCTTTTTCCCATCCGCCTCCACCTTCTCTCTTTTATTTCCTAAGGATCAGCGGAGTGACTCTGCAGGCAACATTTCAATGTCTACTGCTTATCGGAAAGCTGTCCGCTCACATTGATACAGCACATCCTTAATTTACACTGCTTACTCCATGTGAAAGTAACTGACTGAACTTCCTCTATACATCAACAGGCTAAATATAGAGAGCTGGACCTTATTGTGAAGAAGTGCACACTGAAAAAGGAAAATAATTGGAGCTGGAATTCAAACTAGTTATCAACTTCACATACTTTTTATACCTGTGGTAAATGTTAGCAATGCATCAATGCACATGTTCTCATGTTTATTTGGTTTTATCATACGTTTTCAATACAATGTATGTGTATATCTTTATGTATAGTTTTTGTCTGTGGGTGATTTGGTTCACAGTTAGAGGGTATTCTCAGCTCTAAACTGCTATAATGGGTGTTGTGACCTCTCTTTTTCTTCTCTGTATTGGGATTTACTGTGCGAAGAAAGCTCTGATGGTGTACTGTACTCTTCATATTTTATTGAAACCATAATCTGAGTTGAGTAAACACATTAGAGAATACATTATTAATTCCAATTTCCCCTGATTCTGTTTGTTCAGCCCAGCCCATCAGTGGGTTCAAAATCTCACTATGTCCACACACACACACACACACACACACACACACACCACACACACACACACACACACACACACACACACACACACACACACACACACACACACACACACACACACACGTCACTACCATATTTAGGCCCCTGAGGGAGCGGAGCAATGGAGACGCCTGCCTGGAAGGTCAAATGTAAACAGTTTCTCTTCCCAGTGGCTTGTGTTGATTCAGAAGCGTGTGATATGTGCTGTACCGGTTTGAAAGGGTCGGCGTGACAGCTCCGATATCCCCCAAAAAGGTCTACACCTACTTGCCGCTGTGAGCCCGGACTAAATCTCTCACAATTAATTACTGTGAGAGTTCCCCCTCTGGCCCCCAGTCTGCCTGTTGTTGTTCCATGTCCAACCTAGAGGGGGTTCTAGAGTCCCACAGTGCGGTGGATTCAACCATATCTGGCCCAAAGAGGGGAAGATTTGTTCTGGTCATCGGGGACCCTCCTACTGTTAGATTGACAGACATATCTGCATAGACAAGATAACACATGATAGCATTACCTTCTACATTACCACTAGAGAGCTTGATGTGCTCGTCATCGAAGCTGAAAGTCTGAAATGCATGACGACCTGGACATTTAAGGAAGATTGATTCAAGGACACCATATTCCTTCAACAATGACAGCGAGAAAATGGAGGGAAAGAGAGAGGTAGAGAAAGAGACAGAGGTAGAGGCAGACTTACACAATGTCAAATTTTTCTGGACACAATCCGTAACGCTTTGGTAGTTTGTCAAAGGCATCATACTGAATCCACCAGCATCTCAGCCCTGAAGAACTCCCTGCCATGTCTGAGCGGAATGATGCATTTTGCACAGTGCATTTGAGAGGTAATAATCACATTAGACTACATTGGAATGAGAAGCCATCTTTCTCCGCATGCAGCAGCAGGACAAAGCTGGTGCTGTCATTTCCTATTATATGGTCAATTGACAAACAGGTTCTCATGGACGTGATTCTATTTCAGGTTGAATTTATGAGAAAACAAAGTATCTGTGGGGTGGATAAAGGACACACTTAAACAAAGTATAGAGATGGATAAAGGACACACTTTGCCCAAAAGTTAGGAGATGTGCTCTCACAGTGGTGGAAAAAGTACCCAATTGTTATACTTGAGTAAAAGTAAAGATACCTTCAAAGAAAAGGACTCAAGTAAAAGTGAAAGTCATCCAGGAAAACACTACATGAGCAAAAGTATTTGGTTTTAAATATACATAAGTATCAAAATTAAATGAACTTGCTAAAATATACTTAAGTATCAACAGTAAAAGTATAAATCATTTCAAATTCCTTAACTAACCAGACGGCACCATTTTCTTTTTTTTCTTTTTATTTACGGATAGGCAGGGGCACACTCCAACACTCAGACATCTTTACAAATTAAGCATTTATGTTAAGTGAGTGTCACCCCCTGATCTGTTTTCACCTGTCCTTGTGCTTATCTCCACCCCCCTCCAGGTGTCGCCCATCTTCCCCACTTATCCCCTGGGTATTTATACCTGTGTTTTCTGTCTGTCTGTGCCAGTTTGTCTTGTTTGTTCAAGTCAACCAGCGGGTTGTCTCACTGCCTGCTTTTCCCCAGTCTCTCTTTTTCCCTTGTCCTCTTGGTTTTGACTCTACTCTGGATTACCGGCCTCTGCCTGACCTGACCCTGGGTCTGCCTGCCGTCCTGTACTTTGGCCCCACTACTCTCGATTATCGACCCCTGCCTGCCTTGACCTGTCGTTTGCCTGCCCCTGTTGTTGCAATAAACATTGCTACTTCAACACAGTCTGCACTTGGGTCTTACCTGAAACCAGATAGTGAGTTCGCCAGATCAGAGGCAGTAGGGATGACCAGGGATGTTCTCTCGATAAGTGAGTGAATTTGACAATTTCGCTGTCCTACTAAGCAAATTTGAGGAAAGAGTACATACTTTTCTTTAGGAATGTAGTGAAGTAGAAGTTGTCAAATATAAATAATAAAGTACAGACACCCCAAAAAACGATATAAGTAGTACTTTAAAGTATTTTACTTAAGTACTTTACACCACTGAGCTCTCATATCTCTATGGTACTGTAGGTACATGATACAGTAACATGCTAATACTTGTAGATACTGTAAGTTCAACTAAATGATTGACTCCCATCATAGTACTGTACCCAACCATCCTACAATCCTAATGACACAACTACACACCAGCATTTCAAGATTCAGTCAGTTGTATCAGAAGCAGATTCATTACTTAACAATAGCAGCTGCAAATTCCAATAAAACAATGTTTTGAAGTTCACTTTCCTTGCTTTGCCTAACAACACTCTAGCAAATAAGTTTTGTGAGTTTTGAGTGCAGTATTTAGTTTCATTGCACAAGCGTTTGTTAGCACGTTTCTCACACTGGCTTTAGCCATGGAGGAAGCAGGCCTGCCCCAGCAAGTGCAGGGGGTTGCCTAGCAACGGGTGCCTCTGAGGGAGTCAATGTCTGCATAACGCAACAAATTCCCATGATTTGTGAATCTGTTCAGACCGAACAGCTTGCGCGACAGCATTCACAAATCATAACCATGATTTGTGAATCTGTTCAGACTGAACAGCTAGCGCGACAGCATTCACAAATCATAAACTATTTACATATAATTGAAATGTTGGTACGTTTGCAGACAAAATTCATACTTACTCAACCTTTAAACATCCAATAAACCACCTTATCGTGTGCCATATCTCTGCCCCAAATCATACATCTGGGCTTAACGTTGACAAAATCGTTTTTATTGTCCGTCAAATTGGCACTTGTGTAACAACAAGCAAGAGGTCAACGTCAATCTACCTCCTGCTCCTCAGCAGGTAGCTTATCAGGGGATCCCATTCCCCGGGCCCAACGCTGCCTGTCGATCGATGGCCTCTGGGCTGGAAGAAGGAGAGGAGGGGTGTGTGTATGTGTGTCTTACACACGTGTGTGTGTGTGTGTGTGTGTGTGTGTGTGTGTGTGTGTGTGTGTGTGTGTGTGTGTGTGTGTGTGTGTGTGTGTGTGTGTGTGTGTGTGTGTGTGTGTGTGTGTGTGTGTGTGTGTGTGTGTGCACGTGTGTGTCGATGGCCTCTGGCTAGTTGATAGGAGGGGGGAGGTCTATAGCATGGGCTGGATGGCTGCAGAGTATAAACCTAAAGATCACTGTTGGTTTTATCTTTCTTATCGCCAGGCCATTCCCAACAGTAGCAGCCATTCTCTGCTTTCCCTTGCTGCCTGATGGAGACAGTGATGACCAGAACTTATGATAGATCTGATTGATAGATAGATACACATGTCACATACCCTCTTGATAGGGTGATGCAACAAGTGATGGATGCTATGCGAGAATACTACAAAAAGCAGCAATAAACAAAATACATTTTCACTAAATGTCAATGTGGTCGTCAGAATACATAATCAATCATTTGAAAACATGAATATGGTAGTTGTTACCCACATATAAAAATCCCAATACTGTAAGTTGTAAAATGAGCCCAAATGTAAAGCAAGTGCCGTGCTTAGAATGTTCAACTCTGTGGGACAGCGCTTTTTGTGAAATCAGTGTGTTCATATTTGCTCTTGGAGGAAGGTATTCCTCAACCTACCAGAGTAAGATCGATGTGACATTGTATTGCCAAGAAGTATTGGAAAGTCCTGAGGGTGTTTCACGGTCATTGGAGGTCCTTGGACTGAAATATAAGGTAAAACGTTTTTCTTTCGGCTCTGTCATTGACATTTATCATCAGAGAGACAAAAAAAAAAAGACACAGCCGGTTACAAAGTATTACGAGCATGAATTTTAAGCCCGAGAGCTACCTGCCCATGCCCGCAACGTTCAGGCCCTACCCTATCCAGGCCCGATTGCTTCTGCCAAATTTAAGGCCCGCCCTGCCCGAAACCCAAAATCAGATAAATTCCTCCATTTGTAAATCCATCAGCTACTCCTCTCTGTCTGTCACTGGCGTCCTGCGTGCAGCTCACTCTGCATTCGCTCTGGTAATGGCGGCTCTGAGTCTGTTAGTATCCATAGCAACGGCTCTGCAGTTAGCTGTTAGCTACTTTGTCACTCTAAACTCAGACAAAACTCATGGAACATTATTATTTTCCGTGAATGATCTCCCGTCCTGTCTTGTATTTGACGAGGTTGAAGCACTTCTGACACCATGTTATAATTTTAGACAGATACATATGACTGTACTGAACAAGCGAACACAAGCAAATGGCTCAGCTTCAAAATGTAATTTAGTGTTAGTGTTAACCCAGCTCGTACCCTAGTTATTGATTATACATCGGCCCTAACCCTATGTATAATGTCGGGGCCTGTCAGGCTCGGTTCAGGTAGCAGAGCTCTACAATATACAGCTTCGTAGCTAAGTTTTGATGCATGGGTTGTCAGAGATAGGTCCAACTTTACTTTCTGCCACCCCCATTTGCATGACTAGTGCTAGCTTGCTAGCTGTGTGGGAGTGGTTGACGCCATTCGCCGAGGCAACTGTTGTGAGAGGCAAAGCAACGGAATTGGCTGCACTGTGCCAGCGGCGAATTTTGTGATTGATGGTTTATTCTTTCAACTGAAAACTACCAGAATTCTGTGGCTACAGCCCTACAATCGATAAAAAATAGTTAAATACCAGTGAATTGAAAATGTGTCCCATCTATCTTGCTCTGCAGCTGGCTAGCAGGAAGCTCACTCTCTCTTGAGAGGCTAAATATTTGTTGGAAATGGAGCAGTTTATATTCCCATCACTAGAGAAACTCATCAACACTAAAAATAACATTACAATGTAATCCAACTCAAGTGTAGGCCTACCTTTAGAAGTAAGCTATGTTATTGGACTACTGTAGTCTTCTGTGTTACAGTACAGACTTGGTGTGCGCACATGGGCGGCACACCAAGTCACAGCGTACACCATCAGTTCTGCGTAAAACATAAAATATATGTTAACATTATGACCACCTGACTTGAAGTGAAGTGGTTTAACATGCTGTATTTTTTATTTATTTTTATTAGCATATAAGTATCTATATTTGTACATAGTAGAAAATGTAGATTTCTAATTTCATAAATTGTTACAAACTTTCAGTTTTGCGTAAACCATGCAGATTTGTTAATACCCTACCTTAAATTATTGGGCTTAAAGTACTGTAAGTATGTGTTCCATACTGCCTGATTTGCAAGTGTCTAATTTGCATAATATTGCATATTTATTTTATAAATTCTACTTTTATTTTAAAACAAAAGTTTGAATTTAAGATTCCATATAAGTGAGTTTGGTGCTTTGGGATGATCATTGACATAGCCGCGACCTTTTTGACATTTTCCAGTCACTTGAAAATAAGATGTCTCAGCAATGGTAAGTCCTATCCTCATTAAATAAAGTGTTCTGTGTTGTCTATAATACAAAATACAAAGTATAACACCAGAACCAAAGTTTAATTTTGATCCCTAACACCCTACTATTGAAAAGAGACACGCACACACACACTCAATCAACCCAATTGAAATGCATTCATACACTTCACAAATTGTAAATAAAAAATTCACATAAGAAGGTAAGAGTAGGCCTAGATCAGACAGATGTGTGAAGTCCCTCAGATAGACAGACAGCCCATTGAGCCCAGTGTTATCACTGTTGAAGCAATCAGTGATTCAGTTTGGACCATAACCCAGTGTTTGTGCTTAAGAAATGAATGCGTGCGTGTCTATTTGCATGAGTGTGTTTCAGTGTGAGTCGGACTGTGAAGTGTGTGTGAGCAGAGCAGCTCAAACCCACAGAGAGAGAGCCTTGTGGCTGGCTGATCCCCTGTGATTGCTCCAGCCCAGTGATTGACGGTAGGTCTGTGGCGACGAGACACTGAACTGAGCAGCTGATCCCACAACAATATCACCCAGGCCCAAATAAACCTGCTGGTTGACTTTACGAGCTGGACTGCTTTTGATTACACTCTTCTGCCCGTCTGCTATAATTTCTCTGTTAGGCAGGAAGCGATAAAGAGTCTAGTCTAATCATCCTGGCTGCCTCCAATGTGGAGATGACTCCATTTTGGTCTAACGTGTCGAGACCAGCTATACACATACTGTATGTACTGTACATAAAGGAAATCATGCTAGAATAGTATTATTTTTGCAAGAGTGTCTTTGTGAGTTGGAAAACATTCAGACGAACAGAAATAAAATGTACAAATTTGCATTTCTTTGTGAAGCAGTCCTCTGTTGATGCAGCAACGAATGTAGCTAAGGAGCTGGAGGAAATGATCATTTCTCCCACTCAGCCACCTGGTCCTACTGATAGCTTTTCTTCCTATCCTGTCTGTTTCATTTGAGGTATTATGTAGTAGCAGTACTCAGAGAGAAGCTACAGTTTTAACAATAACAGGAACCCGGAATCATTTCCAACTCTACAATATAATATCTGTATTAAATCACACTGTTGTGAAACACTGTCAAGTTCCCCTTTAAAAGTCTAAGTTATATTAGTCGATAAAACTGAAAAGAGAAGTCATCATAATGCAATGATAATCTGAAACAATCACATCTGTTTTTATTTCACTCATCAAACTGGAAAGACCTAGCTGTATCCTGAGGAGGAAAGTGCTAAAATATGAAATGTAAGGAGATTAACTAGCAGGTGGGGATTTACAAATGATGGTAATTGTCATACGTTGGTTATGGGTGCAATCCTGTCTAGTACAAGTGTTGTAATGCTACCTTAGGAAATAAATAAGAAATGGGGTCAATCAACAATTTTCTATAGTGCCATGCAGGACTGTTGACATATTGGCCATTATGTTAATAATGTCAGGTCTTCATCACAGATTGTCTGTCAGTTTGTCATTCCTTCCGTAGATAAGAAAAGATGACTTGCAGCCACCGCCATCTACATCCCCCCGCTCCCTCCCTCCCTCCCTCCCTCCCTCCCTCCCCCTTATCCCCTCTCCTAACAAACTGCCTGCAGGTCCATAATCCTCCACAAACAATCAGCCCGTCCAGCTGAATTTTTTACAATGTGAAGATGTCCTGGAAACATTGAAGATTGGCCTAGTAATATTGTCCAGTTTATTGGACCATACAGCTTGGTAAATACACAGGATGAGAGATTTAATATCAGGACAATAAAGATGATAAACACAGGGCAACTACAGTTTGGCCTCTGTATGTCAAAGTCCCAATGATATTTACTACACAAACTGATTTTTTTCACCTTTGACAATAAATATTGTAGGGAAGGGTGTCCAATGTTAACCTTTAACATAAAACTTGATGTTGTCTAACTCATTGTTAATGATATACAGAGCATTTTGTGTATTCAAACAGTCTTTAATGCATCATTAGCAATATGACCCTTGGGTAATGGTATTTCATACGACCTAATACTAAGAGACATTACAGATAGTGGATGTAGATGTATATATATACAGTGCATTCGGAAAGTATTCAGACCCCTTCACTTTTTCCACATTTTGTTATGTTACAGCCTTAATCTATAAAAAAGAAAGAAATGTTCCTTATCAATCTACACACAATACCCCATAACGCCAAAGCAAAAACAGTTTTTTTGAAATTTGTGCAAATGTATTTCAAATAAAAAACAGAAATACCTTATTTACATAAGTATTCAGACCCTTTGCTATGAGACTTGAAATTGAGCTTAGGTGCATCCTGTTTCCATTGATCATCCTTGAGATGTTTCTACAACTTGATTGGAGTCCACCTGTGGTAAATGTAATTAATTAGACATGATTTGGAAAGGCACACACCTGACTATATAAGGTCCCACAGTTGACAGTGAATGTTAACCAAGCCATGAGGTCAAAGAAATTGTCCGAGACAGGATTGCGTGGAAGCACAGATCTGGGGAAGGGTACCAAAAAAATTCTGCAGCATTGAAGGTCCCCAAGAACACAATGGCCTCCATCATTGTTAAATGGAAGTAGTTTGGAACCACCAAGACTTTTCCTAGAGCTGGCCGCCTGGCCAAACTGAGCAAACGGGGGAGAAGGGCCTTGGTCAAAGAGGTGACCAAGAACCCAATGGTCACTCTGACAGAGCTCCTCTGTAGAGATTGAAGAACCTTCAAAAGGACAGCCATCTCTGCAGCACTCCACCAATCAGGCCTTTATGGTGGAGTGGCCAAACAGAAGCCACTCCTCAGTAAAAGGCACCTAAAGCACTCTCAGACCATAAGAAACAAAATTCTCTGGTCTGATGAAACCAAGATTGAACTCTTTAGCCTGAATGTCAAGCGGCACATCTGGAGGAAACCTGGTACCATCCCTACTGTCACGTTGTATAAGGATCGGAGACAGGCGCAGGAATACGTAATAGGGTTTTTTATTTCTCCACCCAATACAACATGTCATGAAAAAGGCACGGGGACAAAGCCCAAAACAAACACGTATATAAAATACACAGGGATGTAACCCAAACAAAAGAGCGAGGTTTAAACCTCTAAATATTACACGGTACGAGACCCGAAATAGCACTTGCACAATACATGTGTGCAAGTGCTGAGGAAAGCCGAAACAACAAAGAACAGGTATTATTATTTGACCCTGCTGGTCATCTGAATGTTTGAACACCTTGGCCTTGTTCTGTTATAATCTCCACCCGGCACAGCCAGAAGAGGACTGGCCACCCCTCATAGCCTGGTTCCTCTCTAGGTTTCTTCCTAGGTTCTGGCCTTTCTAGGGAGTTTTTCCAAGCCACCGTGCTTCTACACCTGCATTGCTTGCTGTTTGGGGTTTTAGGCTGGGTTTCTGTACAGCACTTTGAGATATCAGCTGATGTAAGAAGGGCTTTATATATACATTTGATTTGATTTGAGGTACTCACAAAACCAACGGACATGGGAACAATAACCGACAAGGACAATGGGGAACAGAGGGCACATATATAGCATACTAATAAGGGGGAATGGGAACCAGGTGTGCTTAATGAGACAAGACAGTCTGGGATTGGTGGTAATGAATCCAGTTCAGTGACACCTAGAAAGCCGGTGACATAGACCTCTGGAGCTGGTGCACAGAATGAGCAGCAGTACCGGGGGTATCCGTGAGACTACCCCCCCCCGGTGCGCTGCACTAGCAGCGGGACGACACCGGCCTCAGGGACGACCACAGTGGTACGGTGCGGGTTGGTCAGGGTTCCGAAGGGTTCCGAAGGTGAAAATCCCTGGTCAGCGAAGCATCCAGGATGTCCACCGCAGGAACCCAGCACCGCTCCTCTGGGCCGTACCCCTCCCTGTTGATGAGGTACTGGAGACGCCCCGCCCGACGCCTCGAATCCAAACCTTCACGGACCGAGTACGCCGGACCTCTCTCGATGTCCAGAGGAGCAGGCGGGGCGTCACTGCATCCAGTCTCAGCGAGGGGACCAGGCGCCACTGGCCTGAGGAGAGACACATGAAAAGCCGGGTTAAAACAGTAATCAGCAGGGAGTTGTAAACGGTACGTTAACTCATTAACCCTCCTCAGGACTTTAAACGGCCCCACAAACAGTGGGCTCAGCTTCAGGCAGGGCAGAAGGAGGTGCAGGTTCCGGGAGGAGAGCCAGACCCGGTCGCCTGGAGAGAAAATAACTGCGGTGGCGGTCGGCCTGTGCCTTGTGCCGACGCACGGCCCACTGGAGTTGTGTGTGCGCAGTGTTCCTTGTCTCCTCAGCAAGCCGAAACCACTCGTCCACCGCAGTGGACGAGTGGTTAACTCCCTCCGTGGATATATGGTAGCCCAAAAAGGACACGGACCGCTGGAAAAACAAACATTTCTCTTGTTTGACATATAGATCATTCTCCAACAGTCTTCCCAGCACAGACCTGACTAACGAGACATGCTGGGCGTGGTCAGCAGAATAGACCAAAATGTTGTCTATATAAACCACTACGCCCCGTCCTAGCATGTCCCGAAACACATAGTTAATAAAGGCCTGGAAGACTGAAGGAGCATTAGACAGGCCAAAAGGCATTTCGAGATACTCGTAATTGCCTAAGGCCATGAAAAAGGCCATTTTCCATTAATCACCTGCACGAAAGCACACCAGATTGTAGGCCAGTTTCGTGAAGTACTGCGGCCCGTGCATTTGTTCGATGATGGTTGTGAGAAGGGGTAAAGGATAGTTGAACTTGACAGTGGCTTTATTCAGAGTTCGGTAATCAAAGCAGGTGTGCAATTCCCCATCTTTCTTTTTAACAAAAAATAAGCTTGAGAAGGTTGGTGACGTAGAGGGGCAGATAAAACCCTGCTGGAGGCTCTCCTATAAGTAGATCTCCATGGCCTCGGTCTCCGCATAGGAGAGGGGATAGACATGTCCTCTCGGTAGGGCTGCATCAGACAGCAGGTCAATGGCCCAGTCCCAGGGGCGATGAGGAGGCAGGCGTGTAGTCTGGGTCTTAGAGAAAACCCGGTGCAGATCCTGGTATTCTTCCAGTAAATCCACTTGAGGGCCGTGGTCCGTACTTTCCACCGTAGTGGTGTTGACAGACACCACGAGACACCCCCCCTGACACTCCTAGGTGGGAGCAGGAGAACTCCCTGGCTTGTCACCTCCTCGCCTATTTGTGGATAGAGGGCAGGTCGGGGAGAAATGACTCCTCTCTCCAGAATTGGAGCAGAGGACCAGATTCCTCCTTCTCCTACGTTCTGCCTCGGGAAAACATGCAGAGCCCACCTCCATCGGCTCTGACCACGGAGCAGGTGTAGCCATGGGCTCTGGATTCCACACGGGTCCTTGTCGGACCCGCAGGAGGTTCTCCAACCAGATCGCCATGCTGATGATCTGATCAAGTGACAAGTTGTCATCACGGCAGGCTAACTCCAGTGGAGTGGAGGCCATGATGGTCAGGAACTCCAGGGCTCCGAGGCGGTCCTAGATCCCTGGCGTAGTCGGAGTAGATGCTCACCCCCCTCTCGGCCCTCCACAGGATGATCAAACATCGAGCAGAAGAGGAGAGTGAAGTGCACGTAGGACTCGACCTCGGGTCCGCCCGTTTCCCAGACCGCGGCACCCCAATCCAGGGCCCATCCGGTCAGGGCTGAGATGACGGTGGCAACCCTGTCTCTCCCGGAAACAGCCTCAGTGTAGCGAGCAAGGTTCAGGACGCATTGCAGAAGGAATCTCTTGCATCTCGATGATAGGCTGTCAAATCTCTTTCAGGAGGGACAGTGGTCAGATGGAACGGAGGCAGGTAGTGGTGGTGTGGGGGCTGGTGCCGGAACCGGTGCCAGAACCGGTGCATTCCTCTCCAAATGCAGGATGGTTGCTAGCACGCTGTCCATGGCGCTGCCGAGTCTGACGAGACAGTCCTCGTGATGCTTGACTGTCTCTATGATGGTCGCCAGCTCGGCCTTTCCCACTGTCTCCATTTTTGGTTGGTTATTCTCTCACGTTGCTTAAGGATCGGAGACAGGTCGTAGGAATACGTGATAGGGGGTTTTATTACTCCACCCAAAATACAACATGTCATGAAAAAGGCACGGGGACGAAGCCCAAAACAACAAAAATATAAAATACACAGGGATGTAACCCAAACAAAAGAGCGAGGTTTAAACCTCTAAATATTACACAGGACGAGACCCGTAATAACACTTGCACAATACACGTAGCACGAAAGCCGAAACAACAAGCCCAGGTACTCACAAGACCAACGGACCTGGGAACAATAACCCAAAAAGGACAATAGGGAACAGAGGGCACATATATAACATACTAATCAGGGGGAATGAGAACCATCTGTGCGTAATGAGACAAGACAGTCCGGGGTTGGTGGTAATGAATCCAGTTCAGTGACGCCTAGAAAGCCAGTGAATGAGCAGTAGTACCGGGGGAATCCATGACACCTACGGTGAAGCATGGTGTTGGCAGGATCACTTTGGGGATGCTTTTCAGTGGCATGGACTGGGAGACTAGTCAGGATTGAGGGAAAGATGAACGGAGCATAGTACAGAGTGACCCTTGATGAAAACCTGCTTCATAGCGCTCAGGACCTCAAACTGGGTGGAACGTTCACCTTCCAACAAGACAATGACCCTAAACACACATCCAAGACAACTCAGCAGTGGCTTCAGGACAAGTCTGAAGATCCTTGAGTGGCTCAGCCATAGCCCGGACTGACAGAGTTTGAGAGGATCTGCAGAGAAAAGTGGTAGAAACTCCCCAAATACAGGTGTGCCAAGCTTGTAGCATCATACCCAAGAAGACCCGAGGATGTAGTCACTGCCAAAAGGTGCTTCAACAAAGTACTGAGTAAAGGTTCTGAATACGTATGTAAATGTATTATTTTTGCTTTGTCATTATAGCGTATTATGTGTAGATTGATGAGGAAAAAACTATTTAATCAATTTTAGAGTAAGGCTGTAACATAACAAAATGTAGAAAAAGTCAAGGGGTCTGAATACTTTCCGAAGGCACAGTATATATATGTTGCCATTTCTCTTTTTCTGACCTGTCATCTCTAATGATTCTGTTTCCAAATGGCAGCTACTTTAAACCTGGAACTTAATTAGGCTAAATAGGTGTTTCTTTTTTGCAAAGTGGAAACGATATAAACATTCACTTTCTTTCCTTCCTCTCCTTCCATCCTGTCGGTAGTTTTAGATCCAGTGCAAGGCGAGTAGGTATGGTCTCACTGATTATCACCCTCCACTCACCTGACAGTGTCATTACCAGCTGGCTCTGGTTCGATAGCTCCCAGAAAGGCCTTTTCAAAGGAGTAGGTAGCATTTAATTAACATTGTTACAAACAGGGATATATGAAGGCTGTGGAAGCGGTGGTAGGAAGGAAGAAAGGTATGATTGTAATTATACCACTGTGAAGCTAGCTGCATCACTCCAGACTTCTGAATATAATAAAGATGGCTGCTGATGGTGAGAAGTATTTAACAGCTCTCTTCAGAGAGGTGTCAGGAGTGTACATATTTGTGGCTGCTGATATTTGTACTTTTAACTCCTGCTAGGCTAGTTTTTTTGTGTGTATCCTTTCAGGTAAAGGTTGAGAACACAGTAGCATTACTGACATGTCAGTTTCTCATCACAACTTTAAGAACATTTGATTACAGATTCATAAGCTACAATTACTGTTAAAACACTATCAAACGTTAACTTGGTAGCTTCATAGTACCCTCTAAAATGTTTTTCTTCATGCGAGTGCATAAGAAGGTTTCCTTTTTCTAAAGCTTGAGGATAGGACTTGTATGACATTGTAGAATTAATTTATTTCTCTGATTTGAATCCTCCTTATGACTGATGTAACAGAGATTGGCTTAGCCACTACAAAATGGATGGTAGGCCTATCTGTCGCCAGAGAAAACTCTGATTAACTCATTAAAAACGGCTGAATGTATAATTGATGCACAATTATGTAAATGTTATTACATTTTCATATCTTTTTCCAAGAAGAATTAAATACATCATATTGAAACTTTAATTATTTACAGCCAGAGAAGTGTGTGACAGAGACAGAGAATGATACGGCTTTTTGAATAGATTTAAATCTATCCAATTGTTTCGGGCAAGGTTGGAAATCAATCTTACTATTAATGGGTGATCAGACACGTTAACATTTCGACAGGCAGAGAAGTTATTTGAAAATGAATAATTGCAAGGTGTAGTTATTTCATAAATAATTAAATCTGTTTCGGTAATTGTGAACATTTTGTTTATGCTAAACCAGTTATAATAGGCGTAACATTGACCTCTGTTCAGTTTTGTAGTAGACCTGTCTCGAGACGACATATTGAGTATCTCGGTCTTGTCTTGGTGTTGGATACATTTTTTATGGATGTTGACTCAGTTTCGGACAATGAGGACTCATAATATCGTCCCGAGACCAGCTGAGACCAGCGGAGTAAAAACCTCATAATTATCCTAAAACTTTGTTGGTAACTAGGTAGTGGTGTGTTCTTCAGTGGCTGTGGGCGTTAGTTATGCTAATTAAAACTAAGTTAGAGTGAATGAGGCTTGTGTGGGGGTTGTCTGGGATTGATATTTTTATAAAATATGATGTAATGTCAGGTAGAACCTGACCCAGGAGTCATGACTTAACAATACGATTGTTACACATATTAATATATGTAACATGGAAAATATTATTATGCTACATTCGTAAGATCATTGAAGATCTCTTGCAGATATGAACATAATTCTATCCACTGATGCTGCAGATATCCGTTTTCTAGAAATTACGTCCCACAGATACAGGAGAACACACCCCTACCTAATTACCAACCCCCCAAATCAGTCCCCAGCAAATCGGATGTTTACAAAAAATTGTTGAAACCACGTGGACAAAAAAAACTGCATGGAAATTCCAAAAAAATGTATAACTCCACCACGCCACTCTCACGTTGGTATGAATGAGTCGGGAGACAGGCGCAGGAATGCGTAATCATTTTTTTTTTATTATACCCAAAATACGGCGTGCCGTGTAAATGCATGGGGAGGAAGACCAAACAAACACTATACAAAACACAGGGTAGAAACCCAAACAAAAGAGCGAGGAGTACCACGAAAAAATAACACAAGCGCACAATGATTAACCCACGGGACGAGACCCATAATCATCTGCGCAATCCACAATGGCACGAAAGCCAAAACACACAGCACAGGTTCTCACACGCATCAACAGACATAGTAACAATAATCGACAGGACAATGGTAAACCAAGGACACACTTATACAATTACTAATCACTGGGAATATGGGCCAGGTGTGCGTAATGAAAGTTCTGGAGGGATCCGTGACAGCCACTCCTCATTACCCACAATTTCTGACAGATCGGACCCTACATGATCTACTGTCACTCAATAAGCCATGTCAACTACCTTATTATTATATACATTTTTTAGCTTTTTTGTGATATCCAATTGGTAGTTACAGTCTTGTCCCATTGCTGTAACTCCCGTACGGACTCGGGAGAGGCAAAGGTCGAGAGCCATGCGTCCGCCGAAACACAACCCTGCCAAGCTGCGCTGCTTCTTGACATACTGCTCGTAGCCACCCAGAAGCCAGCCGCACCAATATGTCGGAGGAAAAACCATACCAATGGCAACCGTGTCAGCATGCATGCGCCCAGCCTGCCACAGGAGTCGCTAGAGCGCGATGGGACAAGGACATCCTGGCCAGCCAAACCCTCTCCTAACCCAGACCACATTGGGCCAATTGTGCGCCGCCTCATGGGTCTTCCGGTCGGCTGCGACATAGCCTGGGATTGAACCCGGGTCTGTTGTAACCACCTCAAGCGCCTTAGACCTCTGCGTCACTCGGGAGGCCCAGCTAACTATTTTTTGATTGGTAAGTTAGTCTAGCCAGATATCTAAATTTGTAGTTATCATGGACGAATAACGAGCAGGCAAACAGGACATGTGCACGTTGATTTTGTCATGGAAAAATGTGTAGAATTGCAAGAAATTAACTTTAAAACTGCAAAGATTTCTCTCCATTCCATAGTAAAATTGCAGGAAATTAGCTTTAAAACGGCCATTTGCTTATCTCTGCCCCATGGCAAAATGAGTAGAATTTAATGAAATTTGTAATAACATTTTTAACATTTCTCTACGCCCCATGGCAAACTGTGTAGATTAGCAGAAAACTTGCTTAAAAACTGCTGAATTTCCTCTCCCCATGCAAAATTGTCACTCCGCATTCAAGAGGGGGGCCACTAAAATGATTTGCCCGCAAGTTGGGGGGGGCACCCCAACCAAATCTCGCTTAGGACCCAATGTTTTCATGAGCTAGGGTCCAATTGAAAACACAGAATTTCTCATTTGGGTCCCAGGCTGAAAAGGTTTATGAACCCCTGGTCTAAAGAATCCCTATGTTCTTCAGAAATATGAACACAGAAATGCTGAACACTATTATTATGGTGCCGATTTGACACAATTGTAATCATGGTCTTGAATTGGACTAAGATTTTTCTGGTCTTGGTCTTGACTCGGTCTTGCTTGAAGTAGTCTCGTTTAATATGGCATGACAGATAAACACTAGCCTGTGTCACAAGCTTCTTCATCTTCCGACGATATAGAGAAATCGTCGTCTGAGAATGTGAACCAATTCGCAGCAGAGTTGGTGCTCATCATCTTAATTTATTAAATGACGTTGAACACGAGAAAACAAGAAAACAACAAGAACGACGAAGGACAGTTTCACAGGCTAAATGAAGACTAGCAGTGCGAAATACAACTACCCACAAAACACAAAGACAAACACACCCTATTATATAGGACTCCCAATCAAAGGCAACTCAACACACCTGCCTTCAATTGGGAGTCCAACCCCAATTAACTATACATAGAAAACAAACCTAGAACCTATACCCACAACTAACTAGACTTAACATAGAAATACATAAACACAGAGCAGTGCCCAAAACCCCCGGAATACATAAATAAAACACCCTACTACATACACCACCACCCCGAACCATAAATAATTAATATTTGTTGTTTTCTCCTCAATCTACACACAATACCCCATAATGATAAAGTGAAATCAGGTTTTTACCTTATTTACATAAGTATTCAGACCCTTTGCTATAAGACTCAAAATTGAGCTCAGGTGCATCCTGTTTCCATTGATCATCCTTGAGATGTTTCTACAACTTCACTGGAGTCCACCTGCGGTTAATTCAATTGATTGGACATGATTTGGAAAGGCATACACCTGTCTATTTAAGGTCCCACAGCCATGAGGTTGAAGGAATTGTCTGTAGAGCTCCGATACATAAAGGGTACCAAAAAATGTCTACAGCATTGAAGGTCCCCAAGAACACAGTGGCCTCCATCATTTTTGAATGGAAGAAGTTTGGAACCACCAAGACTCTTTCTAGAGCTGGCCGCCTGGCAAAACTGAGCACTGGGGAGAAGGACCTTGGTCAGGGAGTTGACCAAGAACACATTTTCACTCTGACAGAGCTCTAGAGTTCCTCTGTGGAGATGGAAGACCCTTACAAAAGGACAACCATCTCTGCAGCACTCCACCAATCAGGCGTTTTTGGTAGACTGGCCAGACGGAAGTCACTCCTCAGTAAAAGGTACATGATAGCCCGCTTGGAGTTTGCCAAAAGGCACCTAAATGACTCTCAGACTATGAGAAACAAAATTCTCTGGTCTGATGAAACCAAGTTGGAACTCTTTGGTCTAAATGCCAAGCGTCACGTCTCGAGGAAACCTGGCACCATCCCTACGGTGAAGCATGGAGGTGGAAGCATCATGCTGTGGGGATGTTTTTCAGCGGCAGGGACTGGGAGACTAGTCAGGACTGAGGGAAAGATGAACGGAGCAAAGTACAGAGAGATCCTTGATGAAAACCTACACCAGAGCGCCCAGGACCTCAGACTGGGGGAAGGTTAACCTTCCAACAGGACGGCCCTAAGCACAGAGCCAAGACAAGGCAGGATTGGCTTCAGGACAAGTCTTGTAGCATCATACCCAAGAAGACTCTAGGCTGTAATCGCTGCCAAAGGTGCTTCAACAAAGTAAAGGGTCTGAATACTTATGTAAATGTAATATTTAAGTAACCTGTTTTATAGAAATCTGTTGCATTGTCATTATGGGGTATTGTGTGTAGATTAATGAGGGGGAAAAAATAATTTAATCAGTTTTAGAATAAGGCTGTAACATAACAAAATGTGGAAAAAGTCAAGGAGTCTGAAAACTTTCCAAATGTACTGTATAAGCTGTGTGATGTGCTGTAAATGTAAATGTGGGGTGAACCTTTACCTCCAAACCTGAACCTTTACCTCCAAATTCTTGATCATAGCTGGATAGCCATACACTAGCCATACACTATGGTTGCTGAGATGAAGGCCCATAGGCTGTGGTGTGGTTGTTATTCTCTGGCCACAGACAGACAGACCTTTCAGTGGAATTTAAGGACACTGCCAGGTCTTTGTCTGAGGTCTACTAAATGGAGTTAGACTGTAGTCAGAATACTAGAAATGCCTTGAGAGTGTTGTTGTTAGGTTGCTGAGGGCTTTGTGGGTTCGTTTGTGTATGGCGAAGCAGTAGGGGAATTGAATGCACTCTACAGCAGACACGTCAACTGCCCCAAGAGTACTTTCTGGAAGTTCAATAAAAATAAATAGCCATGACAATGGGATACGGTATAACATAATATTAGAAGTATGTAATTAGATTTGATTAACGTAAATGTGACGACATTAAACTAGATTACATTTATATGGCATTATCATGGTCATAAAATGGGTAACTTACCTTTCAGTGGGCATGGCAACACATTTCAACACAATTAATAGCAGCAGATATTATGATATATTAATATATTAATATTTTCACAATTGCTGTAAAATTTGTTTTTAATGATTTTGGTATAACAATGCAGTAATTCCTTTGTAAACATCAGACAACATTTCCCTTTGGCCATGTTCTCTAACCAACACAGTGCTTTCAGACCTGTGGTCACAAAGGGTTAGCAAATGGAACACAAGGCAGGGAATCCACTGAAAAGAACTGCAATATTCAGCCCATCTTCTCAACTTGCAGCAGATGAGAAGAACCTTGCTAGCTACAACTGGGTCAAATTTACTGGAGGTAGCTATTCATCTGAAGTAATTTGTTTCTGTCTGCCGCAACGCCTTTGGATTGTATACATTTTGGATTTTTCTGTGGGTCACTTGTCACTGTGTCTGTGTTGTTGAAGCTTTGCCGCTTCACCAGAGCTGGTCCTCACGCACGGAGCCCGGCCTCACCAGCCTCACCTACACATGTTAACAGCAGGAAATTAGACTGCACATGGCACCCACTCAAGTAAGTAAGCAATAAGAAGAAGACTATTCAAAGACAGGGAGGGAAAGTATAATATGAGGAGCACGTGTAGGGCAGGTTGTTGGGATGAGTCTAGTCTTGGAGGCAGAACTGAAGGATCAAAATGTGACCCACCACCTCAATTCGGTCTTATGTAGCAACATTTTAAATGTTGTTTATTTCACTGGATAAATGTACAGACTCAGAGCTACAAAATGGTATATCATAGACTGCAGTTGAGGAACAATGTGGAAGTAATTCTGCTTTGTGAAATTTGATAAACTTGTGAGAAAATGGCCCTTGAATGTTTTGGTACACCTTGTGGAGAGCGCTTCTTGGTCTACAACCATTCAGCATCCTTCACACCCTCTTAAACTTTAGCCCCAACCATCTCTTTATTAGGATTCACATGTGAGGCCATGTGCTAAAGAGAGTGAGTAAGGTAGTGTAGTAAACAACCAAAGATTTCAATACGAAAAGTGGTGAAAGTAGTAGCAAAAAAATAGTAGTAAAAATACACTTTATCTAGTCCTTGGCCTATATCCTAATCTGACTTTGGTGCAGGTCATGTTGTTCTTCACATTACTGTCTCTGGTAATCACACACTACAAAATAAAATCTAAGTTTATTTGTCACATTTGTTATTTGTTACATACAGGTGTAAACGGTACAGTGAAATGGTTACTTGCATATTTGCATAGTAGCAATATCAAAATTAGAATGTGTCAACATACAAAATATTGTATGAATATTATATTATGTTTACTCAGACACACTTGTCAAAATTCATAGGTAATGTGAAAGAAAGGCTATAACCCCTCCCCAGCCACATCTAGCTAAGTGGATGGGTCTCTATTGTCTAGATATGTACACATGTTCATGAAATACAATAGATGGCTGTAATCATCCCCAGACACACCTGGCTAACTCTCATGTCTCAGCCGGATCGCCAGGCTCCCCTGCCTCAGCCTTCCAGCCGGCGACAGGTAATATTGTGAATTTTTCAGTACATATGTGGCAATTATTTATTTCAGAAGGAGCCAGCAAAACTAGTGCACTCTATGTGCTCTAGGTCATTGGACACCATTAGACATGCAGGTGGTTATCCTTGTAACTGTTATGGCCAACTATGGTTACACCACTTGGTTTTTTTCCAGAACAGGGGTTCCCCTTCCAGTGGAGTCAGCAGGATAACATCTATTGGTTATTCCTGTAGAGTGCCAAGGTCTGTTGCTATGGTCATACATGCATGAAACTATTTCTGTGACTCTACATGTTGCATGTCCTAATATGAAGGCAATATGATGACGGTGGCTAAATGCTAGAGGTGATGAGCCATAAAGAGGAGTTACTATGAGTATGATGTAAGGAGGACAAATGTATAAAACGTGTGCCAAGGCTGGAAGGCAGTTGTTTTCATGATTCCAGCTCGGCTTTTATGATGAAGTAATAAAAAGTATATTTGAACTCATAGGCTCCGGTATTTGTGAAATAGGATTGACCAAATATTTCCACGACATTAACCGCGTATCAGCAGGGGTGAACGGTCTGCTCCTGATCCCCAGGATCGTCCCTTGGGTTGGCGTCCTGCAGCTGGAGCCTAACGCGCCGGGGAAGGGGTACCGTCACGTATGCTCTCTCTCTGGCGCTCTAGGTCACCATGCTCCCGCGCCTCAGCCGGACTGACAGGTTTCCCACGCCTCATCAGAGGTGACTGGTCCGCTCTGATCCTGGGAATCGTCATTTTGGTCGGCGTCCTGCGGCTGGAGCCACGAGTCGGGGAGGGGGTACTGTCACGTGTGCTCCCTCTCCGACCTCTAGGTCACCAGGCTGCTTGTTATGGCGCACACCTGTTATGGTGCACACCATCGTTACGTGCACCTGCGCATCATCAGACTCACCTGGACTCCATCACTTCCCTGATTACCTTCCCTATATATGTCACTCTCTTTGGTTCCTTCCCTAGGTGTTATTGTTTCTGTTCTTGTGTCATGTCTGTACGTTGTCTGTGTTTCTTATTTTGTATTATGTTGTGTTTATTTATTAAAACACTCACTACCTGAACATGCTTTCCGACTCTCAGCGCACATCGTCACAAAAACAAAACTGATTTGAGCATTAAGGCCTGCAGTCTGAACAAGGCTTTAGTAGTTCCCTTATGCGTTGAGGATTCATAGAATCCTATTGTCTATATCATGAATTTTTTATATATTTTGTAATGATAATTTCAGTTATTAGTCTAAAGTGCATATTAAGTTCCTTCAACATATAACTCCATTCTTCAAACAGACAAGTATATCATTATATTCTGTTTTGACTATAAGACTCTTCTAACAATGGCAGGGGCGAACTGGAATTTCAGGGAAATTTTAGATGGGTGTAAGGGCTGTCGTGAGAGAGAGTAGACCAAGGTGCAGCGGAGTTAGTGTTCATCATTGAATATTTAATCACAGAAAGAACACTATACAAACAAAACAAGAAAACTGACAGCCAAACAGTCCTGTCAGGTGAAAACACTAACAGAAACAATTACCCACAAAACTCAAAGGAAAAACATGCTCCTTATGTGTGACTCCCAATCAGCAACAACGAGCTTCAGCTGTGCCTGATTGGGAGCCACACACGGCCCAAAACAAAGAAATACAAAAACATAGAAAAAGGAACATAGAACGCCCACCCAATGTAACACCCTGGCCTAACCAAAATAAAGAACAAAAACCCCTCTCTATGGCCAGGGCGTTACAGTACCCCCCCCCCCAAGTTGCGGACTCCGGCCGCAAAACCTGACACTGAAGGGGAGGGTCCGGGTGGGCCTTCTTACGGCGGCGGCTCAGGTGCGGGACGTGGCCTCTGTTCCACCCTTGGCGTCGCCCTCTTAGGTGGCGCACCTGGCCGCGCTGAAGGTCTGGTGAGCGACCCTGACTGCGCCCGGCTGGCGGGCAGCCCTGGCTGCGCCCGGCTGGCGGGTGTCCCTGGCGGCTCCGGCGGCACTGACCCAGGATTCACCAGGCTGGGGAGATACGAAGGAGGCCCTGGGCGCAGGCACAGGACTCACCAGTCTGGCGGGTGGCTCTGGCGGCTCCGGGCTGGCAGGCGGCTCTGGCGGCTCTGGCCCAGGATTCACCAGGCTGGGGAGACATGAAAGAGGCCTGGCCCTAGGCATAGGCACAGGACTCACCGGGCTGGCGGGCGGCTCTGACTGCTCTGGACAGGCGAGACCCACTGGAGGCCTAGTCCTGGGAGGTGGCACAGGATGGACCAGGATGGGGAGACCCACTGGAGGCCTAGTCCTGGGAGGTGGCACAGGACGGACCAGGATGGGGAGATCCACTGGAGGCCTGGTCCGAGGAGGAGGCACAGGCTTAACCAGGATGGGGAGACCCACTGGAGGCCTAGTCTTGGGAGGTGGCACAGGACGGACCAGGCTGGAGAGATCCACTGGAGGCCTGGTCCGAGGAGGAGGCACAGGATAAACCGGGCTGTGGGGGAGCACTGGAGTTCTAGACTTTACGCTCTTTACCCATACTCCAGGCTGAATACCCACTTTGGCCCAGCATGGGCGGAGAGCAGGCATTGGGCGAACTGGACCCTCCCAGCGCCCTGGAGACACAGTGCGCAGAGCCGGTGCAGGATACCCTGGCCCGAAAAGGCGCACTGGAGACCAGACGCGCTGAGCTGGTACAACCCGTCCTGGCTCGATGCCTGCCCTCGCATGGCACTTGCGGGGGGCTGGTATGTAGCGCACCGGGCTATGCACGCGCACTGGAGACACCGTGCGCTCCACAGCATAACACGGTGCCTTACCAGTACCACGCTGCTTCTGGTAAGCACGGGGAGTTGGCTCAGGTCTACCACCTGACTCCGCTAATCTCCCCGTGTGCCCCCCCCCAAAAACATTTTTGGGGCTGCCTCTCGGGCTCTACCTGCCTCCCAGGCAGGTTGTCACAGTGGTCCCGCAATTGCTCCCATGTCCAGTCAATCCTTGACTCCAACACCTCCAGCGACCAGGATGCCATCTTCTCCCGAGCGCGCTGCTTCCAATAGTCCTCCTTGACTTCCATCTGCCCTCTTCTCCGCTGCTTGGTCTTTTTGTGGTGGGTAATTCTGTAAGGGCTGTCGTGAGAGAGAGTAGACCAAGGTGCAGCGGAGTTAGTGTTCATCATTGAATATTTAATCACAGAAAGAACACTATACAAACAAAACAAGAAACTGACAGCCAAACAGTCCTGTCAGGTGCAAACACTAACAGAAACAATTACCCACAAAACCCAAAGGAAAAACATGTTCCTTATGTGTGACTCCCAATCAGCAACAACGAGCTTCAGCTGTGCCTGATTGGGAGCCACACACGGCCCAAAACAAAGAAATACAAAAACATAGAAAAAGGAACATAGAACGTCCACCCAATGTAACACCCTGGCCTAACCAAAATAAAGAACAGAAACCCCTCTCTATGGCCAGGGCGTTACAATGGGCTGGTCCATTTTTTGCCCAGTGGGCATGCATGACTTGAGTTAAAAAATAAATAATATTAGACCTGTACCAGTATGGGCACATATGCATCTCATCTCAACAGACAAGAGAGGGTATACATTTTTACAGTATACAGTGCGAATGGATGACAAGGTGATATCAAACTTTGCCCTCATTAAAAACACTACAATGTACTGTATCTCCTGGATACTGGCTAGACGTGTCGAACAAATATGTCCAGTGGCGATTTTAGTATGTAAATCTTGTTCGGGCCAAATGCATTCCAGCAAAGCCACTACACAACACAACACTAAACAATACATTAATTGCACTATAACGGTGACAAACGGTGCCCAAAAACTGTTAGGGCCGACATAAAGTCCCTACAGCAGTCCCAACATCTTACCACTGCTACACCTGGCTATCAGTGGAGCCTTGTCTGAGAGAGAAACAGTTTATTCAACCTCATTTACTGCCTTTTAATAAAACATAACTGATATGGCTGACTTGCTTAAAAAACCTCTTAAGGAGCGGTCCCTTTTTTCAATTTTTGCCTAAATGACATACCCAAATCTAACTGCCTGTAACTCAGGCCCTGAAGCAAGGATATGCATATTCTTGGTACCATTTGAAGGGAAACACTTTGAAGTTTGCGGAAATGTGAAAGGAATGTAGGAGAATACAATTGATCTGGTAAAAGATAATACAAAGAAAAAAACAACCGTTCTTTTGTATTTGTTTTGTACCATCATCTTTGAAATGCAAGAGAAAGGCCATAATGTATTATTCCATCTCAGCTGCAATTTAGATTTTGGCCACTAGATGGCAGCACTGTATGTGCAAAGTTTTAGACTGTTCACATGAACCATTGCATTTCTGCTCAAAATGTTGTATCAAGACTGCCCAAATGTGCCTCATTTGTTTATTAATAACTTTTCATGTTCAAAACTGTGCACTCTCCTCAAACAATAGCATGGCATTCTTTCACTGTAATAGCTACGATAAATTGGACAGTGCTCTAACCACAGGGTAGCCTAGTGGTTAGAGCGTTGGGCTAGTAATCGAAAGGTTGCAAGTTTGAATCCCCGAGCTGACAAGGTACAAATCTGTCGTTCTGCCCCTTAAGCAAGGCAGTTAACCCACTGTTCCTAGGCCGTCATTGAAAATAAGAATTTGTTCTTAACTGACTTGCCTATTTAAATAAAGGTAAATTAATAAGAATTTACCGTTCTGCCAATATCATGTATGTTTATGTTCTGGGAAATGTTCTTGTTACTTACAACCTCATGCTAATCGCATTAGTCTACATTAGCTCAACCGTCCCGTGGATGGGACACTGATCCCGAAGAAACAAATGTGGTTTCTTATGACAGTTGAGATATACAAACTATGGCATAAGGGGACAACAAGCGGATAAGAGGCAATCTGTAATTTTGATTAAGACAATGAGCAAGCTAGGACGGATGTAACGGTAGTCAACTATTTGTTTAGCACTTTTGAAATGTAGAGTGACAGAATATAGAACATGGGTCTTTCTTACTGTGCTCTCCCTGTACAACAAGTTAGAACTTTAGGATAAATAAAGGGGATATATAAGCAGACAATGAAAGCTCTTACAATATTCAATGATTACATTTCTCTAAAACAGGTTATAGGCTACAGTAGAACAGTCAGAACAGCAGGTGAAATTAAGAGGGGTAAATAGACCAAATTATTAAAGCAAATCAAGTCAAACTTTATTTGCCACAAGCGCCGAATACAACAAGTTTAGACTTTACCGTGAAATGCTTACTTACAAGCCCTTAACCAACAGTGCAGTTCAAGAAGAAGAAAATATTTACCATGTAGGCTAAAATAAAAAGTAATAATAAAAATAAAAATAATGAGGGAATATACAGGGGGCACCTGTACCAAGTCAGTGTGCAGGGGTACAGGCTAGTTTAGGTAATCTGTACATGTAGGTGGGGGCGAAGTGACTATAAATAGGTAACAAACAAACAGCGAGTAGCAGCAGTGTACAAGGGGGGGTGTCAATGTAAATTGTCCAGTGCCGATTTTTATGAATTGTTCGGCAGTCTAATGGCTTGGGGTAGAAGCTAATGAGGAGCCTTTGGTCCTAGACTTGGCGCTCTGGTAGCGCTTGCCTTGCGGTAGCAGAGAAAACAGTCTATAACTTGGGTGACTGGAGTCTCTGACAATTTTATGGGCTTTCCTCTGACACCGGCCAATTATATAGGTCCTGGATGTCAGGAAGCTTGGCCCCAGTGATGCACTGAGTCGTTCGCACTACCCTTTGTAGCGCCTTACAGTCAGATGCCGAGCAGTTGCCTTACCAGGCGGTGATGCAACCGGTCAGGATGCTCTTGATGGTGCAGCTGTAGAACCTTTTGAGGATCTGGGGAGCCATGCCAAATATTTTCACTCTCCTGAGGGGGAATAGGTGTTGTCGTGTCCTCTTCAAGACTGTCTTGGTATATTTGGACCATGATAATTCCTTGGTGATGTGGACACCAAGGAACTTGAAACTCTCGACCCGCTCCACTACAGCCCCGTCGATGTGAATGGGGACCTGTTTGGCCCGCCTTTTCCTGTAGTCCACGATCAGCTCCTTTGTCTTGCTCACATTGAGGGAGCGGTTGTTGTCCTGGCACCACACTAACAGTTCTCTTACCTCCTCCCTATAGGGCCTCTCATTGTTGTTGGTGATCAGGCCTACCACTGTTGTGTCGTCAGCAAACTTAATGATGGTGTTGGAGTCATGTTAGGCCATGCAGTTGTGGGTGAACAGGGAATACAGGAAGGGACTAAGTACACACCCCAGAGGGGCCCCAGTGTTAAGGATCAGCGTGGCAGACATATTGTTGCCTACTCTTACCACATGGGGGCGGCCCGTCAGGAAGTCCAGGATCCAGTTGCAGAGGGAGGTGTTTAGTCCCAGAGTCCTTAGCTTGGTGATGAGCTTCGTGGGCATTAGGGTGAGGCAGATGGGCTACTAACATCTTATTACACAACATACACTTATAATTACTTTCTTAGCTACAGTATACATAACTCCCTGGCATATTACATAATTTATGAAGCAGCATACAATACATTTTTGGACTCACATTGTTATGCTCGGCTCACTTGAACAGGAAGGTGACACGGCTGTCCTCCAAGTTAACAGTTGTTTTGAGCGTTACACAAATCATGCTTTATTGACAGCATGGCCAATGTTGAATGTTTATCATTTTAAGCTTGGAAAAGAGCCCCTTAATCCCAGATTCGGGACCACACAGCCACTGTCACTAATTCCTTCCAAATCACTCGTTGAATTTGCGATTTCCAACTTGTTGTGTAATGTTTATGTCTATCATTTCTCTTCATTATTTCTCTTCATTAAGACAAGAATTAAAAACGATTTGCCAGTAGATTGTCGACTTCATTCATGATGATGACTACTAGCTAAGATTGTGAAAGTATGATGTTGACATGATCAGTCCAATCAAAGCTACTGTACATATAATGTGATTTGATGTCATTTTATCTGTGGCAATTTACCTTGAGCCTTCCTGGATTGGCACTTCTATGGCAGCAGCCGAAGGGCTATAATTTTCAAGGTCTGTTCTTACACCTGGCAGTGATGTAAAGTCCCCATGAGTGACAGAACACTGAGCCAATCACGGCGCAATGCTCTGTATTTTCTGCTGGTTGCCCCACCACCACAGAAAGCACTGAGCTAGGCTGAAACACCTGCATTTTGGAGCTGTTTTTATGTGGCTTTATTAACTCAATGATATATATTTTTAAACTGTTTGCAAACTGATATGTGACATGTATTAATGCCAAAATAACATGCAAAACAGGCAAGCCCCCCCACACACAAAAAAAACATATATATTTTACTTTATTTTTCAAAAAATGTAGGGCTCTGCCCCACCTGCCTTGAATGACGGTTCGCCACTGAATATGTCTATTGGTAGGAGGGGGGGTGCGTGCATGCATGTGTGAGTGCGGGCCTGCGCATGCGTGCGTTTGTGTGTGTGGAGGTTGCTTGGCTCTCTGCCAGGTCTAAATTGCCGCCTGTGAGTGTCTCCTAGCCATATGGGTCTATGTGTAGCGAGCTAAATGGGACCCAGTGCAGGTTAAGATGTGTCACATTTAACTGGGGATTAATTGGTGCTGGGAATGGACCATGCCATCTGTGCAATCAGCCTGTTCTTTCTGTGGTGAGAGTCCAATTCCCTTCCTACTCCCCCTAACGCTCCTCCTCCTATGTTCTGGGGGAGCACTGCTTCGCCCCATAGAGAATTGGAGGCTGGGGGTAAGAATGGGGATTTGGGGGTGGGAGGACCACCAATGTGTTCCCTGAGCTCTGAACAGCGGGTGTGTGTGCAAGTAACCAGCCATTGAAAACGTACAAATTGATTATCTGGGACAGTATTCCTATATGCATTTTTCTGCCTCTTTACTTCTCTCGCCCTCTTTTTTGGTCTCGTCCTCTCTTCATGTAAACCCTTCTTTTCAGAGCCAGTATAAATGACTGGCCACGACACCTTTCCCCCTTCTATGTAAATAATCTAAGCATTCTACTTTCTTTGTGGAGAAAAAATATTTTGCTGAATGAGGGTGCTCTGAATGTGAATATTTAAAAGGTAATCTTTTAATGGGAGGTGATTTATGAATATAAGAAAACAGTCTGGAATTTGAAAACCCATTATGTTAGATCTCATGTATTTATCCCACCAAAAATCCACAGTACAAATTCTGATACAAAGGCTGCTACTGCCTTCTACTACTATCATCAAAGTTCAAGTCTTTTGTGTATTTGTAGTGGTGCAATGTAGCAAAAAATGTTAATCATTCAGTTCAAAAGACAATTGTAAAAATTATTCGGGTTAACACATTGTTTGAATAATTTCATGGAAAACCACCACGCAAAAGGTTCCTTCTTTTTTTTCCTCGATCATTGTGTTCTCCTTATCCACTGTTTATATAGTTCATTCAGAAAGTATTCAGACCCCTTGACTTTTTCCACATTTTGTTACGTTATAGCCTTATTTGAAAATGTATGAAATAGTTTTTTTTCCCTCATAAATCTACACAAAATACCCCATAACAACAAAGCAAAAACAGTTTTTTAGACATGTTTTCAAATGTATTATAAATAAAAAAAACTTAAATATCACATTTACATAAGCATTCAGACCCTTTAATCAGTACTTTGTTGAAGCACCTTTGGTAGCAATTACAACCTTGAGTCTTCTCGGTATGACGCTACAAGCTTGGCACACCTGTATTTGGGAAGTTTCTCCCATTCTTCTCTGCAGAGCCAATCAAGCTCTGTCAGGTTGGATAGGGAGCGTCGCTGCACAGCTATTTTCAGGTCTCTCCAGAAATGTTTGATCGGGTTCAAGTCCGGGCTCTGCCTGGGCCACTCAAGGACATTCAGAGACTTGTCCTGAAGTCACTGCTGCGTTGTCTTGGTTTTGTGCGTAGGGTCGCTGTCCTGTTGGAAGGTGAACCTTCGCCCCAGTCTGATGTCCTGAGTGCTCTGAAACAGGTTTTCATGAAGGATCTCTCTGTACTTTGCTCCGTTCCTCTTTCCCTCGATCCTGACTAGTCTCCCAGTCCCTGCGCCATGAAAAACATCCCCACAGCATGATGCGGCCACCACCATGCTTCACCATAGGGATGGTGCCAGGTTCGCTCCAGACGTGACACTTGGAATGCAGGCCAAAGAGTTCAATCTTGGTTTCATCAGACCAGAGAATCTGGTTTCTTATGGTCTGAAATTCTTTAGGTGCCTTTTGGCAAACTCCAAGCGGGTTGTCATGTGCCTTTTACAGAGGAGTGGCTTCCGTCTGGCCACTCTACCATAAAAGCCTGATTGGTGGAGTGCTGCAGAGATGGTTGTCCGTCTGGAAGGTTCTCCCATCTCCACAGAGGAACTCTGAAGCTTTGTCAGAGTGAACATCAGGTTTTTGGTCACCTCTCTGACCAAGGCCCTTTTCCTCAGATTGCTCACTTTGGACGGGCGGCCAGCTCTAGGAAGAGACTTGGTGGTTCCAAACTTCTTCCATTTAAGAATAATGGTGGCCACTGTGTTCTTGGGGACCTTCAATGCAGCAGACATTTTTTGGTACCCTTCCCCAGTTCTGTGCCTCGACACAATCCTGTCTCGGAGTTCTACAGACAATTCCTTTGACCTCATGGCTTGACTTTTGCTCCGACATGCACTGTCAACTGTGGGACCTTATATAGACAGGTGTGCGCCTTTCCAAATCATGTCCAATCAATTGAATTTACCACAGGTGGACTCCAATCAAGTTGTATTAACATCTTAAGGATGATCAATGGAAACAGGGTGCACCTGAGCTCATTTTCGAGTCTCATAGCAAAGGGTCTGAATATTTCTTTAAATAAGGTATTTCTGTTTTCGTTTTTTCATAAATTTGCTGAAATGTCTAAAAACCTGTTTCTAATTGTCATTATGGGGTATTGTTTGTAGACTGAAGAGGAAAACATTTAATGTAATCTATTTTAGAATAATGCTGTAACGTAACAAAATGTGGAAAAAGTCAAGGGGTCTGAATAATTTCCAAATGCACTGTAAATGCCTGCACCTGTAAATGCTGGCGCAGCTTCACTCAGGGATAATTGCTACCTAGAACAACGAGATGAAAATCATTGTTTTCATTCTTCAAACAATTACATGCGGTCCTAGATCCTTGTAACAGTGAAATAATCAGAGATAACAAAAACGACTCAAGATAGACCCACCGAGACAATTGCTTTCTAGACCTTGAAAGACTCTTATGTGACATGAAGATCACTTTAAGGTCCGTTGAAATCACAAAGGGTAGAGCAATACAACCAACAAAAATATAAAAATGGTTACATATGGTAAGATAGAAACAACCCAATGTGCACACCATGTCATTTCCACATGGGCATTTGGGTAATATTTGATTGAGATGTTGATCAATGAGATTTCAGCCTTTATTCATCCATTCAAAAAGACAGCCAACAGTTATATTTTAATTGTGGTACTATCGAGTCTGAAAACTATACTCTACATTTAAAATATTGGAGTGAGGTTGAGTACACATTGTGATCTGATTTGACCTTAACACACCGTGAATTCAACCGGGGATTATCACCAATCTATGAAGTGTGTTGATTAGATGTTTAGAAGTAGTTGCCATTTTGTGATGTAGACTTCTTCACATTAAATAAAGATAACAACTAAGAATTAGGAGAACAAATGGAGTGTTTTTTTTAATGTTCCACACTTGATGTTGTGCACCCGGATATGTATAATTCAATTCTACTCATGGTGCAAAATGTATATTCCAGATATAGTGTCTGTACTACTGTTAGCAATTGTCCGTCTGTGTAACAATTAGAGCAGTAACTTGGAACAGCACTGTGTAAACCTTTGTCCAGGTAAAAACTGTTATGGGCCCAAAAGTGTTTTGTCAATGTCAAGAACAGTTGAAATGAAAATGCATTGTACCACAAAAGTAGACGTATAAGCCCCCCCAAAATATAAACACTGCATATCTGCCACAGGCTTCTGGAAACACAATTTAGATATACAATAAACCAGAAAAAGTCACTGTTAGAGATTCTTAAGAACTCTTTCATCCTCTTACTCATTGGCCATCCCACTGCCCTCTTGTGGTCAGGTGCATATTTCAGGCAGGTTGACGTCGCCTGTAGTATTTCTGCCTCAAGCCTTTGATTCGCTAAGACTCGCACACACACCTGCTGTAAAGGGGAAAAACAAATATTAGCTAGAGAAGGTATTCAAATGTCATTGAAAATGTCATGATTTCGGTCTATAATGACGCTGCAAAGGTTAGAGTCCTCAAAGGCCCTCTTTCCTTTCATATTTATTGTCGATAAGAGTCCATTTGTCAGGGTTCTATATAGAACACAAAATATGCACTTTACAAGCAACACACCATGACTAAATTTAGAAGTGAAACAAATATAGTACTAGTTTACGGGCGCATTGCTCTATTCACCTGGTCCAGGATGACTTTGAGATATCTGTAATTTTACGAAATGACACTAATTCATTACACACGTACAGGATTTTTTAAATCTAGTACTACATGGCAATATGTCATTCAACTCATACCAATGAAACATTTCATTTCTCACCATTAGCTGCTCCTCTATCTTTAGTAAATCTTCCTCCGTCTCGTTCAGGTTGAAGTCGAATTCCTCAACCGGACGACTGTCCTCTAAAAAGGTCACAGATCTGACAAAAGAGAAAGGAATTTTTTATTTTATTCTGAAAACAAAGTAGTTTTAAATTTGTTCATTTCCAAATATAAATCTAGTTTCAATATAATTTAAAATGGTTTAAAAAGAAATGTCATACTTGCTTCCAGTATATAAAAAGTGTCTGAGCCTTTGCAGTGCTTTGATAAGGGGGATATCTCATCTGAAGAGGCAAAAGGAGACTGCGGTCTCCCACATGACCTATCTCTAGAGCATGAAGGCTCAAGATTCTCTGCAGTAAAATATTGGACAACATCATGGCATTTCTTGGTACAATTAGAATATCTTTCCCAAATACATTGTTCAAGAACCAGGAGTTGGCTTACGTTGTGAAGGGTCCTCCTCACTAATCACTTGGTGGCTTGCGTGATGTTTTAGTTTGCCATTTATCCTCACCACCAATACTTGGTGGCTCGCAGGGAGTTTTAGCCTTTGATTCTTGGTGACTCAGGCATAGGATTTCTGGCGCGTCAGAGCAGATTTTAGTACGTTTTTTTACACACATTTATAAGGCAACCTCAACAATTAAGTCTCTACCAAAATTTAAACCAAAATTCTAAATTGAGAGTTTCATACTTGTGTCTGTCACAGGAAAAGGGTCTGATCCTTTGCAGTGATTTGGTGAGGGGATCCCTCAATTAAGGCAGAAGGAGACCTCAAGCCCTAATGCTCCAGTGTTAAGCTATGTAAGAGACCAATATGATTCTCTGCAATAAAAAATTGGACAACATCATGCCAATTGTTTTTACAATTAGAATACCTTTCTCAAATTCAGTGATTAAGAATAAGGAGTTGGCTTAGATCATGAAGGGTCATCCTCGCAGTCATTACTTTGTGGCTTGTGTTGAGTTTTAGCCTTTTGCTTCTTGGTAGCAGTGGCACAAGTTTTCTTGTGCTTTGGGGCATATTTTAGTGGGGGCTTGGGTAAGTGTAAAATAACATCCAGCCTGTTTCTACACACATTTCTCATGTGTATAAGTTTGTTTTGAAGTGGAAGCAGACTCAGTCAACACATTACCAAACAAACAAAAATTCTACAACATGTCAAAGTTACCCTCTCAAGGCCATACCCATTAGCCTGGAAATCCAGATGGATTTCAGCTCAGTTTCACATTAGTTTTACTACATTAACAAATGGTGACACATGGATTGATTCCATCTGGGTTGAGGCTAACTTCCCACTAGCCACATGCTTGTAGATCAGTTCAAGTAATAGGATCAAATGTCCTCCCAGTCTATCAAAAGGCAAGGTGGTTGTTCAGAGGCTAGGGTTTAGGGACAAGGGGTTGATTAGTAATTGACATAGTAGCCTGCTATATTTACACAACTTGGACACAATAGGGGCTGGAGGTAGATTACATTCCACATGCAATTCTAATCACACATTTATCAGATGTCAATTTTATCCTTAGAAGCTGTAATTTTACATTTACATTTTTACATTTACGTCATTTAGCAGACGCTCTTATCCAGAGCGACTTACAAATTGGTGCATTCACCTTATGATATCCAGTGGAACAACCACTTTACAATAGTACATCTATATATTTTTTGGGGGGGGAGGGTGGGGGGGGGGGGGGTTAGAAGGATTACTTAATCCTATCCCAGGTATTCCTTAAAGAGGTGGGGTTTCAGGTGTCTCCGGAAGGTGGTGATTGACTCCGCTGTCCTGGCGTCGTGAGGGAGCTTGTCCCACCATTGGGGTGCCAGAGCAGTGAACAGTTTTGACTGGGCTGAGCAGGAACTGTGCTTCCGCAGAGGTAGGGAGGCGAGCAGGCCAGAGGTGGATGAACGCAGTGCCATTCTTTGGGTGTAGGGACTGATCAGAGCCTGAAGGTACGGAGGTGCCGTTACCCTCACAGCTCCGTAGGCAAGCACCATGGTCTTGTAGCAGATGCGAGCTTCAACTGGAAGCCAGTGGAGTGTGCGGAGGAGCGGGGTGACGTGAGAGAACTTGGGAAGGTTGAACACCAGACGGGCTGCGGCATTCTGGATGAGTTGTAGGGGTTTGATGGCACAGGCAGGGAGCCCCGCCAACAGAGAGTTGCAGTAATCCAGACGGGAGATGACAAGTGCCTGGATTAGGACCTGCGCCGCTTCCTGTGTGAGGCAGGGTCGTACTCTGCGAATGTTGTAGAGCATGAACCTACAGGATCGGATCACCGCCTTGATGTTAGCGGAGAACGACAGGGTGTTGTCCAGGGTCACGCCAAGGCTCTTAGCACTCTGGGAGGAGGACACAATGGAGTTGTCAACCGTGATGGCGAGATCATGGAATGGGCAGTCCTTCCCCGAGAGGAAGAGCAGCTCCGTCTTGCCGAGGTTCAGCTTGAGGTGGTGATCCGTCATCCACACTGATATGTCTGCCAAACATGCAGAGATGCGATTCGCCACCTGGTTATCAGAAGGGGGAAAGGAGAAGATTAATTGTGTGTCGTCTGCGTAGCAATGATAGGAGAGACCATGTGAGGATATGACAGAGCCAAGTGACTTGGTGTATAGCGAGAATAGGAGAGGGCCTAGAACTGAGCCCTGGGGGACACCAGTGGTGTGAGCACGTGGTGCTCTCTGAAATTACTTCCATTTCAGAGAGGGTGTGGACCAATCCTTTATTGCCTTGTCTTATTTATTTGGGAGCCACCACACAGTTTGGTCTTTGATCCAGCGCTCTGGAATAACACCTACCTCCTCATTTCCCATCCACACTGCTCTGGCCCACATCCTGAGATTAGAACCTGCGGAAATAGACAGATATAGACAATATAAGCTATAACTGCAAACAAAACTATTCTAATATATGTGATTTTACTTGGCAAACCCGCAGAGGGATCACTATATCTTGCCTATGATAGGGCATACAGCCTAGCTAATGAGGTCCTCAGGAAAATAATTTATTCAGCAGAAATTTGAGACAGTTGTGATATTTAAGTCTTTGGAGGCACATGGAAGAATGTAGAAGATGCCAGTTTGAGTATGGTGATTGACATCACAGACAAGGTTTTCATCGTCTCATTTATTTAACAAATGCATATTTAATCCTGGAGGAGGAAGCAACCATCTAGCATGTTATTCTTGATGTATATTTGGATGTTCTTGGCCATATGTTTCACTTTGCTTGGTTCAGACAGTAGCCTCGTCACTTGCACCAATGGATTATGTATCAGGTATGAAGATAAGACCCAGACGCAGACCACATCAAATAAACAATAGTTTAATATTCCATCAGGGGCAGGCAATAGACAGGTCAAGGCAGGCAGGGGTCAGTAAACCAGAGGTTGGGCAATGGTACCGGGCAGAAGGCAGGCTCAGGGTCAGGCAGAGGTTGGTAATCCAGAGGGGGGCAAAGGTACAGGTCGGCAGGCAGGCTCAGGCAGAGTGGTCAGGCAGGCGGGCTCGGAGTCAGGACAGGCTTTTGATGGCACGTTTAAGCCACTGCAAATGGTTTTCATACAAAGCAATTAAGGTCTTTATTTAAAAAATATATATTTTTACCTTTATTTAACTAGACAAGTCAGTTAAGAACAAGTTCTTATTTACGATGACGGCCTACTCCAGCCAAACCCTAACGACGCTGGGCCAATTCTTCTCCGCCCTATGGGACTCCCAATCACAGCCGGTTGTGATACAGCCTGGAATCAAACCAGGCTCTGTAGTGACACCTCTAACACTGAGAAGCAGTGCTTTAGACCGCTGCGCCACTCGGGAGCCTGAGTGGCCAAGGTCATTGAGTGAGCAGTTGTGAAATGCAACATCTGCCATGTGAGTGAGACCAAGTGCATCGTACACTGTAATTGCATCAACATAGACACTCTTTCTCATCTCAACAAGATGAGAAAGAGCAAGAGCAAGAAAGAGCAAGAACTACTTGTAATCAGTGGACTTCCATCGGTCAAGTTCTGCCAGTGAAATTTTGGCAATAAGCCTCAAAGGAAGATCAGAGCCTCTGGCAACTTGGTTTTCTGAGAGGAAGACAGTCTGCATGTTCTAGGGCAGGGGTATTCAACTCTTACCCTACGAGGTCCGCAGCCTGCTGGATTTCTGTTCTACCTGATAATTAATTGTACCCACCTGGTGTCCCATGTCTAAATCAGTCGCTGATTAGAGCGGAACATTTAAAAAATGCCTTGGCACTGGCTTCGAGGTCCAGAGTTGAGATTGATGGTTCTAGGGCCATGTTTAAGAAAAAATGATTAACATCCTCCTCATAACACCCAAGCACACCATATGCATAAACCTGGAAATACAAGTAACTCCAGCATCTATCAATGGAGATCTACTTGATGGCTAGCTCTCAAATGCTAGGCGACATTCTGCCTTCTCCCTACAGTTCTCAGCCATTAGTGTCGCCCATGACTGCCTCATGTAAACTGCAATCCCAACGCTGTATTTTAACGTTTAGAAATGTCAATATGCGTCACTTGCGATATGGCTTTTGATATGATTCTCCTTATGCTTCCAAAACCATACCTCAAGGGATGCATGTTAATGTTCAGACCGAACGTCAGGGAAGTTAAAACTCCCCTCTACAGAAGATGCCGCCGTCCAATGACATATGTGTAATGTAATGCAACAGTGTCATGATCAAGGGCTACCTGATGGCTAGCCATGTAGGCCAAGTTAGTGAATTTACCATCATTTCTCTCTGGATGTGTCCAGTCAGAGTGCAACACTACACTTCCAAGAGCCTTTAATCTGACATCCTTCACATGCAAAATATCTACTATGGGATCTGATGCATTTTAGCAAGGCTCACACTGGTGCATCAAAGAAACGTTTTGGATTGTGAGATGGTAATGACTGACTAGGGCTGTGATGATACCAGTATCCCAATATTTTTCCATGGCAAATTTTTTTTACACGAAGCAGACCCAACTCTTTGGTCCTTTGAAAACCTGCTGTATGTAAAATATCATTGGCTATAGCTTGGAAAATAAATGTGACTCTGGATGACGGGATGATGATTTTTGATTCCAACATTAGGGCCGTTTTCCTAAAGAAGTTAAATCCGATTTGTGTTTCGTTTCCTTGCCACAATACTAACGAGTATCGTGATACTGGTATCGTCCGACCCTAGTAATGACAATTTGTCAGAATGATACTTGAAACTTTCAACTCAGATAGGACTCAGGTACTCATCCAAAGGCACTGGCGTAGCCTATCCAGCAAATGGATGGACAAATGGATGGACATTTACAAATGTAATAATAAAATCTATTGAATCCTCAATGAAATCTCAATGCTCAACCAGTCTTCACTATACACTGCTCAACACCAAAATATGCATAGTTATCCTCACATTTCACAATAGTGTTGCAATCTAGGCATATGCTTAGGTGTTTTTTGCATATCTTGGCACATTAAGCCCCACTTCTCTGAAATGTAATAAACTACTTACTGTACTCCTGGGGAGGTTGTTTCCATTAGCCCAAGATGCCAGTGTCACACATATACCACCCTTTGTGGTTTGAGAATATCCTCCTTCAATCACTACCAGACGACCTCTCAAACTCATCACTATCAAACAAACTTTCAGTATGATCACTTAAAACACTGGAGGTGTCAATCAAGTTACCATCTACACTAGTTTCAGTAGAAATGTCAGATGTTCCATTATCGCTAGACTCTGCCAGAGCTAAAACATCCGTATGGAATTTACGCCACGGTTCATGATAAACCATAGCTAAATTGCAGTAGTTCAACAAACAATCAAACTAAGTTCCATTTGCATTCATAGGTCTCAAAATGATTGCGTCTTACCTCTTCAGCGATTGTCTTCTCCTCCACAGGGATTTATTTACTTGACATTGGTTGGTCACTGTTAATTATTGTAGGCTACTCATATTAATAAGGCAATCAGGTCAATAGGGTGCATTTTTCAGACGACGTTGCGAACAGGTTGACAAGACACATTTTTCACAAGTGCAAGGGTCTGCGATTGTGAGGCCGGTTAGACATACTGCCAAATTGCCAAAACGATGTTGGAGGCGGCTTATAGTAGACAAAATAACATTAAATCCTCTGGCAACAGCTCTGGTGGACATTCCTGCAGTCAGCATGCCAATTGCACACTCCCTCAAAACTTGAGACATCTGTGGCATTGTGTTGTGGGAGAAAACTGCACATTTTAGAGTGCCCTTTTATTGTCCCAAGCACAAGGTGCACCTGTGTAATGATCACACTGTTTAATCAGCTTCTTGATATGCCACACCTGTCAGGTGGATGGATTATCTTGGCAAAGGAGAAATGCTCACTAACAGGGATGTAAACAAATGTGTGATTTTTTTTTCTTAGAGAAATGTGTTTTTTGTGCGCATGGAACATTTCTGGGATCTTTTATTTCAGCTCATGAAACATGGGACCAACACTTTACATGTTGCGTTTATATTTTTGTTCTGTGTAGTTTTGATGATTAAGTTGAAATTAGATGGATGTAACAACCTTAAGTCATTGTCAAGTAATTGTATTTAAGTTGAAGTTATACCCTCATTTCAATGTTTGCAACACTGGTTGAAATGAAAACAGTACTGGTCGATGACGTTTTGCAAATCCAATTGTGTTTCAAACATAGATTCAACGTCAATATACGTTGACAAATTACATTGAAACAACGTTGTTCCAACAAGTTTGCGCCCAGTGATAAGGGTGTGTACTATAAGGGTGGCAGGTAGTCTAGTGGTTAACCTCTTACATCTAGACGTTCCGCTAGCGGAACACCTGCTCCAATATCCAATGATAGGCGTGGCGCGAATTACAAATTCCTCAAAAATACAAAAACTTCAATTTTTCAAACATATGACTATTTCACAGCATTTTAAAGACAAGACTCTCCTTTATCTAACCACACTGTCCGATTTCAAAAAGGCTTTACAGCGAAAGCAAAACATTAGATTATGTCAGCAGAGTACCAAGCCAGAAATAATCAGACACCCATTTTTCAAGCTAGCATATGTCACAAAAACCCAGAAGACAGCTAAATGCAGCACTAACCTTTGATGATCTTCATCAGATGACACACCTAGGACATTATGTTATACAATACATGCATGTTTTGTTCAATCAAGTTCATATTTATATCTAAAAACAGCTTTTTACATTAGCATGTGACGTTCAGAACTAGCATACCCCCCGCAAACTTCCGGGGAATTTGCTAACAATTTACTAAATTACTCACGATAAACGTTCACAAAAAGCATAACAATTATTTTAAGAATTATAGATACAGA
This sequence comes from Salmo salar, assembly GCF_965601325.2. Lineage (NCBI taxonomy): Eukaryota > Metazoa > Chordata > Actinopteri > Salmoniformes > Salmonidae > Salmo > Salmo salar. The sequence goes on from NC_138309.1 coordinate 14,756,161, forward strand.
ACTCCTCTATGCACTCGATATGTCCGATTTTAAAATAGCTTTTTGGTGAAAGCACATTTTGCAATATTCTAAGTACATAGCCCAGCCATCACGGGCTAGCTATTTAGACACCCGGCAAGTTTAGCCTTCACCAATATCAGATTTACTATTATAAAAGTTTGATTACCTTTTGTTGTCTTCGTCAGAATGCACTCCCAGGACTGCTACTTCAATAACAAATGTTGGTTTGGTCCAAAATAATCCACCGTTATATCCGAATAGCGGCGTTTTGTTCGTGCGTCCCAGACACTATCCGAAATGGTAAATCAGGGTCGCGCGCATGGCGCAATTCGTGACAAAAAAATTCTAAATATTCCATTACCGTACTTCGAAGCATGTTTAAAATCCATTTTTATGCCATTTTTCTCGTAAAAAAGCGATAATATTCCGACCGGGAATCTCCTTTTCGGCAAACAGAGGAAAAATCACAAAGACGGGGGCGGCCAGGGCACGCGCCTAATGCCCACAGTCCCTTGATCGGCCACTTGAGAAAGGCGATAATGTGTTTCAGCCTGGGGCTGGGATGACGACATTCTGTTTTTTCCCGGGCTCTGAGCGCCCATGGAAGACGTAGGAAGTGTCACGTTAGAGCAGAGATCCTTTGTAAAAGATAGAGATGGAAAAGAAATTCAAGAAATGGTCAGATAGGCCACTTCCTGTAAAGGAATCTCTCAGGTTTTGACCTGCCATTTGAGTTCTGTTATACTCACAGACACCATTCAAACAGTTTTAGAAACTTTGGAGTGTTTTCTATCCAAAGCCAATAATTATATGCATATTCTAGTTACTGGGCAGGAGTAGTAACCAGATTAAATCAGGTACATTTTTTATCCAGCCGTGAAAATACTGCCCCCTAGCCATAACAGGTTAATAGGAAAAAAATCCATACAATTAGCTTCGGTTAGTGGAGATGGAGGAGACAAACGAAAACATATTCTTAAAGTACTTTACTTCCTCTTTCAACATATTGTTCGGTGAGTCATGCGTGACTACATCATTTGTAACAAGTTTCAATATATTGTTTTGGTAGCATTTCTATGTTGAAGATTGAGTAATAATTTGGTGCATTCTTCCTCATATTCCATCCAGTTCGCTTTATTCTTATAATATATTACACTGGATCTTTCTTGAATAAGTTCCTCCATTTCTTTTTTTCCCTCTAACTTATTCTGTGCCTCTATGGTACAGTTTTTATTGCTATCTAACTGTACTGTTAGTCCTTCAATTTCCTTTGTTAATATTGACTATTTTGATCTAAATTGCTTTTGTATTATAGATGAATACTGAATTGCATGGCCTCTAAAGGCACACTTAAAAGTGTCCCATACAATAAGGGGATCTGCTGTACCTGTGTTTTGTCAGAAAAAGTCAGTTATAAATTATTCTATCCTAGTTATAAACAAGTTATCATCCAGTAGGCTTTGATTAAATTTCCAATATCCTCACCCACGTGGAAATTCTGTAAGAGTAATATATATGCCAATTATGTAATGATCCGACCGCATTCTGTCCCCTTTCAACACTTTTTTTTACTTTTGGTGACAGCGAGAATGACATAAGCAAGTAATCAAGACGACTAGCTTGATTAAGCCTCCGCCATGTATATCTCACTAGGTCAGGGTATTTAAGCATACATATATCCACTAATTTCAATATATCCATGACATTCATGATTTCCTTAAGTGCCTGAGGGTGATAGTTTGTAGTGGGATTTCCTTTACGTTCCATAGAGGTATTTAAAACCATATTAAAATCTCCCACCATAATAATAGTCTAGTTTTGCTTGTAGAGTTGATCAATTCTTATATATATTTTTCAAAGAAGCTTGGTTATTTGGACCGTATAGGTTAATAAGCCATATCTGTTTATTGTCCAATAACATATTTAAAATAATACGTCTACCTTGATGATCTGTTTGGACAATTTGCACATTTGGATCAAAATTACTATTAACTAATATCACCACCCCTTTTGAATTTCTTTGCCCATGGGAGTGTCAGTGTCTTATTACAATGCATGTAACTGTGCACAATAACCTGTCATCCATTGTAAATAAAATCATTGAAAAGTGGTCTTGTGATACATTTAGATGTGTGCTTGTGATTTTGCTTGTGCGTACATAGATGCACACCCACACACACACACAACCTGCACGAAGACGAGCTAAACAGCTACACGAAATATACAAAAGTATGTGTACACCTCTTCAAATTAGTGGATTTTGCCATTTCAGCCACACCCACTGCTGACAGGTGTAAAAAAAATCAAGCACACCGCCATGCAATCTCCATAGACAAACATAAGCAGTGGAATGGACTTTCAACATGGCACCGTCATAGGATGCCACCTTTCCAACAAGTCAGTCTGTCAAATGTCTGCCCTGCTAGAGCTGCCCTGGTTAACTGTAAGTGCTGTTATTGTGAAGTAGAAACATCTAGGATTAACAACGGCTCAGCCAAAAAGTGGTAGGCCACACAAGCTCACAGAACGAGACCGCCGAGTGCTGAAGCGCTTAGCGTCTGTCCTCAGTTGCAACACTCACTACCGAGTTCCAAACTTCCTCTGGAAGCAACGTCAGCGCAATAAACTATTCGTCGGGAGCTTCATGAAATGGGTTTCCATGGCCGAGCAGACGCACACAAGCCTAAGATCACCATGCGCAATGCCAAGTGTCGGCTGGATTGGTGTAAAGCTCACAGCCATTGTACTCTGGAGAAGTTGAAAAGCGAATTCTGAAGTAATGAATCGCGCTTCACCATCTGGCAGTCCGATGGACAAATCTGGGTTTGGCCGATGCCAGGGGAACGCCACCTGCCCCAATGCATAGTACCAACTGTAAAGTTTGGTGGAGGATGAATAATGGTCTGGGGCGATTCTGTGTTTCCAACTTTGGGGAAGGCCCTTTCCTGTTTCAGCATGACAATGCTCCCGTGCACAAAGGAAGTTCCGTTCAGAAATGGTTTGTCAAGATTGGTGTGGAAGAACTTGACTTGCCTGAACAGAGCCCTGACCTCAACACCATCGAACACCTTTGGGAAGAATTGGAACACAGACTGTGAGCCAGACCTAATCGCCCAACATCAGTGCCCGACCTCACGAATGCTCTTGTGGCTGAATGGAAGCAAGTCCCAAAAAGCATTGTTCCAACATTTAGTGGAAAGCCTTCCCAGAAGAGTGGAGGCTGTTATATCAGCAAAGGGGGGACCAACTCCATTTTAATGCCTATGATTTTGGAATGAGATGTTCGACGAGCAGGTGTCCACATACTTTTGGTCATGTTGTGTATATAGGATTCACATGAAAGAGTGTTTACACAGTTATACAACACTTGATTTGAGGATTTATAAATTGAACTCAGGGTGCAAATAGGAGAGCACAAAGTCATTATATTGAAATGTCACTCTCCACTATTGAAGTCATTGTTTATGAAATCTCTTCTGAAGGATCACAATGGGGTTTTGTTGTGCTAGCGTGAACTTATGCTGGCTGATGCTCCTTGTGAAATGCAATGTCTGAACTCCTACCCCCTGCTACAACTCCAACCTCCCCTCATAGCACGCAACACTGACAGCACTTATTTTTCTCTTCAGTAAACATAATAACTCTGCATATGGAGACGGGAGGTGGCCCCCACAACCATCAAAGACATAGGGAAAAGAAATCATAAAAAGAGAGCGAGAGCTCTGCAATCCACTTGTGACATGAATTCCCTGTGTGTGTGTGAGAGAGTATGTGTCTTGGGGAGGTAGGGCACAGGGATCAGATGTATGGTTTTCCCTGCCGCGTCGACATCACCACACTTCATATGGGCTATTAGTCAAACGTCTCTCTCTCTCTCTCTCTCTCTCTCTCTCTCTCTCTCTCTCTCTCTCTCTCTCTCAAAAAAATAAAGGGAACACTTAAACAACACATCCTAGATCTGAATGAAATAAATAATCTTATTAAATACTTTTTTCTTTACATAGTTGAATGTGCTGACAACAAAATCACACAAAAATAATCAATGGAAATTCAATTTATCAACCCATGGAGGTCTGGATTTGGAGTCGCACTTAAAATTAAAGTGGAAAACCACACTACAGGCTGATCCAACTTTGATGTAATGTCCTTAAAACAAGTCAAAATGAGGCTTAGTACTGTGTGTGGCCTCCAAATGCCTGTATGACCTCCCTACAACGCCTGGGCATGCTCCTGATGAGGTGGCGGATGGTCTCCTGAGGGATCTCCTCCCAGACCTGGACTAAAGCATCCGCCAACTCCTGGACAGTCTGTGGTGCAACGAGGCGTTGGTGGATGGAGCGAGACATGATGTCCCAGATGTGCTCAATTGGATTCAGGTCTGGGGAACGGGCGGGCCAGTCCATAGCATCAATTCCTTCCTCTTGCAGGAACTGCTGACACACTCCAGCCACATGAGGTCTAGCATTGTCTTGCATTAGGAGGAACCCAGGGCCAACCGCACCAGCATATGGTCTCACAAGGGGTCTGAGAATCTAATCTCGGTACCTAATGGCAGTCAGGCTACCTCTGGCGAGCACATGGAGGGCTGTGCGGCCCCCCAAAGAAATGCCACCCCACACCATGACTGACCCACCGCCAAACCGGTCATGCTGGAGGATGTTGCAGGCAGCAGAACGTTCTCCACGGCGTCTCCAGACTCTGTCACGTCTGTCACATGTGCTCAGTGTGAACCTGCTTTCATCTGTGAAGAGCACAGGGCGCCAGTGGCGAATTTGCCAATCTTGGTGTTCTCTGGCAAATGCCAAACGTCCTGCACGGTGTTGGGCTGTAAGCACAAACCCCACCTGTGGACGTCGGGCCCTCATACCACCCTCATGGAGTCTGTTTCTGACCGTTTGAGCAGACACATGCACATTTGTGGCCTGCTGGAGGTCATTTTGCAGGGCTCTGGCAGTGCTTCTCCTGCTCCTCCTTGCACAAAGGCGGAGGTAGCGGTCCTGCTGCTGGGTTGTTGCCCTCCTACGGCCTCCTCCACGTCTCCTGATGTACTGGCCTGTCTCCTGGTAGCGCCTCCATGCTCTGGACACTACGCTGACAGACACAGCAAACCTTCTTGCCACAGCTCGCATTGATGTGCCATCCAGGATGAGCTGCACTACCTGAGCCACTTGTGTGGGTTGTAGACTCCATCTCATGCGACCACTAGAGTGAAAGCACCGCCAGCATTCAAAAGTGACCAAAACATCAGCCAGGAAGCATAGGAACTGAGAAGTGGTCTGTGGTCCCCACCTGCAGAACCACTCCTTTATTGGGGGTGTCTTGCTAATTGCCTATAATTTCCACCTGTTGTCTATTCCATTTGCACAACAGCATGTGAAATTTATTGTCAATCAGTGTTGCTTCCTAAGTGGACAGTTTGATTTCACAGAAGTGTGATTGACTTGGAGTTACATTGTGTTGTTTAAGTGTTCCCTTTATTTTTTTGAGCAGTGTATATATATATATATATATATATTTATTTATTTATTTTGCAGGACCTAACATACTATAGGAAATGCATGACGTAGTACATAATTGTCTACAATTTTCGGGGACCTGTTTTGGCTCGTGTGCACTACTTTCATAACAACTGCCTGAAACTATACAGAAGCTCTGGAGCGTCGCCTTAACGACAAAAACGTGTTGTTTTAATCTTCCTATGAAACGTTTACTGCTGCAGTGTCCCCACAACAAGCTCACTGTCTGACTGCAGAGTCCGACGTGTGTCCATAAACGTCAAATTTAGAAAGTTACGTTTAGGCATTCATTCCGAATACCGAAGTTAAGGGTCAAGGTTTGGGATAGGGTTAAACATTAACTTAAGGCATTCATTCTGAATGGTTAAGGTAAGGGTTAAGGTTTGGGATAGGGTTAAAACAATCCAAATAAAATGCCTGGGATTGAACAGTCAACCCTCGGAGCTGGAGCTCGCGGTTTACACCCATCCGCCATTTCCGTCAACAACGCCCTGGCAAAAAGTGTACTTGATGGTAATAGTGCTCACTCTTGCCTCGAGTGACCCGTTTTGAAGTCATTTCCCAGTGTCCTGCTTAACTGGATGGCGCACACATACACGCACACACGTATACACGCACAAGCACACACACGCACTCCTGTAGTTGTTGCTTTGAGGTGAAATTTTCCACACTGATAATGAAACCCAAAATTATGTTCAATTTTCATCTCAGTATGCATTGATACACATTGCACAGTATTGATATTGGAGCAATGTCTTTGTGCTGGGAGCTAAGGCTGTGGGACCAGGCAGCTGATACTTGGTGGGTTTGAAGTGTTACCCCACACATCCTAATTACAGCTTTCACAAACAAGGAGAAATAATTGAGTAATGAGCCTGTGCTTTTGTGTGCTCTCCAACATAGTGAGAGTGCGTGTGCGTGTTTGTATGTGTGTTTGTATGTGTGTAGGCTCTCCAACAGAGTGTATTGTCCCTTATTGCTCTTCCCCTCCCTTTAATTGAAGGGCTCTGTCGGCATGTTGGGGTTTGAAGATGCCAAGCCACAAATACCACACGTCCTTCTTTGATTAAGTGTTTTTGCCCATGTGTGTGTATACGAGAGAGAGAGTGTGTGTGTATGTATGTGTGTGTGTGTGTGTGTTGTGTTAGTGTGTGTGCATGTGCATGTGCAGGGGAATCTGTTGCACCTGGAGCTGCAGGGAGAGAGAATCGAGTATCTCTCATAGCTAATGCCTTTGCGACTCACAAGGTCAATTATCATACAAATCTGACTTCACGCTTTCTCTTTGAGAAGCCCTCTCCTCTCCTCAGCACACGTGCACATTTTGGCAACCATTACCACAACCCCCCTTCTCTTTCCCCTCCCACGCTTGTACTCTGCTCAGAGCTGGATCCAAGAAAGAATCTGTGAGGTTTTACACTTGATAAACTCATTTCAGTGGTGTCCAACATGGCAGCCGTTCACTTGTAAGCTTCAGTCCTTCAATCCCACCCCCGTTCAGTTGGACATGTAAATGGAAGAGGATAAGGAGTCCAGCCTCTGGTTATCCATAGTGTTCTGTTCATTGCCGGTGAAGCAAAAACTCCCTGTTAATAGAATTGACTCCCTGTTAACGGTTACAAGTACTAGCAAATCACTTTTAACATGAATACATTCATAAAAACAAATTGATTTAAGTAAATAACTCTGGTCATAGTGCACGAGGAGGAGGAAAGCATTGTGGAAAAAGCATGGACCTGCGTTCGGAAAGCAGCAATGTGACTGAGCGTTCTTTCTGTGCTCATGTTGGATTGAAGTCTGTAGCCCATTGGCTACTCTCCATGCACCCATGTGACGCACACGCACACGCGACACCAACTCCACCATCACGTTTGCTGGCGACACCACGGTTGTAGGCCTGATTACCACCAATGATGAGTCAGCCTATAGGGAGGAAGTAAGTGAGCTGGCATTGTGGTGCCAGGACAACAACCTCTCCCACAACGTTAGCAAAATAAAGGAGATGATCATTGACTTGGGCAATTCTGTAGAAACGGATTGCGCTGAGACTCAGATGTTTTAATTTAGAGTAAATGTATGCCAAACAAAAACAATTGATTTCAACGTTTAACAAACCATACAACTCTATGCACAAGGACTACCTTTAACAATTTACACTGAACATTTTACAAAAACACATTTACGAGAAGAACTGTGCTGATGCAAAGTTTGGTAACAGAATTTCAGTAAAATCTCCCTTTATTTGTGAACAAATTAAGATTAAAAGGTGTCTGCAGAAAGAATGAGGTGTCAGCTATGATGTGACACCTTGAGTTAGAAAAATATATATTTTAGTTATTGAACTACAGTACTACAGTAAGTGGATTTACACACAGTAACAGAATTTCGATAACAGAATTTCATCATGGGTCCCTGATATGTACTACACAGGAATGCATAATTATGGATATGAATGGCATTCTCTTCATGGTGATGTATCCTAAATAAGTACACAAAGGTAGAAATATGCAATATCCTCCTTTGCATATTTGGGAATTATTCAACACACTGGCTATTATTTTAATGAGCTCCGCCACCAAACAAGACCACATATGGTTGGTCTGGACAGGACCAAATCTGAACCAATCATAGACGTCTGTGTTTCACATTTTCGGAAATCAAAGTACAGCACAGTGGAGCTCAGTAGAGTACAGTAGAGTTCAGTACAGTAGAGTTCAGTAAAGTAGAGTTCAGTACAGTAAAGTAGAGTACAGTAAAGTAGAGTATAGTTCAATACAGTACAGTAAATTACATTGTACTCAACTCCAGTGTGCTCTACTGTGTACTGTACTCTACAGTACAATACAGGACTCTAATGTACTGAACTATACTACCGAACTATACTAGACTTGTCCTTAAGGTACTATACTGGACTCTATTGTGCTCTTCTGTACTGTAATGTGCTGTCCAAAATATCTGGTAATGGAATTTCAAGGCACAAAGCAATGTTTCTTAAACTTACAGAAGGTGGAAAGCATATCCTAAACTAAATATAAGTGTTGATATTAGTTGGCAGGGGTCTTTACTTCCACATTATTGTGTTTTGATGCATTTCTAATACCTTTAATTACTTTTTCTGGTAGATGATTTCTAAGACCCATTTTCCATCTGTTTGACAGGAAATCAAAGCCTTTTCTTATTATACATTTTTAGGATGGAAAATGGTTGAAACAATTATATACCTTAATTTAAAAAATATATATATAGACTCTTCGCTTTTATTTGACACCCAATTTGACATGCTCCTATGCAGTGGCGGACTGGGACAAGAATTTGGCCCTGGCATTTTATCCACACCAGCCCACATCACTGCACACGCCGCCAACTCACCATTTTGTTTGCCTCTTTGTTGTGCTGTCCATCTGTCTCAGCATCTTTTCTGCTGTCACTGTGCTTCTTCTTGTTCTCTCTCTGTCTGTCTGTCTGTCTGTCTGTCTGTCTGTCTGTCTGTCTGTCTGTCTGTCTGTCTGCTTAAGACTTATACGTTATAAAAGCCAAGATAACTAATTAGGATATATTGCAAATTAGTTCCTGTCATATGTGTTCCCCTGAATCAACACCTACCCTAAGTGTTAATTACTATTACAGGGCTCCTAACCTCGTCCAAAGACTATTGCGCACACCACATATAAGCCTGGGATGTCAACGTTTCAAAGTTGGCCTTAGTGGGAGTTACCATAGAATTCTACGGGAGTGACTTACTGAGTAAAGTACTTGTCACCATTACATTTTGTTAAGGCTTATGCCGGGAGCTTCTCCCGGTCTTTCTGTATTGGCTAAGGAAGGCCAAGTTTGATGTGTTGGTCCACCAGATTCTTTGCGCAATTGGGCAGAAGTGCCTGGGAAAGTGGTTGCAGGGCTCCAGGCTAACATTTTCCGCTAGTGTGTCACGGCTGTCGAAAGGAGCAGACCAAAGTGCAGCGTGGTTGTAGTTCCACATTTTCACTTAATCGATGAAACTTTGCAATACATAAATAACTGAATTGCCAAAACAACAAACCGTGACGCAGAAAGAAACAATCACTACTCAAAACATAATAACCCACAAAACCCAGGAAGAAAACCCCTTACTTAAATATGATCTCATATTAGAGACAGCTGCCTCCAATTGGAGATCAACCCCCCCCCAAAAAAACATAGAAATAAAAAACTAGAACTAAACATAGATGTAGAAAACATAGAGAGAAAAAAACCACAAAACACCCCCTGTCACGCCCTGACCTACTCTACCATAGAAAATAACATCTTACTATGGTCAGGACGTGACATAGTGTCACTGATGCCACTAACTTTTACAGCTGGTGGCACCAGCCCATGATTCAAATCATGAGTTTTCATCTTATAAAGTCATACATAGTGTTTGATTAAGAAGTGTAATAAATAGACTACTGATTTATTCTAGAAATAAGTTGTTTAATCTAACATGTCCAAGCAGGAATGCATGATTCAAGATATTTTGATGTGCAACCTAGTGGTTGGTTAGAGCATAGGTGGTTAGAGCATTGGACTAGAAACCGGAAGTTTGCAAGATCGAATCCCCAAGCTGACTCTGTAAAAATCTGTCATTTTGCCCCTGAACAAGGCAGTTAACCCACTGTTCCTAAGCCGTCATTGAAAATAAGAGTTTGTTCTAAACCTCTCTGGGCCAGTGGGACGTTAGCGTCCCACTCTATTCAACAGCCAGTGGAATCGTGTGGCGCGAAATACAAATACCTCAAAAATGCTATAACTTCAATTTCTCAAACATATGACTACTTTACACCATTTTAAAGAGAAGACTCTTGTTAATCCAACCACGTTGTCTGATTTCAAAAAGGCTTTACACGAAAGCAAAACATTAGATTATGTCAGGAGAGTACCCTGCCAAAAATAATCACACAGCCATTTTCAAAGCAAGCATATATGTCACAAAAAACAAAACGACAGCTAAATGCAGCACTAACCTTTGATGATCTTCATAAGATGACACTCCTAGGACATTATGTTATACAATACATGCATGTTTTGTTCAATCAAGTTCATATTTATATCAAAAAGCAGCTTTTTACATTAGCATGTGATGTTCAGAACTAGCATACCCACCGAAAACTTCCGGTGAATTTACTAAATTACTCATGATAAACGTTGACAAAATACATAACAATTATTTTAAGAATTATAGATACAGAACTCCTTTATGCAAACGCTATGTCCGATTTTAAAATAGCTTTCGGCAAAAGCACATTTTGCAATATTCTGAGTACATAGCTCAGCCATCACGGCTAGCTAATTTGACACCCACCAAGTTTGGGACAACCTAAACTGAGAATTACTATTAGAAAAATTGGATTACCTTTGCTGTTCTTCATCAGAATGCACTCCCAGGACTTCTACTTCAACAACAAATGTTGTTTTGGTTTCAAATAATCCACAGTTATATCCAAATACCTCCGTTTTGTTCGGGCGTTCAGGTCACTATCTGAAGGGTAACGCGCGAGCGCATTTCGTGACAAAATATTAAAAAATATTCCATTACCGTACTTAGAAGCAGGTCAAACGCTGTTTAAAATCAATTTTGATGCTATTTTTCTCGTAAAATAGCGATAATATTCCAACCGGACAACGTTGTATTCATTCAAAGAGTGAAAGAAAAAAATGGCGAAGTCTCGTGAACGCGCATCTCCAGACTCACAGTCCCCAGGCTGGCCACTTACAAACTCTGCTGCTGTACTTTGCCCAGAGACAGGAGACGCGTCATTCCGCTTTCTAAAGGCTTTAGAGAGCCAGTGGAAGCCTTAGAAAGTGTCACGTAACAGCACAGATGCTGTAATTTCGATAGAGATGCAACAGAATGACTACAAATTGTCAGACAGGCCACTTCCTGCCTGGAATCTTCTCAGGTTTTTGCCTGCCATATGAGTTCTGTACCCGATTTAATCTGGTTACTACTCCTGCCCAGTAACTAGAATATGCATATAATTATTGGCTTTGGATAGAAAACACCCTAAAGTTTCTAAAACTGTTTGAATGGTGTCTGTGAGTATAACAGAACTCATATGGCAGGCCAAAACCTGAGAAGATTCCATGCAGGAAATGGCCTGTCTGACAAGATGTGTTTCATCTAGGCTGTTTTTATTGAAGATTTAGGGTCTTTGCTCTAACGTGACACTTCTTACGGCTCCCATAGGCTCTCAGAGCCCGGGAAAAAGCTGAACGATATCAAGGCAGGCTCTGGCTGAAACACTTTATCGCGTTTGGCAAGTGGCCGCTCAGAGTACTGTGGGCTTAGGCGCGTGCCCGAGTCGACCGAATGCTTTATTTTTTTTCGTCTGTTTACCTAAATGCAGATTCCCGGTCGGAATATTATTGCTTTTTTACGAGAAAAATGGCATAAAAATGGATTTTAAACAGCGGTTGACATGCTTCGAAGTACGGTAATGGAATATTTAGAATTTTTTTGTCACGAATTGCGCCATGCTCGTAACCCTTATTTACCCTTTCGGATAGTGTCTTGAACGCACGAACAAAACGCCGCTGTTTGGATATAACGATGGATTATTTTGGACCAAACCAACATTTGTTATTGAAGTAGAAGTCCTGGGAGTGCATTATGATGAAGACAGCAAAGGTAATATCATTTTTCTTATAGTAAATCTGACTTTGATGAGTGCTAAACTTGCTGGGTGTCTAAATAGCTAGCCCTGTGATGCCGGGCTATCTACTGAGAATATTGTAAAATGTGCTTTCACCGAAAAGCTATTTTAAAATCGGACATATCGAGTGCATAGAGGAGTTCTGTATCTATAATTCTTAAAATAATTGTTATGCTTTTTGTGAACGTTTATCGTGAGTAATTTAGTAAATTCACCGGCAGTGTTCGGTGGGAATGCTAGTCACATGCTAGTCACATGCTAATGTAAAAAGCTGGTTTTTGATATAAATATGAACTTGATTGAACAAAACATGCATGTATTGTATAACATAATGTCCTAGGGTTGTCATCTGATGAAGATCATCAAAGGTTAGGGCTACATTTAGCTGTGGTTTGGGTTTATGTGACATTATATGCTAGCTTGAAAAATGGGAGTCTGATTATTTCTGGCTGGGTACTCTGCTGACATAATCTAATGTTTTGCTTTCGTTGTAAAGCCTTTTTGAAATCAGACAGTGTGGTTAGATTAACGAGAGTCTTATCTTTAAAATGGTGTAAAATTGTCATATGTTTGAAAAATTGAAGGTTTTGCATTTCTAAGGTTTTTGAATAACGCGCCACGGGATTGCACTGGCTGTTACGTAGGTGGGACGATTTGGTGCCACCTAGCCCAGAGAGGTTAATTTCAGGATGACAATTAGACTATAGTTGCTGTATTTTACTGTCCAAATAGGACTCCAGAATGTCAAGATATTTTTCATTAATTAGAGATTAATTACATACATCTATATGTGCACTAACTAATATCATAGGCTAATTAATTTGAGGTTCAACACCTGCACAGAAAGCACACATACATCTAGCCGACGTCGGATGGATAGCGATATATCGTTAGTAGATCGCTTTCCATTTAGAAGATTGGCGGGAGGGTGGCCGTCACATGGCCGCTCAGCGTCACAGAGTCAGCCGTGGATCCTTTAGACATCGAAATTGGGACCCAGATAGCACACATAAGTCTGCCCAACCTAGTCACAATGTATACATGATACATCGGGAAGATGTAGTATGGAGAGCGTTAGCACATTGGCAAGACGTCTTGCAGATGTGTGTAGAATGCCTATATTCTACATCATTCTACATCACTGCTCTACATCATTTAGACGTCGGCCAGGCATGAACATTCTGTTCTGATGTCTCGGCGTCGTCATGCCAATGTGCAAACACTCTCCAAACTACATATTCCCTACACATTTTGATACGTTGGCCAAAGGTGTGCGTGCTGACTGGGGACGTGTGTCACAATCATTCCTCGCCCGCGGGGGGCACCTTTCACATCTTTTAGGCATAGCCTACCCATGCACAGAGAAACGTTTTCAGGTCATGGTTGGCAATGCCTTTATCAGAAAATATGTATAAAGCTTATAGGTTTAAATAAATGAATAAAAGCACATTTTTCTCTGTTCATTGTTTCTTTCTTCTCTGTGATGGATCATATATGCATCGCACCGACGTGTGCTGTCTGTGTGAGGAAGTCGAAACTCTAAACACATGAACTAGATCGCTACTCTATATATATATAATACCCAATGCTAGTAGCCATGTATTCATTCAACAGTACATTTTATGTCATAAAAGACTTTGTAGTTGTATTCTACTAACCGTAAGACCTATAGGCCTATGCCCTCGCTATGGCCGGTGTGCATTTCTCACGAGTGCCGCTTCATATCTCAAAGCCATATCAAATATGGTTATAAACATAGTTGCTATTGAGCTGAATATGGAAAGCTGAGAAATTTAAATAGAAATACAAATGTTTGCTTCATATATCTCTTTCCTGATGCCAAGTTTGAATTTGAATGTGAGTTTGTGTGACCTCCGCTCAGCCTATCAGAAAACCATGCAGGCCCATCTTGGTGGGGGGGGGGGGGGGGGGGGGGGCAGCCATTGCCCATTGATCAGCCAAAGGCTCATTATACAGTATAGTATAAAACATTTTTAAAAATGTACATTTACATTTTAGTCATTTAGCAGACGCTCTTATCCAGAGCGACTTACAGTAGTGAATACATACATTTCATTTTCATTTCATGCATTTTTTTTTTTGTACTGTACTGTAAAGATATATTTTTTAAAATCTTAACAGGCCTATGGGCCACCGGCCTTGTCACCCTTTTCATTGTTTTATATTCATTTATAAAAAATATATTTTTGTGTGTGTAGATTTTGACCAGCCCACCCAACAAACAAACTCTCCAGCCCATTTGGCATTTGCCAGAATTGCCAGATAGCCAATCTGCCCCTGCTCCTATGAACCTCGCATGTTGGTTCTCATGGGTCCTTTCACATGGAAATGACCACTTCAAAAAGCAGAGGAGGGAACATACTGTAATGCACAAGAACAGAACTGCAGTAGAGAGAGTCAGCAGTTTTAAGTTCCTCGGCGTCCACACCAATGAGGACTTGACATGCACCAAGAAACACCACCACTCTTGTCAAGAGGGTATAACAGCATCTTCTTACTAAGGTGGCTGAAGAAATTTGGCATGCCACCACGGACCCTCTCCAAATGCTACCGCTGCACCATCGAGAGAGCCCTGACCAGTTGCATAGGTCAGGTATGGGAATTTCTCCATCCAAGAACGTAAGGCCCTCCAGCTGGTGGTGAAGACTGACCAGTACATCACTGGGACTGTGCTCTCACCCATCCATAACATCTACTCAAAACTGTGTCTGAGGAAGGCCGCAGCATCATCAAGGACCCTATACACCCCGGCCACTAGCTGTTCACTCCCTTACCGTCGGGCAGACTGTATTGGAGCATGAGGTCTGATTCCAGTAGGCTCAGAGACTGTTTCTATCTACAAACCATCAGACTGCTGAACACTTGAACTGGACTGACCACGTTTGATTTCATGTTTATCAATGATTCTGTATCTCTCCCTTTGAAAGGCTTCCTAAAGGTACCTGGATCCAGCTGTTAAGAGAGCTCAAATTAAGTAAGGCTTGGCCATTTTGTTTGTTTTTGCCGTACAATTTTTACTATAAACATGCCAGCCCCCACACACAACCCACCTGTAAATGAAGATTTGTTAGTGGTTAATACTCTGTTTGATTTATTGTGTGGGGTCTTTATGTTGGTTTTAGGATGCTGTACACAAATTATATTGTCTGAAGTGTCTATTGTCAGAGTTTTGGGTGCACACATATATATTATCTTGATTAGAAATGTACTGAAAAACCCAATGTATACTTAATACACAAAATGTTTCTGTTACGTTCCCCAGTTTCTGTGTTGTAGTTTGTGTATTTGCATGTATGTATTTCAGGAAATGGCTTCCTGAAATTCTCCCCAAGCAGCTGATTGGTCGGCCTCCATTGATGATTGGAGAGCTGACCCCGCCCCCTCGTCAGGACGCAGCTGTCTTCAATTACCAACTCCTTCTGAAGCTATATAAACCAATGTTCTGTTGGCCAGAAGGGAGATGATTGCTGAGAGAGGAGGCTGATGGTCATATGTTGGTTGTTAACAGATTTGGTATGTACTGTGTTAGATGATTGCTGAGAGAAGGGAGATGAGTGTCCGATTTTGTGAAGTATTTTTGTAGCTGCTGATTTGAGGTATGTGTGTGCCAATAGAACTGTTTTTGATTCTTGAAATTGTTTAATTATGTTTAGATTATTCTGTTTCATTTGCTCTCAGGGGGGAAGGGGAAGGCACCTAGGGAGTGCTTAGGCAAGAGGCCCGCGGGCATACATAACCCGTAGTATTCACTGTCTATGCACACGAGGTAAGACCTGGGTGGACCACCCCCTGTATTTTGGCTAGTGTATCAGGTGGTGCTAGTTAGGTAGGAGAGGGAGCTTTGATATTCATTTTCTTTGCTTTGGTTCCATCCAGCCCCTTTTCCCCCAAATTACCAAGTAATGGAATAAATTCCTTGTTAATGGTAATTCTCTGCCTTTTGTCATCCTTTCTCACACCTACAGTCCCATACCTCTTTCACACCACGGAGAGTCGAGATGGAGCAGGGTGTTGTGTTCCCTCTACCTAGAGGTGTATGTAACAGTTTCAAACATCTTTAAATAATGTCTGAGCTATAGGAAAACAAACTTAGTAGGGCTGACTGACCTCTGTTCTGACTTCCTGGTGAGGCCTGATCACCCTCACTAGAAAGACGGGAGACATTAGGTGAAATTTAAAGGGGCTATGCAATCACTCAGAAGTTTCTATTTTATCACTAGTCCAATGTGTGATTCGGACTACGAGGAGGACAGAGCGCTGCCCCTGAATGAGGGACACCTGTCTAGTCTATTTTACCATTACCTTATCCTCTCTCGTATGTGGGACAATCGTCCCACCTAGTCAACAGCCAGTGGAATCGAGTGTTGAGAAATTCAAAAACCTTAAATGCTATAACTTCAATTTCTGAAACATGACTATTTTAAAGACAAGACTCTCGTTAATCTAACCACATTGTCCGATTTCAAAAAGGCTTTACAGCGAAAGCAAAACATTTGTCAGAGTACCCAGACAGAAATCTCACACCCATTTTTCAAGCTAGCATATGTCACAAAAACCAAAACCACAGCTAAATGCAGCACTAACCTTTGATCTTCATAAGATGATCATCCTAGGACATGTTATACAATACATGCATGTTTTGTTCAATCAAGTTCATATATCAAAAAACAGCTTTTTACATTAGCATGTGACGTTCAGAACTAGCATACCCACCAAAGACTTCTGGTGAATTTACTAAATTACTCACGATAAAAGTTCACAAAAAACTAAATTATAGATACAGAACTCCTTTATGCAATCGTGGTGTCCGATTTTAAAATAGCTTTTCGGTGAAAGCACATTTTGCAATATTCTGAGTAGATAGCCCAGCCATCATGGCTAGCTATTTTGACACCCAAGTTTGGCACTCACCACTAAGATTTACTATAAGAAAAATTGGATTACCTTTGCTGTTCTTTGTCAGAATGCACTCCCAGGACTTCTACAACACCCAATGTTTTGGTTCCAAATAATCCAGTTATATCCAAATAGCTGCGTTTGTTCGTGCGTTCAAGACACTATCCAAAGGGTGACGCGCCGGCGCGTTTCGTGGCAAGAAAATTATAAATATTCCATACCGTACTTCGAAGCATGTCAAACGCTGTTTAAAATAAATGGATTTTTTTTTTCTCTAAAATAGCAATATTCCGACCGGGAAACCTTGTTTTCGTTCAAACACTGAAAGTGTAAAATGGACTCTTCACATGCCCGCGTGCTCCCGTGTCATTGTTCTCAGATTGACCACTTTCCAAAACCCCTACTGTTTTTCGCCCAGGGACTGCAGAGTCATCATTCCCTGTTCTGGCGCCTTCTGAGAGCCTATGGGAGCCTTAGAAAATGTCAAGTTACAGCATTTTCCATAAAGAGGCTATAGAAGGACAAGAAATGGTCAGAGGGCACTTCCTGTATGGAATCTTCTCAGGTTTTGGCCTGCCATATGAGTTGTGTTATACTCACAGACACCAAACAGTTTTTGAAACTTTAGGTTGTTTTCTATCCACATCTAATTATATGCATATTCTAGTTTCTGGGCAGGAGTAATAACCAGATTAAATCGGGTACGTTTTTTATCCGGCCGTGAAAATACTGCCCCCTATCCTAAACAGGTTAAGGGATGGAATTATTTCCTTATGGAGTTAAGCGTTGTACTTCTAATTTGATTTGTTTATTTAATTTAACAGTGTAGTATTTTTGGATGCAGTGATCACGAGTCGTGTCCAAAGGAAGAATTACCAGTCCCCTGGGACCCTTTGGTAAATATGCAAATAGATTTTGTTAACATGCCAGCTTATAAAAGGAAGAAATATATGTTGGTATTGGTTAACTGTTACTCCAAATGGATTAAAGTTTTCCCCACCTTGAGTGATGTGTATTCCTGTTTTCTTTGCTTTTTTTGTCCTGCTTCAATAACAAATCTCACCAGATTGGGTCTGCTGGATGGTTAGGATATCTCCCTAGGGATTAGCCCTCTAACTCCCTGACATGTAACCTTCAACCCTGAGTTTTGTGTTTGCCACCCTGCCAAGAGTGTGCAAAGGGTGGCTATTTGAAGAATCTCAAATATTGTCATGCTGGCATGAAGCTATTTGGGAGACAGATGCAGGAATGCGTAATAAGGTTTTTTTATTCAGCCCAAATGATGACGTGTAAAGGGGATGAAGAACAAACACGTAACAAAACTCAGGGTTGAAACCCAAACAAAATAGCTAGGAGTACCTCATAACACAAGCGCACAATGATTAACACATGGGACGAGACCAGTAATCATCTGTGCAATCCACATTGACACGAAAGACAAAACGCACAGGTACTCACACGTAACAAACGATAGCACCATGGTGAACAAAGGGCACATGTATACAATTAGTGGGAATAGGGGACAGGTGTGTGTAATGAAAGTTCCAGAGGGATCAGTGAAATATATTTTGATTTGTTTAACACTTTTTGGTTACTACATGAATCCATATGTGTTTCATAGTTTTGATGCCTTCAATATTCTACAATGTAGAAAATAGTAAAAATAACCTTTGAAAGAGTGTTCTAAAACTTTTGAAGGTCTTCAATTAGTCATAGAACTAACGTGAAACACTAAGGCCTGTCATTCTATATTTGGGTTGGATAATTTATCAATAGTTATAATTATGATTTGGCAAGTCGAGGCATCAAAAGACTGAGCTATGCCCCTAAAATGTGAGGAGAGCAACTAGATTGTAGCTATGGCTAACCTTACCCCAATCTCATTCTTATCAAGGTTGGTGTGAAACTGTATTAACTGTTGTGTTCTCTCTCTCTTCCCTGTGAAAGTCAATATGCATGTGCACTAGACCAAAATCGGGAGATATTTAGAGACGTAGAGAATTGGCAATGCTAAAAGAATTGCGTAAATTGGCTCTGCAAAACAGAGGCTCTTGACTATCCTTTGGCAGGTCAAGGGAGCACTTATGCAATCATTGGCGATGAATGTTGTACTTTTGTCCCAGATCACTATTCTAATATGACTGATCTCGCCGAATACATTGCCACTGTTGCTAAGAATTCCCCACAACCATAGTGGACGCCTGCAACTTGGTTGAAATCCTTGTTTGGAAGTTGGGGATCCCAAATTGCCAAATGGGTGGCAGCGTGTGTTTTTTTTCTAAGTTTGTCTAAATTGTTATTTAATGTGCTGTGTGTGTGTATTTTTTATAAATTCACTCATGTTAAAAGAAGTATAACCTTTATTGTGATGATAGTATTACCAGACTAAATGAATTGTACAATCCAGAATGAAGGGCTTGAAATGAAATGTCTGGTTTTGTGTTGATTTCCCTTACTTCAATAGAACTATGATATATAAGAAACAGTAATTTTTAACCTTTATTTAAATAGACAAGTCAGTTAAGAACAAATTCTTATTTACAATGACGGCCTAACCCGGACAAACCTTAACGATGCTGGGCCACCCTATGGGCCTCCCAATCATGACCGGTTGTGATACAGCCTGGAATTGAACCAGGGTCTGTAGTGATGCCTCTAGCACTGAGACGAAGTGCCTTAGACAGCTGCGCCAACTTGGGAGCCCATCTTAAAATGTAATTATTATTATCACACAAGCGATAAAAGGATGGAACATAAAGGAAATCGTACTTTGTGCATCCTGACTTTGGTGTCATAAACAATCCTTGGTTCCTGCCTGTGCCTGGTAAAGATATCGGGGGGGCCATCATGACCTCTTCCTTTAGACTATTTGGCAGAAAGCCCAGAATATGTTTAAGTTAAGATAGGAGACCATGCCAGAACATTACGGTACCAACCCTGTGAACTATGCCTCAAATCTCTTGCCACTTTAATAAACTAATAAATGGATTTAATAAAGGTATCACTAGACACTTTAAATAACGGCACTTTAATAATGTCTACATATCCTACATTACTCATCTCATGTAAACTCAGCAAAAAAAGAAATGCCCTCTCACTGTCAACTGTGTTTATTTTCAGAAAACGTATGTGTAAATATTTGTATGAATACAAGATTCAGCAACTGAGATATAAACTGAACAAGTTCCACAGACATGTGACTAACAGAAATGGAATAATGTATCCCTGAACAAAGGGGGGTCAAAATCAAAAGTAACAGTCAGTATCTGGTGTGGCCACCAGCTGCATTAAGTACTGCAGTGTATTTCCTCCTCATGGACTGCACCAGATTTGCCAGTTCATGCTGTAAGATGTTACCCCACTCTTCCACCAAGGCACCTGCAAGTTCCTGGACATTTCTGGGGGGAATGGCCCTAGCCCTCACCCTGCGATCCAACAGGTGCCAGACGTGCTCAATGGGATTGAGATCCGGGATCTTCGCTGGCCATGGCAGAACACTGACATTCCTGTCTTGCAGGAAATCACGCGCAGAATGAGCAGTATGGCTGGTGGCATTGTCATGCTGGAAGGTCATTTCAGGATGAGCCTGCAGGAAGGGTACCACATGAGGGAGGAGGATGTCTTGCCTGTAACGCAGTGTTGAGATCGCCTGCAATGACAACAAGCTCAGTCCGATGACACTGTGACACACCGCCCCAGACCATGACAGTGAGACAAAACAGCGACTCGTCAGTGAAGAGCACTTTTTGCCAGTCCTGTCTGGTCCAGCGACAGTGGGTTTGTGCCCATAGGTGACGTTGTTGCCGGTGATGTCTGGTGAGGACCTGCCTTACAACAGGCCTACATGCCCTCATTCCAGCCTCTCTCAGCCTATTGCGGACAGTCTGAGCACTGATGGAGGGATTGTGCGTTCCTGGTGTAACTCGGGCAGTTGTTGTTGCCATCCCGTACCTGTCCCTCAGGCATCTCACAGTACGGACATTGCAATTTATTGCCCTGGTCACATCTGCAGTCCTCATGCCTCCTTGCAGCATGCCTAAGGCACGTTCACACAGATGAGCAGGGACCTGGGCATCTTTCTTTTGGTGTTTTTCAGAGTCAGTGGAAAGGCCTCTTATCCCTTTACATTTGTGTGTGTATAAGGTAGTTGTGAATTTGTTAGATTACTTGTTAGATATTGCTGCACTGTCGGAACTAGAAGCACAAGCATTTTGCTACACTCGCATTACCATCTGCTAACCATGTGTATGTGACCAATACAATTTGATTTGATTTCAATTCATTTCAAATGTAACGTGTCTGTAACCAGTATATAACGGAACTAAACGGGACTGCCCCGGAAGAGCTCCTGGTCGACATGTGTACTCAAGGATGTATTGAATTGGTTGGCACCTCTCTAGCATGCTGATAATAGGCAATGATTCATTTAAGATTGACTTTGAGTGTGCCTATGTAAGAATTTCTTTAACCTCTCTGGGCTAGGTGGCACCAAATCGTCCCACCTACGTAACAGCCAGTTTAATCCTGTGGCGCGATTTTCAAATACCTTAGAAATGCTATTACTTCAATTTCTCAAACATATGACTATTTTACAGCTATTTAAAGACAAGACTCTCGTTAATCTAACCACACTGTCCGATTTCAAAAAGGCTTTACAACGAAAGCAAAACATTAGATTATGTCAGCAGAGTACCCAGCCAGAAATAATCAGACACCCATTTTTCAAGCTAGCATATAATGTCACATAAACCCAAACCACAGCTAAATGCAGCACTAACCTTTGATGATCTTCATCAGATGACAACCCTAGGACATTATGTTATACAATACATGCATGTTTTGTTCAATCAAGTTCATATTTATATCAAAAAACAGCTTTTTACATTAGCATGTGACGTTCAGAACTAGCATACCCCCCGCAAACTTCCGGGGAATTTACTAACAATTTACTAAATTACTCACGATAAACGTTCACAAAAAGCATAACAATTATTTTAAGAATTATAGATACAGAACTCCTCTATGCACTCGATATGTCCGATTTTAAAATAACTTTTTGGTGAAAGCACATTTTGCAATATTCTAAGTACATAGCCCAGCCATCACGGGCTAGCTATTTAGACACCCAGCAAGTTTAGCCTTCACCAAAATCAGATTTACTATAACAAAAATGTTATTACCTTTGGTGTTCTTCGTCAGAATGCACTCCCAGGACTTCTACTTCAATAACAAATGTTGGATTGGTCCCAAATAATCCATCGTTATATCCAAATAGCGGCGTTTTGTTTGTGCGTTCTAGACACTATCTGAAATGGTAAATCAGGGTTACGAGCTTGGCGCAATTCGTGACAAAGATTTTCTAAATATTCCATTACCGTACTTCGAAGCATGTCAACCGCTGTTTAAAATCAATTTTTATGCAATTTATCTCGTAAAAAAGCGATAATATTCTGACCGGGAATCTGCGTTTCGGTAAATAGAGGAAAAAAAAGAAAGACGGGGGCAACCAGTGCACGCGCCTAAGCCCACTGTCCCCTGATCGGCCACTTGAAAAAGGCGATAATGTGTTTCAGCCTGGGGCTGGAATGACGACATTCAGCTTTTTCCCGGGCTCTGAGAGCCTATGGGAGCCGTGGGAAGTGTCACGTTACCACAGAGATCCTTTGTTTTGGAAAGAGATGTCAAAGAAAGCCAATAAATGGTCAGACAGGCCACTTCCTGTAAAGGAATCTCTCAGGTTTTTGCCTGCCATATGAGTTCTGTTATACTCACAGACACCATTCAAACAGTTTTAGAAACTTTAGGGTGTTTTCTATCCATATCTAATAAGTATATGCATATTCTAGTTACTGGGTAGGAGTAGTAACCAGATTAAATCGGGTACGTTTTTTATCCGGCGGTGTAAATACTGCCCCCTAGCCCTAAGAGGTTAACAACAGGTTAACTTTCAAGGCCACAGGGCCAAACAGATTACCAGGACGCATACTCAGAGCATGCGCTGACCAGCTGGCAAGTGATATGTTCAACCTCTCCCTGACCCAGTCTGTAATACCTACATGTTTCAAGCAGACCACCATAGTCCTTGTGCCCAAGAACGCCAAGGTAACCTGTCTAGCCTTCCCTGTAGCTCAGTTGGTAGAGTATGGTGTTGGTACAACGCCAGGGTTGTGGGTGCAATTCCCACGGGGGGCCAGCACAGAAAAAATAAAAAATTAAAAAATGTATGAAATGTATGCATTCACCACTGTAAGTCACTATGGGTAAGAGCATCTGCTAAATGACTAAAATGTAAAAATGTACATGACTATCATCCCGTAGCGCTCACATCTGTAGCCATGAAGTACATTGAAAAGCTCGTCATGGCTCACATCAAAGTCATCATCCCAGACACCCAGGACCCACTTCTGTTCGCAAACTGCCCCAACAGATGACGCAATCTCTATTGCACTCCACACTGCCTTTTCCCACCTGGACAAAACACGTGAGAATGCTGTTCATTGACTACAGCTCAGGGTTCAACACCATTGTGACCTCCAAGCTCATCACTAAGTTAAGGACCCTGGGATTAAACACCTCTGCAACTGGATCCTGGACTTCCTGACGGCTGCCCCCGGGTGGTGAGGGTAGGCAACAACACATACACCATGCTGTCCCTCAACACGCGGGCTCCTCAAGGGTGCATGCTTAGTCCCCTCCTGTATTCCCTGTTCACCCACGACTGTGTGGCCACGCACAACTCCAACACCATCATTAACCTGTTAGGGCTAGGGGGCAGCATTGACACGGCTGGATAAAAAACATACCCGATTTAATCTGGTTACCACTCCTACTCAGTAACTAGAATATGCATATACTTATTACATATGGATAGAAAACACCCTACATTTTCTAAAACTGTTTGAATGGTGTCTGTGAGTATAACAGAACTCAAATGGCAGGTCAAAACCTGAGAGATTCCTTTACAGGAAGTGGCCTGTCTGACCATTTGTTGAACTTCTTTTCCATCTCTATCATTTACTAAGGATCTCTGCTCTAACGTGACACTTCCCACGTCGTCCATAGGCGCTCAGAGCCCGGGAAAAAACAGAATGTCGTCATTCCAGCCCCAGGCTGAAACACATTATCGCCTTTCTCAAGTGGCCCATCAAGAGACACTAGCTTATGCGCGTGACCCCGACCGCCCCCGCCTTTGGGATTTTTTCCTCTGTTTGCCGAAAAGGAGATTCCCTGTCGGAATATTATCGCTTTTCTACGAGAAAAATGTCGTAAAAATTGATTTTAAACAGCGGTTGACATGCTTCGAAGTACGGTCATGGAATACTTAGAATTTTATTGTCACGAATTGCGCCAAGCGCGTGACACTTCTTTACTATTTCGGATAGTGTCTGGAACGCACGAACAAAACGCCGCTATTCGGATATAACGATGGATTATTTTGGACCAAACCAACATTTGTTATTGAAGTAGCTGTCCTGGGTGTGTATTCTGACGAAGACAACAAAAGGTAATGACATTTTTATAATAGTAAATATGATTATGGTGAGTGCTAAACTTGCCGGGTGTCTAAATAGCGAGCCCGTGATGCCTGGGCTATGTACTTAGAATATTGCAAAATGTGCTTTCACCAAAAAGCTATTTTAAAATCGGACATATCGAGTGATTAGAGGAGGTCTGTATCTATAATTCTTAAAATAATTGTTATGCTTTTTGTGAACGTTTATCGTGAGTAATTTAGTAAAATGTTAGCGAATTCCCCGGAAGTTTGCGGGGGGTATGCTAGTTCTGAACGTCACATGCTAATGTAAAAAGCTGGTTTTTGATATAAATATGAACTTGATTGAACAAAACATGCATGTATTGTATAACATAATGTCCTAGGGTTGTCATCTGATGAAGATCATCAAAGGTGAGTGCTGCATTTAGCTGTCTTCTGGGTTTTGGTGACATTATATGCTGGCTTGAAAAATGGGTGTCTGATTATTTCTGGCTTGGTACTCTGCTGACATAATCTAATGTTTTGCTTTCGTTGTAAAGCCTTTTTGAAATCGGACAGTGTGGTTAGATTAACGAGAGTCTTATCTTTAAATGGCTGTAAAATAGTCATATGTTTGAGAAATTGAAGTAATAGGATTTTTAAGGTTTTGAAAATCGCGCCACAGGATAGCCGTGGCTGTTACGTAGGTGGGACGAATTCGTCCCGCCTAGCCTAGAGAGGTTAAGTTTGCAGACGACACGACGGTGGTAGGCCTGATCAACGACGATGATGAGACAGCCTATAGGGAGGAGGTCAGAGACCTGGCAGTGTGATGCCAGGACAACAACCTATCCCTCAATGTCAACAAGACAAAAGAGCTGATCATGGACTACAGGAAACGGAGGTGCGAGCACACCCCCATCCTCATCGACAGGGTTGTTGTGGAACAGGTTGAGCGCTTCAAGTTCCTCTGTGTCCACATCACTAAGTTACTATCATGGTCCCCACACATCAACACAGTCATGAAGAGGGCACGACAATGACTCTTTCCCTTCAGGAGGCTGAAAAGATTTGGCATGGGCCCTCAGATCCTCAAAAAGCTTTACAGCTGCACCATTGAGAGCATTTTGACTGGCTGCATCACCAGTTGGTATGGCAACTGTTTGGCATCTAGCCGGAAGGCACTACAGAGGGTAGTGCGTATGGCCCAGGAGATCACTAGGGCTGAGCTCTCTGCCATCCAGGACCTCTATATCAGGTGGTGTCAAAGGAAGGCACAAAAAACTGTCAAAGACTCCAACCACCCAAGTCATAGACTGTTCTCTCTGCTACCACCCGGCAAGTGGGACCAATCCACCAAGTCTGGAATCAACAGGACCCTGAACAGCTTCTACCCCCAAACTATGACTGCTAAATAGTTTGTTAAAAAATAGTTAACCAATAGCTACCCAGAATATCTGCATTTACCTTTTTTGCACAAATCTCTTTTGACTCATCACATACGCTGCTGTTACTGTTTATTATCTATCCTGTTGCCTATTCACTTTATCCTTACCTATACGTACATATCTACAGTGGCAAGAAAAAGTATGTGAACCCTTTGGAATTACCTGGATTTATGCATAAATTGGTCATCAAATTTGATCTGATCTTCATCTAAGTCCCAACAATAGACAAACATATTGTGCATAAATTAATAACACACAAATTATTGTATTTTTCTTGTCTATATTGAATACATAATTTAAACATTCACAGTGTAGGTTGAAGAAAGTATGTGAACCCCTAGACTAATGACTTCTCCAAAAGCTAATTGGAGTCAGGAGTCAGCTAACCTGAAGTCCAATCAATGAGACAAGATTGGAGATGTTGGTTAGAGCTGCCTTGTCCTATTCACAAAAGGATTGCCTAATGTGAACCATGCATCAAACAAAAGTGATCGCAGAAGACCTAAGATTAACAATTGTTGACTTGCATAAAGCTGGAAAGAGTTACAAAAGTATCTCTAAAAGTCTATAAATGGAGAAAGTTCAGCACTGTTGCTACTCTCCCTAGGAGTGGCCGTCCTGCAAAGATGACTGCAAGAGCACAGCGCAGAATGCTCAATTAGGTTAAGAAGAATCCTAGAGTGTCAGCTAAAGACTTACAGAAATCTCTGGAACATGATAACATCTCGGTTGATGAGTCTACAATACGTAAAACACTAAACAAAAATGCTGTTCATGGGAGGACACCACGGAAGAAGCCACTGCTGTCCCTAAAAAACATTGCTACACGTCTGAAGTTTGCAAAAGTGCACCTGGATGTTTCACAGCGCTAATGGCAAAATATTCTGTGGACAGATGAACTACAGTTGAGTTGTTTGGAAGGAACACACAACACTATGTGTGGAGAAAAAAAGACAAGCACACCAACATCAAATCCTCTTTCCAACTGTAAAGTATGGTGGAGGAAGCATCATGGATTGGGGCTGCTTTGCTGCCTCAGGGCCTGGACAGCTTGCTATCGTTGACAGAAAAATGAATTAACCTGTTGTGGTATAGGGGGCAGTATTTTCACAGCCGGATAAAAAACGTACCCGATTTAATCTGGTTACTACTCCTGCCCAGAAACTAGAATATGCATATAATTAGT
Organism: Salmo salar; assembly: GCF_965601325.2. Taxonomy (NCBI): domain Eukaryota; kingdom Metazoa; phylum Chordata; class Actinopteri; order Salmoniformes; family Salmonidae; genus Salmo; species Salmo salar. The sequence goes on from NC_138309.1 coordinate 14,783,373, forward strand.
AGATTCGGATAGAAAACACTCTAAAGTTTCTAAAACTGTTTGAATGGTGTCTGTGAGTATAACAGAACTCATATGACAGGCAAAAACCTGAGAAGATTCCATACAGGAAGTGCCCTGTCTGACAATTTGTTGTCCTTCTGTTGCATCTCTATCGAAAATACAGCATCTGTGCTGTAACGTGACACTTTCTAAGGCTTCCATTGGCTCTCTAAAGCCGCCAGAAAGTGGAATGGGGTGTCTGCTGTCTCTGGGCAAAGTACAACAGCTCTGTTTGTGAGTGGTCAGCCTGGGGACAGTGAGACTGAGATGCACGTTCACGAGACTGTTTTTCTTTCTCTCTCTGAATGAATACAACATTGCCCGGTTGGAATATTATCGCTATTTTACGAGAAAAGTAGCATAAAAATGTATTTTAAACAGCGTTTGACATGCTTCTAAGTACGGTAATGGAATATTTAGCATTTTTTTGTCACGAAATGCGCTCGCGTGTTACCCTTCGGATAGTGACCTGAACGCACGAACAAAACGGAGGTATTTGGATATAACTATGGATTATTTGGAACCAAAACAACATTTGTTGTTGAAGTAGAAGTCCTGGGAGGGCATTCTGACGAAGAACAGCAAAGGTAATCCAATTTCTCTAATAGTAATTCTGAGTTTAGGTTGTCCCAAACTTGGTTGGTGTCAAATTAGCTAGCCGTGATGGCCCGAGCTATGTACTCAAAATATTGCAAAATGTACTTTCGCCGAAAAGCTATTTTAAAATCGGACATAGCGATTGCATAAAGAAGTTCTGTATCTATAATTCTTAAAATAATTGTTATGTATTCTGTCAACGTTTATCGTGAGTAATTTAGTAAATTCACCGGAAGTTTTGGGTGGTTATGCTAGTTCTGAACATCACATGCTAATGTAAAAAGCTGCTTTTTGATATAAATATGAACTTGATTGAACAAAACATGCATGTATTGTATAACATAATGTCCTAGGAGTGTCATCTGATGAAGATCATCAAAGGTTAGTGCTGCATTTAGCTGTGTTTTGGGTATTTGTGATGCATGCTAGTTGCTTTGGAAATGGCTGTGTGTTTTTTGTGTCTATGTACTCTCCTAACATAATCTAATGTTTTGCTTTCGCTGTAAAGCCTTTTGGAAATCGGACAATGTGGTTCGATTCAGGAGAAATGTATCTTTAAAATTGTGTGAAATAGTCCTATGTTTGAGAACTTTGAATTATGCATTTTGTGGTTTTAAATTTGGCGCTCTGATTTGTCACTGGCTATTGAATAGTGTGGGATGATTTTGTCCTACCTCCCCTAGAGAGGTTAATAAATTATCAAGACATTTTGCAGGAGAATGTTAGGCTACAATCTGTTAGAATCTGTCCGCCAATTGAAGCTCAACAGAAGTCGGGTGATGCAACAAGACAACGACCCAAAACACAGAAGTAAATCAATAACAGAATGGCTTCAACAGAAGAAAATACGCCTTCTGGAGTGGCCCAGTCAGAGTCCTGACCCTCAACCTGATTGAGATGCTGTGGCATTACCTCAAGAGCGCAGTTCACACCAGACATCCCAAGAATATTGCTGAACTGAAACAGTTTTGTAAAGAGGAATGGTCCAAAATTCCCCCTGACCGTTGTGCAGGTCTGATCCGCAACTACAGAAAACATTTGGTTGAGGTTATTGCTGCCTGTCAGAACCACTCTAAATAGCAGGAGGGTGAAGTCAGGCGCAGGAGACCGAGGTACGTGAAACACACATTTAATGACTAGGTCCACAATAGCCAAAACAAGTGTCGTGTCTTTGGGGTACCATTAAACTGAAGACATGTTTATCAATTAACTCCCTGTAATTATTATCACGCGATCAAACTGATTAATCGTTTAATTGTAATTAACTAGGAGATCGGGGCACCAAGGAAAATATTCAGATTACAAAGTTATAATTTTCCTAATATAACTTTCCTATATTATAACATTATATATTATATTCTATTATAGTATAGGCCGATTATCTTCTGGTTTAAATGGTGTATTTTACCTCGCGTCCAGTCTCATTCCAAACGTCGTAAATTGTTGTATCTGCACGAACCCAGTCTTTACTAAGAGTCATCCATACATCAATTGTCTTAAAATCATTTATTTACTAAACTAAGTAATTCACAGAAAGTATACAAACAGTAATTATCATCACAAAGAATTGGTAGAGTAATGTGCCCTAGTGGTCTAAACAGGCATGGCTGGTCTGTTAGACAATAGGTCATAAAAGGTTCAGCTGAGGAGGCACACAGAGTTCATTAATATTAACAATTGACATGCTAACCCTTTGCACATGAACGCTCACTCATTCGGGAACAATTGCAATCAATATATATTTACGCTCAGTGTGTCGTCGGGATCCTTGTTGAAGAGTCGTTCTGTTGGAGAGTTCTCTCTCTCTCTCTCTCTCTCTCCTCTCTCGGTTAGAATGGATCTTTCAAAGCGACATTCATTAATGTCGTTATAGAATGGATGTTTCGTTGGTCTTCGCGTTCAATGATATAATTTCTAGCTGCAGACTATTAATTAATATCAAAGACTTGTTCTTATTCTGTCGGTATCAATAGTCTAAAAGTTAACCACGTGGTATAGTTCACTTTCAGTAGCGGAATTGGATGGTCAAACCTATTGGCCAACTCGCAATGGAGTGGAGGCCTGGTCTGTTAGAAAGTAAATCAGGGTGGGTTTTATAGTGAACATAGAAAAGGCTTGTCACATGACGCCTGGTCCTGTCTGTGTCCCTGGGGGCGTGCCGATGACTGAGTTAAGCTTGGTACAGAAATACAATTCTATCACATTAACATCAGTACATAGCATCTCAATGTATTACAAATAGCTTTATCCTTATTAATACATTCTATACAACCATTTGGATGCAAGTCCCATCGCTGAGGCTATTATATAAACAGTTTCATGGTAATATGGCTATATTGTCTCTTCTGAGTATCACAAAATTGTACCAAGCGGACCAGTTCGTAGCTGGATTCTTCACCGGTCTTCCATACCTTCTCCAGAACACAAATGTCGCTTGGCTCCCCAATTCTGTGAGTTGGAAGAATTTCCTGTGTCTCTCTATGGGCCATGTGGCAAGAGATTCTCCTGGAATTTTACCACCCCTTCACACAGGGCCTGGGTAGGGGGGAGGTAGGTTGGGGGATGGTGCAAGGGGGAGGGGGTCAACTGTCCTCCCTGTACTCAAAGAGGCCAACGTCATGACATAAGGCAGGGTAACAAAACTCCAAAACAACAGGAACAATGAATCATGGAAAGAGTCGGGACGCAGCCCAGCAACCCTAATGCCCAAAATGACAGTGGCAGAGGAAAACACAAATCCCCAACCTACTAAAAGGACAACACGAAAATAATGGAGGGTCAACCAGTTATTAAATCCAAGGGTTCACAAACTTTTTCCACCCTGCACTGTGAATATTTACACGGTGTGTTCAATAAAGACATGAAAACGTATAATTGTTTGTGTTTTATATGTTTAAGCAGACTGTGTTTGTCTATTGTTGTGACCTAGATGAAGATCAAATTGTATGACCAATTTATGCAGAAATCCAGGTTTTTCCAAAGGGTTCACATACTTTTTCTTGCCACTGTACCTCAATTACCTTGTACCCCTGCACATCGACTCTGTACTTGTACCCTGTGTATATAGCAAAGTTATCATTACTCATTGTGTACTTATTCATTGAGTTATTATATATATATATATATATTATTTTTTTTATTTTTATTATTACTATTTATCTTTTTTTATTGTTTGGAAGGGCTCGTAAGTGAGCATTTCACTGTTAGTCTACACCTGTTGTTTACCAAGCATGTGACAAAGAACATTTGATTTGATTTGACTCATGTGGTTCTGTCTGTCCCTATAGCCTATCTCCCCATCACTGGCCCACTGTATGGCAGCCACAGGAGCCTGGGTGTTTGTGCGTAGGCACATCAACGTGTTCCCACCCCAGTCTCCGTGTCAGCCAGTGATGCGATTTTAATTGTCGCACTTTTAAAGGTCAAATTTGCAACACCCACTCGCTGCTTGCATCATGTGATCTCCATTGAGTGGCAATTACTGATGCTTGGTTGCACTCTGCGGGCTACAGTTTCCCTTCTCTGCGACCTCACCATCCATGCCATCCATAACCCCAAACTGGCCCTCCTATCACAGCGTTGATTGGACTCAGATGAGGTGGTGTATTATTAAAACAAATTGGGTTTCTTTGCACAGGAGTCATATCTGTTATTAAAACTGTGCTCTCATCCCTTAGCCAATGGTGCATGGTGCATGGCCTGCCCAGGAATTATACCGCCCGTGCTGTGCAAGGAAGATAAATATTATTCAGCGCTTGCCTTTAACAAATGATGTCTTCATAATGATGGATGGCCACATTAGAGTGTGTACATTACTGATCTATGGGAGATAGGGTAGTCATTCACACTATTGATTAGGTCATGGCATAGTCCACAGAGAAACATATGTCCATCCGAGTGTGTCTTACTGAGTGAGAGGGATAGAGAGGGGAGTGTGTGTGTGTGTGTGTGTGTGTGTGTGTGTGTGTGTGTGTGTGTGTGTGTGTGTGTGTGTGTGTGTGTGTGTGTGGTGTGTGTGTGTGTGTGTGTGTGTGTGTGTGTGTGTGTGGGTGGATGGGGGCTTATCCTCTTTCTACAGTTGAGAGAAAGATTTTTACAAATACATTTTTCTTCTCACATGTAGTAATGACTGTAGAATAAATCAAAATGTTCATATTTATAAAAAAGATGTCAAAAGAGCCTCCATTGCTTTTAGTGTGAACTGTTGGTATAAATATGCATTACCTGATGTTAAGTGTGTAAAACAATTTCAGTTGCAAATTGATGGCACTGCTATTCCGTACATTAGAAAATATGCAATCCACATTTTGAACTAAGTGTCTCTTAAAAAGTCTAGAATTTGTCACCTTCAAGGTCCAATGCAGCAATTTTATCTCAATATATAAACATTTCTGGGTAACAGTTAAGTACTTTACTGTGATTGTTTTCAATTAAAGTGGTCAAAAAGAAACCAAAATTGCTTCTTTACAAAGAGCAATTTCTCGAACAAGAATCTTTCTAGGTCTTAGTGGGGAGGGGAAAACTAGAGGTTTGGAACTCTCTTTCTTATTGGTCTATTAACTAACTTACCGCCTGGTGATGACACCAGGCAGGCCAAAAGTCCATCCCACCAAAACAGACTGACATTTTTGGCGGTCTTTTCAGATACAGTCTCACACTAAAAGGGCATCCTTTTCACACTAAAAGAGCATAATTTTCACAATTTCACAGTATTATTCCAACCTCATAGTGTGTAAATATATATAAAACATAGGAAAATCACGTTTCAGACTGCACTCGGCCTTTAACAAAATATAAGCAACTTCTGGAAAGTATTTATTTTTATTTTATTTAACTAGGCAAGTCAATTAAGAACAAATTCCTATTTCCAATGATGGCCTAACAAGAAGCAAAAGGCGTCCTGCGGGGACGGGGGCTGGGATTAAATATAAAATGTAGGACAAAACACACATCATGACAAGAGAGACACCACAATACTACATAAAGCGAGACCTAAGACAACATGGCAGCAACACATGACAACGACACGGCAGCAACACAACACGGTAGCAACACAACTCTGGTATTATGGCCAACAAGGTTATCCCTGTCTGTTTCAGAAAGCTATGTCTGTCATGGCCTTTCATTTCCCCCTCAGCTGTGGAAACATTCAGAGCCAGTGGCTTGTCCTTCAGCTAAATACAGGCCAGATGACAGCCTTCTACTCACAATATCCTGGGTGAATTGAATGTTTCCCCCTTTTCTGCAGTCATAAATTGCCTCCAGATGATGTTCACTTTGTCACAAATAGATTGTGAGTTTTCCTTCCTTCGGTGGCCAGTGAGAATGAGTTCCGAGCAGTACTCTGAGGTACAAAGGTTTCCTCATCTTGTCACCCTCATTTACCTCTTCTCCTCTTCATCGCCCCTCCGCCCCCTTCCTGTTGTCTGCCTTCGGTCTGTGGGGTCGGTGACGTGACGCGATGCGGTCATTCAGCCACCTCTGTGGGGAGGGAGTAAATCTCCATTAGGTTTAATGTGTCTCTGCCTTTTTGGGTTTATGAGAGCTGCTGAGTGTTGGGTGATGGATGATCAGCCCCAGCTCCCTGCTCTCTCCTCCCTCTTGTCTGGTCTTCTCTTACTGTAGCACTGTGCGTGTGTGTGTGTGTGTGTGTGTGTGTGTGTGTGTGTGTGTGTGTGTGTGTGTGTGTGTGTGTGTGTGTGTGTGTGTGTGTGTGTGTGTGTGTCTAATGAGTGTTCTCTTGTCTCCTCTCCAGGGTGCCACCGTCTAATTACTCTCCAGCACCTGGTCCTTTTTAATTATCACCTGATCCCTGATCATCTCTTAATCGACTTGGAACATTAAGAAACAAAAGCCTCTGTCTCCAGGGGGACGGGGGGGGATTGTGTGTGTGTGTGGGGGGGGGGCACCAGGGGGGAGTGAGGCACCAGGGGCATCATACTGACGGCAACCAGGGAGCACCCCCTCCTCTAATGACCAATGGCTTAGGGGTGACACACAATCATGCAGCACACACACACACAGGGTAGAATAAGGTTCCTTCATCTGTTGCCTTATAATCACCCAACATTTTGATTTTTCTCTATTGTCTCATCAGTGATCAAGGCACGTTGGAAGTGTAGGGAACGAGAACAGCGGGAGACGAGTTCTGATCCCAAAGGGTTTAAGGAGTCAGGGGTTACTGGAGAAACCATGGAGATTCATCTTCAGTCAAATATTAACGTCTAGATGAAATAATGTGACCGTCTGCCAGAAAGTCAGTCGTCTGGGAATCATAGGCCAAGTTTGAGGAAGAACAGAAAGTTTAGTGTTTAAGTCACAGATTGATATTTCAGTTCGACTGGTCAGAAAGAAGTAGAGAGCAAAGGTAGAATCGAAAGAGTAATAATTCATATCAGACATTTTCTTTGATTTTGTTTTTGACTGTAAACTATTTTTTATGTTATTGCATATTTAATATATTATCCATTGTGTGTCTTTTTTCATTATACAGTATGGGTTGACACTATATAGCAGGCATGCTCTACTGATTGAAATCTTCTCTCATTTTGGGTGTAATTTCATCATTTGGGTGTAATTTCAATCCATATTGATGGATTTTATGTGCGGTCCACTTTCAAGTCCACATCAGATCAGCCAGAGCCAGTCAGCTGCTGTGTTAGCTCATCTCCAGTCATATTATCTGGCAGCCCCATGTGAAACCACTAGCTAACTATACACCACAGGGAACAAGAGGAGAGGAGCTGTCCACAATACAGGGGGTGCTGATCTTACAGCCATACTACACAGTCTATTGAGCGACTGTGGCTTTATGTGTACACTGTACTCTTACCGATTGCAGTTATTCTATATCCACCCATCCACGCATTCTTTTCCCTCTGTCTATCTGAAATACAGTTTTTAAAAAAAGGTTAGCAATAATGGGGTAAAAATCTAATTGGGATGCGTGTTTAACTGTCCCTTTAGTAATCAGAGATGTGTGTATTGTAATATCTCTCCATCTATTGATCTGGGAGCTGGGCTGAGCAAATGGCACTATTAGCCGAGGGGGCCCAAGCACACTGCAATAACAGAGTGCACATCAATCGAGACGGTCAATCAACCTGCCACTCATCTCCTCAACTCATCCCCCTCCTCTCCCCTCTGTCCTTTCCTCCTCTACGCCTATACTGCTCCTCTTCTCCCCTCCTCTCTCCTCACCTCTGCTCCTCATCGGCCCCCTCCCGTCCTCCCCACCTCCTTCTTCCTCTCCTCTCCTCCACTCCTCCTTCCTCTGCTCCCCCTCCTTCCCTCCTCTCTTCTTCTCCCCTCCTCCCCTCTTTCGCGCCTTCTCTCCTCTCTTCTCGTCCTCGTCCTCTCCCTCTCCCGCAGCCCTCCCCTACCTTACCCCTCGACACCGGCCCACCCTCTTTTCACAGGGAAACCTACAAGGGAGGCCAAATGTTTTGAGATTAGACTTGAAGTATAAGGAACAGGGATTTACTTATCTTGATTCACTCATCACCATTCACTTATCCCGATAGGACAGGAGTCTGTTTTATTTGGTGTTTTCTTTAAATCGATTCCTTAATTAAAAACATTATATTTACGACATCTTCAATCATACCACCATTCTGCTAAATGACAGAACTGCTGAGGTGAGGTTCAAACTCACTACCACTGTGATTAATAAAGAGGTACTATAGGCCAAGGAGTTATGGCAGCAGAATCCAGGCTCTACAGGGAATGAAAGAGTACCCTGGTCTACTCTTTTGTCTTCATCTTTCTGCCTTCATCTTCAACCAGAGTGGAAGCAGGCTGATTAAAAAGCACTTCAAATATAGCCAGGCACTTTGGAGTAATGAGAGGCAGCCAGCTAGCGGATACTGGCATGAAAAAGGAAACAATGGTGGCTAAGAAGATAGGATCAGGACATCTCAATATCAAAAGTGTGTGTGTGTGTGTTTGTGTGGGTGCCTGTATGCATGTGTGTGTGCATGTCAATGTTCAAATGTGACCCCCGCAAAATACACAACATCATAAGGGGTTGCTGTTTACTTTCAACACAAGAAAAATAGGTTGCTGTCTTCTTTATTTTCAAGAGGCACCTCTCACCTATGTTGAGCTTCACCTGCTGCAGTATAACTGTGATTCTCAGGTGTAAACTGAAGTTAGCCTGGCAGAAATCAAAGAGAAGGGTGAATGGTGCCATAATGAAGTAATGAAACTATGAACAGCAACACAATCATTTAAAAGCCCAGTGAGACCAGTAAGAGCCTGATGGATAGAAGGCGAGCCAGGGCTCATCTTCCCCTGGCCTATAAAGAGAGGGAGGAGGCCCGGGGGGGGCTGGCTAGAGGGCCCACTGGTCAAACACTCATCTATTCCTCCAACTGGTCAAACACTCATCCATTCTTCCCTGGGCTGTAAATCAGAGTGCTCCTTTGATTCACCTCCTCTACAAGCGAACACAGACCTCAATAAGAATACAGACCTCAATAAGAACCCAGACCTAAATAAGAATACACACTTCAATAAGACTACGGACCTCAATAAGAATACAGACCTCAATAAGAGCACAGACCTCAATAAGAACACAGATCTCAATAAGAACACAGACCTCAATAAGAGCACAGACCTCAATTAGAACACAGATATCAATAAGAACACAGATCTCAATAAGAACACAGATCTCAATAAGAACACAGACCTCAATAAGAACACAGACCTCAATAAGAACACAGATCTCAATAAGAGCACAGACCTCAATTAGAACACAGATATCAATAAGAACACAGATCTCAATAAGAACACAGATCTCAATAAGAATACAGACCTCAATAAGAACACAGACCTCAATAAGAACACAGACCTCAATAAGAACACAGATCTCAATAAGAGCACAGACCTCAATAAGGAGACAGACCTCAATAAGAACACAGACCTCAATAAGAGCACAGACCTCAATAAGAACACAGATCTCAATAAGAACACAGGCCTCAATAAGAACACAGACCTCAATAAGAACACAGATCTCAATAAGAGCACAGACCTCAATAAGAACACAGATCTCAATAAGAACAGAGATCTCAATAAGAGCACAGATCTTAATAAGAACACAGACCTCAATAAGAACACAGACCTCAATAAGAACACAGACCTCAATAAGAACACAGACCTCAATAAGAACACAGACCTCAATAAGAATACAGACCTCAATAAGAACACAGATCTCAATAAGAACACAGACCTCAATAAGAACACAGACCTCAATAAGAATACAGACCTCAATAAGAACACAGACCTCAATAAGAACACAGACCTCAATAAGAATACAGACCTCAATAAGAACACAGACCTCAATAAGAACACAGACCTCAATAAGAATACAGACCTCAATAAGAAGCATATCCTGTGTCGTATTTTATTTTCCTCCCTTTCATTTTAGAAGCGGAATTTTGTTGCATAGCTTTTTAGCAAAGACGCTTTTCATTTAGTTTAGTTGGTTATGCATGCTTTTTGGAAGTATGAATGTATGAATGCTTTTTCCTCCTCTCTCTGACACGGAGAATAAATCTCTCGGCGGAATAAAAGGAAGTCAGTGGTTTGTAACCCGGGGGCTGTTTGTAATCAACACTATGTTGCTGGTTTTGCCGTGGCGAACCTTGACTGTGTGTGTGTGTGTGTGTGTCTGTGCACGTGTGTGTGTGTGTGTGTGTGTGTGTGTGTGTGTGTGTGTGTGTGTGTGTGTGTGTGTGTGTGTGTGTGTGTGTGTGTGTGTGTGTGTGTGTGTGTGTGTGTGTGTGTGTGTGTGTGTGTGTGTGTGTGTGTGTGTGTAAACGTGTGTGTGTGTGTGTGTGTGTGCTCATGCGTACGTGTGTGCTCGTGCTGACATGGCTGGCATGTGAAAGAGATATGATTCAATCAGGCGCGTTCCAGAATCTCTCTGAAATGCTGTTTGTTTACAGTTCGTCTTTCTAACTTCTAGGGCTTCTAATTTCTTCCTGTCTGGCACACTGACACATGAAAATATATCAGTAATACTATGAGATACTAAAATACTGGACAAAAAAAAAATTTGACAGCACTTTTTAGTCCAGGACTAGACTTAATCTGTGTCTGGGAAAGCAGCCTTAGAGGTTTCAAATATTGCATATGTCCAGACCGTGATGATGATTGTCTCTTTTCAATACTATTGATGATCATTCAATACTTACAGATTCACTCAGTAATTATCACATCAACTGGAGTTAGAAATAAAGTTACAGAATGTTACTGAAGTGCAGTTACAGTAACCTACAGTAACTTATCTATATTCATGGCTAAAATATTCTTATATTCACTATTCTGATATTCATAGACCTCCACATAATAAAGCATTTATAATGGACTAGTAAACAGTTTATTAATCATTCATTAATCCTTACTCTCACATTTGTAAATGTTAGTAATGTAGTTATTCACACATTTATAAATATCTTTTAACTTAAGATTTTAGTAATGATTCATAAGATCATTCATAATATGTTTAATATCGGTCCTTATAAAGCATTAATTAATCATTAGATAAGTATTTTTGCGTGGCCTCATCTAAAGTGTGGGCTATTTATACTTTATAAATACTTTAATACTATAAGCAGTACCTGATACTCCTTAAGTTCTCAAAATGGTGCCTAGAACATAATGGTTACAAAATAGGCACATAATACAGAGGAATGTTTAAGAAAACATATTGAATTATAAACAATATATAATATAATAATATAATTCTGAGTGTCCAATATATTTTCTTAAACATCGTCTGTATTGTGTGCCTATTGTTTAACCATTGATATGTTCTAGGGACCATTTTGAGACCTGAAGGAGTATAAGGTGCTTCTGGAATGTCTACCAATGGCATGTCAATCTTTTTGTGAGAAATTACACTGGTTACTCAAAACATTTATAAAGTATTAATAAAGTATAAATTGCTTAAACCTTAGATGAGGCCATGCAAAAGGATGTAACTATTGATTAGTAAATGGTTTATAAGGACGTACACTAGCAGTCAAAGTTTTAAAACACCTACTCATTCAAGGGTTTTTCTTTATTTTGACTATTTTCTACATTGTAGAATAATAGTGAAGACATCAAAATGATGAAATAACACATATGGAATCATGTAGTAACCCAAAAAAGTGTTAAACAAATCCAAATATATTTTATATTTGAGATTCTTCAAATAGCCACCCTTTGCCTTGATGACAGCTTCACACATTCTTGGCATTCTCTCAACCAGGCAAAATATCTTTGTCTGGATTACTTATTGTAATATTGTAATCTACAGCCACACTGATCTAGCTAACAAGCTGCATGGGATAAAAAGGTGTGCCAGTCACTGTGCGGCCATATGGATTGAATTTGATTACATTAACTTCAATAAAAATGTCCCTCGTCTGTGGATGATTAGTGGGCAGATGCCGACGCAGAGCCCTGAAGATGGAGTGGGGTTACTGTAGCAGGGTGTCTGTCTGTCTGTGTGTGTGTTTGTGAGAAAGTGTGTGTGTTCTTCCTGCTTGCCTGTGGAGGCGAGGGGGATTTTCGGGGACAGGTGTAAATGGGTAGTGGAGGGATGTTTTGTCCCGTCTGATGACTATTCTAGATCAAAGGCGATATTCAACGTTTGTCCAGGTCCCCAGGACGTCAGGAGATGCCTTCAAAACCGGCCAGTAGGGGCAACAGTGAGCGCTATTACCATGAAGAAGGCTTGCAGCTTGCTAGAGCATTATGAGCGGGGATGGCAGACAGGCATAAGCCGCAAGCTCCGAGGGCTGTGTGTTGAATCCCAGTGCTAGGCACTTGTCAATAAAAGATTTTTAAATGACCTTATCCCAAACCTTAACCCTTACATGAACCATTCATGATAAATCCTTAAACTTAACTGTCAAGATGTTTCTGTTTTAAATCTATCCCAAACCTTAACCTTTACCTTAACCATTCAGAATTAATGCTGAAACATAACTGTATAAATTTGACGTTTTTCCCTCCCTGGAGAAACGTTGAATACTGAAGTCAAACCGTACCAAACTGTGAGCTCTTGTTGCTCAACAAGTGAGGTTACACACTGGACCAGTAGAGGGAGGTCTTACTATGTGTACATCTAGATGGAGTGTGTGTGTGTGTGTGTGTGTGTGTGTGTGTGTGTGTGTGTGTGTGTGTGTGTGTGTGTGTGTGTGTGTGTGTGTGTGTGTGTGTGTGTGTGTGTGTGTGTGTGTGTGTGTGTGTGTGTGTGTGTGTGTGTGTGTGTGTGTGTGTGTGTGGAGGGGGGGTGTATGTGTAGACAACGGAGAGAGCGAGAGAGAGTGTGTGTTCATGTGTTTGTGCATGTGTGTGTTGTGTGCGTGCAACAGGGGGCACAGGAGGAGGGAGGGGAATGCTTGGAATCAGTCCAACACTATAATGCCTTTACTTTCTAACCATTCCATGAGCAGCAGACTCTTTTTTTCTTTCATTTGGACTGTGTGTGAGTGTGTGTGTGTGTGTGTGTGTGTGTGTGTGTGTGTGTGTGTGTGTGTGTGTGTGTGTGTGTGTGTGTGTGTGTGTGTGTGTGTGTGTGTGTGTGTGTGTGTGAGAGCTTGGGTGCGTGCGTGCATACATTTGCCTGGATGTGTGTGTGTGTGAGTGTGTGTGTGTGTGTGTGTGCATGCATGGTGCTTTGTGCTGCCGTCTCCCTGGTTTCCATGACGATAATAGGCATAACCAGATTTATTTTCCTGTACAGTTGCTCTAAGTGTTCCACTGATGGTGCAGTCTGGGCTCAGCCACTGAGATGGTGTGTGTCCAATGCCATTGGTTACGTCTACACATGCCAGTCTAGCATCTTGATTGCTTCTACTAGGGCCTGGCTTCCTCTAGCTGGTGGTCTTGCTATCTCTGAATGTCTGAATGGAAATGCATGAAAGAGAGGGAGAGAAATGAAGAGTGAGAGAGAGACAGAAAGAAAGAAAGAAAGGGGAGAGAGAGAGAGATAGTGAGAGAGAGAGAAAGGGAGAGAGATAGACAGAGACGGACACAGAGACAGAGAGAGAGAGCGAGAGAGAGAGAGAATGAAAGAAAGAAAGAAAGAAAGATTAATTATGTAAATATTGTAAATCTCCAAAGTAAGCTTTGGCAATATGTACATTGTTACGTCATGCCAATAAAGCAAATTGAATTGAAAGACAGAGACAGAGACGGACACAAAGACAAAGACAAAGCAAGAGAGACAGAGACAGAGACAGAGAGAGAGAGAGAGAGAGAGAGACAGACAGACAGACAGACAGACAGACAGACAGACAGACAGACAGACAGACAGACAGACAGACAGACAGACAGACAGACAGACAGACAGACAGACAGACAGACAGACAGACAGACAGACAGACAGACAGACAGACAGACAGACAGACAGACAGACAGACAGACAGACAAAAAAGAGAGAGAGAGAGAAAGAGAGAGAGAAAAAGACAGATTTTTGTAGTGTTTCCTCTGTGAAGGTATTAATGTAACCAGCTAGCAACAAGATCTCACGGTTTTAGCAATTTGACTTCAAACGTCAAATTTTGAAGTTTCTCTGAACGTCCCATTCGGACAGTGGTGTTTCTGTGATAAGAGAAGCGAGGGGTTAGGATATGCGCACACACACATACAAAATACACACACACAAGCAAACACACACTACTGCTCACATACACACACTCATGCACACTCGCATGCACAAACACACGCACACACAGCAGAGACAAGGAAGGGACAGGCTGGGGTCCTCTAGCAGGCACAGCATGCAGAAACATCACAGGGTCAGCAGCACACATCCGCACGGATTATCGACCTGTCACACCACCCTGTCAGGCCGAGGCATGGAGGGAAGAGAGGAGGAGAGGGAGGGAGGAGAAAAGGATGGAGCAGGGCAAAGGGATGGAGGCCAAGAAGGAGCAGGGGGGGGGGGATGGAGGAGAGGAGAGGAGAGGAGGGAGCAGGGGAGAGGGATGGAGGTGAAGAGGGAGCAGGGGAGAGGGATAGAGGAGTGGAGGGAGGAGGGGAGAGGGATGTGGGACAGGAGGGAGCAGGGGAGAGGGATGAAGGAGAGGAGGGAGCAGGGGAGAGGGATGGAGAGGAGGGAGGAGGGAGGAGGGTGAGTAGGAATGAAGATTAAACTGCTTACACACACAATCAAACTTACTCAAGCGTACCAACCATAATTTCCTCTTTTGTAATAATCAAGCATATGTGCAAGCATGATAGTGTGTACCAACGTGTTTGTGTCAGTGTGTGGTGTGAGTGTGTGTTTTTGCATGAGTGTGTAACACAACGTATGTGTTTTCCCCTCCAGATAGGCTACACTAGGCATGCAGATATGACCAGGTTTGAACTGGTTTGTGTGCTCTCCCTTGAGGAGAGTTGATGACTGCACAGCCAGTGAAGCTGAGAGGAATATGAATTCCAATCTGCTCATTTCAAGGTTATTATCCTCTCAACACACCACACAACAATTTAATGATGGATATTCAATTCATCCCTCCCTGAAAACAAAATATCATCCAGCCCATTCTTTCAATTATTAACATGATGTTCACGCTACGTCAATTCAAACTACTACTACTTCACTACGAATACTACTACTACGCAAATTCAATACCAAATGTTGCAGTATGATTGGTACATGTCTTTCAATGCATATCTTATCCTTTCCTACACTTCTTCCCACTCAACGTAAATAGTATATTCCACACCACCTCACCACCACCAGAGAATCTAAAAACTTGAAGGCTGCTTTATTGTTAATGTTTCTGGAGAAAAAAAGGATGGAAAGAGAAGAGAAATGAAGAGGGAAAATTCTCTCTCCTTCCCATCCCCATTATGAACATGTTCCCTGGCATTTGCAGTTAGCAGAGCAGATGGTGTGAATATGCAGGCCAGTAATTTCCCAATCAATAGTGAGGCACATGGGACACACTGTATGTTCTGGAGGAGGGAAGCCATGACAGGCCCAGAGGAGAAACACTCAACGAGCAGCCAACAGACACAAAGGCAGCTCTGTAGCTCCCCGTTCTCTCTCTTTCTCTCTCTCTCTCTCTCTCTCTCTTTCTCTTTCTTTCTCTCGCTCGCTCTCTCTTTCTCTCTCTTTCTCTCTCTTTCGCTCTCTTTCTCTCTCTCCCCCTCTCTCTCTTTCTCTCTCTTGCTTTCGCTCTGTCTTGTTGCCTGCCTGTCTGTCTGACTGTCTTTCTCTGTGTTCATACATCTTACTCTGTCTTTCTCACTAAAGAAAAATATGAAATTAAACAGTCTACTGTGTACTAAATCGGGTGAATGTTTCATTCAGGGCACCACTAACCTTTCAAAATGGGTAATAGTGAGTAATATCCATTAGTTTGCCATAAGAATATGTACATACTGTAGGTGTAGACCCTTTCCTCAGTTGAATCCCAATGGACATTTTAGTTTCCATCTAAATCTGTTTGGCATTTCCGACAGTCAATGGAGGTAGAAAACTAACATCCAACAAAGCATGATACAAAAGATAATACAATGGAAAGAGCAAGAAAAATCTAAGAACCCAGTGGATAAGAGAAAGATAGAGAGAGAGAGAGTTAGAGAGAGAGAGTTAGAGAGAGAGAGTTAAAGAGAGAGAGGTGGAGAGAGAGGTAGAGAGAGAGAGAGAGAGAGAGAGACAGAGAAAGAGAGAGGTAGAGAGAGAGAGAGAGAGGTAGAGAGAGAGCGACATAGAGAGAGAGACATAGAGAGAGAGAGAAAGAGCAAGACAGAGAGAGAGAGAGAGAGAGAGAGAGAGAGAGAGAGAGAGAGAGAGAGAGAGAGAGAGAGAAAGTAACAGCCCTAGAGCTTTTTTCCTTAGACAAGCTGTTGTTTAACATGACTTTGGCGCACGCCAGGATAAAATCATAGGCCCTCCTGCTGGTAAAGTGGAGGGGCCGAAAATCTGGATTTTTCTTCTTCATCTCAGAGAGCCATTACATTATACACCATAAGTTAGTGGAGAGCCAAACATGGCAGCCCGTTTATATAACTATTTATAGTTCATTAAATATTTGGAGTGTGTAGTGCAGACAGGTAGTACAGTGCTGTTGTTGTTATTTACTATCGTCACTGATGTGGTGAAACATGAACATCTCCTCCCCTACCTTCCCTCCCTATTTTCCCTCTTTTCCCTTCCCTTCCCTCCCTCCCTCCCTGCCCGCCCCAAAGCCCTGTGGTTGATACTTGAGATTTGGACTCTAGTTTTTCAAATACTGTCTTTTTCTCCTCTTCAAACCAGATGCTACTGATATTTATGTGGAATATTAATTCATCTGTTGAAGGTGTCGTTTATATAGCTATGGGGATTAGTCAATCCTCTGCTGTGACTTCTGTTTTGTCTGACAAATGTGTGCAACAAGAGAGATGCAGCAACTGACTCAATTGAGGTTCAGGAAGTGGTTGAAGGGAGGATGGAAGGAGGGGGATCGACTGGGGAGTTTTGTCTAACTTGTCTGATTTAGATGTTGTGGTACTTTCCCAATCCGATTTACTTATCAGTCTGACTCGTAATATTGATAAAAACAGCTCGACTTTTGTACCAAAAAGTCCCCATTTACAATGTACCTCCCCCGGCATATCTAAAGGATCTGGTCAGCAACTCCCACGTCAACTCATCATACTTCCTGAAGAATTCAATAGTCAATAGGATTTTGTTTGATATGAATATATCATCAGACTGACATGTTTATGTGTGATTAGTCAGCAGTCATTGTCGAGGCATGATTACCTCTCACGTGAGGTGGTGAAAGATGTAACTTTCCCCTCAGCCCCTAAACAAATCACACACTTTTTATTACCACTAAAAGATTAATACGCAATTTATTCATTTTCTGTCAGCAACTAGGCAATTCATATACAGCATATTTTCAGTTGGATAAATCAACTTCCCTCATATTCAAAGCTGTAAAGAAACAGCTAGCTGATGAAAGTGGCTGTGCATGCAGCTGTGCTTCAGGCAACTTAATTGTTCTATGCTGGAAAACAAGGCACTTCCTCCATTAGTTTATAGAGGCCTTTCCCTGATTCCTTCCCTGGAGACACAAGGGAATTATTGCAGGTCAACAACACTGATTTTGTCCCTGTGTGTTTTTCTTTTTTCAAAACCTATGAGCTAATTATAGTATTTGTTTCCATTTACTCAAGAAAAAAATGCTCTTTTAATTAACCTATTCTAATCAGAGACCTTACGCATACATGCAATATTGTATCAAGGATATGGTTGGAAAGCATGAAACTTACAGGGACTATTCTCCATGAACCACCAATATATATTTTCCATTATAGCAAAGGGATCATTATACAGTGCATTCGGAAAGTATTCAGACCCCTTAACTTTTTCCACATTTTGTTACGTTAAAGCCTTATTCTAAAATGGATTTAAAACAATTAATTCACCTGATCAATCTACACACAATACCCCATATATGACAAAGCAAAAACAGGTTTTTAGAAGTTTATGCAAATGTATATACATTTTTTTTAAATGAAATATCACATTTTCATAAATATTCAGAATCCTTACTCAGTACTTTGTTGAAGTACCTTTGGCAGCAATTACAGCTTCGAGTCTTCTTGGATATGACGCTACAAGCTTGGCACACCTATCTTTGAGGAGTTTCTCCCATTCTTCTCTGCAGATCCTCTCAAGCTCTGTCAGGTTGGATGGGGAGCGTCGCTGTACAGCTATTTTCAGATCTCTCCAGAGAGGCTCTGGCTGAGCCACTCAAGGACATTCAGAGACTTGTCCCAAGGCCACTCCTGCAATGCCTTGGCTGTGTGCATAGGGTCGTTGTCCTGTTGGAAGGTGAACCTTCGCCACTGTCTGAGGTCCTGAACGCTCTGGAGCAGGTTTTCATCAAGGATCTCTGTATTTTGTTCCGTTCATCTTTGCCTCAATCATAACTAGTCTACCAGTCCTTGCCACTGAAAAACATCCCCTCAGCATGATGCTGCCAACACTATGCTTCACCGTAGGGATGGTGCCAGGTTTCTCCAGACATGACACTGCATTCAGGCCAATCTTGGTTTCATCAGACCGGAGAATCTTATTTCTCATGGTCTGAGAATCCTTTAGGTGCCTTTTGGAAAACTCCAAGCATGCTGTCATGTGCCTTTTACTGAGGAGGGGCTTCCGTCTAGCCACTCTACCATAAAGGCCTGATCGGTGGAGTGCTGCAGAGATGGTTGTCCTTCTGGAAGGTTCTCTCATCTCCACAGAGGAACTCTGGAGCTCTGCCAGAGTGACCATCAGGTTCTTGGTCCCCTCCCTGACCAAGGCCCTTCTCCCACGATTGCTCAGTTTGGCCAGACAGACAGCTCTAGGAAGAGTCTTGGTGGTTCCAAACCTCTTCCATTTAAGAATGATGGAGGCCACTGTGTTCTTAGGGACCTTCAATGCTGCGGACACAATCCTGTCTCGGAGCTCTACGGACAATTCCTTCAACCTCATGCCTTGGTTTTTGCTCTGACATGCACTGCCAACTGTGGGACCTTATATAGACAGGTGTGTGCCTTTCCAAAACATGCCCAATCAATTGAATTTACCACAGGTGGACATCCAATGAAGTTGTAGAAACCTCTCAAGGATGATCAATGGAAACAGGATGCACATGAGCTCATAGCAAAGGGTCTGAATACTTATGCAAATAAGGTATTTCTGTTTTTGGTTTTTAATACATTTACAAAAAATTCTAAAAACCTATTTTCCCTTTGTCATTATGGGGCATTGTGTGTAGATTGCTGAGGAAAATTGTTTATTGAATCTATTTTAGAATAAGGCTGTAACGTAATGAAATGTGGAAAAAGTCAATAGGTCTGAATACTTTCGGAATGCACTGTACATTGCCTATAATCCTCCCTTTGATATTGACCACACCTGTGTGTATAAACTATGGACCTTAGATCCAGAGAGGCCCAATTGGCCCCTGAGATCTTGTTGCCAATCACAGTCGATGGATGGGCAGAGGAATGCTTCAGCACCCTGAGTCAGCTGATCAACCCACCGGGGTATGGGCAGCGACATATCTCACCTACCCACTGTACCAATCCACCAGCCACCGGCCCCAGCCACGACTCTGGCCTCTCAGAGAGTAGATCCTTCATTGTGATTGGAGGACTCCTGCTCCCACAGATCCATTGTAATGCCTGGAGCCAGCACAACACAAAACATCTCCGCTCCTAGCTCTGAGACTGATTCAGTTTTCCCTTCTACCCATAGTCACCATCCTCTTGAGCATCTAAAAACATGTTTTTAATTCACATTCCTTTAAATGGCAGGAACACAGTGAAGCAGTCATACTGTTCAGAGTTCAGACTAACACTCACACTCCTCGACTGAGGAATGTCTGAAAGGTTTTCAAATTTCAGACCTTGAGTTTATTAATGGGATTTTCTTCTATCTTTGAGAGGCCTTTTCTCCTATGCTGTCTTCCAAACCTGGAGGCCAGATTAGGGCTGCGAGTATGCAGTGGTACATCTCTCTGCCTTCGTATGAGGAGGACAGGGGGTGTTTCTGAACATGCGCCCTGCTCTGATACTTCACTTATTGCTTTTACAGTGAAAAATGGGTGTGTAAAGCTGCAGTGGCAGATTCCAGCTATAGCACTGCAGACCCCCAGAACCATTCCTGCAGCTTCTCAAAACGAGATGCAGCATTTCATGAAGAGTCGCAGAGTTTACTGTTGCCAGAGGCGAAGTGTGTGTGTGTGTGTGTGTGTGTGTGTGTGTGTGTGTGTGTGTGTGTGTGTGTGTGTGTGTGTGTGTGTGTGTGTGTGTGTGTGTGTGTGTGTGTGTGTGTGTGTGTGTGTGTGTGTGTGTGTGTGTGTGTGTGTGTGTACATGTTTAACTATACTTGTGTGGACTAGTAAATGAACAAAAATGCTATTTCCAGTGGGTTTAGGGTTAAGGTTAGAATTAGTGTTAGGGTTAGAATTGTGTTTAGGGTTAGGGTTAGGATCTAGGGTTAGGAGCTAGGGTTAGTTTTATGGTTAGGGTTAAGGTTAGGTTTTTGGTTTAAGGTTAGGGTTAGGGTATGGGTTAGGGTTAGGGAAAATAGGACTTTTAATGGGGCTGAATTGTGTGTCCCACAAGGTTAGTTGTACAAGACTGTGTGTGTGTGTCTATATTGTGTGTGTGTGTGTGTGTGTGTGTGTGTGTGTGTGTGTGTGTGTGTGTGTGTGTGTGTGTGTGTGTGTGTGTGTGTGTGTGTGTGTGTGTGTGTGTGTGTGTGTGTGTGTGTGTGCGTGTCTATGATGCGTGCATGTGCGTGCTTGCGTGCGTGTGCATGTCTGTGAGTCTAAGGTGTGTGTGTTCTTCACCTCGGCTTAAAGATAACAGCTGGGGCTCTGAGAGTGTCTCCGTCTGCTCCCCATGCCTCTCTCGGAGGAACTGCAGTGTGTGTATGTTTTACATTTTTGTCATTTAGCAGACACTCTTATCCAGAGCAACTTACAGTTAATGAATTCATCTTAGGATAGCTAGGTGAGACATCCACATGTCACAGTCATAGTAAGTACATTTTTCCTCAATAAAGACGTTATCAGCTGGAGGATTAAGCAGGGAGGAGAAGGTTAAAAAGAGTTTCCCAGGGTTGAAGGCAGAGGCTTGGAATTTAGAGTGACAGAAAGCCACTTTAGCAGCGGATACAGAAGAAGAGAAGGTAGAGAGGAAGGAGTGGAAGGTCCTCCGGAAGTTTCATTTTCCTCTATTTTTGCTCAGCTGCCCGCAGCCCTGTTCTGTGAGCACACAGTGAGTCACTTAGCCACAGAGCAGGAGGGGAGGGCCGAGCCGGCCGGAAGGAAAGGGTACAGTGGGAGTCAAATGAGGTGGAAAAGGAGAAGAGTAGGGTCACAAATAAGGATTTAGCAGAAGGTAGAGATGAAAGGATAGGAGAGGAGAGAGTAGTCGGTGAGAGAGATCGAAGATTGAGATGGCACATTGCCATCTGTGTAGGGGCTGAGTGAGTAGTGATCAGAGACCTGGAGGGGGGTTGCAGTGAGATTAGTAGGCAAACAGCATCTAGTAAAGTTGAGGTCAAGTGTATTGACTGCCTTATGAGTGGGAGGGGCCTGGGAAAGGGTTAGGTCAAAAGAGGCAAGGACACGAAAGAAAGAGTTGGAAAGAAATGAGTCAAAGTCAAGTGTTAGGAGGTTGAAGTCTCCAAGTATGACTAGTGGTGAACCATCATCGGAAAATTAGCTTATCAAGGAGCTCATTGAGGAAATCTCCAAGGGCACTTGGTTTGAGACAGATCAAATCAAATGGTATTTGTCACATGCGCCAAATACAACAGGTGTAAACGTTACAGTGAAATGCTTGCTTACAAGCACATAAGAAAATACAACAAAAAAATTAAGAGATAAGAATAACAAATAATTAAGGAGCAGCAGTAAATAACAATAGCGGGGCTGTATACAGGGGGTACCACTACAGAGTCAATGTGTGGGGGCACTGGTGTCAAGGTAATATGTACATGTAGGTAGAGTTATTAAAGTGACTATACATAGATAATAACAGAGAGTAGCAGCAGCATGGGGGGGAGGGCAATGCAAATAGTCTGGGTATCCATTTGATTAGCTGTTCAGGAGCCTTATGGCTTGGGGGCAGATGCTTTTTACATGCCTCTTGGACCTAGACTTGGCGCTCCGGTACCGCTTGCCGTGCGGTAGCAGAGAGAACAGTCTATGACTAGGGTGGCTGGAGTCTGACAATTTTTAGGGCCTTCCTCTGACACTGCCTGGTATAGAGGTACTGGACGGCAGGAATAACAACAATTTTAAGCGTGAGTGGACAAGTGACAGTGACAGCATGGAATTCAAATAAAGAGATGGACAGGTGAGAGAGGGGGGGGAATAAAAACATCTCCATTTAGGAGAAATAAGTAGCCCTGTGCCACCACCATGATGACCAAATGATCTCGGACTATGAGAGAACACATAGTCAGATGATAAGAGAGCAGCTTGAGTAGCATTGTTCTCGCGGGTAATCCATGTCTCCGATCAGGGCCAAATGTCTAGGGAGATGAACTCAGCCTTGTTGACCACCGATTGGCAGTTCCAATGCCTGCTGGAAACTAGGAATTCCACCTCGGTTGTGAGAGCAGGGTACACTACAATAGAAGGGTTGTAGCCCCGGGTGGTGAGCGTCTATAAAGCCTACATGGAGAGGAGGAAACAGGTATAGAAATTACACACATACTTGACAAAGCTTCTAAAGAGCAACAAGAGATAATCTGAAAATAACTAGGTAAAATATTCAAGTGAGAGAGTGGTGTGAAGCCTTCCTCTCTTTCCTTCCTCGAACAACTCTGCTGAACAACTCGGCTGAACGTCTTTGTTTCAGCGACAGTCTTTGTTTTGGGCGACAACACCGCCGCTTGACAAGACCTCGCTGAAAAACTAGGGAGAGATTGAAGTACTAACACTACTTGCTGATTGCCTAGCAGAGGTGAAGAAAAATACCCCCTCCAACAGACACACCCACCAATCATCACAAAGCTATCACAAATTGACCTGAATCCAGTCCAAGTCAATGTTCCAACACTTCACAGTCACAAGTACTGAGAATTCAGCAGCGGTGATTAAGTAGGTTACTAGGTAGAGGGGCAGCACTTATTAACTAGAACTGCACTAGCCAGACTATACCAACAACAACACTTATTGAAAGACGGAAATATACTTAGGCTACTATTGCAGAGATGTGTTGTCTTTCCAGGCTATAGATGTATGTGTGTCTCCGCCCCCATGCCTCTCAGAGCCTGTGCAGCTAATAGCCTGCGAAATTCTGTCACAAAATATAACCTCAGATGTTCTACAGGGGAGCTTTAGTGAGATTGCATGGATAGAGAAATGTGCGGACATAGGATCCTTTAGTGGAAGGATATTTCACCAGAAGTGCCTCACTGCTGTATTACGGCTCCCAGTCCCATGTCAGAGAGAATTAGGAGGAGACAGAGAAAATGTAGACCCCATAATGAGAACTATACTCCCTACAGCCCTCATTGCAACGGATGGCGTAGTCACACTTTGGGCTGTAATGCTGTACACATAATGCAGCCAGACCCATTATTGTGTGGTTCCATTAGGCAGCTGATTGAATAATTTGTCTTTCATGATCATCAATGCTAAAAACAAGGTGCTCTCTAAGTTATGTATGATGTGCTTAGTTACCCCAGTAGCTCGATATTTCTTTGCAAAGATGATGAGGAAGGGACATGTTTTTTTTAAGGCAAAGTGGGGACACAGATTACAGTGTCTGGATGGAGGATTGTTGGAGACATCAGGCTAAGTCATTCCACAGGCGCTCTAAGTAATGAATAGTCTATATAGAACATAAGACAGGTAGCCCTACGCTGAATCAATGACCACAAATGAGAAGGACAATAGCTATTTCCTCCATCTAAGCCGATACTCTATATCAGGGGTGTCAAACTCATTCCAGGGAGGGCTGAGTGTCTGCGGGTTTTTGTTATTACCTTTCAATTTGTGTCTAATTAAGACCTAGACAACCAGGTGAGGGGAGTTCCTAACTAATCAGTGACCTTCATTTATCAAAAGGGAGGAGTGAAAACCTGTTGACACTCGGCCCTCCATGGAATTAGTTTGATACCTGTGCTCTATACCAGTCACACAGTGTATGGAAACAGTTCATATGTAACTAAAATGCAGCTTCTATTGCTATATTGCTAAGCCTCAACATTACTATCATTTAGTTTAATAACTCAAATACTAATCGGCAGATTAAAACCACAACTGCATTCCTAATGAGCAAAAATGATAAGGTCCTGAAATGTTTTCAAGGTTTTTTAAGGCCCAGTCTTTTACTTATTGTCTGCATTTACACAGGCAGCCCAATTCACTAATTGGTCTTTTGACCAATCATATCAGCTCTGTGTGACAAAAAAAAAATGTATGTGATTGGTCAAAAGACCAATTAGTGGAAACATTTTCAGAATTGGTCTGCCTGTGTAAACACAGCCATAATGCCGACAAGTCACATGATAGAGAAGTAGGCATAACAATAAAAGAAACGGATCCAGATAGAATATGTTTTTCTAGACTTGGACGTGTAAGAAGAATGAAATAGGTCTTCCATCTCCTCAGATATATGCTAACAATAGCAAGTCATACTGCATGATAATGACTGAACCTGGCCACTTATGTGATCAGACAGAGCCACAATAGTGTCATGTTTGCCCACATATAGTATCCACATAGTGGAGACAGCAGGAAGGAAAAGAGGAGCCCATATACATTTTATGGCAGGGGCATAATCCAAATATGAAACAGAAGGCCTGGGTTCATTCAGAGGTCTGCATTGCCAAGGCAGCAATGCATTTTAAATGTCTCCCGGTTATTTGTGCATTACAGGCCAACTATGACTGATACCATTTCCATTTTAATTTGGAGCCGGCTGAACGTGGCCCATCCGTCATGAGTTTTTAAAGTCAACATGAGACAAATGACAAAGCAGTTCTGGAACATTGCTCATACCCAAAAGGCCAGCTCATAACTGCTCTATAAAACTCCACGCTAGTAACCTGCTTTTTTTCCCCTCCCTCCTTCTCTCTCTCCCTGACAGACTTAAGATGGTTAGATAAACATCGGGCGAGGCTAGAGAGCGCATTGTTCGACTTGAAATTTAAAACAGAGAAAATCGTATACTGAAAGTTATAGTTCTAAAAAGCCACTGAGTTAATGTAAGCATTTGTTTATTGGTTTCTGCATAGTACTATTTGTATTTTTTCCAGGGGCTCTGTCTGCAATAAAACATGGAGGTGACAGAGGAAACCTACACATCATATCTACAAATGAAGAGTTCATTTCCAAAGTGATACGTCCACCAATTTTTTCACATTTGTGTTTTTCATCAGAAATTATTCCTTATGATTTTAGATGTGTATGAATATGTTTTTTGTTGTTGTTGCAAAATACTATATATCCATTGTTTAGCTGGAATGGAATGTTTGTATCCTGTAAATTTGACTGTGATATGTGGTTGTCTCACCTAGCTATCTTAAGATGAATGCACTTAGTGTAAGTCGCTCTGGATAAGAGCATCTGCTAAATGACTAAAATGTCAAAGTATTACATAGAGATCTCATATTACTGTATTGATTTTTTTATGAATTTTTTGAAAGGTTTATAAGGAAACATTTTTTATTTTACCTTTATTTAACTAGGCAAGACAGTTAAGAACAAATTCTTATTTTCAATGACGGCCTAGGAACAGTGGGTTAACTGCCTTCTTCAGGGGCAGAACAACAGATTTTTACTTTGTCAGCTCAGGGATTCACTCTAGCAACCTTTCGGTTACTGGCCCAACATTCCAACCACTAGGCTACCTGCTGCCTCTATCTCTAATATTGATCTTACAAGTATATCAATTGTAAAGTTCTTTATTGAAAATGTAGTTATTTGTTACATTTGACTGAGTAAAACCTAGCAGTACTATTTACTTCTCTGAGAGTGAGGCGAATATACAGAATTTTGCTAAATAAAATTATTTGATTATTTGTCTCTTTGAAATGAAACCATCAAGTGATAGATTTCAAACAAATACATGTCTGTCATTAAACACCCCCCATGTCATGATTTGATAGTGAAAAAACACACACATATCTTTCATAATTTCTTTAAACAATAAAAGCTAATTTACCAACACTTCTGAAAATGGATATATAGCGTTTTGGAATTCAACTTTTCAAATACTTTTCAGAAGCCAAACTGGTCTTGAAGCCGTTAGTAAAGATGAATAATTTTGATTGACCAGCCATTTTTGTCTTTTGGCAAAACTTTACTTAAAGCCTGCAGGTATAAAGAGTCATAACTTGTTATAAACACTTGTGAGCCTTTATAATGTCTTATGATAAGGCAAGTGAAAATCCGTGGTGGCCTGTTGTTCAAGTGATTCACCAAAGAAAGGTTTGATATTGTTCACAGACTGTATTCAGGTGAAAAGCCAAGCCAATTGGGCTTCATGGTTTACAAGCCAATTGGGCTTCATGGTTTACAAGCCAATTGGGGCTTTATTAAGCTTCATTAATCAGGAACAACAGCATCCGAGCAGAGTAATTAATTAATCTATTTTAATCAGATTGAAACAAGATGATCCCATTATTTTGAAAGGCGTCTGGCTAGTCAAGGAGGGAAATCACATGCAGGACTTCAGTCAGCGAGACATGAGATCCAAAAGAAAGCCTTTAATTGAGACATTGCAAAGTCTAACAAACCTGTTCTGTAACATATCTTGAAAATGAGTGTGTAGGCCTAATGCCTCTCAATTCAAATACCTTTACAAAAAGTATTGAAGCCACCTAAGGGGTCTTTCTATGGTAAATAAAAGCTGTCCACATCAGTGTAGACCCATTGTCTTACTTCAGATGGTGTCACTCCTACGCCACGCTCATCCCTCAACCGATCTGTCTTGTAGGACATGGAACTCATATTCAAATTGTAATATTGAGCATTTTTTTATATCAGTGTGCTCCCGTATGAGTCTCCATGGAATAGGCAGAATAACTAGCTAAATGCTTACAAACATTGTAACAGTGATTTAAAGGTTTGTCATTGTGAGATAAAAAAAAGGGCTGGCTATCTCCTGCAAAAATGATGTGCCAGGACATCGGTCATTAGTGCAGTGACAACATGATCAGCTGCTTAGCTTACTGTTGCAAACGTTAGTTAGCTAGTTAGCTCTACCTTGCTTTACTAACATAAAAATATTGTTTAGCCTGTTTAAATTACCCTGATGTTGTAGACATGCAGCACCACAATTAGGAGGGACTGTTATCAGAAATCAGTCTGTAGATCCTGTTTCTCTGTGATGGCAAAGGTTACTTTGTATTGTTGGGTCAGCTGAGCACAGCAGCTGACTCGGGACTGGAGGCTACTCAATGACTCGCGGCAGAACACCTGCTTTATGAAAACGCATAATAATGTTAGAATTTGCGCTACTACTGTAGCTTGCTAACTAGCGAGCTTTGTTTGAATGCATTGAACATTGTGTGTGCTGCACTAAGCAGGTAGGTTGGTTAGCAACATTGCTTCAGTGTAGACATGCTGGCTGCTGATGTTGGACAGATTTATGCTAGGTTTCGTGCTCTTTGTCAAACTTGAGAAATGCTGCTTCTTGAACGACACATATCTTTAACTAGATGTAAAAGGGATTGACTTAAACTTCCAATAAAAAGGAAAAAAATGATGGACATATTTATTGTTTTAGCTTAGAGTAATTCAGACTGTTACGACTCAGAAATGGGGTTCAGCAAACAATGTCACCTAGGTAATATTTTACATTTACATTTACATTTAAGTCATTTAGCAGACGCTCTTATCCAGAGCGACTTACAAATTGGTGCATTCACCTTATGATATCCAGTGGAACAACCACTTTACAATAGTGCATCTAAATCTTTTAAGGGGGGGGGGGGGGGGGGTTAGAAGGATTACTTTATCCTATCCTAGGTATTCCTTAAAGAGGTGGGGTTTCAGGTGTCTCCGGAAGGTGGTGATTGACTCCGCTGTCCTGGCGTCGTGAGGGAGCTTGTTCCACCATTGGGGTGCCTGAGCAGCGAACAGTTTTGACTGGGCTGAGCGGGAACTGTGCTTCCTCAGAGGTAGGGGGGCCAGCAGGCCAGAGGTGGATGAACGCAGTGCCCTTGTTTGGGTGTAGGGCCTGATCAGAGCCTGAAGGTATGGAGGTGCCGTTCCCTTCACAGCTCCGTAGGCAATCATTTTCAAATGTTAGACATCACATTGTAGCCAAACTAAATTTGATCTATCCCATTACCCTTTGCGAGATATGACAAAGATCAGTGCAAGTGGAATCAATGCACTATCTGACATAAGACAATGGTCTAAACCAAGAACTCTCTCATCGGTCCTACTGTATATTTATGTGAGTACATTGGATTTGTATAGATTTGTGTGAAAACATCTGTGAATGACAGGGTGTGTTTAGGAGTATTTTAATTTCAACTAGATTCAAGCAAACATTTGGATCATGTTTTTTATTTTCACTGTGACCTTGTTTCCCTTAAAATGACATTAAAACAGCATTTTCCAGCAGTTGTAGTGATTCCTCTCAATACACAATCAGACTTTCTAAAACCCGGTTGTGTGATGTCTTTTGGAGATATTGTCAAATAGTACATTTAAATGTTGTTATTGGTCTCCAATCCCGGGAGCCCTTCCGCTCGCATGATTTTATGACACACATCTGTGTGGTAGAGCTGTCCAGCATCACCTGCTAACCCCACAAAGTGAAGCAGACCTCAGCCCAGTTTCTACTCCTAAAAAATATATTGCTCTCTTTAAGGCTCTTTTTGACCTCTCTACCGTTCTTTCTTCATCTCCCTTCATTTATTTATTTCTCTCTTCCTCCAATCCTTTACAACATATTTGATCTAACTGGATGCATGCAGTAGAACCCCATTTGGAACACAGTTGTATTGTTCTTGAAGTGTTTTTGTTTTGCACCCAGAGTCTATGCAAAGGAAGTACTTGGAATGTCTGACTCATCCAATGCCTGTTGAGATACAATATATGTCTGTTTTAAAATGTGGAAATGAACTGATACAGTGGGTATCAAATATGAGAGATTAGAGGAAATAGAAAACAACATAAATAATGGCAGACAACACAACAAAAACTGCAGCTTATCCAATGCAGTCCAATCACATTTGGTTTGTTTTCTGTTTCTCATCGACTTTCCACATTAATCATAGCAGGGACTGTCTCTGCATGATCGAGCCAAATTATTACAGCTAAACACACAAGACTGAGGAATGATTTAAAGGCCCAGTGCAGTCATAATCGTATTAAGTTGCCATTCTTGATACACACAGGAAACTGTTGTGCGTGAAACACCCAGCAGCGTTGCTGTTTTTGACACAAATCGGTGTGCCTGGCAGCTACTACCATACCCCGTTCAAAATCTTTTGTCTTGCCCATTCACTCTTTCTATAGCACACATACACAATCCATGTCTCAACTGTCTCAAGGCTTAAAAATCCTTATTTAACCTGTCTCCCCTTTATCTACACTGATTTGAAGTGGATTTAACAAGTGACATCAATAAGGGATCATAGTTTTCACCTGGATTCATGGAAAGAGAAGGTGTTCTGAATGTTTGTATACTCAGTGTACTTCCACACTACACTAAAAAATGAGGGGTTCAACAAAGGGTACTTCTAAGATCCTCAAAGTTCTTTGAAGAACCTTAGGGTCATTGGAACTGAAATTTGACCCCAAAATGTTCTTCCAAAAACCCTATATGAGATGGGGGTTCATCGAGGAATCTCCTTAGTTGGTGGGGGTTCTTCCAGGAACATTAGGATGTGAATTTGAAAAGACAGTAGGTGCAGGCACTTAACTGAAAAAGATCTCAATTTAAGGTAATATTTGTCCCTTGTATGATCTAAATTGATGTTATTTTATGATGATACCATTTATCTTTTCATATTTGTGCAAGTCTATCTAAAACAGAAAATGGACACAATTCAATGGATATCAATCAACATAGAGGTCAGAATATATATGCTATAAGAATATGCTGAAGGCTAGCTGTATTGGGTGCAGATGACTGAACTGCTCACTTTGTGTCTGTAGGTATATAGACGAGGAGGCATACAAAGGTATGTCAGTTGGTATTGGTATGTTATGCAGATCACATTTACCATCCTCCTCCCTTACCTCTTCAATGAAAATCTCATAGGCCTCTACATTATGGACTAGGTATGTGTATGAAAACCATTATCAAAACAGTTTTTTCATTCACATTTACCACAAAAACCAAGGTATGAATACTGTTATGTGCATGTTTTGTTAAACATCTGTATAATTGCTATTTTTGGATCTACAGACTTCACCCTCCCTACACCTCTTATGAATTTAACAGGAAACCTGTTTGATCACCATGCACTGCAAAATCATTCTGGCTATGGATACGGAGAACATCAACACATTAACATCAACACGCCAGAGGATATACCCATTAGAATTGGGGCTCTGCTGGGAGTTTACCTCATATTTGGATTGTTTTATTCTGCTTTGTCACTAAAATCATAACAAACACTGACAACTAAAAGATTGTGTTATTGTTGTTATTGTTATGCATATTATTAATAATAATAATAATAGGGGAGGGGGGTTAGTTCAGAAATATACCCCAATAGGTTCTTTAAAAAGGTTGTTTGAGGATCCATTAAAAGGGGTTCTTTGATTAACTTATAGTGGTTCCCCACAGTTTCAATTTGAAGAACCCCTAACGCATACTCCAGGAACCTTTTCTTTTTAGAGTGTATGTGGTTGGAATAATACTGTGAAATTGTGAAAATGATGATAATGCCCTTTTAGTGTAAGAGATGTTTGAAAAGACCGCCTGAAATTTCTGTCTGTTAGGGTGGGATGGAGTTTTCAAGGCGGTTAATTAGTTAATAGACCGATAAGAAAGAGAGTTCCAAAGGTCTCTGCCAAAAACAGCTAGTTTTCAGTTTTCCCCTCCCCACTCAGACCACTCCCTGGCAGTCCTAGATAAATTCTTGCTTAAGTAAATGCTCTTTGCTAAGAAGCTATTTGTGTTTCTTTTTGACCGTTTTAATTGAAAACAATCACCGTAAGGTACATAATTGTTGTTACCCAGAAATTATTTGATATTGAGAGAAAAACGACTGTATTTTTGCCTTTAAGTGTCTGGGCCCCTCACAGTCGAGATAGAGAAATGATTAATAGCTTCAACAAAACCGGACAGAAATGTAAAAAAGATTAACATTGACTGCTGCCTAGGGTGGTTCTCTTTACGTAAATCTAAATACAGTAGCTACTGGCTAGCTGTAGGCTCACTGTACATTAAATACACAATTACAGAGCGAAGTAAACACTGTCTCTGTGACTATACCCTCACTAACATACTTCTAAGAATGCTTTCCCAATATACTGTGTCTTATTAAATACAATTCTAGTGTGGACATTGGAACTGATCCACAGCATCTAATTCAACTGACCCCATTCATATAATGTCATAATATATTAATATGTATTCCATGTACTGATAACTATAATGTAATGGTGCACAACAATAAATAGTCAATAACCAGAATGTCACAAGTAAAACAAGAGAAATGGTGTGTTCTCCCTTGTAAATATTGGATGAATGCTGACATTGCTGTAAGTATTTTATGTATCAGCTGATATTGCTCTTCTGCAAATAGATGATTCATGAAATCTCAGATTGTTACAATCAGATAATGTCATACATCATGGTTCAGCGGTAATGAAAGAATCAGGTTGTCCTTTATTGAAAAATGTGGCATAGTCGCCTAAGGGAGGACAAGCTTGAGCTAGCTGTTTTTAGTACAAGGGAGAATTACTTAGATAATAGGAGCGCGAACAGAGGAATATCCAACTCAAATATTGCTCATAGTAGCTTGTGTTCAATAATACTTGTCATCAAACAATAACATGTTGACACTAGTTTTGGTTCCACATACACATCTTTTTTATTTATTTATTTCACCTTTATTTAACCAGGTAGGCCAGTTGAGAACAAGTTCTCATTTACAACTGGCCAAGATAAAGCAAAGCAGTTGACAAAAACAACAACACAGAGTTACACATAAACAAACGTACAGTCAATAGCACAATAGAAAAGATCTATGTACGGTGTACGCAAATGTAGAAGAGTAGGGAGGTAAGGCAATAAATAGGCCACAGAGGCAAAATAATTACAATTTAGCATTAACACTGGAGTGATAGATGTGCAGATGATGATGTGCAAGTAGAGATACTGGGGTGAAAAAGAGCAAGAGGATAAATAACAATATGGGGATGAGGTAGTTGGGTGTGCTATTTACAGATTGGCTGTGTACAGGTACAGTGATTGGCAAGCTGCTCTGACAGCTGATGCTTAAAGTTAGAGAGGGAGATATAAGACTCCAGCTTCAGTAATTTTTGCAATTTGTTCCAGTCATTGGCAGCAGAGAACAGGAAGGCAAGGCGGCCGAAGGAAGTGTTGGCTTTGGGGGTGACCAGTGAAATATACCTGCTGGAGTGGGTGCTACGGGTGGGTGTTACTATGGTGACCAGTGAGCTGAGATAAGGCGGGGATTTACCTAGCAAAGACTTATAGATGACCTGGAGCCAGTAGGTTTGGCGACGAATATGTAGTGAGGGCCAGCCAACGAGAGCATACAGGTCGCAGTGGTGGATAGTATATGGGGCTTTGGTTACAAAACGGATCTCACTGTGATAGACTACATCCAGTTTGCTGAGTAAAGTGTCAGGGGTTATTTTGTAAATGACATCAACGAAGTCAAGTATCGGTAGGATAGTCACTTTTACGAGGGTATGTTTGGCAGCATGAGTGAAGGATGCTTTGTTCCGAAATAGGAAGCCGATTCTAGATTACATTTTGGATTGGAGATGCTTAATGTGAGTCTGGAAGGAGAGTTTACAGTCTAACCAGACACCTAGGTATTTGTAGTTGTCCACATATTCTAAGTCAGAACCGTCCAGAGTAGTGATGCTAGTGCACGGAAGGAGTGTTGTATGCATTGAAGCTTCTTTGGAGGTTTGTTAACACAGTGTCCATAGAAGGGCCAGATGTATACCGAATGGTGTTGTCTGCGTAGAGGTGAATCAGAGAATCACCAGCAGCAAGAGCGACATCATTGATATATACAGAGAAAAGAGTTGGCCCGAGAATTGAACCCTGTGGCACCCCCACAGAGACTGCCAGAGGTCCGGATAACAGGCCCTCCGATTTGACACACTGAACTCTATCTGGGAAGTAGTTGGTGAACCAGGCGAGCAGTCATTTGAGAAACCAAGGCTGTTGAGTCTGCCAATAAGAGTGCGGTGATTGACAGAGTCGAAAGCCTTGGCCAGGTCGATGAAGATGGCTGCACAGTACTGTCTTTTATCGATTGCGGTTATGATATCATTTAGGCCCTTGAGCGCAGCTGAGCTGCACCCATTACCAGCTTGGAAACCAGATTGCATAGTGGAGAAGGTACGTGGGATTCAAAATGGTCAGTGATCTGTTGGTTAACTTGGCTTTCGAAGATTCTAGAAAGGCAGGGCAGGATGGATATAGGTCTATAACAGTTTGGGTCTAGAGTGTCTTTCCCCTTGAAGAGGGGGATGACCGCGGCAGATTTCCAATCTTTGGGGATCTCAGACGATATGAAAGAGAGGTTGAACAGGCTAGTAATAGGGGTTGCAACAATTTTGGTGGATCATTTTAGAAAGAGAGGGTCCGGATTGTCTAGTCCAGCTGATTTGTAGGGATCAAGATTTTTCAGCTCTTTCAGAACATCAGCTGTCTGGATTTGGGTGAAGGAGAAGCGGGGGGGCTTGGGCAAGTTGCTTCGAGGGTGCTGAGCTGTTGGCCGGGGTAGGGGTAGCCAGGTGGAAAGCATGGCCAGCCATAGAAAAATGCTTATTGAAATTAGCGATTATCATAGATTTATCAGTGGTGACAGTGTTTCCTAGCCTCAGTGCAATGGGCAGCTGGGAGGACGTGCTCTTATTCTCCATGGACTTTACAGTGTCCCAAAACGTTTTGGAATTAGTGCTACAGGAAGCAAATTTCTGCTTGAAAAAGCTAGCCTTAGCTTTCCTAACTGACTTAGTATATTGGTTCCTGACTTCCCTGAAAAGTTGTATTTCGCGGGGGCTATTTGATGCTAATGCAGAATGCCACAGGATGTTTTTGTGTGTAATGCGATGCTACTGGTGGCAGAGAAGTCAGGCGCAGGAGAGCGGAAACTGATTTACAACGGTTGTGTTTAATAATAACCATAAACCACCGTCATCAGAACAATACAATAAATGGGTAAAAAAATGCTAAAATACCAGCATACTGTGCACAAGCACTACAACAAACAATTACGGACAAGGACATGGGGGGAACAGAGGGTTAAATACACAACATGTAATTGTTGGAATTGGAACCAGGTGTGATGGAAGACAAGACAAAACCAATGGAAAATGAAAAGTGGATCGGCGATGGCTAGAAGGTCGGTGACGTCGACCGCCGAACGCTGCCCGAACAAGGAGAGGGACCAAAGTCGTGACATTGTGCTGGTCAAGGGCAGTCAAGTCTGGGGTGAACCAAGGGCTATATCTGTTCTTAGTTCTACATTTTTTGAATGGGGCATGCTTATTTAAGATGGCAAGGAAAGCCCTTTTAAAGAGCAACCAGGCATCCTCTACTGACAG
Organism: Salmo salar; assembly: GCF_965601325.2. Classification (NCBI taxonomy): domain Eukaryota; kingdom Metazoa; phylum Chordata; class Actinopteri; order Salmoniformes; family Salmonidae; genus Salmo; species Salmo salar. The sequence continues at coordinate 14,818,259 of NC_138309.1, forward strand.
GATGAGGTCAATATCCTTCCAGGATACCCGGGCCAGGTCGATTAGAAAGGCCTGCTAGCTGAAGTGTTTTAGGGAGAGTTTGACAGTGATGAGGGGTGGTCATTCGACCGCGGAACCATCACGCATGCAGGCAATCATCGCTGAGATCCTGGTGGAAGGCAGCAGAGGTGTATTTAGAAGGCAAGTTGGTCCGTATGATATCTATGAGGGTGCCCATGGTTACGGATTTAGGGTTGTACCTGGTAGGTTCCTTAATAATTTGTGTGAGATTGAAGAAATCTAGCTTAGATTGTAGGATGGCCTGGGTGTTAAGCATATCCCAGTTTAGGTCACCAAACAGTACAAACTCTGAAGATAGATGGGGGGCAATCAATTCACATATGGTGTCCAGGGCACAGCTGGGGGCTGAAGGGGGTCTATAACAAGCGGCAACAGTGAGAGACTTGTTTCTGGAAAGGTGGATTTTTAAAAGTAGAAGCTCAAATTGTTTGGGCACAGACCTGGATAGTATGTCAGAACTCTGCAGGCTATCTCTGCAATAGATTGCAACTCGGCCCCCTTTGGCAGTTCTAACTTGTTGGAAGATGTTATAGTTAGGGATGGAAATTTCAGGATTTTTGGTGGCCTTCCTAAGCCATGATTCAGACACGGATAAGACATCAGGGTTGGCAGAGTGTGCTAAAGCATCTGTAAACTGATTGTTCCTAGTTGGCAAAGAACAGGTATTCCCAAACTGGGGAACGCGTAATGCCATCGGGGGTACACCAAATAAAGATGTGATTCACATTTTTATTTTATTTTTTATAATAAATAAATTGTATTAAAAAAATTAAGTCTTCACATTTTCAAACAATCCATTTATATTTTCCAACGGGGCTTTACATTTGGGTGATGTTTTTTTCTGACCGGAGTAGCCTTGTTTCACTGCCAAAAATAAAATTAAACCATCTAGTGTTCAGCAAAATAACAACACAATGTCAAATACAGGTAGCCTAGTCAAATAATTAACATCCAATTGCATTCACCGTTACTCTCTCGCAGGAATTCCACTAACGGTCCGTATGTAGCCAAACGCAGCTGCTGCTCATTCTGTTTACTCGAAAATGTATAAATGGTTAAAAAAAAGTAAGGCCCGCGTCCATAGAGACACATACCAGCTCTACTGGTAGTACTGCTACTACCAGCAGTACTACACCTGCATCTGTCGACGACACAAGTTGTTCTGCTTCCACAAGCACATCCAATGCTAACATCAGTTATTCTACATTTGTTGTTAGCCCAGCTAGCTAGTTGTGAATCTGATGCAGCCAAAGAGCATGCCCCCTTAATGCCCCCTTACCCAGGAAAGCACAGAACAGACAGGGACGTTGGTCCATCGAAGATGAGAACTACATTGATTTAATTTGGTGTTCGCTTATATTGGGAGTAGTGCCTTTCCTCAGCCACAGTGTGTTATATGTGCAAAAGTACTATCTCACAACTCGATGAAACCTTCACTCTTGCGAAGACATTTAGAACCAAAACATGCCAATTTGAAAAATAAGCCACAGGAGTTTTTTGAGCGAGAATTCAGACGACTTTCGAGTAGTAAGACATGTATAAAAGCAACATATAGCATTAATAAGAAGGGGCTAGAAGCGTCTTATATGGTGAACTAACGAGTGCCTAGGACAGGCAAGACCCATACTATTGTGGAGGACTAAATTCTTCCTGCTGCCGCAGATATGGCTGGGACAATGCTGGGGAAAAAGGCCAAAAGAACTATACAGACAATGCCTTCATCAAACAATACAGTTTCACGATGCATCAGTGACATGGCAGGACATTTTTTGAAATAATTACTGCTTCGCATACAAGCCAGTGAATTCTATGCATTACAGCTGGATGAGTCAGACGTGGCAGGCCTGGCACAGTTCCTGGTATATGTCCGTTACGTTTATGGGGGGTCAATTAAGGAAGACATCCTATTCTGCAAACCACTGGAAACCAGGACAACAGGAGAGGATATTTTTAAAGTACTGGACAGCTTTGTGACATCAAATGGACTTTGGTGTTCAAGATGTGTTGGTATCTGTACTGATGGAGCAAAAGCCATGACAGGGAGACATAGTGGAGTGGTAACGCATGTGCAAACAGTGCTCCCGACGCCACTTAGGTACACTGCAGCATTCACCGAGAGGCTCTTGCTGCCAAAGAAAAGACGTTTTGGACACTACAGTAAAAATTGTTCATTTTGTTAAAGCAAGGCCCCTGAACTTTCGTGTATTTTCTGTACTATGCAATGATATGGGCAGCGACCATGTAACGCTTTTACAACAGCGAGCTGGTTATCAAGGGGCAAGGTACTGACACGTTTTTTTAAAATTGAGAGACGAGCTTAAAGTTCTCTTTACTGACCATAATTTTCACTTGTCTGATCGCTTGCATGATGACGAGTTTCTGACGGTTGCCGTCGGATAAAGCGGACCAAGACACGGGGAACTGTGCATTCATCTTCTTTATTAATAGGACAAAGAAGGAAAAACCAAAATAAACACGTACACCAAAAAGACACAACGACGAATAACAGTCTGGTAAGGCACAAGGCTATACACAGAACAATCTCCCACAAAACACATACCTATATATAGGACTCTCAATCAAAGGCAACTACAAACACCTGCCTCCAATTGAGAGTCCAACACCCAATTACCTAACATAGAAATACTAAACTAGAGAGAACATAGAAATACAAAAAACATAGAACATAACCCAAAACCCGGAAATAATAAATCAAACACCCTTCTAAGCAAACCACCACCCCGAACCACATAAAACAAATACCCTCTGCCACGTCCTGACCAAACTACAATACAAACAACCCCTATTACTGGTCAGGACGTGACACACGCGATTGGCCTATCTTGGTGATGTTTTTTCTCGCCTGAATGATCTGAATCTAGGATTACAGGGACTCCCAGCAACTATATTCAATGTGCGGGACAAAATTGAGGCTATGATTAAGAAGTTGGAGCTCTTCTCTGTCTGCATTAACAAGGACAACACACAGGTCTTTCTATCATTGCATGATTTTTTGTGTGCAAATGAAGTCAAGCTTACGGACAAAATGTCAAATGTGATATAGCGAAGCACCTGAGTGAGGTGGGTGTGCAATTGTGCAGGTACTTTCCTGAAACAGATGACACAAACAACTGGATTTATTATCCATTTCATGCCCTGCCTCCAGTCCACTTACCGATATCTGAACAAGATAGCCTCATCGAAATTGCAACAAGCGGTTCTGTGAAAATTGAATTTAATCAGAAGTCACTGCCAGATTTCTGGATTGGGCTGCGCTCAGTGTATCCTGCCTTGGCAAATCACGCTGTTAAGACACTGATTCCCTTTGCAACCACGTACCAATGTGAGAGTGGATTCTCGGCCCTCACTAGCATGAAAAGTAAATACAGGCACAGACTGAGTGCGGAAAATGTTTTAAGACTGAGACTCTCTCCAATACAACCCACCATTGCAGAGTTATGTGCATCCTTTCAAGCACACCCTTCTCATTAACCTGTGGTGAGTTATTCACAATTTTCGATGAACAAATCAAGTTTTATATGTAAAGAGAAAAATTATTGATTATTATTATATTATTATTTGTGCCCTGGTCCTATAAGAGCTCTTTGTCACTCCCCACGAGCCTTGTTGTGACAGAAACTCGTTCTTATGTTTAATAAATGTATCGTAGAGCATGTGTGTGTGTGGCAGGCTTACAATGATGGCAAAAAACAACATTTGAGAGTGCGCTGACCCTGGTGCTAGAGGGGGTACGCAGCTGGAGGTTGAATGTTTGAAAGGGTACGGGACTATAAAAAGTTTGGGAACCACTGGCCGAGAAAATGCCAAATCATGTTGTCACAACGCCAAATCATGTTCTTGTTGTATATTTTCTTACTTTCCTCTTGACACGTGCTGTACACTGAGTATACCAAACATCAGGAACACTTTTTTGCCCTCAGAGCAGCCTCAATTCGTAGGGTCATGGACTCTACAAGCTGTTGGAAGAGTTCCACAGGAATGCTGGCCATGTTGACTCCAATGATTCCCACAGTTGTGTCAAGTTGCCTGGATGTCCTTTGCGTGGTGGACTATTATCATAGCTTTCACCTGGTCAGTCTATGTCATGGAAAGAACATGTACTAAATGTTTTAATGTTTGGTAGGCCTATCCGATGAAATATGGATAGGCCTGCCAGAAGCCACTACACTAAATTAGCACTTGACTTGAATATGTTTAAAACTGTGGTCTCCAGATAATTAATCTTCCAAAATAACACTGACCAGTTTAAGAAGAGCTATTGTACTGAGTGCACCAACATTTCCCAGCACCCACACATCACAAAATGTTTATGCATGACCATTTTCTGTCTCTGTTTCTTTCTTTCTTTGTCTGTCTGTCTGTCTGTCTGTCTGTCTGTCTGTCTGTCTGTCTGTCTGTCTGTCTGTCTGTCTGTCTGTCTGTCTGTCTGTCTGTCTGTCTGTCTGTCTGTCTGTCTGTCTGTCTGTCTGTCTGTCTGTCTGTCTGTCTGTCTGTCTGTCTGTCTCTCTCTCTCTCTCTCTCTCTCTCTCTCTCTCTCTCTCTCTCTGTCTCTCTGTCTCTCTGTCTCTCTCTCTCGCTCTGTCTCTCTCGCTCTCTCTCTCTGTCTATTTCTCTCTCTCTCTCTCTCTATATATATATATATATATATATCGCTATCCTTCTCCCTCTTTATCCCTCCCTCCCTGTCTCCCCACCTCAGGGACACACAGAAAGACTTTTTGGCATTCTCAATTAACCAAATCACCTCTCATTTGGGTGTCTGAGTAACAAGTCGAACATTAAGGAATTAAACCTTCCAGTTACAGCAATTAGCAGGTGCATTTATGATTTCTCAATTGGCATCCTGACGCACCTGCATATTAAAGACATGGAAATAGTCCTGATTATTATTAATGGGATGCATAGAGAGGCGTGCAGGTGGTCACACAGGCCCTGAAATACAACTGATCTGATTAGAAGATGAGAAGACGCAAGCATCTCTTTTAATATCTGGGAGGATCAGATGTCCTCATGGAGAGAGGAGTTAAATGATCAAATTAAATTATGTTTTGAATTGCATTAGGGTACCTTACCCATTCTACCCAAAGTCCGGACTATTTACATTGACACCCTCCCCCATATGTTTTTATGCTGCTGCTACCCGCTGTTTATTATCTATGCATAGTCACTTTACCCCTACCTACATGTACATATTTATCAGGATAAAGGTAAGACCCAGATGCAGACCGTGTCGAAGTAACAATGTTTATTACAGCAACAGGGGCAAAGGTACAGGACGGCAAGCAGTCTCAGGGTCAGGTCAGGCAGAGGTCGTAAATCCAGAGGTGGGGCAAAGGTACAGGACGGCAAGCAGTCTCAGGGTCAGGTCAGGCAGAGGTCGTAAATCCAGAGGTGGGGCAAAGGTACAGGACGGCAGGCAGGCTCAGGGTCAGGTCAGGCAGAGGTCGGAAATCCAGACAGGGGCAAAGGTACAGGACGGCAGGCAGGCTCAGGCAGAGTGGTCAGGCAGGCGGGCTCAGGACAGGCAAGGGTCAAAACCAGGAGGACGAGAAAAGAGAGACTGGGGAAAAGCAGGCGCTGATACAAAAACCACAGGTTGACTTGACAAACAAGACGAACTGGCCCAGACAGACAGAAAACACAGGTATAAATACCCAAGGGATAAGTGGGAGAGATGGGCGACACCTGGAGTCGGTGGAGACAAGCACAAGGACAGGTGAAACAGATCAGGGCGTGACAATATTACCTCGACTAACCTGACTCAGTACCGGTACCCCCTGTACGTATATAGCCTCCTTATTGTTCTTTTATTGTGTTACTTCTTATTTAGTAAATATTTTATTAACTCTATTAACTCTAAATTATTTATTAACTCTATTGAACTGCATTGTTGTTTAAGGACTTGTAAGTCAGCATTTCACGGTAAGGTTGTACCTGTTGTATTCAGCGCATGTGACAAATATAATTTGATTTGATTTATTATCACTGTATTCTGCTCCACTTGTTACGTCTTCCATTTAATCGAACAACAAACATTCAAGGCAACATTTCAAGCACAGTAGTATTTTTCTCCATAAAGTGTTTGCCCATGAAATCTATTGGTGGTTGGATTCATACAAAATTGAAACACTGATCTATTCTAGCAACCCTCCAGCCTGAATTTTAATTAAACTGTCTTTAGTGACCAGTCTTGATTTAGAAGCCAAGGGCCAAACTCTTCAATATGCTTCCAATGTTTCTCTGTGAGGGAATCAGAGTATTTGGCATCATTGTGATATCTGGACTGAGGAAGACACCAGAGACCAACCACGGGCGCCAAGCTGGACTGCATCTATCTGTGTAAATCATGTGTAAACATTGCTGGATTGATGCTGCGGGAAAAAACACTCAGTGCCAATGACTATAGTCTGTGAACATGTCTCACAGAAAGGGTTTTATACATTTGTGCTCGCTCCATTGTGCCTGCCCATGTACTCAAGGACACACACATTGAGCAAAACAATCGCAACATTTTAAATAGATGGGATTATCCAAGGCGAGTTCCAAATACACGTATACGAATATGAGTGAAGTCAAACCAAATTCACAATCTGTTCTGTAAAATGGCCACTGACTTCTCCTACAATGACATAGGGAGTTATCTTAGCTCAGGATTGCCTGTGATTGCAGCGTTTAGTGTGGCTTACAGAGGTTGCTGCCCCAATCTCCCCATTCTTAGTGCATAATAGGTACTTCTCCAGGCCTGGCCTGCCCTCTGTCTGGTCTGCCATGCCTTGTGCCTGGCTTCACTCCCCAGGCTCTGAGAGTATCCAATTTCCCCTGGCTGGGAGGGACTCTTCTGCCTCAGAGCCCCACAGCCACAGCAGCACTATTGCTTCGCCCCATCTGTGAAGTGTCTTCGGGTTACATTTAATCGCCTCACGGATCCCTTACTTTTTAACCCTGCCACCCTCACCAGAATCACACGGACACATCCCACCACAGCACACCTGCTGACATGGGATACCTGAAGAGTCATCTTTCATCAAGGAGGATGCATGCACCTGCTGCTTAGCTTACATGTCACGGCCGGGGCCATATGTGAGTGTATTTGAAGCAGAAAGGCAGCACTCGGAACTTGTACACACCTCATCAGTGGTTTCCTCAAATGGAACAATCGTGTGAGAGTTGTAAAGACAATAAAAAATGACAACAGGATGGAGAGGGGGTAAACAAAAACAATGATGCATCAATCGGGGCCCGGGTTTAATAGTTTGGATCGTCACTTAGCTGTGTCTCTGTCTGTCTGTCTGTGCCGGTAGAGGTGATAGGCCACTGGAGACAGGAGACAGCTTGCAGCTCTCAGTTTCACCTCATTTTCATAATCATAAGGCATTCTGGAGCTGCAGCTGTGCCAATATTGTGCGGTGGGTCACATCAGGGGAAAACATGATTCTATTACTCTGTAAGTGTCCAGGCATAGTCTCCTTCTGGCAGACACAGGATGGGATGGGCCTCTAAAAGGGAGGCTGGAGAATTACAAAAAATTGGATCAAATTTAGAAATATGGACCCAATTCCATTTCCCTCTTCACTCTGTCTGTACGATTCAGCATACGGCTACACAGATAACAAACGACTGTAATAAAAAATGTTACAGAAAAAGAAAAAGGAGGGCCCCAAATGCATTGAGGGCAGCAAATGAAACTGGAAGTTAGATATACTGTATATTTGAAATTAATTTTAAATGTAGTCCCTAGATTATATAAAATGTATTATTTTGTGTCCGCCTCCCATACAAAACCGTTCATGGACAGCTGTTGAAGCATTGACTTATCTGCTACCAAAGAGCATTCGCCCTGGTTCCGCCACACGTCCAACATACGAGTCCTAAACCCAGAACCAAATTGAGCAGCTGTCTGCGTGTGAAGTTGTCCTTCAACTCAGCATAACAGTTTCAGCAGCAACACCACTACGTTAATATTTAATCACACATGACCTTGAGGTTAGTCCCATTATGTTCTATTCATTAGATTTGACCGATGTAAAATACAACCCGACACCCCCTTTTCACCACCAAAGCAAACCATAATGAAAGCAAATAGAGAAAATATAGCAAATACTAGGAAAGAATCAACATTTCTTTTCAGTCTCTGTTTTCAGTATTTGGCTTCGTCATGTCTAAAGTGCTTTATATCTCTACTACTTTGTTCTTTTCAAAATAATCAGGGACATCTAAAAAACGGTATGCCATTTAGGGTAAAATATGACTTTGGAAAATAATTTACTTGTCATGTCATCTAAAGTCACAGGCTGAGTGCTGCACTCAAGCATTCATAGACAGCACACCATGCACCATTAGTGGTTGGACTACCGTACACCCTGAAAGGCCTTGAATCATCTTTGTAGATATATTTTTCACATTTGGCACATTTATCTCACATCACAGCACATGGAACAGAGGAGCTACATTTTTGATAACAGACATATAACATCAAACACATAATATATACACACATACGCTATAATACTCTACATAAAAAATAAAAAAAAATGTAATCCTTAAGAGTCTACTGAAGAACCCAATCGTCAATCTAAGTTGCATAATTAAAATATCCCCATCAAAATCCATCAGTTTAAGCTAGAGATGTCAGGTTTTTTGCATGGGCCGCGTCTCAATCCACCGCATCCGCGTATGTCGGCCTTCCGCACCTGCGGAGAAGGCGGCCGAGCTACAGCGGTGTTTGTCAGACCACGAGACATCCCGAAAATGGGTCTTCTCACAAAAACACATCTGTAGCGTCCAAACGGTTTGGCCTACAAACTGTTGACCACTCTACAGTATGGAAAGGGGAGACTCTCACGAACACAATGGTGTTTTTCTCTACGACTCGTCTGAAATCACTAACGTTTATGTGCCAACTTCTGTCTGGAGGTAAAGCACAGTAATAAGCTCCGTACAACTAACCAGTAACCTAGATATGTAGGACCATATCACACAGTGCTGGCAATACTCTCTGCAAAGACAGACAGCACAAGAAAGATGTTTCCAATAGAGCAACAAATTGGAAATAGAGTAGTGAAGAATACTGAAGTTTATACCAGGGCTATCAACACATTGATTCATTTCAGCTGGACTGAGATGGCAGGGCACAGCTTTACAGACTCCTGGGGGACTTAGAGAACATGTATGCAGAAAATTGGAAATCAATACAGGTTTCTCACTAGCAAAAGCAGCGCTATTTTAGCTACAGGAGTGAGGGCAGGCTACTAGAGTTACTAGAGTTATGGTTGTCCGTATTGGCGCCATGACGATATGGCCAGGGCGATGCCTCTCTATTTACACGTAAAATAGTACTACGGTGTCACAGGTTACTTGGATGCTCCAAATGCAATACAAACATATGTGTTTTGTCTGGCATGTTTTATGTAGAAAAGAAAATTCAGTGTTTAAACATATCCTTTTTGGAGCTCCCTCAAGGAAAACAGGCAAGAAGTTGAAGCAACCATCGCCAAGCAAACAGACGTTCTGATAAGGTGACTTCTGTAAATAGACTGAGATCTTTTCTGGAAGACTGGCATCTGTGCCACCTGGGTTAGGAAGGTACCGGGACAGTTTTGGTGTAGGCCTCTGTGTTCCCCTCAGGGTGAAAAGCTTTCAGTTTGAGGCCCTGTCAGAATGGGACGTCTAGTGCATACTAAACACACCCTGTCATTCTGAGTGAAAACTCCAAAGGACAAAGAGCGAAATAAAAATGTCAAGCTGGAGGGTCACAGAAAACATGACAGCAAATACTCTCTTTAGCACAGGGCTTCACTCTCACATGATGATTAATAAATGGGTTCTTTGACCCCTCAGAAACATTTGGATATTCAGACAGGATGACATTTTACTATCCTGCACATTATCATGACATAGATAGATGACATTCGATGACATTAAATCTCTGTTGAAATGCTTCAGTATCAACGTGGTATTCTAACATCACCTCATTGTCCTTAAAAGGTGCATTTTTGGCAACAACTTCAATCAAGAACATTCGAAAGGCCTTGTAACAACAGTTAATGTAATGATGTCTGCTGTGTGTACAGCCTTTCTCAACTATAACAGCTATCAGACATCCTCAAAAATGTAATCCACTGCTATACAAAAACGAATTGTTTGTTTTATCACATCAGACTGGTTTGTTTCTACCCCCTTGCTAATAAGAGTATGACTTATCCCACTGCGGTCTGCAGGATGTCAGTTTAGCTTTTATTTTCCTGAGCACAGCCTGGCTGATAAACAGTGGTGATTTGGTGAGTGTTTGACAGTTTGCTTATTTCCCTTCTGCTCAGAGGGCTCTCATCAGCTAATTTCAACATGGCAGGCAGTGGAAGTTAAACTAAGTGTTTGGGGAAATGTCATTTTTAATTAAATCCCAGGTCCTTTCAGATAAGCAGTTAGGCATTAATTTCACCTAGGGCGTGAAGTTGTATAGAGCCAGAGTAGCATGACGTATGTCTATCAAGACTAATGATATGCATAAACTCTGTACACCCCCTCCCTCTGGTATGACAAAGAACTCCTAATGATATGTCTGTCATGTTTCTAAAAACATTCTGACAGTGTATTATGCATATCATTAGTTATGAATAGTGTACATGCCAATCGATAAAATATATACACTCCCCATACTTATTTATTTAGACAGCGAAGCTACAACTTTTAATTTGGCTCTATACTCCAGCATTTGGGATTTGAGATCAAATGTTGTATATGAGGCAACAGTACAGAACCTTTTGAGGGTATTTTCATACATACTTGTTTCCCCGTTTAGAAATGAATGCACTTTATGTACAGTGCCTAGAGAAATGATTCACACCCCTTGACATTTTCTGCATTTCTATGTGTTACAGCCTAAATTTTAAATGGTTTACATTTATATATTTTTTGTCACTAGCCTACACAAAATACCACATAAAGTCAAAGTGAAATTATATCTTAGATTTTCTTACAAATTAATTTAAAAAAATAATATCTTGAGTCAATAAGTATTCAACCCCGTTCATATGACAAGCCTAAAAAAGTTCAGGAGTAAAAATGTGCTTAACAAGTCACATAATATGTTGCATAGACTCACTTTGTGTGTAATAACAGTGTTTAACAGGATTTCTTATGACCGTAGCCCACACATAAAATTATTTGTAAGGTCCCTTGGTCAAGCAGTGAATTTCAGACACAGTTTCAACCACAATGACTAGGGAGGTTTTACAATGCCTCACATTGAAGGGCACCTATTGGTAGATTAAAGGAAAAAAATCACAATTGAATATCCCATTGAGCATGGTGAATTACACTTTGGATGGTTTATCAACACCCAGTCACTACAAAGATACAGGCCATCCTGTTATGTGGGGTGGAACAGGGGAACCCAAGAGTAGACTCCAACGAGGAGACTGGGATGAAGTAACCAAGGTATTTATTGAACCCCAGGGGGGAGTTGGAGTGCAGGTCAGGGGAAGCTCGGCAGGTTGCTGGAAACCAGGAGCGGAGGCTGAGGCTGAGGCTGGAGCGAGAGGGGTTGAGACAGGGTAAGCAGGTCTGGAGGGGATTCCAAGAGGGTAGTAGAGTGGGGAATCCAGGACAGAGGAGCAGGATGACGAGACGTGGGACAGGGACCAGAGTCAGGGCGGGCAGAACTGTAGTGGAGAGGAAAACAGCATCAGGCAAGGAAAACAGGCACAACAGGGTAGCAGGATAGCAGGATCTGAATAGTAACAAACGGCTAGACCGTGGACTGGCTGAGCAGAGATTACGATCCGGCAGCGTGGAAGTGGCAGGGCAGAGTATTTGTAGAGGTCTTGATTATGGAAAAGGTTGCAGCTGGTGGGGATCTGCTCTGACTCCAGCACACCTGTCTCCACCCACACAATCCCACACACAGAGAGAGAGAGAGAGAGAGGGAGAGAGTACTGGGGGAGCAGCAGGTCAAGGAGACACAGGATGACACAATAACAAATAACCCCTATACTGGTCAGGACGTGACACATTGTTTACAAACACTGACATCTTATTACTAGAGTTTCCTGTTTCCGGTCACAACTTGCAGACTTGTTTACGCTGCTGTGCGTTTTGTTGCCGATCTTACTTTGCTACCTGACAGTTTTTTACTTTTTCATTACCGTATATTTTAACTTTTTCCCTCACTCAACTTTTTTGATTCAACTTTTTCACCCCGGAGGTTTTATCTGGACATGGTTCGTCAGGACTTCAAACAGCCGAAGCTAAGTAACATTAACATGATGCCTTCTAATTGCAGTCGTTGTACTTATAATATACAGGAGAACGATCGCCTTACAGCAAGGATAGCTGTGCTGCAAGCCCAGCTTCAGACGCAATCGTTAGGCAAGGGTAATTTCAGTGTAGGAAAGGATGAAACAGCGTCTGTGCCACCAGTAAGTACAGATAGTAACGTTAGTATAAACGCCATCGCACGGTCCCCGCAGCCGGACAACTTTCTCATGGCTTCTGGAGGGAAAAAAAATTAATCCATGCTTTTGTTACTTCTAGGCTGGACTACTGCAATGCTCTACTTTCCGGCTACCCGGATAAAGCACTAAACAAACTTCAGTTAGTGCTAAATACGGCTGCTAGAATCCTGACTAGAATCCTGACGGCTTGCTCCTACCTATCTTTCCGATTTGGTCCTGCCGTACATACCTACACGTACGCTACGGTCACAAGACGCAGGCCTCCTAATTGTCCCTAGAATTTCTAAGCAAACGGCTGGAGGTAGGGCTTTCTCCTATAGAGCTCCATTTTTATGGAATGGTCTGCCTACCAATGTGAGAGACGCAGACTCAGTCTCAACTTTTAAGTCTTTACTGAAGACTTATCTCTTCAGTAGGTCCTATGATTAAGTATAGCCTGGCCCAGGAGTGTGAAGGTGAACGGAAAGGCTGGAGCAACGAACCGCCCTTGCTGTCTCTGCCTTGCTGGTTCCCCTCTTTCCACTGGGATTCTCTGCCTCTAACCCTTTTACAGGGGCTGAGTCACTGGCTTACTGGTGTTCTTCCATGCCGTCCATGGGAGGCGTGCGTCACTTGAGTGGGTTGAGTCACTGACGTGGTCTTCCTGTCTGGGTTGGCGCCCCCCCTTGGGTTGTGCCATGGCGGAGATCGTTGTGGGCTATACTCGGCCTTGTCTTAGGACGGTAAGTTGGTGGTTGGAGACATCCCTCTAGTGGTGTGGGGGCTGTGCTTTGGCAAAGTGGGTGGGGTTATATCCTGCCTGTTTGGCCCTGTCCGGGGGTATCATCGGATGGGGCCACAGTGTCTTCTGATCCCTCCTGTCTCAGCCTCCAGTATTTATGCTGCAGTAGTTTATGTGTCGGGGGGCTAGGGTCAGTCTGTTACATCTGGAGTATTTCTCTTGTCTTATCCAGTGTCCTGTGTGAATTTAAATATGCTCTCTCTAATTCTCTCTTTCTCTCTTTCTGTCTTTCTCTCGGAGGACATGAGCCCTAGGACCATGCCTCAGGACTACCTGGTATGATGACTCCTTGCTGTCCCCAGTCCACCTGGCCGTGCTGCTGCTCCAGTTTCAACTGTTCTGCCTGCGGCTATGGAACCCTGACCTGTTCACTGGACGTGCTTGTTGCACCCTCAACAACTACTATGATTATTATTATTTGACCATGCTGGTCATTTATGAACATTTTAACATCTTGACCATGTTCTGTTATAATATCCACCCTGCCCAGCCAGAAGAGGACTGGCCACCCCTCATAGCCTGGTTCCTCTCTCGGTTTCTTCCTAGGTTTTTGGCCTTTCTAGGGAGTTTTTCCTAGGGAGTTTTTCCTAGCCACCGTGCTTCTTTCACATGCTTTGCTTGCTGTTTGTGGTTTTAGGCTGGGTTTCTGTACAGCACTTTGAGATATCAGCTGATGTACGAAGGGCTATATAAATAAATTTGATTTGATTTTGATTTAGAGGGCGTTGCAGGAGCAGATGTGACACTTCCTTCCTAACTCAGTTGCCGTAGTGGAAGGAAATCGCTCAGAGATTTTACCATGAGGTCAATGGTGACTTTAAAACAGTTACAGAGTTTAATGGTTGTGATAGGAGACAATTGAGGATGGAACAACAACATTGTAGTTCACAATACTAACATAATTGACAGAGTGAAAACAAGGAAGCCCATACAGAATAAAAAATATTCCAAAACACAATTGTTTGCAATAAGGCACTAAAATAAAACTGCAAAGAATGTAGCAAAGAAATGAACTATATTTCCTGAATACAAAGTGCTATGTTTGGTGCAAATCCAACACAACAAATCACTGAGTACCGCTCTTCATATTTTCAAGCATGGTGGTGGCTGCCTTATGTTATGGGTTGCATGTCATTGGCAAGGACTATGGAGTTTTTTTTAGAACAAAAAGAAACAGAATAGAGCTAAGCACAGGCAAAATCCAACAGACACTGGGAGACAAATTCACCTTTCAGAAGGGCAACAACCTAAAACACAAGGACTGGAGTTTATTACCAATAAGACATTGAATGTTCCTGAGTGGTCTAGTTACAGTTTTGACTTAATCGGCTTGAAAATCTATGGCAAGACTTGAAAATGTCTGTCTAGCAATGATCAACAACCAACTTAACAGAGTTTGAATAATTTTTTAAGAGTAACGGGCAGATATTGTACAATCCAGGTGTGCAAAGCTCTTAGAGACTTACCCAGGAAGACTCACAGCTGCCAATGGTGATTCTAACATGTATTGACTCAGGGGGTACTTTTGATTTTTTTATTTGATTTACTTTACCTTTATTTAACTAGGCAAGTCAGTTAAGAACAAATTCTAATTTACAATGACGGCCTACCCCGGGAAAACATGGACCACGCTGGGTCAATTGTGCTCCACCTTATGGGACTCCTAATCACGGCTGGATGTGATACAGCCTGGATTCGAATCAGGGACTTGAGTGACACCTCTTGCACTGAGAGCAGTGTCTTAGACCACTGTACCACTCGGATATATTAGTGTTTAATTTTTCATACATTTTGTACAAATGTTAGAATTTTCTTCTAATTTGACATTGCGGAGTATTTTGTGTAGATCGTTGACGCAAAAACGTCAATTAAACCATTTTAATCCCACTTTGTAACACAACAAAATGTGGGTGTGAATACTTTCTGAAGGCACTGTATCCATTTGAAGGTGTCATATGTATTTTGACAAATTCACTTACACTACCGGTCAAACGTTTTAGAACACATCAAGGGTTTTTCTTTATTTTTACTATTTTATACATTGTATAATAATAGTGAAGACACATATGGAATCATGTAGTAAGCAAAAAAGTGTTAAACAAATCAAAATATATTGTATATTTGAGATTCTTCAAAAAGCCAGACTTTGCCTTGATGACAGCTTTGCACACTCTTGACATTCTCTCAACCAGCGTCATGAGGTAGTCACCTGGAATGCATTTCAATTAACAGGTGTGCCTTGTTAAAAGTTAATTTGCGGAATTTATTTCCTTCTTAATGTATTTGAGCCAATCACTTGTGTTGTGACAAGGTAGGGGAGGTTTACAGAAGATAGCCCTATTTGGTAAAAGACCAAGTCCATATTATGGCAAGAAAATATCAAATAAGCAAAGAGAAACGACAGTCCATCATTACTTTAAGACATGAAGGTCAGTCAATTCAGAACATTTCAAGAACTTTGAATGTTTCTTCAAGTGCAGTCGCAAAAACCATCAAGCACTATGATGAAACTGGCTTTCATGAGGACTGCCACAGGAATGGAAGACCCAGAGTTACCTCTGCTGCAGAGGATTAGTTCATTAGAGTTACCAGCCTCAGAAATTGCAGCCCAAATATATGCTTCACAGAGTTCAAGTAACAGACACATCTCAACATTAACTGTTCAGAGGAGACTACGTGAATCAGGCCTTCATGGTCGAATTGCTGCAAAGAAACCACTACTAAAGGACACCGATAAGAAGAATAGACTTGCTTGGGCCAAGAAACATGAGCAACAGACATTAGACCGGTGGAAATTTGTCCTTTGGTCTGGAGTCCAAAATTTGAGTTTTTTTGGTTCCAACTGCCGTGTCTTTGAGAGACGCGGTGTGGGTGAACGGATGATCTCTGCATGTATATTTCCCACTGTAAAGCATGGAGGAGGAGGTGCTATGGTGTGGGGGTGCTTTGCTGGTGACACTGTCTGTGATTTATTTAGAATTCAAGGCACACTTAACCAGCATAGCTACCACAGCATTCTGCAGACATACGCCATCCCATCTGGTTTGGGCTTAGTGGCAGCATCATATGTTTTTCAAAGGGACAATGACCCAACACACATCCAGGCTGTGTAAGGTCTATTTTACCAAGAAGGAGAGTGATGGAGTGATGCATCAGATGACCTGGCCTCCACAATCCCCCGACCTCAACCCAATTGAGATGGTTTGGGATGAGTCGAACCGCAGAATAAAGGAAAAGCAGCCAACAAGTGCTCAGCATATGTGGGAACTCCTTCAAGACTGTTGGAATAGCATTCCAGGTGAAGCTGGTTGAGAGAATGCCAAGAGTGTGCAACGCTGTCATCTAGACAAAGGGTGGCTATTTGAAGAATCTCAAATATAAAGTATATTTTGATTTGTTTAATACTTTTTTTGGTTACTATATGATTCCATATGTGTTATTTCTACAATGTAGAAAATAGCAAAAATAAAGAAAAACCCTTGAATGGGTAGGTGTTCTAAAACTTTTGACCGGTAGTGTATATTATAGTGTATTTAATGTTTTTACATTTTTTAAGTTAACACATGAAAATCACCCCTCCCCCTCCACCTTTCTTGTTATTGGTAATGGTGAGAGGTTAGCATGTTTTGGGATCATGATCTTTGTGCATCTGCAACTTTGTCACTCATTATTATTCATGATTCATTCATGATTATTCGTAATCATGGTAGTGTTCACATTCTATTCTTATTTAAAATAAAAGTGAATCCAAAATGACACAATAGGCCTGCATTATTTACCATTCATATTGGGCTCAACATAATCTGAAACACAACCAAATGATACTGCAAATGCATCCAAAAAGTTTGTAGAGTCACAAGCTTGATGTAGTCATTGTATGCTAGGAATTTGGGACCAAATACTAAACTTTGACTGAATGTAATACACTATAAGCAAATGTGTCCAAATACTTATAACACCTTCAAATGGGGGGGGGGGGGGGGGGGGGGGGGGGGGGGGGTAGCTAGATACATAAAGTGCTTTCATTTATAAATGGTACAACAGATAGCCTATATGAAAACACCCTCAAATAATAACCAACCAGGCCAAAGCAAGCTTATGTCTGTTGTATTGAACACTCCGTTTGCCATCAGCAGAGGACAGTGATCATGCAATGTGTGTAAAATATCCATGTGCCATGACCATGTTTGATGTAGGCACAATCCAGAGTAACATTAAATAACAAAACAAATCTCAATGGTCAAGTCAAATGATGAAGACTTCTTAATGATAATGCATCAATTTAAAGCCACTATAAAATACAGAACAGTTGTACCACTATCTCTTAAAATGCTCTCGTCTTTAATGAACACAAAAAAGCATGACGCTGCATGAAACGAAACACGTTTTTTGTTCGACTATTTCCGCCTTATTCGACTATTTCCGCCACGGTCTCCAGTCCCTCCATTTTGTTTTCTGTTGTTGGAAAGAGAACATTGCAGAAAACTGTGTCGTTTAGAAGGATTTTCTGGCAATGGACGGGTATGTATAATCGGCCTTCTACGATGCTTGTGTTTTTCTTGAACGAATGCATCATGCGCGGCAATATATCGCTGAAAAGTAAAGTAGCTAACGTCAGATTCTAGCTAGGGTTTGTTTTAGCTAGCTAGCGTTACCTTAGCTTGGTTAGCTACTAGTAGCGACTAACTAACTCCTGGCTGACCCATGTCAGTGAACTGGGAGAGAGCTAAATAGGTAACGCTAACGGTAGCTACGTAAACAAAGTATATTTTGTTTCCGAAACTGTTTAGTAGCCTGCTGATGTTAGCTAACTTACGTTAGGTAATACATAGCTGAATAATACATTGCACAGTTCAACGTTAGCTAGCTAGCTAGCTCTGGATAGTATTCCATGCGAGGGTGTGTCGTCCTCGCTTGTGCGTTGATCATTCATTGAATCCTTTGTTGATCGGAAATCTAGCTAACGTTAGCTAGCTATCAACTCAAAGTAGAAGTCATCAACACCGTTTAACTTGAATTGCCATACATGTTTCCCCTTTTATATGTGGTCAGATAATCAACATGTGTGTGTATGTTATAACTATGTGCTTGTGGAAAGAAACGTTTGGTTTTCTTTTTGTAGGTAGCCACGGCACTAGCCCGCTAAATTGCGAATCTTACCATGGGTAACGTTAGCTATCTGACTAGCGTTAGCTAATTTCCTATGCTAACTAGCAAGCTCGAATCTACTTGACCATGCCGCTACTAACGTTAGTTTGTCGGGTGACTGTGCTGCACATAAAGTATCTGCTAATAACGTTACTGTTACTATGTGACATTAGCTGGCTAGCTACCTTCTCTATCCCGTGAGTTAACAAACTAGTTAGTTGAACTGTAGCTAGCTAGATTAGCAGCATGCTCTGTATTGTGGGAAGATTATGCTTAGCTAATCAGTATGTTCCCTCTCTTTTTCAGTATTGGAGATGTTGCAGTTGGCGTAAAGGTAAGCCTCAGTCCAGTGCCCTCTCTATGGCAAAGGTTATAGATGCTTGGAAACATCTCAAATTCTCTCTCATTGCTTTGGCAATGCAAAACTCATTTTTCTTAACCAGCTTAGTTACATTAGGCTTAGTTGTTACATTAGGCTAACTACATCCCGATTAACACCTTGGTCAAGGATTGCCTCCATCCAGTTTTAGTCCCCTATGTTATACTTTATGGGCAGATACCTTACATGGGACACAACTCAAATTTGCAACCCACCCATTTACTACAATTAATACAAACTAAAGTGCTTTTCAAGTCAGAATCTGCACACAGAATCCTAAATGTAGCCTACTACTGTTGAGAGAGCATGTGGTATTGGATCAGAAAGATGAGGCTACATTTCAAATTGTAATTTCTAGCTTTTATGATATTAGAACAACAGTAATTAAATAGGACCAACTTACGTCCATTCTGTTTAGGGAGAAAGGTGTTATTTTATAAATGCATCCTGATCCTGTACCCTTCTAACCCAGTTTGTCCAACAACCGCAGTTCCGTCTGGAGCAAAACAAAGTTAACTCTTCTGCTAAAGGAATGACTCTTGAAAACAAACAGCCCTTTGATAGTATTATTGGGCTTTGCCTCTGTGTTTTTCATCAATATTTAATGTCCAAAAGAAACTTTGCTTTGAGAAACATTCCCAGCCCTGGTGTGAGTTAGGTCTAGTTGTCACATTTTAAGTCAAAGACAACTTTATTATCTGGAATGTATTTGTGGACTCTGGCCCTACGGGAGCACTCCATATCTAATTTATCACATCTATAAAACATGTTGGCGATAAAGAACATTTCGTTCAAATTCACTCGCAGACAAAAGAGAAAAAGACTAAGACCCAGGCCTATTCTATAGTTGGGTCTGTAATGGCTCCAGGCCTCGCTGTCCCATCTGTCAGTTTTAGCGGTGCTCGGAGTACGTCAGCCAGCAACTGCAGCCCAGCGGACAGAGGACAGCTCCGAGCCTTCGGGGAGCGCTGGGGAGCTCCAGATGAAATGACATGTCTGATATCTTGAGACTCCATGAGATTAAACCGACTGACACTAGGAAAAAAACTAAATGAGAGGGGACTCTTGGTGTTATGTCCTCCCTCCGTTTCCTCAAACTGTCCACAGAGAGAGCTATTTCATTGTGGTCTTTCAGGGGCTCTGCTCACTGCAAATGGAAGGTGTCTCTTCTTAGAGAGCCATGCCTTTATTTCACTTTCACTCTTTCTCGCTCTTTGTTTTCTTTCTTTCTTCAGAGAGGATCAGATGAGCTGCTGTCAAGCAGTCTCTACAACAGTGGCTCTGACATGAGCAGTATCAGTGGTAAGTTAGTGTGGTCCTATTTATTTTTTCCCTCTCTTAATGGAATTTGCATACATCATTTGATCGGAGTCCAACGCCATTAAAATAAGTGAAAGGATTAGTGAATGTTTGACAGTTGAATGGCTGTATTAGTAGATACCTTCCTCACGGGAGGTGTTTCAGTATCTGAATAACCTGGTGCGCCTCTGTAGGTGGGAACATACACATGCTTGCATGTGATTGGAGTAGAGATGCTGCCTGCAGTGCATTTCAATAGGCTATATCTCTTCAGAGCATTCCTGTAATGCCTTAAAGAGAAAATATAGTAGCCTGAGAAAGCTACTGTATAGCTCCCTTTATTCTTAATTTTCTTTTCCACAGGTCTAAATCAGTATCTTGACATCCTCAACATCAAATCAAATTTTGTCACATGCGGTACAACAGGTAGACCTTAACGTGAAATGCTTACTTCACAAGCCATTAACCAGCAATACAGTTCAAGAAATGGAGTTAATAAAAAGTTTTTGATGTGATAAAAAAAATAACTATCAAGAAAATTACATAACAATAATGAGGCTATATACAGGTGGTACTGGTACCGAGCCAGGTTAGTCGAGGTAATTTGTAAAGTGACTAGGCATAGATAATAAACAGCGAGTAGCAGCAGTTTGTTTGGCCATTTTATTTATTGTTCAGCAGAAGGGGTAGAAGCTGTTAACCTGTTGAGGACAGACGTTCTGCTAGCGGAACCCCGTTCCGCCTGCGGAACCCCTAGCCAACAGCCAATGGCATCGCACGGCGCAAAATACAAAACCAACTAAAATACCACAATTCTATTTTCTCAATCAACTATTTTACACCATTTTAAAGACAAGACTCTCGTTAATCTAACCACATTGTCCGATTTCAAAAAGGCTTTACAGCGAAAGCAAAACATTAGATTATGTTAGGAGAGTACATAGACACAAATAATCACACAGCCATTTTCCAAGCAAGCATATATGTCACATAAACCCAAACCACAGCTAAATGCAGCACTAACCTTTGATCTTCATCAGATGACACTCCTAGGACGTTATACAATACATGCATGTTTTGTTCAATCAAGTTCATACTTATATAAAAAAACAGCTTTTTACATTAGCATGTGATGTTCAGAACTAGCATACCCACCGAAAACTTCCGGTGAATTTACTAAATTACTCACGATAAACGTTGACGGAATACGTAATTATTTTAAGAATTATAGATACAGAACTCCTTTATGCAATCGCTATGTCCGATTTTAAAATAGCTTTTCGGCAAAAGCACATTTTGCAATATTCTGAGTACATAGCTCGGCCATCACGGCTAGCTATTTTGACATCCGCCAACTTCGGGGTCACCTAAACTCAGAATTACTATTAGAAAAATTGGATTACCTTTGCTGTTCTTCGTCAGAATGCACTCCCAGGACTTTCACTTCAACAACAAATGTTTTGGTTCCAAATAATCCATAGTTATATCCAAATACCTCCGTTTTGTTCGTGCGTTCAGGTCACTATCCGAAGAGTAACGCTCGAGCGCATTTCGTGACAATTTTTTCCCCCAAATATTCCATTACCGTACTTAGAAGCATGTCAAACGCTGTTTAAAATCCATTTTTATGCTATTTTTCTCGTAAAATAGCATTAATATTCCAACCGGGCAACGTTGTATTCATTCAAAGAGAGAAAGAAAAACATGGCGAGTTCTCGTGACCGCGCATCTCCAGTCTCACTGTCCCCAGGCTGACCACTTACAAACTCTGCTCCTATACTTTGCCCAGAGACAGCAGACACCCCATTCCACTTTCTGGCGGCTTTAGAGAGCCAATGGAAGCCTTAGAAAGTGTCACGTTACAGCACAGATGCTGTAATTCCGATAGAGATGTAACAGAAGGACAGCAAATTGTCAGACAGGGCACTTCCTGCATGGGATCTTCTCAGGTTTTGGCCTGCCATATGAGTTCTGTTATACTCACAGACACCATTCAAACAGTTTTAGAATCTTTTAGTGTTTTCTATCCAAATCTACTAATTATATGCATATTCTAGTTTCTGGGCAGGAGTAGTAACCAGATTAAATCGGGTACGTTTTTTTATCCGGCCGTGAAAATACTGCCCCCTATCCCAAAGAAGTTAAGGGGCCTTTTGTTCCTAGACTTGGCGTTCCGTGATCACACAGTCGTCCGGAACAGCTGGTGCTCTCATTCATGCTTCAGTGTTACTTGCCTCCAAGCGAGCATAAAAGGCATTTAGCTCGTCCGGTAGGCTCGCGTCACTTGGCAGCTCGCGGCTGTTTTTCCCTTTGTAGTCCGTAATATTTTTCAAGCCCTGCCACATCCGACGAGTGTCCCGCTCCTTTTAAACGGTAGCTCTAGCCTTTGACTTGGTGTGGATGTTGCCTGTATCCATGGCTTCTGGTTGGGAAATGTACGTACGTCACTGTGGGGACGACGTCGTCAAAGCACTTTTTGATGAAGCCGATGCCTGAGGTCTACTCCTCAATGCCATTGGATGAATCCCGGAACATATTCCAGTCTGTGCTAGCAAAACATTCCTGTAGCGTCCTCGTCATCTCATCACTTCCGTATTGAGCGAGTCATTGGTACTTCCTGCTTTAGTTTTTTCTTGTAAGCCCGAGTCAGGCGCATATAATTATGGTCAGATTTGCTAAATGGAGGCCGAGGGAGGGCCTTACGTGTGTGTGGTGTAAAGGTCGTCCAGAGTTTTATAATTTCTTCCCCTCGCCTTTGGTTGCCCGTGTGACATGCTGGTAGAAATGAGGTAAAGTGGTGGTGATATTCTACCTTAGGCGAGCAATACCTCAAGACTTCTTTAATATTAGACACAAACCAACAGTTATTGTCAAATAGACACGCACCCCTCGTCTTACCAGACGTAGCTGCTCTGTCCTGCCGATGCACGGAGAAGCTAGCCAGCTCTGTGTTATCTGTGTCGTCGTTCAGCCACATCTCTTTGAAACATAAGATATTTCTGTTTTTAATGTCCAGTTGGTAGTATAGTCTCATTCGTAGATTGTCCGGTTTGTTTTCCAATGATTGCACATTGGGCAATAATTTGAACGGTAGTAGTGGTTTACCTACTCGTCTGCAAATTCTTACAAGGCACCCCCCCCCCCTTTCCTCTGTCTTTTCTTCAATAGATGTAATAATCACTACAGACCCTGCTTCAATTCCAGGCTATATCACAAAAGGCGATACAGATTAATCGGCCGATTATTTGTATTTCTTTTTTTCCCCTTTGTAATAATGACAATTACAACAATACAGAATGAACACTTATTTTAACTTAATATAATACATCAATAAAATCAATTTAGCCTCAAATAAATAATGAAACATGTCCAATTTGGTTTAAATAATGCAAAAACAAAGTGTTGGAGAAGAAAGTAAAAGTGCAATATGTGCCATGTAAGAAAGCTAACGTTTAAGTGCCTTGCTCAGAACATGGGAACATATGAAAGCTGGTGGTTCCTTTTAACATGAGTCTTCAATATTCCCAGGTAAGAAGTTTTAGGTTGTAGTTATTATAGGACTATTTCTCTCTACGATTTGTATTTCATATACCTTTGACTATTGGATGTTCTTATAGGCACTTTAGTATTGCCAGTGTAACAGTATAGCTTCCGTCCCTCTCCTCGCTCCTACCTGGGCTCGAACCAGGTACACATCGACAACAGCCACCCTCGAAGCAGCGTTACCCATGCAGAGCAAGGGGAACAACTACTCCAAATCTCAGAGCGAGTGACGTTTGAAACACTAGCGCACCCCGCTAACTAGCTAGCCATTTCACATCGGTTACACCAGCCTAATCTTGGGAGTTGATAGGCTTGAAGTCATAAACAGCGAAATGCTTGAAGAATTGCAAAGGGCTGCTGGCAAAACGCAGGAAAGTGCTGTTTGAATGAATGCTTACGAGCCTGCTGGTGCCTACCACCGCTCAGTCAGACTGCTCTATCAAATCATAGACTTAATTATAATATAATAAACACACAGATATGGTCGAATCCGGAAACTATCATCTCGAAAACAAAACGTTTTTTCTTTCAGTGAAATACGGAACCGTTCCGTATTCTATCTAACGGGTGGCATCCCTAAGTCTAAATATTACTGTTACATTGCACAACCTTCAATGTTATGTCATAATTATGTAAAATTCTTGCAAATTAGTTCGCAATGAGCCAGGTGGCCCAATCTGTTGCATATACCCTGACTCTGCGTGCAATGAACGCAAGAGAAGTGACACAATTTCATGTTAGCAGGCAATATTAACTAAATATGCAGGTTTAAAAATATGTACTTGTGTATTGACTTTAAAGAAAGGCATTGATGGTTAGGTACATTTTTTTGTCCCGCAGATGCGCTTGTTAAATCATCACCCGTTTGTGGAAGTAGGCTGTGATTCGATGAGAAATGAACAGGCACCGCATCGATTATATGCAACGCAGGACACGTTAGATAAACTAGTAATATCATCAACCATGTGTAGTTAACTAGTGAATATATTTGATAGTTTTTATAAGATGCGTTTAATGCTAGCTAGCAACTTACCTTGGCTTCTTGCTGCCCTCGCGTAACAGGTAGTCTGCCTGCCATGCAGGCTCCTTGTGGAGTGCAGTGTAAGGCAGGTGGTTGGAGCATTGGACTAGTAACATGAAGGATGATAAAACGAATCCCCCCTGAACAAGGCAGTTAACCCCCGTTTCTAGGCCATCATTGAAAATAAGAATGTGTTCTTAGTCTGACTTGCCTAGTTAAATAAAGGTGTGTGTAAAAAAGAGAGAAATCTGCAAATCGGTGGCCAAAAATACTGATTACCGATTGTTATGAGAACTTGAAATCGGCCATTCCGATTAATTGGTCGACCTCTAATCACAACCACAATCATTCTGTGCGCCTTAAGTTGTTTGTGTGCGTTCTGGTGGGCAGATTGAGAGCAGAGCAGGATACCAATTTACATTGTGACAAATAGAATAAAATATTACTTTTATTGTCCATCTAGATGGTACGTCCAACGGGAGTGACAGTAAAAAACTGAGAGTGGAAGACAGGATGGAGGCTCCTCCTTCTCGTGTGTTGCACATCAGAAAACTGCCCAACGAAACTTCAGAAACGGAGGTCATTGCCCTGGGGTTACCTTTCGGGAAGGTCACCAATATCCTGACTCTGAAGGGAAAAAACCAGGTGAGTGGGCCCAGAACAATTCTGCAGCCATTTTAGATTTTGTTCGTTGCCGGGCCCTTCCAAATGTCTATTTTTCAGTGAGTGGTCAGTGGGAGATGTTTGGCTCTTGCCCCTTAGATTCCTTTCTTGTGTGACCTCTTTGTCTGAGTGATTCCTAATTGCCTGTGTTTTAATCCATTGGTATTCCTTCTGAAACTTGCCATTTAGGATTGGAAAACATTGGCTGTGTTTGTCTGAAGTTAATGTCATGGTCACATTGTTGAAGTTTTCATAGTGATTTGTTAGGTTTCCTTGTTTTGTGTCCCTTTCCTTGTTTTGTCTTATAATACAGAAATGATCAAGTTTAGTTGAATATAACTGTATAATTTCTGTATCATAAGACTCCATAGAATGACATTGGGTATATATTGTAACAGAACTATAATTTCTCTTTTTGTCCATTGGTCCTCAGGCTTTCTTGGAGCTGGGGACAGAGGAAGCGGCAATTACTATGGTCAACTACTACTCTACTGTGACACCGCATGTTCGTAACGTCCCCGTATTCATCCAGTACTCCAACCACAAAGAACTCAAAACAGACGCCGGAAACCAGCGTGCCCAGGCGGTCTTGCAGGCGGTGTCAGCGGTCCAAGGAGGCGGTACCCCTACATCGGGTTCAGATCTGGCTCTAACAGCTGCATCCAGCCCTGTGCTCAGAATAATCATCGACAACATGTTCTACCCAGTCACTCTGGATGTGCTGCAGCAGGTACTCTCACAACTTCACATTTTGTGTCGGAGAGCAGATTTCTGAATGCGATACACTGCTCAAAAAAATAAAGGGAACACTAAAATAACACATCCTAGATCTGAATGAATGAAATAATCTTATTAAAAACTTTTTTCTTTACATAGTTGAATGTGCTGACAACAAAATCACACAAAAATAATCAATGGAAATCCAATTTATCAACCCATGGA
Source organism: Salmo salar (assembly GCF_965601325.2). Lineage (NCBI taxonomy): Eukaryota > Metazoa > Chordata > Actinopteri > Salmoniformes > Salmonidae > Salmo > Salmo salar. The sequence goes on from NC_138309.1 coordinate 14,844,568, forward strand.
GGTCTGGATTTGGAGTCACACTCAAAATTAAATTATGGTTTCCTGAGGGATCTCCTCCCAGACCTGGACTAAAGCATCCGCCAACTCCTGGACAGTCTGTGGTGCAACGTGGCGTTGGTGGATGGAGCGAGACATGATGTCCCAGATGTGCTCAATTGGATTCAGGTCTGGGGAACGGGCGGGCCAGTCCATAGCATCAATGCCTTCCTCTTGCAGGAACTGCTGACACACTCCAGCTACATGAGGTCTAGCATTGTCTTGCATTAGGAGGAACCCAGGGCCAACCGCACCAGCATATGGTCTCACAAGGGGTCTGAGGATCTCATCTCGGTACCTAATGGCAGTCAGGCTACCTCTGGCGAGCATATGGAGGGCTGTGCGGCCCCCCAAAGAAATGCCACCCCACACCATGACTGACCCACCGCCAAACCGGTCATGCTGGAGGATGTTGCAGGCAACAGAACGTTCTCCACGGCGTCTGTAGATTCTGTCACGTTTGTCACATGTGCTCAGTGTGAACCTGCTTTCATCTGTGAAGAGCACAGGGCGCCAGTGGCGAATTTGCCAATCTTGGTGTTCTCTGGCAAATGCCAAACGTCCTGCACGGTGTTGGGCTGTAAGCACAACCCCCACCTGTGGACGTCGGGCCCTCATACCACCCTCATGGAGTCTGTTTCTGACTGTTTGAGCAGACACATGCACATTTGTGGCCTGCTGGAGGTCATTTTGCAGGGCTCTGGCAGTGCTCCTTGCACAAAGGCGGAGGTAGCGGTTCTGCTGCTGGGTTGTTGCCCTCCTACGGCCTCCTCCACGTCTCCTGATGTACTGGCCTGTCTCCTGGTAGCACCTCCATGCTCTGGACACTACGCTGACAGACACAGCAAACCTTCTTGCCACAGCTCGCATTGATGTGCCATCCTGGATGAGCTGCACTACCTGAGCCACTTGTGTGGGTTGTAGACTCCGTCTCATGCTACCACTAGAGTGAAAGCACCGCCAGCATTCAAAAGTGACCAAAACATCAGCCAGGAAGCATAGGAACTGAGAAGTCGTCTGTGGTCCCCACCTGCAGAACCACTCCTTTATTGGGGGTGTCTTGCTAATTGCCTATAATTTCCACCTGTTGTCTATTCCATTTGCACAACAGCATGTGAAATTTATTGTCGATCAGTGTTGCTTCCTAAGTGGACAGTTTGATTTCACAGAAGTGTGATTGACTTGGAGTTACATTGTGTTGTTTAAGTGTTCCCTTTATTTTTTTGAGCAGTGTACATTTTCTTGTGGGTATGCTCCATTTTATTTGTACATAGTTGACCACTACCTCATCTGACCTTATCTCGTTGCAGAAATTAGGGTGTGTTTTTTTAAATATCTATATTTATTATTATAGTTTTGTTGTTGTTGTGGTTTTTAATATTTTCTCTGATAGTCAAACATCAGCAATGTTGTTGACGTTGTATTTTAAACACATTTCCTGTATTTTCTGTCTGTTAGATCTTCTCAAAGTTCGGCACGGTCATGAAGATAATCACATTCACCAAGAACAATCAGTTCCAGGCCCTGCTGCAGTTCAACGACCCATCTACCGCACAGCAAGCCAAAATTGTGAGTAGTCCTAGTGATGATAATAAATACATAGGTATGATAGAGCGTTTTTCTAAGAACCACAGAGTAAGAGAGACTGTGATACGCGGTGCAGACCTCTCATGGCAATCAAGAGTTCATAATTACGTTTTAGAAATTCGGCAGGTGCTCTTATCCAGAATGACTTACTGTAGTGAGTGTGTACATTTTTCGTACTGGTCCCCTGTGGGAATCAAACCCACAACCCTGGCATTGCAAGCGGCATCCTCTACCAATTGTGCCACATGGGACCGTGAAATTAACTGAGTTGTACAATTTCATTACTCGTTGGCGTATTTGTACACTTCTCGCTGTTTCTATTGTGAGAGCACTGCTAAGGTTTCCACATGCAAATAAACCTGAAACTTGTTTCCATTCTTACTCAGGCCCTGGATGGTCAGAACATCTACAACTCGTGCTGTACGCTCCGCATCGATTACTCCAAGCTGGTCAACCTGAACGTCAAGTACAACAACGACAAGAGCCGTGACTACACCCGGCCAGAGCTCCCCGCCGGGGATGGACAGCCTGCCATGGACCCCAACATGGCTGCAGCCTTTCAAGGCAAGGACTCCAACTCTCTGCTTGGTAAGATCCCAGGTAGATCCCTCTCTTTTCCTTTCTCTTTCCTCTTAATGTCTTCTTTGGGGCTCTTGGGATTGGGAGGTGTTGGAAGCTCAACACTGGTTTAGGGACTAGCTCTGCTTTCTATATCTCTGGTGCAGTGGGGTCTATTTGTCTATCTCTGCTCATGTCTGTCAATTTCATCCATCTCCTATGTCCAGTAGGGTTGGGTGGTATCCAGATTTTCTGTATACGGTATTACCCGAATTGCACACGAGGTGCTATTTAGATATATTTAATTTTGAACACAAAACAATTTGGGCAACAGGGATCTTGATCCGGGAGGGGATTGAATGTCTATGCTGTAACGAAGAAGCTTCGTCTTGATATCTATCCACTTAGCAAACCAACTGCATAGCTTGATATCTATCCACTTAGCAAACCAACTGCATAGCTTGATATCTATCCACTTAGCAAACCAACTGCATAGCTTGAGACCTGAGCTGGATGTCATTTATTTGACACATTTTCTATTTCTTAAAGTTATTTTTATTCTATTTAATCTTTATTTAACTAGGCGAGTCAGTCAAGAACAATTTCTTATTTACAATGGCAGCCCACCCCAAACCAGGGCGACACTGGGCCAATTGTGCGCCGCCCTATGGGACTCCCAATCACGGCCGGATGTGATTCAGCCTGGATTCGAACCAGGGACTGTAGTGACGCCTCTTGCACTGAGATGCAGTGCCTTAGACCGGGAGCCCACAGTGGCATTATAAGCAGTGGCATAGCTAGCATTGTAAATCATACATTTACATTTTAGTAATTTAGCAGACGCTCTTATTAAGTGGCTTACGTAGTGAGTTCATACATTTTCGAACTGATCCCCATGGGAAATGAACCCACAACCCTGGCGTTGCAAGCGTCATGCTCTACCAACTGAGCTACACATCTGGGACGCCTGTATTTCGAAAATACACGCAATATCGCCCAAGCCTAATGTCCAGTGTCAGGTGGAATCACTCTTGCTGGACTGGCTGTGCCTGTCTGCCAGGGAAAGTACATTTGTTTTACCTCAACCGGGGCTCTGGGTGGGTGGGGTTTGCACATCTTAGACCATTCCATTGGTCCTAAAGTGAAATCTCCACCCACACTGGGCCCTGGGTGACCCAAATGCATCCTCAGGCTCTTGTTGGGTCTACGTCCTGATCCCTCTAACCCAGTTATCTCCAACAGGTCGACCGCAAACTAACAGTAGCTCGCAACCCACCTATGAGTAGCTTGCCATGCAATTCACATGTTCCCACCGCAAACTGTCATAAACAAATCAGACCCCTCAAGCTCCCAGCTACTATCTAATCAACGCAACATTGACATTATCCCACCATAGTTAGTGTTAGCCACTTGACTTAAAAAGCTTAAGCTATCTGTAATATTGCCCGTCTATCTGTGTGGTGCGTGCGTGAAGCCAGTTGATGTGATAACTGTCTTGTAGGTTGACACAAATGTTTTCCTCAAAACCTCCTCAATTAACCGTTAACTGCAAAGTAGGCTTACCTGGCAGCAGTATATCATGAGTATGTATATCATTTGTATCTATAATTTGTTATTTGCAAACTTTGCCATGAAATGGGCAGCGGCAATGCAGAAACATCGCTATGCATGCACGTCGGCACATTCCTCACTCGCTAGATACGTAATTTAAAGGACTAGATGCGCTATTAAAGGGAAATTGCACAATAAATACAGTACCAGTCAAGTTTGGACACCTACTCAGCATATGTGGGAACTCCTTCAAGGCTGTTGAAAAGCTGGTTGAGAGAATGCCAAGAGTGTGCAAAGCTGTCATCAAGGCAAATGGTGGCTACTTTGAAGGCTACATTACTACATGATTCCATATGTTATTTCATAGTTTCTGATGTCTTCACTATTATTATACAATGTAGAAAATAGTCAAAATAAAGAAAAACCCTTGAATGAGTAGGTGTGTCCAAACTTTTGACTGGTACTGTTTTCTTCCAGACCCTAAGAAAACGTGTCCTGATTTGATTTAACTGTTGCCATGGACGCAGAACATTCAATTTCATTGTTTCTCTAGGAACAATTTAAATTTTGAGAGTAAAAAAACAAATCTAAGACCAACACATAAAACTGAGAACATCATTTGGGAAGTTAAGAAACATTGCTTGAAAAGAATCAGATTTTACAGGGCCCCCGTTTGAGTTGTTTATGAAACGTTATATTGACAACACGGTGCACTACTTTCTCTGGTACTCTAAGGACAGTGGGGACCCCTGCTCTAACCTCTGACCTCTCTCCAGGTGCCCTGAGCCCGCTAAATGCTGCGGCGGCGGCGGCTGCTGCTGCAGGGAGGGTGGCTCTGTCTGGTCACTCGGGCTCCAGCGGCGTGCTCCTGGCCTCCAACCTCAATGAAGAGGTCAGTACTGTTCTACCTACCTTCCCATCCAGACATGGACCTAACCCCTCTCACACGCCTAACACACATGCTCTTGTTTCTATTGTCCTCTTTCCCTCGCTCTTTCTCTCTCTCGCTCTCTCTGCCTCTTCATGATTTCCAAGTCTGCCAGTGCAGACTGAGCCCCTCTCGCTCTCTTCAAAGATGGGGGGGGGGGGAAGGGGACTCTAGTTTTCTCTAAGCTTTCCTCTCTGGCTCATATGAAAGATCATATGATGACTTTGTATTGTCTGAATCACTCTCACTGCTATTCTCTCTATCCTTCTTTCTCATTTTGCCATACTGAACTGAAACGTAACCATCTCTTTCCTCTCTGCTCTCCTCTCCTAACTTGATCTCTCCGTCTGCCTGTCTCGTGTGAGATCTCTATGGAGAGGACCTTATATTTCAGATACTATGACTCTGTTATTACTTCCCACACTCTCAACATGTACAGTACCAGTCAAAAGTTTGGACACCTACTCATTCAAGGGTTTTTCTTTATTTTGTACTATTTTCTACATTGTAGAATAATAGTGAAGACATCAAAACTATGAAATGACATGTATGGAATCATGTAGTAACTAAAAAAGTGTTAAACAAACCACCCTTTGCCTTGACAGCTTTGCACACTCGTGGCATTCTCTCAACCAGCTTAATGAGGAATGCTTTTCCAGAAGTCTTGAAGGAGTTCCCACATATGCTGAGCACTTGTTGGTTGCTTTTCCTTCACTCTGTGGTCCAACTCATCTCAATCAATCTGATTGGGTTGAGGTTGGGTGATTGTGGAGGCCAGGTCATCTGATGTAGCACTCATCACTCTCCCCTGTCAAATAGCTCTTACACAGCCTGGAGGTGTGTGTTGGGTCATTGTTCTGTTGAAAAACAAATGATAGTCCCACTAAGCGCAAACCAGATGGATTGTGTATTGCTGCAGAATGCTGTGGTCACCATGCTGGTTAAGTGTGCCTTGAATTCTAAATAAAGCATCCCCACACCATCACACCACCTCCTCCATGCTTCACGGTGGGAACCACACATGCGGAGAGCATCCGTTCACATACTCTGCGTCTCCCAAAGACAGGGTGGTTGGAACAAAATATCTCCAATTTGGACTCATCAGACCAAAAGACCGATTTCCACCAGTCTAATGTCCATTGCACGTGTTTCTTGGCCCAAGCAAATCTCTTTTTATTGGTGCCCTTTGGTAGTGGTTTCTTTGCAGCAATTCGACCATGAAGGCTTGATTCACTCACTCCTCCGAACAGTTGATGTTGAGATGTCTGTTACTTGAACTCTGTGAAGCAAGTCCTCATGAGAGCCAGTTTCAGCATAGTGCTTGATGGTTTTTGCGACTGCACTTTCAAAATTCTTGATTTTTTTTCGAATTGGCTGACCATGTCTTAAAGTCATGATGGACTGTCGTTTGTTTCTCTTTTGCTTATTTGAGCTGCTCTTGCCATAATATGGACTTGGTCTACCACCCCTACCTTGTTACAACACAAGTGATTGGCTCAAATGCAATAAGAAGGAAAGAAATTCCACAAATTAACTGGCACACCTGTTAATTGAAATGCTTTCCAGTTGACTACCTCATGAAGCTGGTTGAGAGAATGCCAAGGGTGGCTACTTTGAAGAATTTCAAATATTAAATATTTTCATTTAACACTTTTTTTTGGGTTGCTATTATTATACAATGGAGAAAATTGTAAAACTAAAGTGAAAACCCTTGAGTTGCAATGTCCAGACTTTTGACTGGTACTGGTCTGTGGGGCCAAACATGATTGTTGAATGCCATAACTCAGGTGGTTTCATGTCTGTTGTCTCAAGATTTGTGTGCATGGTCTTTGGACAAATTTGATTCACTTCATACTCTTTAACACGTTTTAGCTGAAATCTCCTTGGCCCAGTTTTTAAAAAGTTATCCATCTGGATTTTGCCTATCGGATAGGATTAAATGCATAGAAATAGAACAGACCAATTATTGACTTGAATGGGAACTCCCGTTCTATTTAATTCTATCCGGATAGATACCTTTTGAAAAACTGGACCCTGAACTTCAAGCTTTAGCCTACTGCATGTCCTTTGTTTCTTCATTGCGAGGCTATTACTCCTATGATTATGGTGTGATTATGATTTGACATTGAATGTACCTTACCCATGTTTGTCCAGGGGGTGATTTACATTTGGCACAATTTATTTGCTTGTTTAGTTCTGACTAAGTACATGAACTGGCCATTTTCTGACCAAACTCCTGCATTTCCAGTGTACTGACCTGTATTTATTTTTGTCCCCCTCCCTCACTTTGTTTTAATATTTGCATTTGCTCCTCCCACCTCTCTCTCTCTCCCTCTCTCTCTCTCCCTCCCCCCCATCTATTCCCCTTGCTTCATCCATCACTGTAACCCCACTGTTCATGATTGGTGCTTGAACAAAACCAACCTGTTCCCTTGGACCAACCTTATCCCCAAATTAACTGAACCATACTCCATGACCACCTTCACCATTCTACGGGAAACCACCCTCCTCCGTTATGGATGATCTGTCCATCTCCGCTACGCTCTCTACCTCCGCTCCGACTCTTCTACCTCTCTACCTGTCTTCCGCTGCTTGCTCTTCTCTCCTTCTAAAGATGGTTACGCCCCAAAGTCTGTTTACTCTCTTCGGTATGTTATTGTTAGCGCTCTACCGCTCTCTTCTTTTGTTGTTGCTTATTCCTGTTAAGAGACATTTTTTATTTTATTTCCTTACACTGTAACTGGTTTGGCTTGTAGTCTTTAGGAATAGGTTATTCTGTTCCATTGGTTTGGTTATCTCTCTCAATCTCTCGTTTCGGCTATTGAAATTGATCCATCCATAGATTTGTTCAAATGCATGGTAAATTGATTTGGCATGTACTGTAGTTTGATTGGCTAAACATCTCACAGAGCTTGTTAACTTCTCTATTTGAGGGTTTCTCTGTCTGACCTTTACAGACACACGCCTCCATTTAATTCTGATGAATGATCTCAAGCCTACTCTCTCTATCTAGCCTCTTTCTCTCTCTGTCTTGCCTAAACCTTCCCTCTATCTCCAGCGCTAACTGTTTTCCTCACTGTCTCCTCTTCCTCCTCGCCCTCCTCTCGTCTGCTCATGGCTTTAACACAGGGGTCTATGGGGACACCCAGAGGGTGAAGATTCTTTACAATAAGAAGGACAGTGCTCTGATACAGATGGCCGATGCCAGTCAAGCCCAGCTAGGTAAGATTCTCCTCCATTTCCCCAACTGTCAACTCTCATGTTAACTGGCTGATTTAAAAAGGATTTTAAATATTATTCCATTTCCCATGTTCTCAAGTGGCAAATAAGAATATTTGTTTTATTTTCTTGATGTAACCTGGATAAATAAATGTTAAATTAACTGAAATTGGATAGGATAAACGTCCTCACAGGGGCATTTGTTTTCGGAACACATTACAGCTGGATAAAACAAACCATGCACACTTAATACAAATCCAATCTGCTTCCAGCGATGAGTCACCTGAATGGTCAGAAGATGTATGGGAAGGTCATCAGGGTGGCTCTGTCCAAGCATACCTCAGTGCAGCTGCCCAGGGATGGACTGGATGACCAGGGCCTTACCAAGGACTTCACCAACTCCCCCCTGCACCGCTTCAAGAAGCCCGGCTCCAAGAACTTTCAGAACATCTTCCCTCCCTCCACCACCCTCCACCTCTCCAACATCCCGTAAGTCTATGTCATGGCCCCTAGACTAGATACTCGGTTGTCTATATTGGCTCATACTGGTTATTGTTAGGATTTGGACGTAGTAAGCAGCTCCTGCATCTGTGTCAGTGTAGCCCCTGATCCAAGGTCAGTTTTGCAGTTTCTCACTCAACGGTATTTGGGGAGGGTAATCTGATCCCAGATCTGTGCTAACTATTGGCAACGTCTATACCTGGAAAGAAATTAAAGAGAACCCTATGGTCTGGGTTGGCTGTCTTTTGTTGGAATGCTAAGTTCATGTGTTTCGACAGAACGGATGTAACTGAAGAAGACCTGAGACTACTGTTCTCCAACGCCGGGGGCACTGTGAACGCATTCAAGTTTTTCCAGTAAGTATTTTTTTCTCTTTACCACTATAATAACGTAACTGCGCTACAGTTGTTCTTGATTTGTTTGTGAATTAATTTCTTTAGCTCTGTGGCTAGCTCCAGGGTGTTACACTGACTGACCCTGTGTAACCCAAATATGTGCATGTTTGTGTGTTCTGTGGGCTTTTTGAGAGCAGAGAAGAATATAAATTCTGATGTAACCATCTTGTCTTCTTCCCAGGGATCACAAAATGGCGCTGCTCCAGATGTCGACGGTGGAAGAGGCCATCCAGGGTCTGATTGACCTCCACAACTACAACATGGGTGACAACCACCACCTGAGAGTGTCCTTCTCCAAATCCTCCATCTAAACCAGCATAATGATCCTCCACAACATCCATCGCTTTCTGTTTCCAAATGGCTTTTGGCTGCTGTTCGTTTATCCTGTACAATCTTTCCGGACTGGGGGACCACATTTTGACCTCATTGTAGTTCTTTCTATTTTTTCTTTCTACGTGTTATCAGTCATTCCTTCAGAGAGGACCAGAAACTAAAATGTGTATTAAAAAAAAATAAGTTGTTGTACTTGTATGGTTTGAGGAAATTTTACCCCTGACCCCTGTGTAAGTCCCATATTCCATTTGTATGATAGGCAAACCATTTTCTTTTTCCATCTTCTTATTATGAAGGGTGGATGAATGGACTTTGGCATCTCTTTATTATGATTAGTTACATAAGATATGTGCCTTACCTGACAATATCAACTCTTTTTACATTTTAAATATTTACACGAATCCCTGCAGTCAGATTTTGAGGCACATTAATTTTGATGTGTAATATTTGTTTAAAACATGATTTCTGTTCTCCCATGTGACTGTGCAGTTTGAACTTCTGCCACCCAAAAAGCTTCTCCTTTTCAGTTGCAGGTGTTGAATTTGTGCCGGGTTTTATTTTGTTAAAGTCACTATAGTTGTTGTGGAGTGGGGAACCATATGAGATTGAAGTTGAATCAGTCTTTTTACAATTGTTTTTTTTTGCGCTAACTTGGACCACCGTGCTTGAGGTTTCTTGCGAACAGACAACCAACAATGCAGATTTAATCCAAGTTTCCATCTGTATGATCATTTTAACTGTTTTTGTTTCCACAAGTCATCCATTTACTAAAATAGTCAATGTTGCTATTCTTTAGGTGTTAGTTTTCCTTACCTTCTTTTGTTTTGGTTTATGTACATGGGTAGAAGTTGAGTGGTTTCCTAAGCATGTACTGCCTGGTCTAGTTATTGGAATTTAAGTTGGTAGTACTTTATTCATTTGAACTGTACTTCATAACTGTCATTGTCCTACAGATGACGAAACAAATGTCATGGCAATATTATGAAGTACAGTTCAAATAAAGTGTTACAAAAAAATCTGCTGTTGCATGCGTTGGAAGAGGCTAATAGAAGAGTATCTGTAGTGACGTCAACGTGTTGCAGTTTACTGATGAAGGTTGGGACCAAAGTGTATGTGCCTTTTTTAGTTTTAATTTACATTGCATCGCCAAGGAAAGGAACAATATTTTAGTGAACTGCTGATATATTTTGTATATCTGAACAAATAAGACACAGGACCTGATTCAGAATCAACAACCTTCATTCCTTCTATGGTTATTTTAAGCTGATATAGATGTAATACCCACAATTGTTTGAAGAATCCCACAACCTCAACTTTCTAGAAAATGAGATTCTGTTTTTCAAGAGAAGTCATGTATATTTTCTATCAGTTACATTTTTACAGCTCTAGAAATGTAATATTCAGATATAGTTTGGAAGAGGCACAATTAAAATAATTTTCTAACAAAGTCGGGAGATTTGGTCTGACTTAGTTGTTTGAGATTTTTTTCTTTCTCCACTTTTTATCTTCTCTCTTGTGTGTACTTTGCTTTACCTGTGTAGCATGCTCAATAAACTCTTCTGTAGCTCTGTATTCACCTCTTCTGTCTCTGTCTACAGCTTGCTCATCTTTCTTCGGTCTCACTTCACTAGGTTTCTGATATCACTTATATTCTGTCCCAGGGTGGGAAAGGAAAGGGACCAAAACAAATGGGGATACTAAAGCTCAAAATAGGCCTAATTCAATTATCTGAACAAAATAAATGAACAATTTGAAGTTTGCTTCTGACACATTAAACCCCCTGGTTTTGAACTTGTTCTGTCTCTTCCTGTAGATCTAATACACTAACTGGTCTCTGGGACGCACACTGTTTTAAATCCATATATACTCTTCTCTTTCTGCTCTGTAGGGGATTCTGTCACTAAATGCTCATAACCACTGGAATTAGCTGCATATCGCACCAATCCAATGCCACCATTTTATCTAGACCTTACGCTCCAACTAACATATTGTGTGTGGGTAGACTGTGTCACTTACTACCATCTCTGGAGTAATCTGTAATGTCGTTCCATTCTGAGGCCATAGGGGGGGAAAGCATGTCTAACATCCATTGACCAATAACTCATGTTTCTGGTCATGAAATGTTTTAATGTCTAGTCTATGGCAGTCTGTTTATTATAGTCTCAACGCATTTCTGTACTTGACCAGTGGCTGCTGTGTTTGCAGTGCCGTTATTGAGTCAGTTCATCGGCATGGGCTGTACAATGATGGACGCCCTGTCTGTGACTGTCTGATGAAGACGATTCTCCAGCCCCGCTCTGGAGTTGAAACGCGGGGCCGGTGTGATTCATCATGGCCTAGTCCTAGATTGACTACCACCATACCGGTACTCCCAGTCCACGCTGCTGTTATTTTGCACACTTAAATGAAAGCGCTTGTGTTCTCCATCTACCTTGATAAACAGAAAATACATGATAAATCAGCGAGCGGACGACCCAGACCGAATCAATAGCTCGTCTAGCCCCAATGCATCACGAGACATCTGTATCCACTCTCCATCACCCAGTCAACAAGATGGGAGCTATTCTATTTTTTTTCTGTCTTTTTTTCCCCCACTGAAAGGTGTGGCTAAGAAGTTCTTGTTGGAGTTGAATATAGTGTTACTCTGTCCTGTGCAAGTTCCAATTATGTCAAAATGTTTCTGTTTTCAGTAAAGCTCTATTTTTTTGTAATTTTGTAATATTTTATACCGCAACCATCTAGTAATCCAAAGTTTGTGTGTTCAAGTCGCACCAGGGAGAATTGTAGCATTTTAGATAACCCTTTTCCTAACCTTAACCTACCTTTCCTAACCTTTCTCGTTTAGTTCTAACATTTTAGTAAGTTCTCTGTAACCTTTGTTGTTAGTTCTCCTACCCTTTTACATAGATTCTTCTAACCTTTGTGGTCAGTTTTCCAAACCAGCAACATGGAACAAGCAGCCTGGTCTCAGAGAAAGACATATAACCCTAACCCTAATGTCCTCGAAGACATATGATAAATAACATTATCCAATTCATATGATATTGTACCAACGGGTAAGACATATGTTACTATACTCTTCCAAATCGTATATTGTACGAACACTATTGCGTTCATAATGTAATGTAATGTGAGAGCAAGTCATTTCCCACAAATAATTTCCCACTGGGCACAAACTGGTTGAATCAACGTTATTTCAATATAATTTGTCAACGTATTGTGACGCAGAATCTACGTGGAAAATACATTGTCATCATGGTAAATTTCAACATAGACAAACTCGTATGAAAAATGTTGAATTTGTACCTTTAAAACAACGTCAGATATTCAATGTTACAGTGCCTTCAGAAAGTATTCACAACCTTTGACTTTTTTACAGCCTGAATTTAAAATGGAAAAAAATTGGCCTGCAAACAATAACCTCATAATGTCAAAGTGGAATTATGTTTTTAGAAATTTTTATAAATTGATTATAAATGAAAAACTGAAATGTTGTGAGTCAGTAAGTATTTGAGCCTAAATAAGTTCAAGAGTAAAAATGTGCTTTGCAAGTTACATTAAGTTGCATCGTGTTTAACATGATTTTGTAATGACTACCTTGTCCCTACCCCACACATACAATTATCTGTAAGGTCCCTCAGTCTAACAGTTCATTTCAAGACCAGAGAGGTTTTCCAATGCCTCGCAAAGAAGGGCACCTAATGGTAGATGGGTTTAAAGAAAGAAAAAAAGCAGATATTGAATATCCCTTTGAGCATGGTGAAGTTATTAATTACACTTTGGATGGTGTATCAATACACCCAGTCTCTATAAAGATATAGGCGTCCTTCCTAACTCAGTTACTGGAGAGGAAGGAAACCACTTAGGGATTTAATGAGGTCAATGGTGACTTTAAAACAGTTACAGAGTAATGGCTGTGAAAGGAGCAAACTGAGGATGGATCAACAACGTTGTAGTTACTAGTTACATTGTAGTTACCACAATACTAACCTAATTGACAAAGAGAAAATAAGAAAGACTGTACAGCATAAAAAATATTCCAAAACATGCATCCTGTTTGCAACATGGCACAAAATGAATACTGCAAAAAGGTGTCAAAGCAATTCACTTTTTTGTCCTGAAAACAAATTGTTATGTTTGGGGCAAATCCAATACAACACATTACAGCACCTCCTGGAGAATGAATCAACAGTATCTACAGCGACCCTTTGGTCTCTCATCCAGGGTTTTAATAACCAAGCCCTGCTTAGCTATGGTATTTGTCATTGACCATTACCGATGTGCTATCGTGAGAATGATTGTTGAGAGGTCTCCACTTAAACACGAAATAGATTCACTGTTGCTATTGAAATGATTCCAAAGGGTAAGTTTAACAGAGCAAATTAAATGTGACCATACTTCATCACTCACATATCCTCAATGGTGCTATTTAGGTCTATATAGCATTTGCAAAGTCATAAACAGCTATTGTTTCAATTCAACCCAGAAATAGATTGAAAATAGACAATACAATAGACCTAGGGTTTCAAGCTCTGGTTGATTTAAAATGTAATGATATTTAGTCAACTCAACCAAAAATCAACATTTGAAAGAGATGTATTTTCTGCTTGGATAGTTCCATCTGTGCCACTGAATTGGTTTGGCTTCAATTCTAGTTTGTCTACAAATGAATCATTTAAAAACTCAGCAAAAAAAGAAACGTCCTCTCACTATCAACTGTGTTTATTTTCAGCAAACTTAACATGTGTAAATATTTGTATCAACATAAGATTCAACAACTGAGACATAAACTGAACAAGTTCCACAGACTTGTGACTAACAGAAATTGAATAATGTGTCCCTGAACAAAGGGGGGGTCAAAATTGAAAGGAACAGTCAGTATCTGGTGTGCCCACCAGCTGCATTAAGTACTGCAGTGCATCTCCTCCTCATGGACTGCACCAGATTTACCAGTTCTTGCTGTGAGATGTTACCCCACTCTTCCACCAAGGCACCTGCAAGTTCCCGGACACTTCTGGGGGGAATGGCCCTAGCCCTCACCCTCCGATCCAACAGGTGCCAGACGTGCTCAATGGGATTGAGATCTGGGCTCTTCGCTGGCCATGGCAGAACACTGACATTCCTGTCTTGCAGGAAATCACGGACAGAACGAGCAGTATGGCTGGTTGCATTGTCATGCTGGAGGGTCATGTCAGGATGAGCCTGCAGGAAGGGTACCATATGAGGGAGAAGGATGTCTTCCCTGTAATGCACAGCATTGAGATTGCCTGCAATGACAACAAGCTCAGTCCAATGATGTCTTGACACCGCCCCAGACCATGACGGACCCTCCACCTCTAAATCGATCCCGCACCAGAGTACAGGCCTCGGTGTAACGTTCATTCCTTCAACGATAAATTAGAATCAGACTAACACCCCTGGTGAGACAAAACCGCGACTCGTCAGTGAAGAGCACTTTTTGCCAGTCCTGTCTGGTCCAGCAACGGTGGGTTTGTGCCGGTGATGTCTGATGAGGACCTGCCTTACAACAGGCCTACAAGCCCTCAGTCGAGCCTCTCTCAGTCTATTGCGGACAGTCAGCACTGATGGAAGGATTGTGCATTCCTGGTGTAACTCGGGCAGTTGTTGTTGCCATCCTGTACCTGTTCCGCAGGTGTGATGTTCGGATGTACCGATCCTGTGCAGGTGTTGTTACACGTGGTCTGCCACTGCGAGGACGATCAGCTGTCCATCCTGTCTCCATGTAGCGCTGTCTTAGGCGTCTCACAGTACGGACATTGGAATTTATTGCCCTGGCCACATCTGCAGTCCTCATGCCTCCTTGCAGCATGCCTAAGGCACGTTCACGCAGATGAACAGGGACCCTGGGCGTCTTTCTTTTGGTGTTTTTCAGAGTCAGTAGAAAGGCCTCTTTAGTGTCCTACGTTTTCATAACTTTCATAACATTTTTTTTAAATATCAATTTTTAGTTTAGATGGAGACATGAAGCCAACATATCAATTATTAATTTGTAGACCAAAAATGTTATGATCTGTGGCACAGATGGAACTAAGAAGAAGATAAATCACAAATTATATGTTGGATTCACATCTCCAACTCAACCAAAAATACAAGTTAAAGAATGGGATTAAGCCAGTGGCTGTTGCACTTCACAAAATAGATGGCATCATGAGGCAGGAAAATTATGTGGATATATTGAAGCAACATCTCCCAAGCTTTAACTTCCTGATTGATGTCTTGAGATGTTGCTTCAATATATCCACATAATTTTCCTCCCTCATGATGTCATCTATTTTGTGAGGTGCACCAGTCCTTCCTGCAGCAAAGCACCCCCAAAACATGATGCTGCCACTCCCGTGCTTCAAGGTTGGGATGGTGTTCTTCGGCTTGCAAGCCTCCCCATTTTTCTTCCAAACATAACGATGGTCATTATGGCCAAACAGTTCTATTTTTGTTTGATCAGACCAGAGGACATTTCTCCAAAAAGTACGATCTTTGTCCCATGTGCACTTGCAAACCATAGTCTGGCTTTTTTATGGCGGTTTTGGAGCAGTGGCTTCTTTCTTGCTGAGCGGCCTTTCAGGTTATGTCAATATAGGACTCGTTTTACTGTGGATATAGATACTTTTCTACCTCTTTCCTCCAGCATCTTCACAAGGTCCTTTGCTGTTGTTCTGGGATTGATTTGCACTTTGGGCACCAAAGTATGTGCATCTCTAGGAGACAGAACGTGTCTTCTTCCTGAGCGGTATGATGGCTGCGTGGTCCCATGGTGTTTATACTTGCGTACTATTGTTTGTACAGATGAACGTGGTACCTTCAGGCGTTTGTAAATTGCTCCCAAGGATGAACCAGACTTGTGGAGGTCTACAATTTTTTTTCTGAGGTCTGATTTTCCCATGATGTCAAGCAAAGAGACACTGAGTTTGAGGGTAGGCCTTGAAATACATCCACTGGTACACCTCCAATTGACTCAAATTATGTCAATTGGCCTATCAGAAGCTTCTAAAGGCATGAAATCATTTTATGGAATTTTCCGAGCTGTTTAAAGGCACAGTCAACTTAGTGTATTTAAGCTTCTGACCCTGTCACGTCCTGACCCTAGTAAGATGTAATTTTCTATAGTAGAGTAGGGCAGGGCGTGACAGGGGGTGTTTTTGGTTGTTCTATGTTTTCTATTTCTATGTTTAGGTTCTAGTTTGTCTATTTCTATGTTGGGATTGTTTGGGGTTGATCTCTAATTGGAGGCAGCTGATCCTCATTGCCTTTGATTAGAGATCATATTTAAGTAGGGGGTTTTCTCATTGTTGTTTGTGGGTTATTATCATTTGAGTAGTGTGTTGTCCTCTCTGCGTCACGGTTTGTTGTTTTTGTGTTTTCAAGTATTTAAGTGTATTACATTTAGTTTCACGTTTAATAAATATGTGGAACTACGAACATGCTGCATTTTGGTCCGCTCCTTCGAACAGCCGTGACAGACCCACTGAAATTGTGATAGTGAATTATAAGTGAAGTCTGTAAACAATTGTTGGAAAAATGTATTGTGTCATGCACAAAGTAGCTGTTCTAACCGACTTGACAAAACTATAGTTTGTTAACAAGAAATTTGTTGAGTGGTTAAAAAACAAGTTTTAATGACTCCAACCTAAGTGTATGTAAACTTCACACTTAAACTGCAGGTTGTAATCTCATTGATCAACGTCTCAACCAAATATTACCCAATCACCACAGTGAAATGAGGTGGTGTGCCCAGTGTGTTGGCATTTTTAATGAAGAATAATCTCTCATTTAATGTATGAGCTGCATTTAAAGACATCGAAACAATTGTTGGAATGTGAAAAGAATAGCTCTTTCCAAAGTCATTCAGTAACTTATTTAATTCAGACTGTTAATCAGTGGATAATCATGAAGTATCTTGTTCACACTGGAGGCCTGTTCAGTTCAGAGCTCAGAGACAGTTCTTAATAGTAGAAGTGCACTTCTCATCTGTGCTCGGCTCTGGATAATATACAGTGAGACCCTCTAGCAGTCAGTCAGTCAGCACCAACTCCAGTCTCCAGCTCAGTCAGCCATTCCATGCCGCTGTGCTCCACTCATCTCGTCTCATTCCCTTGTATAGAGACACAGTGGTGAGCCTGCTGTTATGATATTGTATTCCATTTACTAAGTTCACTACCTGGTCATCAGTGCATGGTGGGGACCGTAACTGCTAATCCATACTGTTCCACTCAGCCAATACACACAGACCCCTTAAAGTGTGTGTGTGTGTGTGTGTGTGTGTGTGTGTGTGTGTGTGTGTGTGTGTGTGTGTGTGTGTGTGTGTGTGTGTGTGTGTGTGTGTGTGTGTGTGTGTGTGTGTGTGTGTGTGTGTGTGTGTGTGTGTGGTCCCACAAGGTCAAATGCTATTTCTTAGGAGCTAGGTTTAGGGTTAAGGTTAGGTTTTTGGGTTAAGGTAAGAGTACGGGTTAGGGTTTATGGAAAATAGGATTGTAAATGGGACGGAATTGTGTGTGTCTCCACAAGGTTAGCTGTTCAAGACTGTGACTGTGTGTGTGTCCCTATCTATCACACAGGTCTCATAATCTTCACGTGTCAGCCTCCCTTGGCCCCAAGGTAACCTTACTGTGACATCTAATTCAGTTGGCCCGGCTGGTAATGACTATTGATTTGGATTGTGTTCCTGTTTGAGAGGGAGAGGGACATGGAGGGACTGTGTCTTTTACTGCTTGGTCTGCTCCGTGCGGAGATCCCCCTCACAAACAAACGACTTACCCTCCCCCAACACAATCACCAGTGTCGTCCACCCCCCTTTCCCTCACTTGCTCCGGCCCAGTGGAAGTGCATGTTGTAGGATTGGCATGGTGATTGCTGTCACCAACGCCCAGGGCAGTGGGGGAAATAGGGGAACGTTCATGGGTCTGTGTTGTCCTATGTTGTGTACTTGATTACCTAGTGCCTGGAGCAAGACTAGCTACCATAAACACAGTGGGTGGATCTACCTGACTCCTGACCAACTGACATTACAACACTTATGCAGTTTTTGTAGCTTTCCTCAGAATAATGTATTGTAACTTATACTCAATGTTATGAATGAATTAAAAGTATGAACACAATTAAATCGATCTCTTACTGTACCTTAATACTAATAAAGACAACTATCAACTTACATAACATCATCAAAATACCATCTTTACATGTTGAATCACTAAAGGAATTGGTTTCAGATGGGAGAATATAATACCGTTTTTTCTTCATTGGCGCCATTAAGCTGCCAGCGATATTTTTCATAGGAAATAACCCCCATTCTGAGAACTAGTTTTATTACATGGTAATTTGAGGCATGGTTCGTTCATCTCAAGTGTTGCCGTCGGACATGCAAATCAAGCCGTGATATTTTTACTCCTCACAAGCCTACACGTTATCACATTGCATTATCTACTGTACAGTTTATCTGCACAGTGAGAGGAGGGGGAAATTCCTTTCATCTTTGTATTTGTATTTATTAAGGATCCCTGCCTTGGCAGCAGCTACTCTTCCTGCGGTCCAGCAAAATTAAGGAAGTTACACAATTTAAAAAACATTACAATACATTTATAACAGATTTCACAACACATTAAGTGTGTGCCTTCAGGCCACTACTCTACTACCACATATCTACAACACACAATCCATGTGTACGTGTGTGTATAGTGCATGTTATCGTGTGTGTGTGTGTGCATGTGTCTGTGCCTATGTTTTTGTTGCTTCACAGTCCCCTCTGCTCCATAAGGTGTATTTTTTATACGTTTTCTTTATCTAATTTTACTGCTTGCATTAGTTACTTGATTTGGAATATAGTTTAATGTTCAGCTGGGAGGGACAACATGGAAAATCATCCCACTCTTACACTGTCCTCATACCCATTCGATTTAGAGATCACACCCTTACACTGTCCTCAAATGCATTACAATTTAGATCAGAAGTGCCCATTTCATAGAGCTAGGCGTCACCTGTCAACAACATCCGGTGAAATTAGAGGGCGCGCAATTCAAATAAATAATCGTAATATTAAACATTTATGAACATACAAGTATCTTATATCGGTGAAAAGCTTAAATTCTTGTTAATCTAACTGCATTGTCCGATTTACAATAGGCTTTACAGCGAAAGCATACCATACGATTGTTTGAGGACGGCACCTCACATCAACATATTTTTCAACCAGCACAGGCTTCATAAAATCACAAATAGCGATGAAATAATCACTTACTTTTTGAAAATCTTCCTCAGTTTGCAATACCAAGGGTCCCAGCTACAACATGCATGGTCGTTTTGTTAGATAAAATCCTTCTTTATATCCCAAAAAGTCTGTTTAGTTTGCAACATCGATTTCAGTAATCCACTTGTTCAACATGCAGACAAAGGAATCCAAAAAGCTACCGCTAACTATAATATTTCATACGGAAAGAAGTATGTTCGCGTGCCCACAGACTTATTTCCAACTGTGATTCCTAGTACCAAAACTCAAAATTCTTCCTCGTTTTGGTAGAAACAAGCCTGAAACCTTGAACAAAGACTGTTGACATCTAGTGGAAGCCATAGGAATTGCAATCTGGGAGTTCCATTGAAAGAGCATGGGATCTCAAAACAAACATTTCTGGTTGGTTTTCTTTGGATTTTTGGCTACCATATCGATTGTGTTATAGTCTCATACATTATTTTAACATTTCTACAAACTTCAAAGTGTTTTCTATCCAATAATACTATATGTGCATATGCTGGCTTTTGGGCCTGAGTAACAGACAGTTTACTTTGGGCATGTCAGTCAGGCGGAAATTCTGAAAAAGGACCCTAGCCCTAAGAAGTAAGGCACCTTCTCGGTTCCTTCTGAACACAGAACACCCCCTTCACACTAACTAACCTGGTCTGACTAGAACTAGCATATACAGTGGCTTGCAAAAGTGTTCACCCCCTTGGCATTTTTATATTTTGTTGCCTTACAACCTGGAATTAA
Source organism: Salmo salar (assembly GCF_965601325.2). Classification (NCBI taxonomy): domain Eukaryota; kingdom Metazoa; phylum Chordata; class Actinopteri; order Salmoniformes; family Salmonidae; genus Salmo; species Salmo salar. Next base: position 14,864,669 of record NC_138309.1, read on the forward strand.
AATAGATTTTCTTGGGGGTTTGTATCATTTGATTTACACAACATGCCTACCACTTTGAAAATGCGAAACATTTTTTATCGTGAAACAAACAACAAATAAGACAAAAAAACTGAAAACTCGAGCGTGCATAACTATTCACCCCACCAAAGTCAATACTTTGTAGAGCCACCTTTTGCAGCAATTACAGCTGCAAGTCTCTTGGGGTATGTCTCTATAAGCTTCGCACATCTAGCCACTGGGATTTTTGCTCATTCTTCAAGGCAAAACTACTCCAGCTCCTTCAAGTTGGATGGGTTCCGCTGGTGTACAGCAATCTTTAAGTCATACCACAGATTCTCAATTGGATTGAGTTCTGCGCTTTGACTAGGCCATTCCAAGACATTTAAATGTTTCCCCTTAAACCACTCGAGTGTTGCTTTAGCAGTATGCTTTGGGTCATTGTCCTGCTTGTGGGTGAACCTCCGTCCCAGTCTCAAATCTCTGGAAGACTGAAACAGGTTTCCCTCAAGAATATCCCTGTACTTAGCCCCATCCATCATTCCTTCAATTCTGACCAGTTTCCCAGTACCTGCTGATAAAAAACATCCCCACAGCATGATGCTGCCACCACCATGCTTCACTGTGGAGATGGTGTTCTCGGGATGATGAGAGGTGTTGAGTTTGCGCCAGACATAGCGTTTTCTTTGATGGCCAAAAAGCTACATTTTTGTCTCATCTGACAAGAGTACCTTCTTCCATGTTTTGGGGGAGTCTCCCACATGCCTTTTGGCAAACACCAAACTTGTTTGCTTGTTTTTTTCTTTAAGCAATGGCTTTTTTTCTGGCCACTCTTCCATAAAGTCCAGCTCTGTGGAGTGGGCAGTGCTGCTTAAAGTGGTCCTATGGACAGATAATCCAATCTCCATTATGGAGTTTTGCAGCTCCTTCAGGGTTATCTTTGGTCTCTTTGTTGCCTCTCTGATTAATGCTCTCCTTGCCTGGTCCGTGAGTTTTGGTGGGCGGCTCTCTTTTGGCAGATTTGTTGTGGTGCCATATTCTTTCCATTTTTTAATAATGGATTTAATGGTGCTCCGTGGGATGTTCAAAGTTTCTGATATTTTTTTATAACCCTACCCTGATCTGTACTTCTCCACAACTTTGTCCCTGACCTGTTTGGAGAGCTCCTTTGTCATCATGATGCCGCTTGCTTGGTGGTGTGGCAGACTCTAGGGCCTTTCAGAACAGGTGTATATATACTGAGATCATGTGACAGATCATGTGACACTTAGATTGCACACAGGTGGACTTTATTTAACTAATTATGTGACTTCTGAAGGTAATTGGTTGCACCAGATCTTATTTAGGGGCTTCATTGCAAAGGCGTGAATACATATGCATGCACCAATTTTCCGTTTTACATTTTTTGTAATTTTTTTCAACAGGTTTTTTTTTTACATTTCATTTCACCAATTTGGACTATTTTGTGTAGGTCCATTACATGAAATCCAAATAAAAATCTATTTAAATTACAGGTTGTAATGCAACAAAATAGGAAAAACGCCAAGGGGGAAGTATACTTTTGCAAGGCACTGTACTGTAGAGCTACTAACTTACAGTCTGTATTTTTTACCAATAAACTGAAACAGATTATATTATACCCCATATGTGTTTGTTTTAGTCTTGGTTTTCTCCCAATATGGAGAGAGTATTGTTGGATGAGTGGTCACCGGTCAGACATGCTAAGCACAACCCCCCTCCCCCTCCTCAACATTTGCACGTACAATATACACACATACTGGCTCTAACAGACAGACAGACAGACAGACAGACAGACTCTCTCTGCCTAGAAGGCACATATACACAACACAAAACAGACTCTCTCTCTGTCATATATCCCTCCGTGTGTGTGGGTGGTCAGGGAGGCTCAGCTCAGTTGCCAGGCAGAGGGGTCAGAGCGGTAATGAGATGCTTTGAGAGAGAGTGACAGGGGTGTGCATGTGTAAATAATCTATTAATTAAAGGGAGGAGTGGAATGAATAGGAAACCTTTTCCTGTGATATCTTCATCCTTCCATCCTCCCCTCTCCCCCACTCCTCCTCTCACACTCTCCAGGTTCACACAGATCCACAAAGAGACGTTTATTGGGAGATTAAAGCCAAATCTTCTAGATTGCTGTATAAAAAGGTAATTTGCAATATTAAACTGACTTTTATCTATATGCAAATGACTCCCCTCCTCCACTGATTTGAATAATTTATGTGAAGGTTTGAAAGTGAGGTGGGTGTCTCTTGCCGTCGAAAGATAACCCAGTTAGGCTATAAAGGAAACTATTAACAATTTTTTTTTTTACCAGAGTTTATTTCTTTCAATTACAGCAATTGCTTTCCTCTGGGTTGAGCTGTGGGAGCCAACGTTATGGTTATTGCACTGTTTCTCTGTGAATATTTTGCCGGCGGGGCTTTCACCGGGTAGAGTAATGTCAATATCAGGTGCTCGGCTCATTCCTCAAGCCTCAGTCAAACCTCTTGTCACACATCAAGACGTCACACCTATCAGACATGGGGACATGGGTAATTTCATCTCACGTCGAAGATGTTTGTTGTCGTGTGTCGGCTCTTACTAGCTATGACTCCTGTTCCCTTCAATAGCCCAGGCATCACTCTCCTGTCTGTCACATGACCAGAGTGGCACAGGGACGGTCCAGGGAGAGAGACACCTCAAAGTAAAGACACTTTTATGTTGATGAGTGGTGGTAGAAGACTTGCACTTTGTATCTTCTGCCATCATGCTTACAATGAGGAGAACTCTCTCTCCTGCTGTTATTAATACTCATTTACATTTTACATTTAAGTCATTTAGCAGACGCTCTTATCCAGAGCGACTTACAAATTGGTGCATTCACCTTATGATATCCAGTGGAACAACCACTTTACAATAGTGCATCTAAATCTTTTAAGGGGGGGGGGGGGTTAGAAGGATTACTTTATCCTATCCTAGGTATTCCTTAAAGAGGTGGGGTTTCAGGTGTCTCCGGAAGGTGGTGATTGACTCCGCTGTCCTGGCGTCGTGAGGGAGCTTGTTCCACCATTGGGGTGCCAGAGCAGCGAACAGTTTTGACTGGGCTGAGCGGGAACTGTGCTTCCTCAGAGGTAGGGGGGCCAGCAGGCCAGAGGTGGATGAACGCAGTGCCCTTGTTTGGGTGTAGGGCCTGATCAGAGCCTGAAGGTATGGAGGTGCCGTTCCCTTCACAGCTCCGTAGGCAATCACCATGGTCTTGTAGCGGATGCGAGCTTCAACTGGAAGCCAGTGGAGAGAGCGGAGGAGCGGGGTGACGTGAGAGAACTTGGGAAGGTTGAACACCAGACGGGCTGCGGCGTTCTGGATACTCCAGCCACCCTAGTCATAGACTGTTCTCTCTGCTACCGCACGGCAAATGGTACCGGAGCGCCAAGTCTAGGTCCAAGAGGCTTCTAAACAGCTTCTACCCCCAAGCCATAAGACTCCTGAACAGCTAATCAAATGGGGTGGCAGGTAGCCTAGTGGTTAGAGTGTTCGACTAGTAACCAAAAGATTGCAACATCGAATCCCTGAGCTGACAAGGTAAAAAAACCTGTCGTTCTGCCTCTTAACAAGGCAGTTAACCCATTGTTCCTAGGCTGTCATTGAAAATAAGAATTTGTTCTTAAAACTGACTTGCCTAGTTAAATAAAAGAAAATGGCTACCCAGACTATTTGCATTGCCCCTCCCCCCTCTTCAAAGCTTCTGTTATTATCTTTGCATAGTCACTTTAATAACTCTACCTACATATTACCTTGACACCGATAGCCCCGCTATTGTTATTTACTGCTGCTCTTTAATTATTCTTATCGCTTACCTTTTTTTAGGTATTTTCTTAAAACTGCATTGTTAGTTAAGGGCTTGTAAGTAAGCACTACACTGTATTCGACGCATGTGACAAATACAATTTGATTTGATTTGATTTACTGAACTGTTGTAGAGTCCATCTTTATTCCCTTCACTACACTGAGATGACCAAATCATAGTTGTTAGTTATATAATTAGCTTGTGACAGTCTACTGTTACAGTACAGAATATGTAGGCCGCGTGTCAATACCACTGGGGTGTGTTTGTACATTTGATCTATTTTAAGAGCTCTCTGTCTGTTCATAATTTGATTTGATGAAACACGAATATACATCTTCCACTTGTTCTAAAAAAAACACTAACTCCACTGGGGAATGATCTCATCTACTCAAAGGGGTCAAAGGGCAATGAACAGCCATAGTCTTAGACTCACTCCCAAAGGGAAATGTACTTCAAACACTCTGATGTCTTTCCAATCCATACCATTCCGATTGCGTACTGTTATGAATGGAGAGTAAGGATAGAAATGGTCACATTTGTACACATTTTGTACACCATCACCAAGTTACAGTATGCCCTTTGTCCATCCCGTATTCACCTCAGCTTAAACAAAGTTGTTTGTCTTTCAAAAAACCTTCTCTGTATATCTTCTAATGTTATTATCATTCAAAACAGGGGCATACAAACCCCATTTTTGTAATCAATTATATGCATTCAGTTAATATCAATGTACCATAGCAGCTACACTTACTCCTCTGAATGCCTGTTTAAGACATAGACACTGTAACAGTGAGAGATTTATACGACCGGCTCTAAAGGTTGGACAAAGGTTCATCTCAACGCTGGTCGCTAATTGAGGATTGTACATGTACATCATCTCTTTCTCTCCGCTATTTTGGCAGAATGACATGTGGCCAATGGCCCACCAGTGTGCTCAGAGGATCGTTCTGTTATGGGGCGATGACATCAGTGTGTGAGGTGAGGTCACCATAGTGATGATCTTATCTCCCAGAAGGATATATTAGGGAACAATAACACGTTTAATATCCTGCTCTTAGGATGGGACCTATTCTCCTCCTCCTGCTCCTTCTCTTCCTGCTGCTTGCCCTCCTCTTCCTCCTCATCCCCCACGGCGGAGCCAGAGTAAAAGCCCCATCCAGAAAGACATTACTGATATTATCACATCTCAATATTTTTCATCCTTTATAATTTGATCCACAGCTCTGGTCTTGTGCTGTTTGCTTTGATCTTTATCCTGGTTCTCCTCATATGTGAAGCTGATCTGACAATATGACAGAACGAGGGGATATGTGTCTCAACATTCTGTCATCTAACCTTTACTACCTCAAAATTAATTTCAGCTATATGGAAGAAATAATCTCAAACTCAAAGTAATAATCAAATTGATGGTACAAAAGATCTAAAGGTCTTTTCGCCCTCAAAATGCTGGCAGAGATGCAGCATCTCTATATTATTTTTGAAAGTATATCATTGTAAGCTAATATAATGCTGTGTATTCACAGTGACAAGTGGTTTGGTGGGCATTAGGACCTGCTGCTGTTGCATCTCGACTGGTTTCCTGTGTTAGGTCTTGTATGGCACGGTCTCAAACAAGGTCTCCGTGGCTACCGATTTCAAAACAAAACAGCCTAATTGGTTGTTCGTTAATAGGTTTATTTCAGGCACATGCTTGGGTGCCTTTATTGTAGCTTACAGGATCTTGCTCTCCAAGGGCATTTGTGAAAGAGGGGGATAAGAACTACACAGGGAATATCAGAGAGAGAGAGAGAGAATAATCACACTAAATACAAGACATTGAAAAGAACGACACACATCTTTGTGGCTATTTGCCTTCGATTGGGAGGCATATTTTAGACGCTGTGCTATTTGATCGTTGCCTAGGAAATGCTTGCTGGATCCATGAGAAACCTGTAGATGTAATATGGTCTCATTTGGAGAGCTAGTACGACTGAAGCAAATATTTGTATAATAAACAATCTATTTGTTTACAGTATGAACAAACGTTCTCTTAACCATCAAGCCAGGGTCAAAACATTGAATACTGGATGTATACATAACAACACAATCATCTCTGTCTGTCTGTGCAGGAAGGATCTGGTGACACTTGAGGGGAAGAATATCACGCATATTTACTGTCTCTGGCTTAAAAGGATCAATGGGAACACAATTACTGAGCCTTACTTATGGCTGCGTCCCCCACTGTGGTGGGGTTAGGACTTGAAGAGTTACTTAATATTAGTCTGGCATTGTTAACAGCAAACATTCAACTTGGAATTAACACACTGAGGCTGTCAGAGTGAGGAGAGAAAGGAGAATCAAATAGCATCAATGGGGATTCTCTGTAAAGCAGCGAAGTGGATTTTGCCTGTGGAAATTTCTAATTGTGAGACTAGCAGAATTCATTGAGATGTTTTCAATCTCCACCTAGTCCTTCTAGGGAAGTATCAGTGACAAAAGAATAACGAATAATCTGGACAGAATACACGAGCCGCACTTCAGAAACCCACACTGAGAAAATACAGCCTTTCATAAAAAATACACTATACAGTGTAATGCATAAAAAATGATGTGTTCCTCTCTCCCTCCCCCTTCTCTCTGTCTCTATCTCCTTCTCTCTCTCCCCCTTCTCTCTGTCTCTATCTTCTTCTCTCTCCCCCTTCTTCTGTCTCTATCTCCTTCTCTCTCCCCCTTCTTTCTGTCTCTATCTCCTTCTCTCTCCCCCTCCTCTCTGTCTCTATCTCCTTCTCTCTCCCCCTCCTCTCTGTCTCTATCTCATTCTCTCTCCCCCTTCTCTCTGTCTCTATCTCCTTCTCTCTCTCCCCCTTCTCTCTGTCTCTATCTCCTTCTCTCTCCCCCTTCTCTCTGTCTCTATCTCCTTCTCTCTCCCCCCTTCTCTCTGTCTCTATCTCCTTCTCTCTCCCCCTTCTCTCTGTCTCTATCTCCTTCTCTCTCCCCCTTCTCTCTGTCTCTATCTCCTTCTCTCTCTCCCCCTTCTCTCTGTCTCTATCTCCTTCTCTCTCCCCCTTCTCTCTGTCTCTATCTCCTTCTCTCTCCCCCTTCTCTCTGTCTCTATCTCCTTCTCTCTCTCCCCCTCCTCTCTGTCTCTATCTCATTCTCTCTCCCCCTTCTTTCTGTCTCTATTTTCTTCTCTCTCCCCCTTCTCTCTGTCTCTATCTCCTTCTCTCTCTCTCCCCCTTCTCTCTGTCTCTATCTCCTTCTCTCTCCCCCTTCTCTCTGTCTCTATCTCCTTCTCTCTCCCCCCTTCTCTCTGTCTCTATCTCCTTCTCTCTCCCCCTTCTCTCTGTCTCTATCTCCTTCTCTCTCCCCCTTCTCTCTGTCTCTATCTCCTTCTCTATCCCCCCCCTCTTTCTCTGGACTAGAGGGAAAGAAGGAACCATTAACTTTCCTTCCTCCCTTTATTAAACAGTTTTACTAACGCTTTTAATTTCTGTAATTTTCGGATCTCTGTTGATAAGAAAGATATGATGTTCTGTTTTTGTTCAGTTCTGTTTTTTCATTCTAAACATAACTGTTGCTTCGCAGTCAGACAGTAATTCATCGAGTCATCTAATCTAACCCCCTGCGGTGAGACCATACTCTCAGGAGAAATGTCTATGTGCTGTGACTAACTGGGAGAATTTGATTTGAGAAAAGCATTTCCTCATTTATAAAGAGACCACATTCCTATATGAATGTCTTTAATAGGTGTGGTCAGTAGGATCAGTACTGTAAATATAAGACCTGACCATCACAAGGTTTTTGTGACTTAGCGTGTACATGTGCGTGTTTGCGCGCCTGCATACATACATACTAGCTTGCATATCTATTTTCTCTATGTATGTGTGAGCGAGAGACCATGTGCAGATACAGTACATGCAATGCCTTGAGCTATGCCAATATCACTGTTATTAGAGGTGGAGCTTTTCATAAATCTATCCATAGGAATAACTGTGGAGATGGAATGCCAATTGTCCTTGAAGGACACTGAGCTTTTCTCCAACAGATGGGCTGATAACATCTTGACAGAACCAAGGCTGACCTAGAATACAGGGCTGGCATGCCGTTTGCATGTATTGATGTAATACATGCATCTGTATTACTCCAATGTGTTTGGCGACTGGCATTTGCAATCAGTGTATTCAGGCTCATACAAGAGCAAATATTATAGAAAGGGGGGAGAAGAGCAGCCAAAAATACATAAAAGGAATTTCATTGGGTAAATTGAATGAGTGGAATTTCTGGCATATTACATGTCAGTAATCCCAAAGAAACAGGCCAAAAAGGATTACATTTGTGTCGTGACTTACATGCTGAATACACCGGCCAAGCACGTGCGTCCGTCCGTGTGTGCCATTGTGCAAATGTTGATTGTGTCCATCCTCACCAGACGTGCTCATGACACTCAGGTTCAAATATCAAAACCAACTGTGAACCAACTATATTCATTTGGGGGCAGGTCAAAAAAACACATGAAACATTGCTGAACATTTTGCTAGCTAGCTGTTTGTAGCTAGTTTGTCCTGGGAGATGAACATTGGGTTGTTATTTTACCTGACATGCATTTGGTCTTCTTTTTAGCTGGTTCTTTGTAGAATTTTGACCTGAAGTCATACAAAATTGTGTGTTTCTCTTCTCCGACGATTAATTCACAGATAAAAAGGGAAACCTAGTTCGTTTTTAGTTAGTTATCTTCAATGAATCTCACTTCGTTTGTCTTTCAAGCATCCACATGGGTTTGTATCTTCCTGATATTCAATAAGGAGGGAGTGGTTGGCACGTCTCAAATAGAACAAAGTTTTATTTTAGCGCTTGGCTACGCAGATGCTCATTCACGCATTCAAGCGTTGTGGGTGAAATTATTGAATAACATGTATGTATAGATGTATTTTGCAACGCTCGCACACGCAAATGTGGCCGGTGAGGTTTGCATGTTAGTCTTCTTCAAGATGTATGAAACCACGCATTCAAGATGTGTGAAACCACGCATTCAAGATGTATGAAACCACGCATTCAAGATGTGTGAAACCACGCATTCAAGATGTATGAAACCACGCATTCAAGATGTGTGAAACCACGCATTCAAGATGTATGAAACCACGCATTCAAGATGTGTGAAACCACGCATTCAAGATGTGTGAAACCACGCATTCAAGATGTATGAAACCACGCATTCAAGATGTGTGAAACCACGCATTCAAGATGTGTGAAACCACGCATTCAAGATGTATGAAACCACGCATTCAAGATGTGTGAAACCACGCATTCAAGATGTGTGAAACCACGCATTCAAGATGTATGAAACCACGCATTCAAGATGTGTGAAACCACGCATTCAAGATGTGTGAAACCATGCAATCGCCTCATTGAACACTGTTTTGTCTTCTTCTTTCAGAATAAAACACACAAACACATATCCTGGTCACTTGAAAACAATTGTTGTATTCCCACATTTTGAAAGCTTAAAAAATATGAATTCTTTATCATATGAAGGATCTGATATCTGATAGGCTTTCAAATATAATTTTTCTCCATCAGGAAGGAAACATTTCATTGATGTATTAAACAAATGTATTAAATAAAAAGCCTTGTTTAAGACACAAACAGTCAAAAAGTTGAGCAAGAAAATCACTAACACCACAACATTTTTTAAATATAAAAAAAGCCACATTTTGTGAAACCTCCCTGGTCTGTGATTATTCTCAGCGAACACATTAGAGGATGTCGGCAACCATGTGTAATGTGCAGTTGGGAGCTGAACAGGAGAAAAGGTGAATCTGAGGAAACCTTTACCAGTGGAGCCTGGATCACAATTAACTGTATGGTGTGTGTGTGTGTGTGTGTGTGTGTGTGTGTGTGTGTGTGTGTGTGTGTGTGTGTGTGTGTGTGTGTGTGTGGTGTGTGTGTGTGCGCGTGCGTGCGTGTGTGTGTGTGACCGAGGCATTTGCATAATTTTTTGGGGTGAAACAACATCTGATCTCAAGCAAGATAAAAAAAAAAAAATAATGAGCCTAAAATAACCCCAATTAACGCCTTATATTGGCTTAATGTTCACGGCAGAAGCAAATAAACTTTGACCCATTGTAAAAAATGTGGCAAAGGATTTTCAGCTAATTAAAAATGTGTCTGTAAAGTGAGTTTTTAGCACTAATTTTGTTAGCTGATAGTCTCTTGCTTGGATTGTGTCTATGATGTACGTCAGCAGAACAGTGCTAAGCACCAACATTTCCACCAAAGTTTTGTTCTCAGAAAGGGTTCACAACAATAATACAATACAAAGTAGTTTGAGCCTTCCACACACAAGTATCTAGTCATAGAGAGAGATGAGTGTTCAAAGCATAACAAAACTGAATTGATTATTTATCTTTGTGAGATTCTCCAGCTAGCACATTTGGTTCCTTGGAAGTTATGGGAATGTGGGTTTTTGGTTTCACATTGATTCTGGGAACGAAATCATACGTTTCCTGACTGGTAAAACGGAACATTATTTTAACAGAAATTAACATTTTATTTCCAGGTTGCAGGGAGGTACTGAGAACATTTTACTATGGTTCCTGAAAGTTTTCCTGGGAGGTTTTATTAACATTCTGAGAAGTAACATTTTAGGTAATTATAAGGTAATTCAATAACACTCAGAAAACATGTTCCAATACGACTTTTAATGACACTGCTAGCTTACATTAACTGTTTTGAAATCCAAGCACAGATAGGACACATGGAAATGAATTTGCTTAGACATTAATCATTCATCTTTTTTTATTGTGGTCAGTGAGATTCAAACCTATAATATTCTGTTCTCTATCAATCAAAATAGTCCACTGCGCCACCAGGATGGAGCTAGTATGCCATTTGTTTTGTCATACAAAGCTATTCATTTTAGTCTATTCAAACAGCCCATTTCAAAGGAAACAAGCAACAATCAGGTGTGGACAATTAGTATGTGCTGCCAGCACACCTGAACACACTTAACAAGATAGAGGATAGAGAGTTTTGTTCCTGCTTTAAACAGAATGTATATGTTTTTAAATAACATCCTTAGAACGTTCTTTGAACGTTACCAATGATTTCTTGTGTTTTTTATGGAACGTTTTCTTAATGTTCTGAGAAAATGACTTTAAATACAACCACGAGGAAACCTGCTGAACATTTTATGCTGAAGTACTGACATTCCCACAAAATAATGTTGTTTCTTAATGTTCTCTGAACAATTTGAGAACATTACTTTAAATAGAACCATAAGGAAACCTTTGTTTCTTTATATATGTGCTTTTAGATTTTTATTGCCTGTCTGTAATCTGAACCCCTCACAGAAAAAAAGAAGAAAAAAAGGAAACCTAACAAACATATGGTTCTCAGAATGTTATGTGCTAGCTGGGCATCCTGTACCATTCCCAGAACATTGTGTAAAGGTTGTATGCAAAATAACTATATGACAACCACGCTCTCAATAAGCTGTAAGAAGCATATGGTTCTCCGAATTTTATGTGCTAGCTGGGTCACAATCTAACAGATTATCAATTAATTCCACTATTTTGAGACTGCATAGAAGGGTTTAAAAAGTACATGATGTTTCTCACTGGATATTGTATTTTGGCTAGATTTGTTTTTACCCTAATTTGGTCACTGCATCTTTATTATCTTCCTTGGTGGACAGACTGTTTGATTGATTTGTGAGAGACTGAAGGGGAATTGCCATGGCAATTAGACAAAGCTTTAGTCTCCTGCATGAAGAGAAACATAGTCAGACTGTGGGGATGCTATGACAACATCAGCGAAAACAAAATCAAGACAAAACACCATGTTCAATGCAGATATATCCTCTCTTTCTCTTTTTCTCTTCTCACAGACATGCATGTGTGACACACACACACACACACACACACACAGACAGACAGACAGACAGACAGACAGACAGACAGACAGACAGACAGACAGACAGACAGACAGACAGACAGACAGACAGACAGACAGACAGACAGACAGACAGACAGACAGACAGACAGACAGACAGACAGACAGACAGACAGACAGACAGACAGACAGACAGACAGACAGACAGACAGACAGACAGACAGACAGACAGACAGACAGACAGACACACACACACACACACACACACACACACACACACACACACACACACACACACACACACAGTCTCATTCAACTCACACTGTTATTGCGCAGATTTCTGTCAGTATAGCCTGCATCGGGGAGGCATAGCAGAGCGGGAATTCGTGGAGTGCAGGGCAAGTGTGTGACACTCCAGAGCCATGTGTGTGTATGCGTACGTGCATGTGTGTGTGCATGTCCGCAGCTAAATCAGTGGAGCTGCGAGGGCTGTTTGAACAGTGAGCCTAGGGGATAATCCCAGGGGCATTCTTCATCCCCACAGGGAGGGATGGATCCCCCAGCATGGGTACACACACTACAGCATGGGCACACTATCCCTCCTACCTCTACCTCATCGCTCAATCTCGTTCTTCCTCTCTCTCTCCCTCTCGCTATCTCTTTCCATATCTCTCTCTCTTATCCTTTCTCAATCTAGCTCTCACTTATTTCTCATATCTCCCGTTTGCACTCTGTCCTCTCTTTTGCCTTCCTTCTCTCCGTCTCTATCTCTTTCACTCTCTTCATGTCTCCATCTCTCACTTATGTTTCATACATCCCATGCTTGCACTCTCTCTCCTCATCCTTTCTTTCTCTTTCTTTCTTTCTTTCTTTCTTTCTTTCTTTCTTTCTTTCTTTCTTTCTTTCTTTCTTTCTTTCTTTCTTTCTTTCTTTCTTTCTTTCTTTCTTTCTTTCTTTCTTTCTTTCTTTCTTTCTTTCTTTCTTTCTTTCTCCCTCCCTCTACCCTTTCCCCTCTTTTTCTCTGTCCCTATCTCCCTCCCTCTCCCAATCTCTCTCCCCTAGCTTCCAGCGGTGCGGTGCGGTGGGGGATCAGTCGTGTGGCCTTTTATCCTTCTGGTTTCCAAGTACTGAGACGTCTAAGGGTCATTGACTACACAGCATAGTGTCTCAGTTTGCCAGGCTGCAGCCTGTACATCATCCCACAGTACATTGAGTCTGTCCCCTCTGCTAGGCCCAGGCCCACTGTGGTCCACAACACCATAATGACACTCTGCTTCACTCTGCTTCTCCACAGTCCAACACCACAGAGACAGCTTTACACCACACAGGGCTCTAAAGGGGATTGATGGGCTCGGCGAGAAGATTCTAGAACACACTGTTGACCACATGCCCAGTTCTTTTACCTATTGTTATTGTTCGCTATGGATACATTTGTTTTGGGGGGTTTTGTGGTTCTTATTGCTAAAAACAGGACACAGGGCTGTTGGGTTGTTTTCATATGAACTCCACAGATGAAGCATTACTTGGAACAGTCACAGGGACATCAGGTGGAGTGATTTATATGTTTTGTTACGGTAGTCAAACTTGCAATTTCACAGAAAGCAAAGATAATTTCATGATTTCATACAAACATTGAGTCTCTTTATAGCCACTGTACAGTGGTGGTGATGGATGGTAATGATGATGATGGTGGTGGTGATGATGACGCTGACGATGATGATGCTGGTGGTAATGATGACTATGGTGATGATATTTAGTGATGTTGATGATGTTGGAACGTTAATGTCAGGAGCACCTGAGCTAAACATTAGACCAGGGTGTAATGCATCACTCCACCTGCTGTCCCTGTAACTGTTGTGTCTGTGGTCAATGGGCCTGCCAATAATTCCACACCGCCTCCCAGAGCCTCCCAGAGCCCCAAAGAGTGGTCCATTTGCCTTGTGAGCTAATCACTTCCATTAGCATTTATCAGCACCGTCTATCAGGGGACCACTTTGCTAGCATCTGCTTTATGCTGCCTGTCTGTGCTCTAAAAGGGAGGACGCTCCATCCTGCAGGCCCCGGCGGCTCCAGAGCAGAGGGAAGGTAGCGCCAGCCAGGGTTCATTCATTTATGGCTTTTTGGGCACACTGTGGTATTAGCTGCAGCTAAAAGGCTTTTCCCCACAAATCTGCTAAAAACAATGGCATTGCCTGACTAAATGCAAGCCATGATGGGGCCCTTGGTTCATTTGAACCTCTCTCTCTCTCACACACACACACACACACACACACACACACACACACACACACACACACACACACACACACACACACACACACACACACACACACACACACACACACACACACACACACACACACACACACACACACACACACACACACACACACACTCCTCTGAACATCACCCTCATTTAGTGTTGCAAAAAAATATGGCCATTTAATTCCGGCAGGTTTGGATGATTTGGATAATGCAGTGCCTGGGCAAAACCCTTGACAGGGAAGGCTGGTAGCCAGGCACCCAGCGAACCCTGAACTGATGCTCGGTGGCACCACCGGGCAGAGGGCCAGACTCAGTTGAGAAGATGGAGAAATGTAATTATTGAAGACATGATGCCACAGACATCCTAGTTCCTTCCCACAGGATGATTCTATTAAGGAAGCAAATAAGATTTTATACTTTTATACAGCTATTGGATTTAGTCCTAACTGCCTCAGCCACATATATTCAGCAGTTGGGGCTAATTTCTGTAAGGGTGTATCTACGGTACGCAATATAACAGGTTTTGGGGGAATTATCTGAAGTCACGAGACAGAGATACAGTATATTGTTCTGTTTTGGAAGCTTCCCAGTTAGAACTTAGGCAGGGGGAAACGAATGAAAAAAGACTCCATCTCCATTTCAATCATGATTTCTAAAACAACAGTATCCTGCCTTCCCTGTGACGAGTGAGATTGAATAGGGGTTGGTGGTCAGAGGTACTAGAGTGTGGACTGTGCCGAGGACCGATACCTTATTGAATATACAATACCTATTGAATATACAATACCTAGTGAATATCTACTTATGAGTGTGGCAGAGCACATTTACCAACACCAACACAGGCATGTCTGTATGTTTCATGCACATCACATAGCAACGACGTCATTACATGCGCCAAAATATTTCCCTCACATTATCTATTCTACATTGTGTCTCCTACTTCAACACCATTGATGTTAATCTATTGCTTTAGTCGAATGAGGTTTAATATACTCAGCTGGCCCCTCCCCGGATTTTGTGTTAAACGCTCTACAACAAAGCTTTCTTAGTGTCCAACAAGCTTTCTCAACCCTTAACCTTGTTCTGAACACCTCCAAAACAAAGGTCATGTGGTTTGGTAAAAAGAATGCCCCTCTCCCCACCGGCGTGATTACTACCTCTGAGGGTTTAGAGCTTGAGGTAGTCACCTCATACAAGTACTTAGGAGCATGGCTAGATGGTACACTGTCCTTTTCTCAGCACATATCAAAGCTGCAGGCTAAGGTTAAATCTAGACTTGGTTTCCTCTGTCGTAATTGCTCCTCTTTCACCCCAGCTGCCAAACTAACCCTGATTCAGATGACCCTCCTAACCATGCTAGATTACAGAGACGTAATTTATAGATCGACAGGTAAGGGTGCTCTCGAGCGGCTAGATGTTCTTTACCATTCGGCCATCAGATTTGCTACAAATGCTCCTTATAGGACACATCACTGCACTCTATATTCCTCTGTAAACTGGTCATCTCTGTATACCCGTCGAAAGACTCACTGGTTGATGCTTATTTATAAAACCCTCTTAGGCCTCACTACCCCCTATCTGAGATACCTACTCCTCCACATACAACACCTGTTCTGCCAGTCACATTATGTTAAAGGTCCCCAAAGCACACACATCCCTGGGTCGCTCCTCTTTTCAGTTCACTGCAGCTAGCGACTGGAACAAGATGCAAAAAACACTCAAACTGGACAGTTTTATCTCTTCATTTAAAGACTCAATCACGGAAACTCTTACTGACAGTTGTGGCTGCCTTGCGTGATGTATTGTTGTCTCTACCTTCTTGCCCTTTGTGCTGTTGTCTGTGCCCAATAATGTCAGTACCATGTTTTGCTGCTGCCATGTTGTGTTGCTACCATGCTGTGTTGTCATGTGTTGCTGCCATGCTATGTTGTTGTCTTAGGTCTCTAAACAAAAAACACAATACTGTTTTTTGTTTAGTGTGTTCCATTCAAGTACAGGTAGTAGCTAGTATACTAGGAATGCTATCAAACACGTCCCCATGGCCTCAGAGACAAGGAAAGGAAGAGGTTCATTCACAGAAGTGACTGCCAACAGCTAATACAAGGGGAGCGAGAGAAGCCGGTGTTAAGGGAAACTCTGGGAACTCTGTCATCCGGTGAAGAATCGACTTTGTCAAGGGGATTAACATGGTGGCCAAGTTAACAACAAACAGACAGAAAGAGAGAGAGAGACAAAAAGGGAGAGAGAGAGAGAGAGAGAGAGAGAGAGGAGAGAGAGAGAGAGAGAGAGAGAGAGAGAGAGAGAGAGAGAGAGAGGTGAAGGAGGAAAAGCAATTACAAGTGCTTGACAAGACAGCTGTGCTAGTAGTGCATTGGGAGGGAGACGTCTGTGGTGACACACACACACACACACACACACACACACACACACACACACACACACACACACACACACACACACACACACACACACACACACACACACACACACACACACACACACACACACACACGTACCTGCGATAGACATGGCCTTAAAGAGACATTTGAGGGGGAAGAGATGTTTTGATCAAAGCTTTGCCTCCTGGAATGCCAGTGTCAAGGTAATTCTCCCAGGTACTGTGTTCTTCAAAGCGGACTCGCTGTGAGGAAGAGGATGGGGCCCTTTGTGAAATAACAAAAGGGACCAAGCTTTTTTTCCAGGCTGAAAATAAGAGACAATTACACTGATGGACGGACTTGCACAGCCTCTGCCCCACCCCTCACCTCCGCCTCCAGCCTCCATATACACACATACACACATCCTCCCACCCCTCACTTCACCCCCATCCACCCCTCACTTCATCCCATCTCAACCCCAGTGCAGCCATCAACCCCCCCTCCCACACCTCACCTCCACACCCCACACAGCCTCCCCCTCACCTCAACTCAGACCTGACTCTTTCTCTGAATGATGTGAGGCTGAAGCATAGAAATGAACACACATAGGTACTCTTCTTTGATTAAGGCTAGGCCGATAAAAAGGGTTTTCTAAAAGTTTTTAGGGTGACAATTATCTTTGTGTAACCATTTTAAACTAATTCAATTCAATGTAAAATCTTGAATCAATTGCTTATCGTAATATTAATTTCCTCATGTGCAAGTAAGCTAATGACATATAAAAAATTATAGATCATGAAAAATATAATTAATAATTTATACATTTATTCAACATATTCATCCTGGGGAAGTGTATATTCGCTCGAATCCATCCCACTCCCCTTGATGTGGAGA
Organism: Salmo salar; assembly: GCF_965601325.2. Taxonomy (NCBI): domain Eukaryota; kingdom Metazoa; phylum Chordata; class Actinopteri; order Salmoniformes; family Salmonidae; genus Salmo; species Salmo salar. The sequence continues at coordinate 14,881,919 of NC_138309.1, forward strand.
GAGAGTGTGTGTGTGTGTGTGCGCTAATACGTGTGTGTGTGTATGCATGTGTACATGTGTATGTGCCCGTGTGTGTGCGAATACGTGTGTGTGTGTGTGTGTGTGTGTGTGTGTGTGTGTGTGTGTGTGTGTGTGTGTGTGTGTGTGTGTGTGTGTGTGTGTGTGTGTGTGTGTGTGTGTGTGTGTGTGTGTATGTGTGTGTGTGTGCATGCTTGCATGCTTTTGTGCAATTATTTAGTCAAGCTCTGGCCATCAAAGGGGCCTTCATCATACTTCCAGACATGATAACACTGTTATTTCTCAATTCATTTATGCTTTTCTTTCAAGGATAGCGACAGCAAAAAAAATGTTTCAAAAATCCATGAGAACATCCTGCCTGTAGCAATTACAGAGGTCAAGATTCTGCATCATATCTGCTCCACACCATTGCCTGCATTTTGCCATTGTGCTAGTATGCTAATTAGACTCCATGGTCATTGTCACTTTCATCCTATAAAATGATGCAGGGAATACAGTCTGTCTTTCTTAAACCCTATATGTACTCATTTGCCACTATATCCAATTGCAGGGTTAGTTATGCAAGGTGTTGTGAAACACACCATTGACCGTTGTGAATAGACCATTAAAATTCACTTCACTGCCCTTCTCTCCAAATCCGTCCCTGTTTTAAATGAAAGAAACGGTTACATCTGTGTGTTCTGACGTGCTTTTTTCTGTCACCAGCAACCTCCACACACACATACACACCCGCGGACACACACACACACATACCATCCCTCCCTACAGGATATCATCTGTTGTGGCATTATTAAAATGCCTGCCTCGGACCAAAAATGCTAATACATACAGCGGTGTAATAGATAGCATCATGCATCATTGGCTAGAAGAGAGTGGAGCGAGAGAGAGAGAGAGAGAATATACATATGGGCTCGGCTCCTGCAGCATCATTGGAATTAGCATGTTATCACACACAGAATATCATAATCAAAATGTCAGCCGCCTGCCGTCTGTAGTCGGCCACTGGCTTTGTGCTTTATGCATGCATAGCCACAGAGTTAGTGTGAGGGTTTACCCTGTCAAGGATTTTCAGAGGATATTACGTTGCTATTTACCTTTTTCTTGAAATGTCAAACATAGGCATGGGAAATAGGCATGGCATCTGACTACAGAGAGCGAGTATTGGTTTGATGTAATTCACTATATTGAGAATTCATGCAATGTCAGTGCTTAAAGGCATGCTACAGCGAAGGGTTCAAGTACTCGAGTCTCAAGCGACAACTTTTCACTCTATTCTTTGTACAGCTTCAGGCTGTTCGAGGATGACTATATTCTATATGGACGCAAAATTCTGCTATGAAATTTTACGTGATTACTAATTAAACATAGCTAATGAATCCTACACCACAATTAACTGATGACTCAACTGACAAAGAGAAAGAGAGAGCGAGAGATACAGAGAGAGAGAAAGAGAGACAGAGACAGACATATTAGTGTAACGTTTTGTATGACACATACCTAGCACCCTATTAGGATAACCCCAACCATTCAATCATTAGCAAGATGTGTGAAAACACTTTTACCTCAGAGATACTTTCCTCAATTATCATTTGTTCTTCTTCTGCTGCTGTGAGTGAATCTCTGAAGATCACTGGAGATCCCTGAAGAATATACGGTATATACAGTGCATTCGGAAAGTATTCAGACACCTCTATTTTTTCCACATTTTGATACGTTAAAACTTATCCTAAAATGTATTACATATTTTTTTCTCATCAATCGACACACAATTTTTTAAACCTTTATTTAACTGGGCAAGTCAGTTAAGAATAAATTCTTATTTACAATGACAGCCTAGGAACAGTGGGTTTACTGCCTTATTCAGGGGCAGAATGACACATTTTTACCTTGTCAGCTCAGGGATTTGATCCACCAACCTTTCGGTTACTAGTCCAATGCTCTAACCACTAGGCTACCTGACGTCCCATAATGACCCCACAATGACAAAAAAACAGGTTTTTAGATAATTTCGCAAATTTATTTACATAAGTATTCAGACCCTTTGCTATGAGACTCGAAACTGAGCTGGGGTGCATCCTGTTTCCATTGATCATCTTAATCATTCAATTGATTGGACATTGGAAAGGCACACACCGGTCTATATAAGGTCCCACATTTGACAGTGCATGTCAGAGCAAAAACCAAGCCATGAGGTCGAAGGAATTGTCCGTAGAGCTCCGAGACAAGATTGTGTTGAGGCACAGCACATCTGGGGAAGGGTACCTGTCACGTTGGTATAAAGGGATCGGGAGACAGGCGCAGGAATGCGTAATAGTTTTTATTTATTTACCCAAATTACAGTGGGGGACGAAGACCAAACAAACACATGTACAAAACACAGGGTTGAAACCCAAACAAAAGAATGAGGAGTACCTCAAATAAATAACACACGCGCACAATGATACCACACGGGATGAGACCCGTATTCATCTGCGCAATACAAGCGGCACGAAAGCCAAAACAACACAGCACAGGTACTCACACGACCAATGGACATTGTAACAATAATCGACAGGACAATGGTGAACAAGGGCACACTTATACAATTTCTAATCAATGGGAATAGGTACCAGGTGTGCGAAATGCCACAGTTCCGGAGGGATCCGTGACACTACCCCCCTCCGACATGCTGCACTAGCAGCGCAACAACACCGGCCTCGAGAACGATCACAGGAACGCAGTGCGGGTCGATCAGGACCCGATGCAGCTGCCGAAGTTGCGTAGTTGTCGGACGGGCCAGTTGCCGCTGCTGAAGTTGTGTTGTCGGACGGACCCGTTGTGGCAACATCGGACGGCCCAGTTGCAGCTGCTGAAGTTGCGGCGGCGCCGGACGGACCAGTCCCGGCGTCATCGGACGGACCATTCCCGCTGTCTCCCTTTAAGTTTGATTATTCTGTAATCGACAGGACAATGGTGAGCAAAGGGCACACTTATACAATTACTAATCAATGGGAATAGGGACCAGGTGTGCATAATGACACAGTTCCGGAGGGATCCGTGACAGTACCAAAAAATGTCTGCAGCATTGAAGGTCCCCAAGAACACAGTGGCCTCCATCATTCTTAAATGGACGAAGTTTGGAACCACCAAGACTCTTCCTAGAGCTGGCATGCCCGGCCAAACTGAGCAATCGGTGGAGAAAGGCCTTGGTCAGGGAGGTCACCAAGAACCAGATGGTCACTCTGACAGAGCTCCAGAGTTCCTCTGTGGAGATGGGAGAACCGTCCAGAAGGACAACCATCTCTGCAGCTCTCCACCAATCAGGACGTTATAGTAGAGTGGACAGACGGAAGCCACTCCTAAGTTAAAGGCACATGACAGCCTGCTTCGAGTTTGCCAAAAGGCACCTGAATGCCAAGCGTCACGTCTGGAGGAAACCTGGCACCATCCCTACAGTGAAGCAAGGTTGGTGGCAGGATCATGCTGTGGGGATGTTTTTCAGAGGCTCAGACTAGGAGACTAGTCAGGATCAAGGGAAAGATGAACGGAGCAAAGTACAGAGAGATCCTTGATGAAAACGTGATCCAGAGCGCTGAGGACCACAGACTAGGGTGAAAGTTCACCTTCCAACAGGGCAACGACCCTAAGCACACAGCCAAGACAATGCAGAAGTGGCTTTGGGACAAGTTTCTAAATGTCCTTGAGTGGCCCAGCCAGAGCCCGGACATGAACCTGATCGAACATCTCTGGAGAGACCTGAAAATAGACTCAAGGCTGTAATCGTTGCCAAAGGTGCTTCAACAAAGTACTGAGTAAAAGGTAATTTACTTATGTAAATGTGATATTTCCTTTTTTTTTTTTTTTTAACATTGGCATATTTTTTTATTTAACTAGGCAAGTCATTGTGGGCTACTGTGTGTAGATTTATGAGGGGGGAAAACAATGTAATCCATTTTAGAATAAGGCTGTAATGTAACGGATCGGAATACTTTCTGGATGCACTGTATATAGGCTCATGTAGCCTATTTACATTTTAATGTAGTCAATTTATCTTTCAATACAGTCATCTCAGTTTTCATTTAAAGCATCACTTTATCCTTCACTTGTCTATAACAATGTCAAAGACTTCAGCAACTTTGTAATCAACTTCGTTATCGGTGCTCACAGTCATACAGATAAAAATCTTGATTCAATGTTTAGCGGAGATCTTCTGTGAAAAGAAATCTAATGACGCACTTAGCTGTTGTAGTGGTTTTGGGAAACAGCTTGGAGATTTAATGATGGTCCTATGAAGGTTCTAAAGATAAGCTTAGCCTTAAGATGCTTTTGGGAAACCAGGCCTTGAACCGTTTGCCAGAGGAGAGGTTTTGGAAAAGAGGGTGTCCGGGGTGGGAGAGATCAACAATGGTCTTTCCTGCACGTTTCCTTACCCAGGAGTCATGCAGGTCCTCGATAGAGGGTAGGTGGCAGACCGGACAATGAGTTGCAGATTGCCCTTGGGGCGGGCAGACGCATTCCTGAACCAGGCGGTGATGGAAGAGGTCAGGAGATGAGACCAACCAAGGTAGTGTCATCAGCAAACTTGAGTAGTTTGACAGATGCCTTGTTTGGAGGTGCAGTCGTTGGTGTAGAGTGAGTAGAGGAGGGGGGAGCACATCGTTGCGGCGCTCCAATGCTGAGAGATAGAGAGTCTGAGAGGTGTTTTCCTAACTTCTTGTGTTGTGCTCTGTTGATCAGGAAGTCAGTGATCCACTGGCAGATGGAGTTGGTGAGGGGACCTTGGGAAGGTGTGCCGTGGGGTGGGGGGGGGGGCGGTGTCCTGAGAGTTGAGGGTCCTTTGTGATTCGAATCTGCAGTCGAAATGGTTTCGTTTATTCGGCAGTACGGGGTCGTCTGATGCATGGGGGGCTTTGTGTTTGTAATTGGTGATCTTTTGAAGTTCTCTCCAGACAGACGAGTAGTCGTTAGTTGAGAATTGTTGCTCCAGTCTGTCCTTTGGCCTCCTTTATTCCATTGTTCAGCTGCTTTTCCTTGTTCCCACTCCTGTGTGCTTCCTCTTTGGCAAAGTGAAGACCTCTAATGACACAAATGTTTGACAAATGAGGATTATTCACACTTCCATGTAATAATTGCAGGCTGGATAATTACCAATAATGTCCCATCTGCAATCAAAGTTCTGATGTGGGCTACTATTATTTGTGGACATCCTTGTCCTCCTCCATGTATAGTATGGGAGCCTTTGTGTTGGTTGGCAGATATACATGTCTCAGAGGAGAAAAATACACTTCTGAGATGACGTATATATAATTATTGGTTTTAATACAGTCCACCTCCTGATACCATGCTCGAATGGAAAGGTCAATATTGTCCTTTGAGCATGTTTAGAGATAGAGAGAGCATGGCTATGGGAGATTGGGGGGAAGGGGAAGCTACGAGGAGGACGGTACGCCTATTAACATTTATGAATAATTTAATCTTGCATGGCTGGCCAAAGTCCAAGTGCATAATTCTCTTATTGCAATTAGAGAGGAGAGGGAAGTAGTCTGGAGCTGGATCCGGATAGCAAGGAAATGCTATGCAGGGCTGGATAGGGAATTGGCTGTGAATGCAAAGAGAGAATAGCACATATCAACCATGCATGTTAAACATGTCCGTACTGCCCCAGCGAACAGGGGAGGCCGAACAGAATATATATTTAATGGTTCATTGTTGTCTTGAATACACACCATACAATATAACTATCAGTGTAACTCCATGTGAGTAAAAAGCGTTATACAGAAACTGCTAATACAAAATATGCAATGGGAATGAAGATGTATATTATGTGAATACATAAAGTACCTTCAAAGTTTTCATACCTCTTGACTTATTCCACATTTTGTTGTGTTTCAGCCTGAATTCGAAATGTATTAAATATTTTTTTTTCTCACACCCATCTACGCACAATACCCCATAATGACAAAACATGTTAGAATCACATTTGTCAGTGATTACAGCTGTGAGTCTTTCTGAGTATGTTTCCAAGACATTTGCACACTTGGAATGTAAAATATTAGCAAATTATTCTTGTTTAAATTCTTCAAGCTCTGTCAAGTTGATTGTTGATCATTGCTAGAAAGACGTTTTCAAGTCTTGCTATATATTTTTATGCCGATTTAAGTCAAAACTGTAACTAGGCCACTCAGGAACATTCAATGTCATCTTGGTAAGCAACTCCAGTGTATATTTGGCCTTGTGTTTTAGGTTATTGTCCTGCTGAAAGGTGAATTTGTCTTCCTGTGTCTGTTGAAAGCAGACTGAACCAGGTTTTCCTCTAGGATTTTGCCTGTGCTTAGCTCTCTTCTGTTTATTTGTATCCTAAAAAACTCCCTTGCCAATGACAAGCATACCCATAACATGATGCAGCCAACACCATGCTTGAAAATATGAAGAGTAGTGTGTTGTGTTGGATTTTCCCTAAACATAACACTTTCTATTCAGAACATCAAGTTCATTTCTTTGCCACATTTTTTGAAGTTTTACTTTAGTGCCTTATTGCAAACAGGATGCATGTTTTGGATTATTTGTTATTCTGTACAGGCTTCCTTCTTTTCACTCTGTCATTTAGTTTAGTATTGTGGAGTACCTACAATGTTGTTGATCCATCATTAGTTTTCTCCTATCATAGTCATTAAACTCTGTAACTGTTTTAAAGTCACCATATGGCATTATGGTGATATCCCTGAGAGGTTTCCTTCCTCTCTGGCAACTGAGTTAGGAAAGACGCCTGTACCTTTATAGTGACTGGGTGTATTGATACATCATCCAAAGTGTAATTAATAACTTCACCATGCTCAAAGGGATATTCAATGCCTGCTTTTTTTTACCCATCTACCAATAGGTTATTTTCTTTGTGAGGCATTGGAAAACCTCCCTGGTCTTTGAGGTTTAATCTGTGTTTGAAATTCACTGCTCAACTGAGGGACCTTACAGATAATTGTATGTGTGGGGTACAGAGATGAGGTAGTCATTCAAAATTATGTTAAACGCTATTATTGCACACAGAGTGAGGCCATGCAATTTATGTGACTTGTTAAGCAAATTCTTACTCCTGAACTTATTTTAGTTCACCATAACAAAGGGGTTGAATACATATTCACTCAAGACATTTTAGCTTTTCATTTTTAATTAAACATAATTAATTCCACCTTGACTTTATGGGGTATTGTGTGTAGGCCAGTGACATAACATATTTTTTTTCTTAATCCATTTTAAATTCAGGCTGTAACGCAACAAAATGTGGAAAAAGTCAAGGGGTATGAATACTTCCTGAAGGCACTCTATTTCTGGTTTCTCCACTTACAGTTTTGCATAGTGCGCTTCCAAGGTGATTGCATCCATACTGTATACTCACTCTAAATATTTAGTAGACATGAGTTCTGTCTTGAACTTGTATCTTTCGAAAATACAGAATCATCAAATAATGTATTGTCCAATGTATCATTCTAGAGAAGGATGTTGTACGTATAGGAGTGGGATACATTTGGCTTTGTATCACAACCTCAATGTGATGTCAGGGTGGTCGTATACATGCACACACTCCCCAAAAATATTTTCCAATAGAAAATCTTGATATTTCCTAAAACATTTGATGGGGAGAGGAGGGGAGGAGAAAGGAGAGGCATTGATGGAAGCAGCCAAACTTTCACATTGACGATTACTCCGGGCCACCATCTCTGCCTCTTCCTTTTGACAGCGAGGAGATTGTGTCTGTTTGCACTGGCACACACAGACCACGCACACACACACACACACCAGTACACACACCCCAAAATCAAATTGATTATTACACAGTAGAGTGGATCGTCTATTACTATACATGTTTCAGGGAGCGTATCCTTTAGAAGGGCTGCTGTATTCTGCTCCGCGCTGCTCCGCGCTGCTCTGTCTGCCCCCTCCACGACACTTCTGAAAGGCACCGCTGAGTACGCTGCCACAGAGAAAATTCACAATGCACGTCAACCTCCTCCTCGCTCCATGGAGGCAAAAGCAAAGCACAGAACAAAGGATGGTTTTTAACAATAACACTGCAAAACGTGCCTTTGTGCTGAAGTTCACATTGAAAACTGCTACAAGAGCCAGCGATAGACGAAGGCCCTTGTGTCTCCTTACTATTCAGTCTGTTGTTTCCCCCCAGCGTATTTAGAACCACACGACGCTGACAGCCTGTTGACTTAATCATATGGCATACTGTAGAATAAGGGGTTGATGGTCTAACGCCAGAGGGGGAAAAAGGGACATTCTTCAATACAGACCATTTAGAACTTGGTTACTGAGGTCTCCCTCGTTCATCCATCACTGTGGCCCAGAAGTCCCTTAGTGTCAGACATTGTGATTTCTCAGCACCATCCCCCTCTGCAAGATATGGACAGGTGTGAGATATTGTATCGAACGGCGCAGGAGGAGCAAATACAACAGCTTTGAGCTAATGCTTTTGTTCATTACATTGCAGCAACCTGATGAATGGAGGTTTGGCACGGAAAGTTTTGGACACCCCACTTGGGATACTAGCAGGGATGCTAGCCATTACTCCAGTCACTCCAGCCCCAATTGTTATTATTTTTTGGGGGGGGGCTCTTGCCGGATGTGTTTAAAGTGTAAATTATTTGTTGCTATGGCATCTGAGCCACGACAGGCAGCAATAAAAAATAGGAAGGTCTAGTAGCTACAAAATTCAATTCAACAAAACTCAAATGTAGCTAAACTTTGAAAGCACACTTTTTCCCCCACCTTACAAAAGATGGGAAACTGCATTGTAAATGTCAACTCAAACTCATGAATCAAACAACACATTAGATGTTTTATCCGTACGTCCGTCACCCCAATGTCAAAATCTAACCCGTCCCTCAACTTGTTCCAAAACCTTGAGTCATTGTGTGCGAAAACGTCAAATTTGATGTGACGGATGTCCAAGGTAACTCTGCAGGAAATATGAACCATAGGGTATCATGACTACAAATGTCAATGATAGATGTGTGCACACTCCCTGAGGCAGTATTACTAGCGTTTTTCTTGTATTCCTGAAGCAGTGTTACTAGTATTATTAGTATGTTTCTAATATTCCTGAGGCAGTATTACTAGTATGTTTCTAGTATTCCTAAGGCAGTATTACTAGTATTATTAGTATGTTTATAGTTTTCCTGAGGCAGTATTACTAGTATTATTAGTATGTTTCTAGTATTCCTGAGGCAGTATTACTAGTATGTTTCTAGTATTCCTAAGGCAGTATTACTAGTATTATTAGTATGTTTCTAGTATTCCTGTGGCAGTATTAGGCTACTGGTATGTTTCTAGTATTCCTGTGGCAGTATTACTAGTGTTTTTCTAGTATTCCTGAGGCAGTATTACTAGTATTATTAGTATGTTTCTAGTATTCCTGAGGCAGTATTACTAGTATTATTGGTATGTTTCTACTATTCCTGTGGCAGTATTAGGCTACTGGTATGTTTCTAGTATTCCTGTGGCAGTATTACTAGTATTACTAGTGTTTTCTAGTATTCCTGAGGTAGTATTACTAATATTACTAGTGTTTTTCTAGTATTCCTGAGGCAGTATTACTAGTATGTTTCTAGTATTCCTGTGGCAGTATTAGGCTACTAGTATGCTTCTAGTATTCCTGAGGCTGTCAGCCAGCTCGCTATAGGGAACTGTAGGGTCTAATGAGGATTCCTCTGACTCTTGACTGCATTCCAAATTCAGTATAAATGGATCAATATCCCAGCCTGCATTAATGCGAAAACTTAAATAGTGTTGGTCTTATGTTAAAACCCATGTTTCAGCCATTTCTCTCTCCTTCCCCGGCTTGCCACGTTTGACCTCAGCTAAAATAACCACAGGTCCAATTTACATAACATGCCATGCTCCAACAGCTCTCCCTCTCGGCTCCTGTGTATTTAATTCAAGTGCAGATGAAATCGCGTCTTAAATCTAATAGGTCTTTTTTTCTGCTTTCTTGGATAACGGGCGGACCGTACATTATATAGGCAGGCAGACATACATTATATTACATTGCATTGATCATCATTTAATAGCTAGGCATACCATGTTGATCTTGATTGCATGGATAGATTTCACCCTTATTTGTGGACAGAACATTTGACATCCATTTTGTTTTAACAAGCTGGAGATGGAGATATGATGACCTGCTGTGGGATGTGTTGGGGTCAGAAGGGGATGTTAACCGTTGTCACGTCACTCACATATAGTAGCCTATAGCTGAAAACTTGTCATCCAGCCAAGGCGATACTGTGTGTGTGTGTCATCTCACTGAGCGCATACTATGCCACACCACCCACTCCACTCACAGTACTGTTTGCTGATGATGGTTCACGCTGCCCTGGAGTTCACGCCCCAGGCCCAGGATTGATACCATGTTGATTTTTAATGATGTACTGCTGAAAGGAAGGCAGGAGAGGACCCAGGCTAGACATCAGCGGTCGGCTCCAGCGGTGTGCTAAATGCCATTCTAATTATCTTGCTGCACGCTGAATGCCAGAAGTAAACATTTACACAGTTTACACTAACCCCATAACCCCCCAAACTCTGTTCAGTGTTCAGGGGATGCTGGATGCTCGCTGATGTCCGACCCCGGCTGTGAACCCTGTCTTGTTTTGCCTGTTAGGCTTGATAAACTCAGTCTCCATTTTGTGTAGGCTAGAGGATATTAGTACCACATCCATCCACTGTTAACTAGGAGTGCATCTCAAATTGCACCTTATTCACTATGTAGTGCACTACTTTTGACCAGGGCCCATAGGAGGTGTTTCCGTCATTCAAAAGTCTAGACGTGGTAGTGGACATGGCAATAGACAAAGGTAGGGACCTCATCATCTGCTGTAAATATTCCTAATGAAACCTTTTAGGAGCTTCTAACTTTCAGACAGATAGTGGTTATCAGATAGAAGGTAAGTATTGGTTCAACTACATGACCACACCCAGCCCCATCCACTCAGAGGCCTCGTTGGAAACTTCATCTAGATCTTAACAGGTCGTTATTGTAAAAGAGAATTCTCAATGACATGCCTGGTTGAATAACGGCAAACATTTCGATTTTAGCTAGATTGAAGAAATAGTGTGAATATGGTGTTTAAGTCTAATGACAATGTTAATACTGCTAGAGGGAATGGACTGTAGTGTTTTTGTGGACTGTAGTGTTTTGTGGACTATAGTGTTTTGTGGACATTACTGTAGCACTTACTATAGTGTTTTTGTTTAAGCATTAACATAGAAGTGTTTTTTTTCCCCCTTGAGGAAACCTACTGGACAAATACTAAAATAGCAAATGTTCCATAACCTGTAGGTAGGTAGGACTAGGGTTTGAACGGATAGTACAGAGCTCTTTTATTTAAACTGTAGTACGTAAGAGACTTGGGCTTGTAACCCTTTTCTACCCCTCTTCTCAGGGGTGTTGCAGTTCTCCTTTTGTCTTCTGCGACTTGATTTTTATTAAAACAAGCTTTATTGGATAATTAAATGTAAAGAAAAAAGACAAAAGATCAAACTAAAATCAGGAGGGAGGGACGGAGGGGTTGGGTAGGGGATACAAACCCAGTTTAGGGGGTAGGGTTGGGGATATGAACCCGGGTTAGGGTTGGGGATACGAACCCGGTTTAGGGGGTAGGGTTGGGGATATGAACCCGGGTTAGGGTTGGGTAGGGGATACGAACCCGGTTTACGGGGTAGGGTTGGGGATATGAACCCGGGTTAGGGTTGGGTAGGGGATACGAACCCGGTTTAGGGGGTAGGGTTGGGTAGGCGATACGAACCTGGTTTAGGGGGTAGGGTTGGGGATATGAACCCGGGTTAGGGTTGGGTAGGGGATACGAACCCGGTATAGGGAGTATGGATGGGGATATGAATCCGGGTTAGGGTTGGGTAGGGGATACGAACCCAGTTTAGGGGGTAGGGTTGGGTAGGCGATACGAACCTGGTTTAGGGGGTAGGATTGGGTAAGGGATACGAACCCAGTTTAGGGGGAAGGGATGGGTAGGGGATACAAACCTGGTTTAGGGGGTAGTATTGGGTAGGGGAAACGAACCCGGTTTAGGGGGTAGGATTGGGTAGGGGAAACGAACCCGGTTTAGGGGGTAGGATTGGGTAAGGGATACGAACCCAGTTTAAGGGGTAGGATTGGAAACAGGATATGGACCCGGTTTAGGGTAAGGGTTTGAGGAGGGATTTATTTCTATATTAGAAAAAAATAGGGTATAGAAACTCGCTCTTCAGGAGTAGGTGGTTGAGTTGTTGTGGATGTTGCTTGTGTTTGTTTCCAGCGTCCAACAGGAGCGGACAAAGAATATTACGCACAGCTCTTCTCCAGAGCAGCGACACACCGGTTACACGGCGGTTTGGATCTCAGGTAAGTATTCAGGTAAGTATTGGGTAGGTATTCCTGTATGTATTAGTATGTATTATTTAATTTTTTTAAAAACATTTTTTAATAATAGGTCACTGCATGTAAATATACTGTAGATGTTTTAAATGGCATGCAAGTTTTAAAAATGTTTGAAAACATGCTGGCCTTCTAGGCAGATTTGCAAAGAAAAAGCCATATCTCAGACTGGCCAGTAAAAAGAAAAGATTAAGATGGGCAAAATGACACAGACACTGGACAGAGGAACTCTGCCTAGAAGGACAGCATTCCGGAGTCGCCTCTTCACTGTTGACGTCGAGACTGGTGTTTTGCGGGTACTATTTAATGAAGCTGCCAGTTGAGGACTTGTGAGGCGCCTGTCTCTCAAACTAGACACTCTAATGTACTTGTCCTCTTGCTCAGGTTTGCACTGGGTCCTCCCACTCCTCTTTCAATTCTGGTTAGAGACAGTTTGCGCTGTTCTGTGAAGGAAGTAGTACACAGCGTTGCACTAGATCTTCAGTTTCTTGGCAATTTCTTGGAATAGCCTTCATTTCTCAGAACAAGAATAGACTGACGAGTTTCAGAAGAAGGTTCTTTGTTTCTGGCCATTTTGAGCCTCTAATCGAACCCACAAATGCTGATGCTCCAGATACTCAACTAGTCTAATGAAGGCCAGTTTTATTGCTTCTTTAATCAGAACAACAGTTTTCAGCTGTGCTAACATCATTGCAAAAGGGTTTTCTAATGATCAATTAGCCTTTTAAAATGATAAACTAGCTAACACAACGTGCCATTGGAAAACAGGAGTGATGGTTGCTGATAATGGGCCTCTGTACGCCTATGTAGATATTCCATTCAAAAAAGATCTGCCGTTTTCAGCCATTTACAACATTACCAATGTTTACATTGTATTTCTGACCAATTTTATGTTATTTTAATGGACCAAAAATTAGCTTTTCTTTCAAAAACAAGGACATTTCTAAGTGACCCCAAACTTTTGAATGGTAGTGTGGGTATACATTAACCATGGGTGAGTAGCAGGTACTTATTGAGATGAGACTAGTCACAGCTGACCTTTAGTGAGCTCCCAGTGAATCACAGCTATTCTTCATATCTACTGAACTGGAAACAGCCACAGGAAGATCTGACCTTTTAGTTACAACAACCCCTGGCCCGTAATACAACAAAGATCCTTGATTTCACAATTACACACCCAAATCAAGAGAAATGGTCAAAAAACACACAAAAAACAGTAAACACAATCAATGTGTAATCCACATAACCACAGACAGATGCAAATAGTATTAGTAGCAATAGTAGAATACATTCTAAGCTTTGGTGTAAGGCAAGTTAAACTAAAAGTAAAGCTAGCTTGTAGCTAACACTTGGAGGAACCAAACTAAACAGATGCAGTGCTTGATAAAAATGAAACAATGACCTCCAGTTCTGATGTGGTGTGAGAGAGAGGAGATTGTCTGGACAGTCACAGGCGGAATACCTCAGGCTGTCACGATCACCTATTCATCTTTGTTCATTACCACTTCTTGTCCTTCTGATTATCCCTCCCAACATATAACATGTCTAATTTCATAGCTCTGGGCTTGTGGTTCGACTGCAATCCACGCATGCTTGTTAGGAAATGTAGCATTGGTGCGTCGGTTTGTCAGATAGAGCCCAGACGCATACACATCCATTATTTTCTGCCTTCCCCTTTCTCTTCCTCCCTCCCTCCTTTCTCTTCCTCCCTCCCTCCTTTCTCTTCCTCCCTCCCTCCCTCCTTTCTCTTCCTCCCTCCCTCCTTTCTCTTCCACCTTCACTCTCATTATCACAGCCTTGACACAACGGGGAAGAGAAAAAAAAACTCAACGACAAAACAACAACACATCACCACACCACCATTGTTTAGAAATAATGCAACGTTTTGCCATCCGGATGATTATTTGTAGATAATTGGCTTGGGAATATATAAGGCAATTATTTCTCCACACTAATAATTATTTTCATATAATCAAGGTAATTTTTCACAGCACAATTACAAAGCAGAGGAATCGATGTTGTCAAACAGACATTGGTGGACGTTTTTGTTTCTTCTTTCTTTCTCTCCATCCTTTAGTTTCAGCATACGGGCATGACGGCTTGAGGCAGGCCTCTCTTGGGCACATACGGTGTTGTCCTGGTAACCATTTTGATGCACTCGATGATAGGGCAGACACTGAGACAGAGAGTGCAGCCGGTGCAGCTGTCGTTAACTATAGGGAAATGGGTCTCAGGGTCAAACGAAATAGCCTGCAGAGAGAGAGAGAGAGAGAGATAGAGAGAGAGAGGAAAGAGAGAGAGCGTGAGAGAGGGGAGAGAGAGAGAGCAAAGGCTATAAGGTTTGGAATGGCTGCCATGGACCATCATAGACATGGTTTTAGCGTGCTAGGCTAGCACAGGAAGCCCCGCAATGAATCCATGTTATGTAGCTAGTAGACCAATGTGTTCTGCACTGTTACATCAAACAAGGCATATTGTGTATTCTGTTATCACAGGTAGCTATGTTACACAGTGGGGATTTGTAATAATATTGAGTTCTATTTAAATCATCTTGCTCTGAAAATGTATAAATTGCCCTCATAGAAACTGCATGGTGTTGCATATTGCCGCCAATTCATCATGCTGATACATAATTTACCCCTTTATGTTTATCGTTCATGCGCAATCATAAAATACATACATATTTACAACAGATGTCTTCAACATATTGTTGTGAAAATCATTCAAGGGACATCTACATCTAACCCTGTATGCAATATTAATGAAAAAAAATAAATATATATATATATATATATATATATATATATATATATATACAGTACCAGTCAAAATTTTGGACACACCTACTCAAACAACCGTTTTTCTTTATTTTCACTGTTTTCTACATCGCTCTGGATAACAGCGTCTGCTAAATGACGTACATGTAAATGTAGCGAGGACATCAAAACTATGTAATAACACACATGGAATCATGTAGTAAGCAAAAAAGTGTTAAACAAATCAAAATATATTTTGTATTTTAGATTCTTCAAAGTAGCCATCCTTTGCGTTGATGACAGCTTTGCACACTCTTGAAATTATCTCAACCAGCTCCACCTGGAAAATTTTTCCAACAGTCTTGAAGGAGTTCCCATATTATGCTGAGCTTTTGTTGGCTGGCCTTCCTTCACTCTGCGGTCCAACTCATCCCAAACCATCTCAATTGGGTTGAGGTCGGGTGATTGTGGATGCCAGGTCATTTGATGCAGCACTCTATCACTCTCCGTCTTGGTTGTCCTGTTGAAAAACAAATGATAGTCCCACTAAGCGCAAACCAGAATGGATGGCGCATTGCTGCAGAATGCTGTGGTAGCCATGCTGGTTAAGAGTGTCTTGAATTCAAAATAAATCACTGACAGTGTCACCAGCAAAGCACGCCACACCATAACACCTCCTCCTCCATGCTTCACGGTGGGAACCACACATGCCACACAGACTCATCAGACCAAAGGACAGATTTCCACCGGTCTAATGTCATTGCTCGTGTTTCTTGGCCCAAGCAAGTCTCTTCTTCTTATTGGTGTCCTTTAGTAGTTGTTTCTTTGCAGAAATTCGACCATAAAGGCCTGACACACACAGTCTCCTCTGAACAGTTGATGTTGAGATGTGTCTGTTACTTGAACTCTGTGAAGCATTTATTTGGGCTGCAATTTCTGGCTGGTAACTCTAATGAACTTATCCTCTGCAGCAGAGGCAACTCTGGGTCTTCCTTTCCTGTGGCGGTCCTCATGAGAGACAGTTTCATCATAGCGCTAGATGGTTTTTGCAACTGCACTTGAAGAAACTTTCAAAGGTCTTGAAATTCTCCAGATTGACTGACCTTCATGTCTTAAAGTAAGGATGGACTGTTGTTTCTCTTTGCTTATTTGAGCTGTTCTTGCAATAATATGGTCTTTTACCAAATAGAGCTATCTTCTGTATACCAACCCTACCTTGTCACAACACAACTGATTGGCTCAAACGCATTTAGAAGGAAAGAAATTCCACAAATTAACAAGGCACACCTGTTAATTAAAATGCATTTCTCATGAAAGTGGTTGAGAGAATGCCAAGAGTGTGCAAAGATGTCAAGACAAAGGGTGGCTACTTTGAAGAATCTCAAATATAAAATATATTTTGATTTGTTTAACACATGATTCCATGTGTGTTATTTCATAGTTTTGATGTCTGTACTATTATTCTACAATGTAGAAAACAGTAAAAATAAAGAAAAACCCTGGAATGAGTAGGATGTGTCAAACTTTTGACTGGTACTGTATATATATAAAAAGTGTCTGTCTGTGTGGAGCCACCTATTTGATGGAGACACATTATCCTGATGAATGCCGGTCTTCATTAGACACCATTAATAACATATAATCCCTCTCAGAGATCCACTCACAGACAATGAGCTCTAATAGAACAGTCCGCGCTACTTCATCAATACTTCTGCTGATAGATAATGGGGACATTTATTTACCAGGGAAGAAGAGGAGATTCATTCTTTAATAAAACTGTCATAGTGTTCCTTCCTCCGACAGAGGTACTTTCACAGAGAGCGAGAGAGCGAGAGACTAATGTGCGTCACTGTGACTATAATGAAAACTAGGCCTTGTCACAAGGCATCTCTTTTTCAGGAGATAGTAAGGGCCAGTCTGGTCCTTAAACAGGCTTTGATTAGACTTGTTCCCGAGTACGTGTGTCTCTGAGTGAGCGTGTGCTTCAAACAAATGGAGGGGATGTACAGTGCAGTATGTACCTGGTACCCAGAGTCATTGCAGGTCATGTAGCACTTGCCACAGTTGATACACATTTCCTGATCTATAACAGCCTCGACCTGCTCTGTGTTGTTCAGCTCCCCGTATGCACCGATGTGCTTCAGAGCCCTGGCTATAACATCCTGGGAACAAGGCAACACAAAATAATTACATACAGAACATATTATAGATATATATAGGATCTCTATGGCAACACACATTGATCTAATGACCCGGTCTCAGTCATGTACTGTATCTTACATGCCTTGTAAACATTATGGCTAAATCTAGGCATCTGTTCCAATATCTACACTAGCATACTACTAAGAATGAAGCAATATATTGGGCATGCATTCTACAGTACCTCAAAAACATATTTCAAAGTTTTATGGGAGAACTAAGGTGTGTTCTCCTCTCTCTTACCTTGACAGCTGGGACTGGTCTCTTGGGGGTGTACGTTCTGGTGCCATTGGCCTCCACTACTGTGGTCTTCTCAACGTAGTCTCTCACTGCCTTCTTGTAGTCGGCCAAAACCTTTTTCTTCTCAAGCAGATAGGGTCCAAAGCTGGGTAAACTCTTAAAGTAGGATTGATAGAAGGCTGAAGGTTAGTTGTTAAATTCTAACAGCTTCAGTTGTAACTTAATATTGGAGGTAGTGAAATTCAGAAAAATGATTGGCTTTCCAGGATAGCTTTTTTGTGTGAAACTCGTTGTAGTAAATCAATTTTAGTTTATTCCTCCGGTAAAATATGACTGACCACCTTTTTTCATTTAGAAAAGTAATTTTGGTTTTAATCAAAAGTGTTTAAAGATAGATGTGACCATGTTATTGATGGTTTTTGATAGTTTAATATGGTTCTATGTGAGCATTTTACTTATTCATAACTCTCCAATTATCTTAGCAATAACAAAGTAATAAATTACAATTTGTAGGAGTGAATTTATTTAAATGTTTTACCAATGACGTCTTATGCATCTATTGTCTACCAATGCCATTTCACTTGTATCAATCTTTTGTATCTCTTGGTAATATTGTCTTGTGTCCTCTTCAACCATATGTTGACAGGTTTCTTTACCTAAGAGAGAGGTTGTATGTCTACTTAGTGCTGATGAGTCTTTAAGCTGCACCTCCAGTACAGAGTACTGAAGCATCACTGATGTGCCTCATTAGAAGCATCAGATGAGAACAAACAGACAGCGAGACAGGGATGAGACAGGAATGAGATGAGGATGAGATGAGGATGGGAGCTCAAAGACCCACAGACTGACCGCATTAAAGGAACACTGTTTGCTTTGGAGTAGTGGCCACTGTTTTTCATCCTGGGAAATTAATGAGATCCGTTCGGCCAACATTTACACATTAACTGTATCAAGCTGGAGGTGTCCCCTGGGCTTATTGAGTGTTGTACAGCGTTTAGATTTTTTTCTTCTCCTCCTGTACACCACAGCAAGTGTACAGGATTACAAGTGAATGACCCACTTTCCCCCAAAACAAGAAAAAAATAGTCAAAAACTAAAAAGTACAATAAAACCACATTTGCTTCAGTTCCCGTTTGAAATTACATCTCTTTCCCCATCTGCTGTGCAGTGCATCGGATGTGATATTGAAAAATTGTTTGGCTTTTAAAAGTGAAATACAAGCTGATGGCGGTCATGGAGGGTGGTTTTCAGGGAGATTATTGTTGTGGGTTTACTCCCGTTTGCATCTCCTGTAGGCCCTCTACTGTAAAATCATGCAATATATTTGCAAAAATATTCATTCGCCTTCCTGGCTTAAGACATTACCGTGTCAATGAACAGGAATTGCTTGCTCACTCAAAATGGTTGCTGCTTGTCTGCGAGCTATTCCCCTTGAAAACAACGTGTTGGCAGGATGGAGGTGATGCAGCTACAGGAGAACATTACCTAAAGCACTTAAAGGCTTGTCTGAAATGGGCAATTTTGTTTCAGAGAAGAATAACAGCCGAAACACAATAACATTCTCTAAGAAAAAAATACAAATTTATGATTGTTTTTTGAGAAAATCTTTGAAAATGAGTTTCCAAGGGTGTACAATTTCATCCAAATTCAGCTACAGCCCTTGTACAGCCTTTCTGCTGTATAGATGTGGGACTTGGAGTCATAGTTCTCTGTGAACAGTATGGTCATTCATGTTTGTCTGATATAACTAATATCACATTACAAACATCAAGTCATGTCTCATTTTCAAGCATCAATGTTGTATTTCATAGATAATTGGGACTTTCACACAAACAGTAGTCTTGATCTTCCAAAAACCATGCACAGACAATTTTTTAAAATAAAAATTGCCTGATGAATCAATATTTTCCATTCTAATTAAAACGGACAACAGTTAGGGGCCCTTACTACTACAGTGACCTCATTGATCACTTAATGTGTTGTGAAATCTGTTATGAAATGTATTGTAATGTTTTAAAAATGTTATATAAATGCTTTAATTTTGCTGGACCCCAGGAAGTGTAGCTGCTGCCTTGGAAGGAACTAATGAGGATCCATAATAAACACAAAATATAAATCAAGCCATGAACTTTCTCAACCTTCAGTCTCTTGACCGTCAATCTACTCATGATGATTATTGATGTTCTTTTTAAATGGCTTGTTTTTTGTTGTTGCTTTACAGCGCTTTGAGATTTCTTTATGTAATGAATTGCGCTATAAAAGTTGAATAAATTATTATTATTATTAAGCACATGTCCCCTTTAATCTGTGCCTGCCTATAGCAAAGACCAAAGGTACACTTTTGATATTCAGATGTTACTTGAGCCAGAGGAGTCTTTGATCCTTAACAAGGACAGTTTGTGTGAGTGCAACTGAGATAGAGAGATACAGAGAGGGGGGAGGAAACAGAGAGAGAGAGACAGAGGGGGAGAAACACAGAGAGAGAGAAAAAGACAGAGAAAGAGAGATATCTAGAGAGAGAGAGAGCGCGCGATAGCTAGAGAGAGAAAGGGAGAGAGATCACTCTGTCTTTATCCATACATCTCCATAGCCCTACCCAATTGTGTGTGTACGTGTACATATGTTTGTGTGTGCTTGTAGAAAGACGTCCACCACAGGCCCCTTGCGATCTCTTGGCAAGTGTTTAAGTGGAGAAGTAACTGCTTGTTGTGATTCCTCTAGATTACCATATTCATGACGGTTTGAAGGCAGAATCCCACATACTTATGGCCCCAACATAGGAGGGGATTAAGCTCAGGCTGGCAGGCTGTTTGTCTGCCGTGTGTGTGTGTGTGTGTGTGTGTGTGTGTGTGTGTGTGTGTGTGTGTGTGTGTGTGTGTGTGTGTGTGTATGGAAATTGCAGTGATGCCAGACAGGCAAAGCAAGCTCCAACACAACATGCCACTGAGGCCGTGTGGAAAGCCAATCCCATACCTAGGGTGCCACTAATTCATTTCAACCGCACATCTCCAAATTGACCAGAGGAAATGAGCTAAGACCAAGCTGTTCAAAGTATCAACATTGATTCAGGTTTTGAAATGTCACTTTTTTTCTGTCTCAGTTTCAACTTGCCTCCTTTAACAAGCAGATTTTTGAAATATATCAGAAAAGTTATCATGAGACAAGCAATTCTACTGGAGCTCCTCCTGCATTATCCAGCACGACTATTAGATAAGAGACTTTACTGAGAAGCTATCTGTGAATACTAGCAGGTGTGCTTCCTCTGAAAGTTAGGCTCAGGATTAGTCTCCTTGGCATATCAAGCTATTGTAACTCCATTTATTCATGCAAGCAAATAAAAATTAACTTGTGTTGCCACTAGTTCTGTCGTTGCTAAAATTAGTAAATTGATTTAAAAACTACACCTGCACTGACTCAGTTTCAAACATACTTAATATTTAATGTGCTAGCAATGTGTTTCTGTGCTCTGAGAGACCATAACAAAACAGAGATCACAGATTGTATTGCTGTCTTTCTCTGTCTTCTCATCCACAGCTGTTCTCCAAATATCACCTCCAAACCGGTGAGCGAAGTAAACCAAAGTACAGATGGTTAGTAGGCAACACATTGCAACTTTTATTAGTAGATCCTCGGGAAAAACAGGTGTGCGTGACATGTTTTTCCGCTTTTCATTGAACCATTTATTCAAATTAATGCAGTTTGTTTTTAATTAGATTTTTTTCTCTCTCTTCTTCAATTTCATATGGTAATGAGATCATCTCTAAGCTCGATAAATATCATATGCCCACATTGTGTGCATAACATTAAAAAGTAGCAAAGGTTTTAATTGTACATGAAATACCACACATTCAATTTGAACCACCTCTAAACATCCATACGTCGTGACACACCAGGACATTTCACATAAGGACAGCCTATGTCCAAATCATTAGATGTATGTGCAGTCTGACTTTTACAGGAATTATACACCGCTACCCTATCGTGCCCTTAAGTTTCAAAAGGAATCTCAAGGCAGTCTGCCTGTTCTTTCGTCCGTCCACACAAGGCCATCCACATGAAAAGACTTCAAGGTCATAACACTGGAAAGCACTCCCTTATGCATATTGTGCTGCCAGGCCACACTCCAAAGGAGAAGCCCTCCAACCCTCTGTGAGCTAGGCCTCTCTACTGTATCTGCTAACAACATTAAGGCTTATTGCTCCCTCAAATACACGCTGCCATTAAGAAAAGAGATCAGGCCACAAGTCTAAAGAAAGAAAAGAAAAGCAACAACAACCCCGGCAGCATGAAAACTGGGTGATTCATCCTCACTAAACTACTGCTTACAATGTGCCATAATTAAACGTGAACACCTAAATGTATATATCTGTGTGTTCAGCCCTCATTAATTTAAACCAGGCACAGTAATACCAGATAGGTTCTAATCCAACAGTTATTCTGTTCTTGTTTTTTCCCTACCTCCTCTTCTTCTTCTTCTTCTTCTTCTTTTCCCCCTGCTATAACAGAACATTAAAATGTATTTTAGCCTCTAAGGTCCATGACTATAAACCACAGAGTGGAAGGAAGGGGCTGGGGAAACCACAACCAGAGATGAAGGCCCACCACACCAACCACAGCAAAGAGAGAGAGAGAGGGAGAGAGAGAGAGATTGGGTACGTTGGGTGCCGTAGTCTTTCACCCAAACTGCCAAGCAGCGAGCGCCAGCCACGTCTTAAAACAATCACACAACAACCCTTAATTGGATGCCAGTGTGTTCCTCCCCCTAACAGGTAAACAAACAAACACAATAACTTGTCATCAGTTTGATTTGTTTGTGTGTTGTATTTTGTTCTGTTTCTTTAAACTGTTAATCAAGAGAGCAGTGTAGCAGGAGGAATGAATAAGCTGTATTGTATGTGCATCAATTCTGCCTTCCTAAATGACGCTGTGAGTGGAGAGGAGTCTGTTGCCTTGTGTGTCGGTACAGATCACAGTTTTAGAGGTCGGAAAATCACCTCCCATGTAAAAACTGTGTGGGTGAAACTCATCTCCAAAACCCCAAAGTGGCAATTAAAAAGTTCCTGCAAAGGACTTGTTGACTTGTGTTGCATGTTCGTTAACATTTATCAATATGCAAACCAATTTTGTCCCAATTCATTCTGATTTGGCCGCATTATACCACACAAGTTCCACAAAATACAGACGAGTAAGCTTGGTTTCCAAATGTCCAAATTTCTGTTAATTACTATAGCTTCCGCCTATTTCGTCAAAATCGGCCCAGTGCTGTCTGAGATATTGGTAAACTAATGTACGAACGAACGAACGGAGACAGATCCACAGTTCCCTCCCCGATTTCATTGTGGGTGACAATGAAGGCACTGAACATTGAGACATGGTAGCTGATATTTGGTCAGACCAACATGTCCGGACATTGCCTCTCCTAGCGTGGTGTAAACAGCATGGTTTCTCTCCTTCTCTCACTGTCAACCCCACCAACAGTCAGAAAGACAGTCAGCCAGCCAGCCAGACAGCCAGCCTGCCCGCCCACCAGAGGTCCCTAATAACAAACACACAAGCGGCTCAGAGACATGATTTGGCCTCTGTCTCAGGGGCCGAATATGAGGGCGGCCTAATGAAAGATCCCAAAGAGGAAGCAGACAGCCGTGGCAATAACTGTACATCTATACTCTGGTTGGGGAGGACGGTCTGGCTAATGGTCTGGAGGACAGGCTGACTCCCCCTTCACTTCTCATAACATTTACCACAGGCTGTGTCCCAAATGGCACCCAATTCTATATATAGTGCACTACTTTTGACCAGGATTACGGATTAGGTCCCATTTTGGATGCAGCCACATTATGGTTTGGATTCCACAGCCCACACCTGGACTCACATCAGGTTCAAACAGAATAAACAGTGGGTGTAATTGATGTACTGAACACGTTGGGAGAGGGATTTAAAGGCTAGTGAGTGGATACCTAATCTGTATTTAAATCTGATCCTACCTTTAATTGACAACAATGTCAGGACATTTACATCTAGTGGAAACGGTGCCTGAGGAAGGTCTGCAGCATCATCAAGGACCACATAAATACCATCCACGAGCTGTTCACTCCCTTATTGTTGGTCAGACGGTATCGGAGCGTGAGGTCTGATACCAACAGGCTCAGAGACAGTTTCAATCTACAAGCCATCAGACTGCTGAACACTTGAACTGGACTGACCACCTGCACCTTAGCACAAATGCACTCACTCAAGCTCACACCCACACAGACGTACACTCATCCACACACGCCCATCACAACTGCTGCTCAGACTCTTATTGTGATTGCTAAATGAAACACTTGCCCCAGAATCACCCCTTCTCCAAAACACGTGTAAATATTGGACAATAAATTGTGCCTTCTTGTATTATAATTATGCTAAAAAATGTATTCTGTTCTACTAAGTAATTTACCTTATGTTTATGTTCTTATATTTGATTGTTTATTATTGTTGTTGCATTGTCGAGAAGGAACCTGCAAGTAAGCATTTCATTGGACGCTGTATACCATGTGTATCCTGTACATACGACTAATAAATGTGTCAAGTAAAGGTAGTCTTACTCTGGGTAACTTTGACAATCTACAATTCAAATAGCTGTATTTTGTGCCTTTTAGAGGCATATTGTGGTTTCTCTATCAGTGCCAACAATCAAAAGGGCAGCAAGGTGCACTATCATCATTTTACATTTGAGTCATTTAGCAGATGCTCTTATCCAGAGCGATTAGGGTTAAGCTCCCTGCTCAAGGTCACATCATCAGATTTTTCACCTAGATGGCTCGGGGATTCAAACCAGCAACCTTTCGGTTACTGGCCCAATGCACTTAACCGCTAGACTACCTGCCATTGGATTAAATATCTACGAAAATACTTCAACAATCAACTTTCCCTCAATAAAGTAATTGAACATCAGAGTAGTCAGGACCACCCCCCTCCCCAGCCAGCACCCTTCCACCACCCCCAATATCAGCCCATCACCACCTCACCTGAGCCAGAGTGTTGCCAGGCAGGCCCCCAGTAGAGAGGGGGTAGGTCAGGCTGGTCCAAGGCTTCATTACCCCTGCAGGCCTGCCAAGCTCAACCAGACTCTGCCGTGCCGTGTAGACGGCCAAACCACTATTTAAAACCCCCCTCCCCAACTGTGCAGCAGCTCAGGGGTAGCCTAGCCAGCAACACCTCTCTCACTCCCACCCCTTGTTTGGCATTGGCACCAGCAGAGAGGAGGAGGTGGAGGAGGAGGAGAAAGAGGAGGAGGCGACTGTGTGGATTGGGAGGCTGTGTGGGGGTGGAGATACCAGGAGAGACACCACAAAGAGGTAACATTGGGCTAGTTCTAGGGGACTGTGGAGCTCTCCCTCCCTGTGTCGGCCCAGTAGTGGGTCTCATCGCCTTTTCCAGCCAGCCTGCTGCCTAACAAATACCTGTGGTGCTGAGCCTCCCGTCTAGGGCATGAGCAGTCCCACACGGAGCACATGTTAGCTTCACACGTTAGCTAGCATCTCAGAAGCCTAACTGTTACTGTCAGCTCACAGGGTTGCAATCACCATGCAGTAGAGTGATGGGTCTGCACTTCAGTTTGCACCATGCACTCCATGTTTCTGCTGATGCTGTGACCCAGTATGTACTGCATATCAGGCGTGTGCTTAGTGCATTCTTAATTGCAGTAAAGTAAGACTAGTCTGTTTCTGTAGCGTGAGGCAGCTTGATGGACAAGTACACCCCCTGGACATGATGCTCTTTATTTATTTATTACAAATGTTTTCATTTTTTCCTCAGATGACCACTCAAGACATGAACTTTATAATGACTGTCCATCTCATGATGTTGTGATGTTGTTCTTCAAGTCTTTTTTTGTGTTTTAAAGCACTTTGCTATTCTTTGAAAAGCGCTATAAAAGTTGAATAAATGATCCGTATTATTTTTGCAGTAGCAGGGATTTTATGTCTGGCATGTTATATGCATGTTCCAGAGTCCAGCCAAGACTGTTGACTGTGTGCAAACAGCTGTACATGAACCTGTGTTGACAGCCCAAAAAATGAATTTGTTTGATGTAGCCACCCACTATTGAAGCACAGCCAAAATAATTATTTGATTTACCATTGAGGTAATTTCAGTCTACTTCTTAAATTACTTATGAAGGACTGAAGTTCACTGAAATTGGACTCCACACTCTAAACGGTGAAATAAGGATAGATCATCCCATGAGAGAGCATGGATTGCCACCGAGGCAGACTATTTGAGACAGCATTCTCTCACACTACTTATACTAACAGTGAGAGAGAGAGAGAAAAGATGTCTTTAGCTGAACGCTCCTACCCCTTTTATCAACTGACATTCCCGGGAATTGCAGTGACAGTGACTTCTCTTCTCACTTTCTTTTTCTCTTTTATGAGCTCCGTCTCTCGCTAACTACCTCTCTTTTTTCCCATTTGAGGTTTCTTTCTCTACCTTTCTCGCAAATGTCTTGTGCACTCTGACACACACAGCCTCACTGTCTCTCTACCAAACCTTTTTTTCCCCCTCCGACTACTCTACCTTTGAGTCTGACTTTCTGAAGCATGCACACATCCACCCACCCACCCACCCAATCACCCACAAACCCACCCACACACACCCACCCACACTCTCGTACAGCTTACTATAGTTAAACACGTACACACACATACACAAACACAAACCATTGTCTTGACTGTACTGTAAGTAATGTGATCCTGCCCCCCCCCCCCCATGATGTGCTTGGTGTATTTGTCTCATTGGGTCAATGCCACTGTTCCTCTGCCTCGCGGCAACAGCTGCCCTACACACAAACACAGGTGAGATGTCACTTTCTATCTATACTGTCCACTAAGTCAAAGACAGGGCCCAGGCTGGCTCTGTACACCAGGCCTCCATGAACGCTATGAGGCATTCCTATCTACAGGTAACTGCCAAAATAAAGGAAACACCAACATAAAGTGTCTTAATAGGGCGTTGGGCCACCACGAGCCGCCAAAACAGATTCCATGTGTTTTGGCATAGATTCTACAAGTGTCTGGAACTCTGTTGGAGGGATGTGACACCATTCTTCCATAAAAAAAATCCATAATTTAGTGTTTTGTTGATAGTGTTGGAAGATGCTGTCTTAGGCGCTGCAACAGAATCTCCCATAAGAGTTCAATTGAGTTGAGATCTGGTGACTGAGACACACACACCATTTAAAAAAAATGTTGCTTATCTTTAACTGCATTGTTGGAAAAGGACCCGTAAGTAAGCAATTTACTGTTAGTCTAAACCAGTTGTTTATGTGACAAATACAATTTCATTTGATTTGACACACACACACACACACACACACACACACACACACACACACACACACACACACACACACACACACACACACACACACACACACACACACACACACACACACACACACACACACACACACACACACACACTTAAACCCCCTATGCTCATTTTTCAAACCCCCTATGCTCCTCTTTCAAAGTCACTGAGATCTCTTCTTCGAGACATGGTAGCCAAAATAATGGGCAACTGGGCATTTTTATACATGACCCTAAACATGATGGGATGTTAGTTGCTTAATTTACTCAGGAACCACACCTGTGTGGAAGACAATATGCTTCAAATCCCTAATTTACTCAAGCGTTTCCTTTACTTTGGCAGTTACCTGTACCTATCCACCGATACAAAAACAAAACAAAAAAAACTTCATATTTTTGGCCGACTGTAACGCAACGTCTGAAATCTCCCAACTAAAAGTAGAAGACCTGGACCCGGTTTCCTGATACCGATATTTTCCTGTTTTAACAATGCATCTTTCCTACAACAGCCGAAGATGTAACATGCGTTTCCTAAAACACCACGCAGAGAGAACGGTCGCTAAGCGCGCCGTTGAAGCATGTGTCATACTGATAGGATCGAAAGAAAGGCAGTGCTGCTCTCGGATTAGCTTTCTCAATTCAAATATTACCATAACATTATAATTATTTCACAATACTGAGCTCCTAGAGAGATACACTGCATGACCAACAGTATGTGGACACCTGCTCGATGAACATCTCATTCAAAAATCATGGGCATTAATATGGAGTTGGTCCCCCCTTTGCTGCTACAACAGCCTCCACTCTTCTGGGAAAGCTTTTCACTAGATGTTGGAACATTGCTGCGGGGACTTGCTTCCATTCAGCCACAAGAGCATTAGTGAGGTCGGGCACTGATGTTTGGGCAATTAGGCCTGGCTCGCAGTCGGCGTTCCAATTCAACCCAAAGGTGTTCAATGGAGTTGAGGTCAGGGATCTGTGCAGGCCAGTCAAGTTCATCCACACCGATCTTGACAAAACATTTCTGTACGGACCTTGCTTTGTGCACAGGGGCATTGTCATGCTGAATCAGGAAAGGGCCTTAACCAATCTGTTGCAACACAGCTGAAGCACAGAATCGTCTAGAATGTCATTGTATGCTGTAGCGTTAAGATTTCCCTTCACTCGAACTTAGTGGCCTAGCCCGAACCATGAAAAACAGCCCCAGACCATTATTTCTCCTCCACCAAACTTTACAGTTGGCACAGTGGGCAGGTAGCCTTCTCCTGGCATCCGCCAAACCCAGATTAGTCAGTCGAACTGACAGATGGTGAAGCATGATTCATCACTCCAGAGAACGCATTTCCACCGCTCCAAAGTCCAATGCCGGCAAGCTTTACACCACTCCAGCCGACGCTTGGCATTGTGCATGGTGATCTTAAGCTTGTGTGTGGCTGCTCGGCCATGGAAACCCATTTCATGAAGCTCCCAAAGAAACATTTATTGTGCTGACGTTGCTTCCAGAGGCAGTTTAGAAAACAGTGGATCCTGGACTTCCTGACGGGCCGCCCCATAGGTGGTAAGGGTAGGTAACAACACATCCGTCACGCTGATCCTCAACACAGGGGCCCCTCAGGGGTGCGTGCTCAGCCCCCTCCTGTACTCCCTGTTCACTCATGACTGCGTGGCCAGGCACGACTCCAACACCATCATTAAATTTGCCGATGACACAACAGTGGTAGGCCTGATCACTGACAACAACGAGACAGCCTATAGGGAGGAGGTCAGAGACCTGGCCATGTGGTGCCAGGACAACAACCTCTCCCTCAACGTGATCAAGACAAAGGAGATGATTGTGGACTACAGGAAAAAGAGGACCGAACACACCACCATTCTCATCAACAGGGCTGCAGTGGAGCAGGTTGAGAGCTTCAAGTTCCTTGGTGTCCACATCACCAACAAACTAACATGATCCAAGCACACCAAGACAGTTGTGAAGAGGGTACGACAAAACCTATTCACCCTCAGGAGACAGAAAAGATTTGTCATGGGTCCTCAGATCCTCAAAAGCTTCTACAGCTGCACCATCGAGAGCATCCTGACTGGTTGTATCACTGCCTGGTATGGCAACTACTCAGCCTCCGACCGCAAGGCACTACAGAGGGTAGTGCGAACGGCCCAGTACATCACTGGGGCCAAGCTTTCTGCCATCCAGGACCTCTATACCAGGAGTGTCAGAGGAAGGCCCTAAAAATTGTCAAAGACCCCAGCCACCCTAGTCATAGACTGTTCTCTCTGCTACCACACGGCAAGCGGTACCGGAGCACCAAGTCTAGGTCCAAGAGGCTTCTAAACAGCTTCTACCCCCAAGCCATAAGACTCCTGAACATCTAGTCAAATGGCTACCCAGACTATTCACATTGCCTCCCCCCCCTCCCCTCTACACACCACTGTCACTCTCTGTTGTAATCTCTGCATAGTCACTTTAATAAACTCTACCTACATGTACAGTTGAAATCAGAAGTTTACATACACTTAGGTTGGAGTCATTAAAACTCGTTTTTCTAACACTCCACAAATTTATTGTAACAAACTATAGTTTTGGCAAGTCGGTTAGGACATCTACTTTGTGCATGACACAAGTAATTATTCAAACAATTGTTTACAGACAGATTATTTCACTTATAATTCATTGTATCACAATTCCAGTGGGTCAGAAGTTAACATACACTAAGCTGACTGTGGCTTTAAACAGCTTGGAAAATTCCAGAAAATGATGTCGTGGCTTTAGAAGCTTCTGATAGGCCAATTGACATAATTTGAGTAAATTGGAGGTGTACCTGTGGATGTATTTCAAGGCCTACCTTCAAACTCAGTGCCTCTTTGCTTGACATCACGTGTATGTAAACTTCCAAATTCAACTGTATTGTTATTTTTTACTGCTGCACTTTAATTACTTGTTATTTTATCTCTTATTCTTATCCGCATTTTTTTTAAATTGCACTGTCGGTTAGGGGTTCGTAAGTAAGCATTTCACTGTAAGGTTGTATTCGGCGCATGCGTTGTAATAAAATTTGATTTGGTTTGAGTGTTGCAACCGAGGACAGACAATTTTTACGAGCTCAGCGCTTCCACACTCAGCGGTCCCGTTCTGTGAGCTTGTGTGGCCTACCACTTTGCGGCTGAGCCGTTGTTGCTCCTAGATGTTTCCACTTCACAATAACAGCACTTAGAGTTGACCAGGGCAGAAATCTGATGAACTGACTTGTTGGAAAGGTGGCATCCTATGATGGTGCCACGTTGAAAGTCACTGAGCTCTTCAGTAAGGTCATTCTACTGCCAATGTTTGTCTATAGAGATTGCATGGCTGTGTACACGATTTTATACACCTGCCAGCAATGGGTGTGGCTGAAATAGCCGAATCCACTAATTTGAAGGGGTGTCCACATACTTTTGTATATATAGTGTATTACTACCTACGGCTGCAAATACTGAGGTGGCTTATTCTAATGCTTACCAACAAAAATGCACAAAATCACAGATTTGGCACATCATTGCACACATGTTATTATACACAACATTAAATATATTGAAACAAGTTACAGGCAGTAGCCTAGAAGAAGAAAAATAGAACTCAATTGATTGAACATGAAATGTATTTCAATACGATTAAAATAGGCCTACTGTATTTATATTTGAGTGCAGTCATCTCTATTTTCATTTCAAGCATCTTTTTATATTTCACTTGCTTGTATCAATTGCAAAGACATTAGCAACATTGTATTTGTTATAGTCAACTTTATTCTGAGGTTATCGGTGGTCACATAGAGACGGATAAACCATGTGATTCTATGTTTAGCAGTGATCTTCTGTGTATAAAGTGACGTGGGAGGTTAAAGAAGCATCTAACGAAGTACTTAGCTGTTCTACGAGTGGTCTGAGGCAGAAGTTATATTACTCAGCTGTTCTAAGAGTGGTCTGAGGCAGAAGTTAGATTACTCAGCTGTTCTAAGAGTGGTCTGAGGCAGAAGTTAGATTACTCAGCTGTTCTAAGAGTGGTCTGAGGCAGAAGTTAGATTACTCAGCTGTTCTAGTGGTCTGAGGCAGAAGTTAGATTACTCAGCTGTTCTACGAGTGGTCTGAGGCAGAAGTTATATTACTCAGCTGTTCTAGTGGTCTGAGGCAGAAGTTATATTACTCAGCTGTTCTACGAGTGGTCTGAGGCAGAAGTTAGATTACTCAGCTGTTCTACGAGTGGTCTGAGGCAGAAGTTATATTACTCAGCTGTTCTACGAGTGGTCTGAGGCAGAAGTTAGATTACTCAGCTGTTCTAGTGGTCTGAGGCAGAAGTTATATTACTCAGCTGTTCTAGTGGTCTGAGGCAGAAGTTAGATTACTCAGCTGTTCTACGAGTGGTCTGAGGCAGAAGTTATATTACTCAGCTGTTCTAAGAGTGGTCTGAGGCAGAAGTTATATTACTCAGCTGTTCTAGTGGTCTGAGGCAGAAGTTATATTACTCAGCTGTTCTACGAGTGGTCTGAGGCAGAAGTTAGATTACTCAGCTGTTCTAGTGGTCTGAGGCAGAAGTTATATTACTCAGCTGTTCTAGTGGTCTGAGGCAGAAGTTATATTACTCAGCTGTTCTAAGAGTGGTCTGAGGCAGAAGTTAGATTACTCAGCTGTTCTAAGAGTGGTCTGAGGCAGAAGTTAGATTACTCAGCTGTTCTAAGAGTGGTCTGAGGCAGAAGTTAGATTACTCAGCTGTTCTAAGAGTGGTCTGAGGCAGAAGTTAGATTACTCAGCTGTTCTAGTGGTCTGAGGCAGAAGTTAGATTACTCAGCTGTTCTAAGAGTGGTCTGAGGCAGAAGTTATATTACTCAGCTGTTCTAGTGGTCTGAGGCAGAAGTTATATTACTCAGCTGTTCTACGAGTGGTCTGAGGCAGAAGTTATATTACTCAGCTGTTCTAAGAGTGGTCTGAGGCAGAAGTTATATTACTCAGCTGTTCTAGTGGTCTGAGGCAGAAGTTATATTACTCAGCTGTTCTACGAGTGGTCTGAGGCAGAAGTTAGATTACTCAGCTGTTCTAGTGGTCTGAGGCAGAAGTTATATTACTCAGCTGTTCTAGTGGTCTGAGGCAGAAGTTATATTACTCAGCTGTTCTAAGAGTGGTCTGAGGCAGAAGTTAGATTACTCAGCTGTTCTAAGAGTGGTCTGAGGCAGAAGTTAGATTACTCAGCTGTTCTAAGAGTGGTCTGAGGCAGAAGTTATATTACTCAGCTGTTCTAAGAGTGGTCTGAGGCAGAAGTTATATTACTCAGCTGTTCTAGTGGTCTGAGGCAGAAGTTATATTACTCAGCTGTTCTACGAGTGGTCTGAGGCAGAAGTTAGATTACTCAGCTGTTCTAGTGGTCTGAGGCAGAAGTTATATTACTCAGCTGTTCTAGTGGTCTGAGGCAGAAGTTATATTACTCAGCTGTTCTAAGAGTGGTCTGAGGCAGAAGTTAGATTACTCAGCTGTTCTAAGAGTGGTCTGAGGCAGAAGTTAGATTACTCAGCTGTTCTAAGAGTGGTCTGAGGCAGAAGTTAGATTACTCAGCTGTTCTAAGAGTGGTCTGAGGCAGAAGTTAGATTACTCAGCTGTTCTAGTGGTCTGAGGCAGAAGTTAGATTACTCAGCTGTTCTAAGAGTGGTCTGAGGCAGAAGTTATATTACTCAGCTGTTCTAGTGGTCTGAGGCAGAAGTTATATTACTCAGCTGTTCTACGAGTGGTCTGAGGCAGAAGTTAGATTACTCAGCTATTCTACGAGTGGTCTGAGGCAGAAGTTATATTACTCAGCTGTTCTACGAGTGGTCTGAGGCAGAAGTTAGATTACTCAGCTGTTCTACGAGTGGTCTGAGGCAGAAGTTATATTACTCAGCTGTTCTACGAGTGGTCTGAGGCAGAAGTTAGATTACTCAGCTGTTCTAGTGGTCTGAGGCAGAAGTTATATTACTCAGCTGTTCTAGTGGTCTGAGGCAGAAGTTAGATTACTCAGCTGTTCTACGAGTGGTCTGAGGCAGAAGTTATATTACTCAGCTGTTCTAAGAGTGGTCTGAGGCAGAAGTTATATTACTCAGCTGTTCTAGTGGTCTGAGGCAGAAGTTATATTACTCAGCTGTTCTACGAGTGGTCTGAGGCAGAAGTTAGATTACTCAGCTGTTCTAGTGGTCTGAGGCAGAAGTTAGATTACTCAGCTGTTCTAGTGGTCTGAGGCAGAAGTTATATTACTCAGCTGTTCTAGTGGTCTGAGGCAGAAGTTATATTACTCAGCTGTTCTAGTGGTCTGAGGCAGAAGTTAGATTACTCAGCTGTTCTACGAGTGGTCTGAGGCAGAAGTTATATTACTCAGCTGTTCTAAGAGTGGTCTGAGGCAGAAGTTATATTACTCAGCTGTTCTAGTGGTCTGAGGCAGAAGTTATATTACTCAGCTGTTCTACGAGTGGTCTGAGGCAGAAGTTAGATTACTCAGCTGTTCTAGTGGTCTGAGGCAGAAGTTATATTACTCAGCTGTTCTAGTGGTCTGAGGCAGAAGTTATATTACTCAGCTGTTCTAAGAGTGGTCTGAGGCAGAAGTTAGATTACTCAGCTGTTCTAAGAGTGGTCTGAGGCAGAAGTTAGATTACTCAGCTGTTCTAGTGGTCTGAGGCAGAAGTTATATTACTCAGCTGTTCTACGAGTGGTCTGAGGCAGAAGTTAGATTACTCAGCTGTTCTAAGAGTGGTCTGAGGCAGAAGTTAGATTACTCAGCTGTTCTAGTGGTCTGAGGCAGAAGTTAGATTACTCAGCTGTTCTAAGAGTGGTCTGAGGCAGAAGTTATATTACTCAGCTGTTCTAGTGGTCTGAGGCAGAAGTTATATTACTCAGCTGTTCTACGAGTGGTCTGAGGCAGAAGTTAGATTACTCAGCTATTCTACGAGTGGTCTGAGGCAGAAGTTATATTACTCAGCTGTTCTACGAGTGGTCTGAGGCAGAAGTTAGATTACTCAGCTGTTCTAGTGGTCTGAGGCAGAAGTTAGATTACTCAGCTGTTCTAAGAGTGGTCTGAGGCAGAAGTTATATTACTCAGCTGTTCTAGTGGTCTGAGGCAGAAGTTATATTACTCAGCTATTCTACGAGTGGTCTGAGGCAGAAGTTAGATTACTCAGCTGTTCTAAGAGTGGTCTGAGGCAGAAGTTAGATTACTCAGCTGTTCTAGTGGTCTGAGGCAGAAGTTAGATTACTCAGCTGTTCTAAGAGTGGTCTGAGGCAGAAGTTATATTACTCAGCTGTTCTAGTGGTCTGAGGCAGAAGTTATATTACTCAGCTGTTCTACGAGTGGTCTGAGGCAGAAGTTAGATTACTCAGCTATTCTACGAGTGGTCTGAGGCAGAAGTTATATTACTCAGCTGTTCTACGAGTGGTCTGAGGCAGAAGTTAGATTACTCAGCTGTTCTAGTGGTCTGAGGCAGAAGTTAGATTACTCAGCTGTTCTAGTGGTCTGAGGCAGAAGTTATATTACTCAGCTGTTCTACGAGTGGTCTGAGGCAGAAGTTAGATTGCGAGCGTTTTCAAGTGCAACTTTAATAACTCTGGTTTTGGAAAACACCTTGGAGATTTAACGATGCTCCTAACGAAGGCTCTAACAATGAACTTAGCCTTGAGATGCTTTTGGGAAACCGTGCCCAGAACTATTTCATACTATGTAATACAGACTTATGTGAGAGCTGAGAATTGACCTTAAAAAAAAGCAACGTCCAAAAGAGTCCACAAAGCCTTATTTCCTTCTAAGTAAAAGCCAGAACAAAGCTTTTGTATAAAAACTACTCTAGTTAATGTTGTCGCCTGAGAGCTGAGAGCCGGTGATGTGAGTGATTTGTCCTTTCCTGGTGTCACCGTGCACTAGTATCAGTCAGTGTATCCAGCACCACGTTGCCCCAGGGAGATGTGGGCTACAGGCTGCTTCTCCATGTCTGGGACAATGTTTCTACATGACACCACACAGCTTCACAAACACACACTCACAGCTTCACAAACACACAGCTTCACACACACACACACACACACACACACACAGCTTCACACACACACACACACAGCTTCACACACACACACACACACACATACACACACACACACACACACACACACACACACACACACACACACACACACACACACTCCACAACCCCGCTCTACCTTCTCCTCTCTCAGCTTCAAGACAACACCACTACCTCTTCTGCTATAATTGTTGTTGTGCTGACAATTCCCCACAACAATGGAGAGCTATACAGCAACAGATGAGGGAATTACTGTTTCCAATTTTCTGATATTCCTCACCTCCTACACATTTATTCCTTCCTCTCTCATCCTCCACTCCTCCACTCATTTAGCATTAGCATTTAAACTGTTGCATTTGCGATGCGGTGAGATGTCCCGTCGTCAGGACTGTAGTAAATCTGGAGCGTTTGGGAGCTTTAAAGCCTTCCCTCGGTTGGTGTAGAACCCACACGCCTGTGATCTGATAACCACCTCTAATTTGGAACGTTGAAAAGAGTTTACTGAAGTTGTATTTTCCCTCATTTACATTCATTCTGGCCACTTCACATTTATTTTCTCTTTTTCTCATAAATATGACAGAGATTGTAGAAATGCAGAATTGTGGACTGTAAAACCTAATAGAGGGAATGTTTTGACAATTGCCTTTTGTCAAATTTGATTTGAGATTTTTTTTATTTTGTATTGTGTTATGAACGACTGGCATTGGATTAAGACGGCGCTTGTACAAATCGTTTTCCGAGAATGATTGATGTTCTATTTCAAAGTAAACTAACAATAATAAACCATTAGGACTTTTCCTCACCGCCTGTGCTTTTTGAATTTGAATTTATAGTATCTAAGCTATTCATCATAGGCATGTCTGGCCATTTATATTAGTGCCAGAACCAGTGACTAAAGCACCTGCTCTTAGCCAAGTTATTATAGGAGGGGATTTCAGACAAAGCCGCCTCTTTTGATTCAAATCTGATATTAAACCATCCCTCAGAAGGTTGATCTGTGAGCTCCTTCAGTGAGTCAGATTCTGGTAGCTGGAAGACAAAACAGCAGCCTTGAAATCAGCTGTAGCTCTGAATAGAACAGAGCACTTAACATTCAGTGTGGACAATACAGTAATTGCAATGTGATAAAGTCCAGGCTGCCACCAATAGTGTGATGTAAATACACAGGTACAGATGTGTCGCAGTAATACTAGTAATGCAGTAACTAAAAGCCTGCATGTCGTCTGCTGTTGAAATGATGATGTCTGGTTTACAATGGATGGGTAAAGGGACCAAGACCAAGAGGACCAAGCTGATAATAGGACCAAGTAAATGGAGGGGTGTAGGAGTAGCGAAGGGGAAGTGCAGTCACAGTGCAATGCTAATGTGTACAGGTAGATTGAGCTAATGGTTGGATTAGCTGTCAATCACTCACCTTGCCCACCAGTTCCTCCAGTCGCGGGACAGGTTTCCCCTTCTGGTGGCGCAATGTGGGAGGTGATTGGCCATCCCAGTCCTGTAGCTCCTCGATGCTCTTCAGGTAGAGCAGGGTCTTTAGACCCAGGCAGTAGTCCTCGATCAGAGTGAAGTCCTGGTTCTGCACCGCGCTGCACACCTAGTGGCGGAAAATCACACATGCACGCACACACACATGCACGCTCACACACACAAACACACAAACAAATACACACACACACACACACACACACACACACACACACACACACACACACACACACACACACACACACACACACACACACACACACACACACACACACACACACTAATGATGTTATTACAATAACTTGGTCCAGTGAAAAGCATGAGCTGACGCACACCCTATAAATGTTCGTAGTGGTGCTGACTAGTGGAGAATCAACTGTATGAAAATATACAAAGAAAGTTGCACACTATATATGCTCTAGATAAACTCCATAACCAACGTTTCGGCAACCGTTACACTAACTTGGGCGCACAGTGCAAAGTACATAAATATGTAATTCGGAATTACATAACACAGAGTATTGAATTCCCCCATACACTAGTACAGGGTTTCCCAAACTTGGTCTTGGGGCCCTCGCACTACACGGCTGATTCAAATCATTCAAGCTTGATGATGAGTTGGCTATTTGAATCAGCTGTGTAGTGCTAGAGCAAAAAACTAAACGTGCACACAGGGGAGGCCCAGGACCGAGTATGGGTCCAAGCCAGCATTTTATAGGTCTCAGATACCACACTACCTACACACTGCTTACAGTTTCCACTCATTTACAATGAAATCCATCTATTTAATTAAAGGTTAGTCAGATGGAATAAGGCTGATCACGGCAGCAGTCAGTTAGAGCAGAGTGGTGAAAGGCAGGCGTGTAGTGAAACTCCTGGGTGAGCCCCATTCACATGGTTTATCCTCTCTTTCCTTCCTTCAGCAAAGAGAGAGACTATCTGATCTGCATCACACACTGGGAAACCTTGTCTTTGTGCGTCTGTCTGTCTCCACTACTTCATTTTGACAGAAGCCACGGTGCCACGGTGAGTCTTAGAGCAGCCGGAGAGATAAGACGACGTGCTTATCAGACACCGCCATCTATGAGCTGAGCTGAGCTGACATCGCCCTGCACTGATCTGACTCCAGGATTAAAACGAGGCCGAGTACTGAACCTAGGGGAACACCACATCAAACAGACCAGACTGAGGTTGGGGCCTGTTTTCACAAAGCGTCTCAGAGTATCAGTGCTGATTAGGATCAGGTCCTTCTTGTCCATATACTCTTAATCATCATGATCGAAAAGACAAAACTGATCCTAGATCAGCACTACTACTTGAGATGCTTGAGTTAGGTTAGTGGGGTGAGGTTTTGTCAATGTTGTTTTACATTGCTCTGAGATAGTCATAACAAATTATTTCTAGAGGGGGAATGAACGTGAATCTGTTCTGCTGTGTCATTTGTGTATTTCAGAAAGTAAATTCACCAGCGACTGGCCCCATGTTGTGAAAATTAAGGCATTTATTCTCTCAAGCTTTGGCTCAGAGATATGCTTTCATTAGGATTCTGATTTGCATAGCGCTGCTTGTTAAAAGAAAAAAGATGCTTGTTGCCTGCCCCTATATGCCGTGCTCCAACTAAATAACACAGAATACATTTCTGATAAAGATGTCTACATCGTTACAACAAATAGTAGGGGGGAGGGGGAAACAACTGTGGACATGCATTACATTTCAGTGATTCACAGGGAAAATATGTCAGTTATTAGGACTATACACTACTCATTCTAGAAGGTAAAGACACAACATGTACAGTGCCTTCAGAAAGTATTCACAACCCTTGACTTTTTCCACATTTTGTTGATTAAATTGAGATTTATTGTCACTGGCCTATAAACAATACCCCATAATGTAAAATAATGGAATAATGGTTTCAGACATTTTTACAAATTCCTAAAAAAAAATGAAAGGTTGACATTTCTTGAGTCAATAAATATTCAACCAATTTGTTATGGCAATTCTAAATAGGTTCAGGAGTTAAGATGTTTTTAACAAGTTACATAATAAGTTGCATGGACTCACTCTGTGTGCAATAATAGTGTTTAACATGATTTTTGAATGACTACCTCATCTCTGTACCCAACACGTACAATTATCTATAAGGTCCAACAGTCGAGCAGTGAATTTCAAACACAGATTCAACCACAAAGACCAGGAAGGTTTTCTAATGCCTCGCAAAGAAAGGCACCTGGTAGATGAACAACAAAAAAAAAGCAGACATGAATATCCCTTTGAGCAAGGTGAAGTTATTAATTACACTTTGGATGGTGTATCAATACACCCAGTCACTACAAAGATAAAGGTGTCCTTTCCATATCCGTTGAAGGAGAGGAAGGAAACCGCTCAGGGATTTCACCATGAGGCCAATGGTAACTAAAATAGTTAGAGTTTAATTAACGGCTGTGAATTTTTTTTTTTTAGGATGGATCAACTAGGGCTGTGGCGGTCACCAAATTTCATCAGCCGGTGAGTGTCAAGCAAATAACTGTCGGTCTCACGGTAATTGACCGTTAATTAACAAACACATTTAGCATCTCCTGGCTTTCACACATAGCCTACAAGCCATTTAAAAAAGTCTAATAAATCCATGTAATATAGCCTACACCTTCACAATAAATCCATTATGTATTTTAGACAGGTCTAAAGAAGCATGATATGATGAAAATGTAGAATATTTCAGAAGAACAGAAAAGCATACTCTGAGTTGTCCTTATGTTAGGTCCTGAAGTGGCTATGCCAAATGGCCGTGGGCTACACTAGTTCATTTAGCAGACAAGATTTGCTTATAATTCTGTGGCATTACTTTATATTATTTTATAGTATGACGAATACAATTGAACAAAGCTAAATAAAATATAAACATTTTCTCCAAACGATTTGAGGGAGTGCTCACGAGGCTATTCTGTGTTGAGTGGTTAACAAGGAAAAAGGTACTTCTATATACATCATATATTAAGTTATTAATGTAACTTTAGTTGTTCTACAAATGTTGGGCTACATGTTTTGATTTTGAATACATTGTAAGGCTGAGACTCTAATGATGATTTGAAAAAGTCGCTTGAACAGGCATGAGCTCTGCTTTTTTTTTTTTGCAGGATGTTCACACTCCAATAGTCTCTCATTCACAATTTGACAAGCACTTGATAATGCCTCGAATTTCACAACGGCATCCCCTTTGTGGCCGTAATGCACCCTTAAAAAAATCCATGCCTTTTGCGGCCCGGAGTGTTGCGTTGTGCCCTTCTCCCTGAGTGTGCTGCGCATTCCGAAGAGTCTCTCACTCACACGGCTCTTCGTCACATGATTGGGTCTTTCTCACAGGCTACAAGTTAAGACCGACACATTGGGGACGCAACTGTGCGTGTCCTTATCCAATTCCGAGGTGCATATTGAAGATATTGGATGAACTGTCCACATTTACTTTTCGTCAGCCAACAAGATGAGTAGACATAAAGAACAGCAAAAGCACTAGCCAATGTCAATCTACTATCCCCCATAGTACAAAAGTCAACCTATTCTATTCTGTGCGACAAATATATATTCCAAACAGTTTGGAACAGTTGTGGGATGCGATATAGATCCCAAACTAATACAACCACTAGCATCAAAAAAACGTTTTTATGCAATGTGGCTGACGCAACAGATTATAACTTTTAGCTTAAAATGTTGATAAAGTCTTAGGCTATTTCTTCACATTATAAACGCGGCAATGTGCACATGGTAGTAGGCTATAAGGGCAAATGTTCCATTAGCGGAAAACACCATTATCAAAAGTGACCACAAATGCTTGAAGAATTTTGAACGAGGTGTGGAATGCTCTTAGAGACCCAGAAAGACTCAGCTGAAATCGCTGCCAAAGCTGATTCTAACATGTATTGACTCAGGGGGTTGAATACTTATGG
This sequence comes from Salmo salar, assembly GCF_965601325.2. NCBI lineage: Eukaryota > Metazoa > Chordata > Actinopteri > Salmoniformes > Salmonidae > Salmo > Salmo salar. The sequence continues at coordinate 14,922,371 of NC_138309.1, forward strand.
AATCAAGATATATTAGTGTTTTACTTTTCATAATCTTTTACAAATGTTAGCATTGATCTTACACTTTGAAAATACACAGTATTTTGTGCAGATCGTTACCCAACAATTACGATTTTAATCCCACTTTGAAACACAACAAAATGTGGAGAAAGTCAAGGGGTGTGATTACTTTCCCGAATGCACTGTATATATCTGCAAAAAATATGCAAATGCTTGTTGTTGGAGGAGAGTGGTGGTGAAGGAAAACTAAAACATGGGGCTGGAAATGTGTTGTTGTGTGCTCTTCCACCACCTTACATTACATCAGCGGGAAATAGAGCAGGTCTCTCCTGAGAAAAACATGCGTTAAATACTGTCCGTCCACCCACGGAGGAGAGAGCCGTCAGCAGAAATCTGAGGACAGTCTTCTTTATGAGAGCCATTAGAGAGTAAATATGAATCACATTCTATTAAATGGCTAGGTACAGCAGTTTACCGTACTGTGATGTACTGTAGCAAGTATTCTCTTATCAGTCCACCTGTAAAGGCTTATTGGTCGAATATGGTCGGAAAATACATTAATGTACACATGAGCAAGCGCACACCAAACACACACACTGCACATTACATTATCACAGAATATGTTCTATAATAAGTAAATTGACAGTGAGCTTGCTTTTTGAAAGAAATTATGTTATATCTTCAGAGTCCTACTGCTGAATCTGGGCCTTACAGTGTGTGGTGTGTGTGTGTGTGTGTGTGTGTGTGTGTGTGTGTGTGTGTGTGTGTGTGTGTGTGTGTGTGTGTGTAGGAGAATGTCCATTAGTGCTTTTCATTTTGCTCAGAACATCAAAGTATGTGATGTCTTCGCGTGCTGCATTTAGCGTTAATGTAGCCGACTGCTGAAATAAATCGAAGTGAGAATTTCTAAGTAGTTTTCAGGCAATTGAGACAGCAGGTCCTTTTTATCTGCTCTGAAAACTGGGGCTACGCATTGATTTCAACTCCTTCTGAGATCTGAAATGCTTTTAGATTCCCTGCTCTCCCTCTCGACCTCTCCCTCTTTTTCTTTTTGTCCCTCTCTTTCTCTCTGACTCTGTCAGCTCTTTTATTCCCGATGATAGAATCCTGGCATTTAGTACAACAGCGTCTTCGCCAAAAGAAAGATCGATTCATTCAGCTTTCAAATGCTACAATGACTATGGATGAACCAACCTCAGTGCTTTTGATTTCAGCTCCTATGCCTGATACTTAGATCCTAACCACTGATATTTAGTCTTGATCTTCAGGTAAAAGAGAAACCAAGTCTGGGGGGGAAAGTAAATACATTTTTACAAGTCAATGAATATGAGCAATTTCCAGTAGAGTTCAGTTAGGGGTTGTGGTGAGGTGGACAGAAACGTAACATTTCCTCTGAAGAGTTGAATAGTTTGCATGTTGAATGGACTGCTATTCCTTTCACTCATGCTGGCAACGTTTGGATGTTTTCAAAAGGTACTATTACAAATTCCTGATGTTTACTGGGCTCACACAACAAGTCATGTTAGCTACTTGACAATGGGTCTTTCATGGCAGTTCAGAACTGTTGACGTGCACCAAGGACAAGGGGAATGGTCACCCTGGGTCATTAAAATCGAACTGGTTGGTCATCAGTGAAATATAGCTCCATTTCCTTCTAAAAGACATGTCAATAAAATAACTGTCTGAATCTCCATCACTGGCCAAATCACCATAACAAAGCAGCAACTTCATAATGCAATCGAAATGATGAAAAATAACTGGGATAACTGGGATAGCAAAAAAATAACTGGGATAACTGGGATAGCAAAAAAATTACTGGGATAACTGGGATAGCACACAAAAAATAACTGAGATAACTGGGATAGCACACAAAAAATAACTGAGATAACTGGGATAGCACATTGCTACTTTATAACATTGATCAGATTTAAATTGGGCTTTTATTAAAGACCAAGGTAATCAATTATTGCATTGAATACAAGAAAGTGATTATAAGATGCACGTTATGGATCTTATTCTCATCGTACTGGTGCAGTAAAGGGCATATGAGAAAACGAATATTGCACACATGTAGTAGTTGATAGTTACATGGCGAAGGAGAGCAAGAAGAAAAGAGAGAAGGGGAGCGAGAACCCCTCCAGGGTCATTGCAAATTAATATTTTTGTGAATGAATTAACTAAGAAGTATCGATTTACAAGTGGATCTCATCAACCCCTGACTACAGTATGTGAATTCACAAGGATATATTTTAGCTATGCAACATTTTTGGATGTTTCCTTCTCAAAGCTATAATGTCTGTCAAATAATGGTTTACAAAACTTTTTTTTAAGTAGATTCACTGGGTTTTCACTGACCTGGCTTTTCAGTTAAGGTTTTCATAAGAAACATTATTATACTATCAGTCTAGAAATCAATCAAAACGATGTGTCTAAGTCTCCATAACAAAAGCCTGACCTTGAAGCACTGCTCTCATCATGTGTTGTAAATGACAAGCATACTTTCAAGGCTTCCCTTTGCAACAACCTCTTTATAAAATCTTCAAGACCAAGAAGCAATGATGGGTCTATGAGAGATGGGTAGTTCCTGAATGGACTTCATCACATTGTTTGTTCTGAGAAGAATGTGTCTGATGCATCTCAGAACCAATCATGGTCTATTTCAGACAACACAGTATGTCTCTCTTCCTGTACTACATACAGTAGAATCCACAGAGCCCATAGCAGTGATTCTCATATTCAACACCCACCATCGTTCTTCAGTTTTCAACTTCAGAGTGACAAGACGTGCTGATTGTAACCGCCAGGTATTACAACATATTGTTTTAGACCCATTCTGCATTCAATGCCTTTTCACTGCTAATTTCCTTGGCAATTCATATTAATTTTCTACCGTGTGTGCAGTCACCATCTTACTGTTGTATGTCTGACAAAACCAGACAAATACAGATCCACACAGCCTTTTGATAAATGTGTTCAGGCCATGGGAAAGACGTCATCGGAATTACTTTTGGACTAAAATATGTCTGTATGTGTATGATTCCATTTAGACCAAAATTACAAACACCTCTGTGCTATCCCCCTCACACGAAAAAAAAACAAGCATCTCTTAACCACAGAAAGTTACCCAAACTTATCTGAAGCTAACTTATAATCCATCCATTAAACTGTATAATTACAACGACAAACTTGTATTCTCTTTTATCAAGGTAAAAAGCATACAAATGAATGAAATTTCAAATGATGATTGAATCGCGCTCAATGGAATACAAATGAAGGCTTTTCAAAAGACAGAACACTTCTCCCTAAATAGATGGCATTCTGATTTCATCGAGAGCGTTATTTTTTTAATTCTGTAATTAACTTTTCCCATTAATTCAGTGGGAGGAATCTCTGGTTGCATGTGCTGAGACTCCTCAGATCCCTTGTGTTAAGATTTGACAGCGCAGGTGGAGGGGTGGTATTACCAAAATATTAAATCATCTAGAAAGGGAAAACCATAAAGAGTGGATGCATTTATTCACAGATTGTGATTCAATTTGCATGCTGATTCTGTTGCTGATTACTCCCTAGGCACGAACCACTGAGGGAAGTTAAATGAACAGTGAAGTTAAAAACCCACTTTCCCAATTTAAATATCAAAAGTTGAGGGAATATTCAAGTAATAAAGTTGAAGAAAGGAATTCTTGGCCTTGGTCTGTATACTGCCATAGCAACACAATGTGGTGCCTGCCTAGCAGTGTGTTTGAGGCTTGATAACATGATCAAACAGACCAATATAACAGCTACACGACAACACAAACCAAACCAGTGTAACACATGTAAATACACACAGCAGATGGAGTATTGAACGCAACCAATGATTTTCACAGCCAGCGGCCCAGCTTGAGGTAAAGTATACTTAACAGTACAGTTTGTCAAGTCTGAATCTGCTAACTAGTAAAAAACAATACAGCTATATGTTTTATTGTCATATACACCAGATACAGTTTACATACACTTAGGTTGGAGTCATTAAAACTTGTTTTTCAAACACTCCACAAATTTCTAGTTAACAAACTATAGTTTTGGCAAGTCGGTTAGGACATCTACTTTGTGCATGACACAAATAATTTTTCCAACAATTGTTTACTGACAGATTATTTCACTGTATCACAATTCCAGTGGGTCAGATGTTTACATACACTAAGTTGACTGTGCCTATAAACAGCCTGGAAAATTCCAGAAAATGATGTCATGGCTTTAGAAGCTTCTGATAGGCTAATTGACATAATTTGACATAATTTGAGTCAATTGGAGGTGAACCTGTGGATGTATTTCAAGGTCTACCTTCAAACTCAGTGCCTATTTGCTTGACATCATGGAAAAATCAAAAGAAATCAACCAAGACCTCAGAAACAAAAGTCTGGTTGCCTGAAGGTACCACGTTCATCTGTACAAACACCATCGGACCATGCAGCCATCATACCGCTCAGGAAGGAGACGGGTTCTGTCTCCTAGAGATGAACGTACTTTGGTGCGAAAAGTGCAAATCAATCCCAGAACAACAGCAAAGGACCTTGTGAATATGCTGGAGGAAACAGGTACAAAAGTATCTATATCCAAAGTAAAACGATTCCTATATTGACAATAACTGAAAGGTCACTCAGCAAGGAAGAAGCCACATCTCCAAAACCGCCATAAAAAAGCCAGACGATGATTTGCAACTGCACATGGGGACAAAGATCATACTTTTTGGAGAAATGTCCTCTGGTCTGATGAAGCAAAAATAGAACTGTTTGGCTATAATGACCATCATTATGTTTGGAGGAAAAAGGGGGAGGCTTGCAAGCCGAAGAACACCATCCCAACCGTGAAGCACGGGGGTGGCAGCATCATGTTGTGGGGGTGCTTTGCTGCAGGAGGGACTGGTGCACTTCACAAAATAGGAAAATTATGTGGATATATTGAAGCAACATCTCAAGACATCAGTCAGGAAGTTAAAGCTTGATCGCAAATGGGTCTTCCAAATGGACAATGACCACAAGCATACTTCCAAAGTTGTAGCAAAATGGCTTAAGGACAACATAGTCAAGGTATTGGAGTGGCCATCACCAAGCCCTGACCTCAATCCTATAGAACATTTGTGGGCAGAACTGAAAAAGCGTGTGCGAGCAAGGAGGCCTACAAACCTGACTCAGTTACACCAGCTCTGTCTGGAGGAATGGGCCAAAATTCACAACTTATTGTGGGAAGCTTGTGGAAGGCTGCCCGAAATGTTTGACCCAAGTTAAACAATTTTAAAGGCAATGCTACCAAATACTAAATGAGTGTATGTAAACCTCTGACCCACTGGGAATGTGATGAAAGAAATAAGCTTAAATAAATAATTCTCTCTACTATTATTCTGACATTTCACATTCTTAAAATAAAGTGGTGATCCTAACTGACCTAAGACAGGGAATTTTTACTAGGATTAAATGTCAGGAATTGAGAAAAACTGAGTTTAAATGTATTTGGCTAAGGTGTATGTAAACTTCCGACTTCAACTGTAGGTTCAGTGAAATGTGTTGTTTTACAGGGTCAGTCATAGTAATACAACACACCTGGAGCAAATTAGGGACCAGTACTTTGATCAAGGTCACATCAAAAGATTTTTCACCTTGTCGGCTTAGGTATTCCAACCAGTGACCTTTCTAACCGCTAGGCTACCTGCCGCCCCTAGTATAAATGGTATATGGTGAGATGGTGGAGGCCAGATGGCAGTGCGATCTCTGTATTAGCAGCATAGAAGCACTGAACAGGGAGAGAGCTGGAGAGGGAGAGAGATAAGAGAGAGAGATAGAGAGAGAGCGCGAGAGATAGAGAGGGGTAGAGAGAGAGCGAAAGAGAGGGGTAGAGAGAGTGAGATAGAGAGAGATAGAGAAAGATAGGGGTAAAGAGAGAAAGAGAGAGCGAGAAAGAGGGGTAGAGAGAGAGAGAGAACGAGAAAGAGGGGTAGAGAGAGAAAGAGAGAGAGAGAGAGGGGTAGAGAGAGAGAGAGCGAGATGGTTGCAGTGCTGTTACCTGCAGAGGTAGAGACGAGAGAGAAACAGAGAGCGGTGAGGGAGAAGTGAAGAGACAGAAAGAGAGGTAGAGAGAGAGGTAGATGGTTGCAGAGCCGTTACCTGCAGGACAGAAGCTCCAGCATGAAGGAACTGCAGACCAGACTCTGCTGAGTCGATGCCCCCAGTGGCCAGGATGGGAAAGCCAGGCAGGGTTTTGGCGATGGCGGATACAGCACGCAGGGCGATGGGCCGGATGGCGTTTCCTGTAGACAGAAACATAAATACAGAAACAGTGGCAGAAATCACCATTTACATACATGTATACCTGCGGATGTGTAGGGGCTAGCTAGGGACGGGTCCAATTGTTTTTGTTGATGGACTTGGCTAACGCGTACCGGTATTTGTATTTTTTTATTTCACCTTTATTTAACCAGGTAGGCCAGTTGAGAACAAGTTCTCATTTACAACTGCGACCTGGCCGAGATAAAGCAAAGCAGTGCGACAAAAACAACAACACAGAGATACACATAAACAAATGTACAGTCAATAACACCATATAGAAATCTATGTACATTGTGTACAAATGTAGGAGAGTAGGGAGGTAAGGCAATAAATAGGCCATAGAGGCAAAATAATTAAAATTTAGCATTAACACTGGAGTTGTAGATGTGTAGATGATGATGTGCAAGTAGAGAAACTGGGGTGCAAAAGAGCAAGAGGGTAAGTAATAATATGGGGATGAGGTAGTTGGATGTGCTATTTACAGATTGGCTGTGTACAGGTACAGTGATCGGTAAGCTGCTCTGACAGCTGATGCTTAAAGTTAGAGAGGGAGATATAAGACTCCAGCTTCAGAGATTTTTGCAATTCGTTCCAGTCATTGGCAGCAGAGAACTGGAAGGAAAGGCGGTCAAAGTAAGTGTTGGCTTTGGGGATGACCAGTGGAATATACCTGCTACGGGTGGGTGTTGCTATGATGACCAGTGAGCTGAGATAAGGTGGGGCTTTACCTAGCAAAGACTTATAGATGACCTGGAGCCAGTGGGTTTAGCGACGAATATGTAGTGAAGCCCAGCCAACGAGAGCATACAGGTCGCAGTGGTGGATAGTATATGGGGCTTTGGTGACAAAACGGATGGCACTGTGATAGACTACATCCAGTTCAGAGCAACCAGGCATCTTCTACTGATGAGATGAGGTCAATATCCTTCCAGGATACCCAGGCCAAGTCGATTAGAAAGGCCTGCTCGCTGAAGTGTTTTAGGGAGCGTTTGACAGTGATGAGGGGTGGTCGTTTGACCGCTGACCCATTACGCACACAGGCAATGAGGCAGTGAAGACAGCAGAGGTGTATTTAGAGGGCAAGTTGGTTTCAGGGTTGTACCTGGTAGGTTCCTTGATAATTTGTGTGAGATTGAGGGCATCTAGTTTAGATTGTAGGATGGTCGGGGTGTTAAGCATGTCCCAGTTTAGGTCACCTAACAGTACGAACTCTGAAGATAGATGGGGGGGGGGGGGCGATCATTTCACATATGGTGTCCAGGGCACTGCTGGGGGCTGAAGGGGGTCTATAACAAGCGACAACGGTGAGAGACTTGTTTCTGGAAAGGTGGATTTTTAAAAAGTAGATGCTCAAATTGTTTGGGCACAGACCTGGATAGTATGACAGAACTCTGCAGGCTAACTCGGCAGTAGATTGCAACTCCGCCCCCTTTGGCAGTTCTATCTTGTTCCGAAAATTGTATAGTTAGGGATGGAAATTTCAGGATTTTTGGTGGCCTTCCTAAGCCAGGATTCAGACACGGCTAGGACATCCGGGTTGGCGGAGTGTGCTAAAGCAGTGAACAAAACAAACTTAGGGAGGAGGCTTCTAATGTTAACATGCATAAAACCAAGGCTTTTACAGTTACAGAAGTCAACAAATGACAGTGCCTGAGGAATGGGAGTGATGCTGGGGGCTGCAGGGCCTGGCTTAACCTCTACATCACCAGAGGAACAGAGGAGGAGTAGAATAAGGGTATGGCTAAAGGCTATAAGAACTGGTTATCTAGTGCGTTCGGAACAGAGAGTAAAAGGAGCAGGTTTCTGGGCGCGGAATAATAGATTCAATGCATAATGTACAGACAAGGGTATGGTAGGATGTGAGTACAGTGGAGGTATACCTAGGCATTGAGTGACGATGAGAGAGGTTTGGTCTCTAGAGGCATCATTTAAGCCAGGTGAGGTCACCGCATGTGTGGGGGGTGGAACAAAAGGGCTAGCTATGGCATAATGAGCAGGGCTGGAGGCTCTACAGTGAAATAAGACAATAATCACTAACCAAAACAGCAGTAGATAAGGCATATTGACATTAGGGAGAGGCATGTGTAGCCTGATCATAGAGTGATCACACATGCCATCTAGAGTGATCATAGGGTCCAGTGAGTAGCTAGGCGAGCTGGAGACACGGCGATTCAAACAGCTAGCAGGCCGGGGCTGGCAGGCTAGCAGATGGGCCTGCAGGGGACGTCGCAATGGAAGAGCCTGTAGAAACCCCCTCAGACGGTTACGTCGGCGTGGATCGGCGGGGCACCGTGTCGGCAGTAAAGGGGTCCAGGCCAATTGGCAAAAGAGGTATTGCAGCCCAGGAATTGGCTGATGGAATCTTTTCGGCTAGCCGGGAGATGGGCCTAGCTTGAGGCTAGCTCCAGGCTAACTGGTGCTCGCTTTGGGACAGAGACGTTAGCCAGGAGTAGCCACTCGGATAGCAGCTAGCTAGCTGCGATGATCCGGTGTAAAGGTTCAGAGCTTGCGTTAGAAATCCGGAGATGTGGTAGAGTAAAGCAGTCCGATATGCTCTGGGTAGATATCGTGCTGTGCAGGCTGGCAGGAGTTGACCAGGCTGAGGCTGGCTGATGTCCGAGTTAACGGTGATGACCACTAGCAGTGGCTAACTGACTACTAGCTAGTCGCTAGTTAGCTGGCTAGCTACTGATGGGGGTTCCTGTTCTAAAGTATAAAAAAATAGCAGATCCATACCACATTGGGTGAGTCGGGTTGCAGAAGAGTATGTTCAGTCCGTAGATGGAAATTGAGATTAAAAATATAAAAAATCTATGCGAAATATATACGAAGAAAACAATACATACACGGGACGGGACAAAACAAAAACAGACGTCTGACAGCTACGCCATCTTGGAAAAATGAGATTAGTTCACCGTAAGTGATAAGAAGACTACAAGCAAGAGGGAAAATAAGAGTGAGGATAGGGAATCAGAAAGGCCTGTATTGCACCAACTGTCTTTTGAAATATGGAGGGAAGTGAATATCTTGTCATTTATCTTCCCAGGGTATTACATTAATACAGACTGTTAAGGCTACTACAGGGTGCAGTCGCAATCTTTCCCTCACTGTATGTCTCTCGCTCTGTATGTCACTCCCCACCTCTCCATCCCTCACTCTCTATCGCTCTCTCTGTCTCTCTGCCTCTCTCCCTGTGGCCTAGCATTGCACGGGATGTTCCAGTCTCCCCTCTCCATCTCTCACTCTATCGCTCACTCTCCCCGTGGCCTACCATAGCGCGGGACTTCCAGTCTCTGGATCTAAATAAGTGTAGACAATGTCTGTGTCTGATCAATGGGAAGAAAAGCCTGCCTGCTAAATGAGGTTAAATCTAATGTGATAAACTGCTCCATCTGTCAGTGGGATTGGACTGGAGGCTTTAATTCATTCAGGAGGTGGGAGAGACAGGTAAATAAATAAGGGGTGTAACATTAGAAGATTCATGAAGAGCGGAGCTTTCTAGGGCTTTGACATGCTGGGAAAAGAAGACACTTCTTGTTTTTTCTTTTAGTCAGACTTCTTAATGACAGTATGGGGTAATTCATGGATATGGTTGTGTTGCTGTCTTCCATGTGTGGCTGACTGATGCCCTTTAACGTGTGCAGGCATCTGTAAATAGCAGAAGTTCAAGAGAGAACTTCATATCTCAAGTTGTGCACGTTAACACAGCCTGCATGTTCCTATATGTTTCTATGACTGTATTTATGGTTTCTGAGACCTCTGTCTTTCCATCAAGTCTCCACTGGTAACATCCACCAAATACTTCTGTCCTCTTGTACTGTAGTATCTTCCTCCTGCTCATTTCCACAACAAACCATAGCTAACCCACTACCCCCTATCCCTTCAATACCACCCCCATACTTTCACCACAACATTGCATGGCAAATCAATTGTAACAGCCAAATCAGCTCATGTTTGGCGTATATTTGGTTTGGAAGGCTGTTCCTGTGACTCTGTAATGAGTTGTTGCTATGGGCCGTGTCCCAAATTGCACCCTATTCCCTATACAGGGTTGGGGAGCAAAGGGTTACATGCAATCCGTTAGATGTAACTGATTACAAAAAAACTAACTTGAATCCGTTACGTTACCATCAGAAATATTGTAATCAGATTACATACACTTTTTAAATTAAAAATTATTTGTCACCTTTCTGCTTTCTCAAAAACATTCAAATCAGCACTGAAAAAAGGCGAAAGTTTAAGTTTGTTCCACCTGAGCGAGTCTGACTACAAATTAGAGACCAATATGATGACACCAAAGCTTATTGCGGCAAAAGAGCAAGAATAGGCTTTTTTAGGCTACAGTCCAAGCTGTCTTCCAATGGTGCAAATGCTGTTGGAATCCAAAGATTATCCAACTTCAATAAAGGCTTGGAGGTAAGAACGACAGCAGTGGTGTAGCCTACGGGCGATATGGATATCACACTGCTGCTCTCTTAGGTACTTATCCCTTTCACCTTTCCTTTCATTTGTACTGAACAAAAATATAAATGCAACATGCAGCAATTTCAACAATTTTACCGAGTTACAGTTCATATAAGGAAATCAGTCAATTTAATTAAATTCATTAGGCCCTAATTTAATGATTTTACATGACTGGGCAGGGGTGCAGCCATGGGTGGACCTGGGACAGCATAGGCCCACCCACTTTGGAGCCAGGCCCAGCCAATCAGAATGAGTTTTCCCCCACAAAAGGGTGTTATTACAGACAGAAATACTCCTTAGTTTCATCAGCTGTCCGGGTGGCTGGTCTCAGATGATCCCACAGGTGAAGAAGCCGGACGTGGAGGTCCTGGGTTGGTATGGTTACACGTGGTCTGCGGTTGTGAGGCCGGTTGGATGTACTGCCAAATTCTCTAAAACAACGTTGCGGTTATGGTAGAGAAATTAACATTAAATTATCTGGCAACAGTTCTGGTGGACATTCCTGCAGTCAACATGCCAATTGCACACACCCTCAAAACTTGAGACATCTGTGGCATTGTGTTGTGTGGCAAAACTGCACATTTTAGAGTGGCCTTTTATTGCCCCAAGCACAAGGTGCACCTGTGTAATGACCATGCTGTTTAATCAGCTTCTTGATATGCCACACCTGTCAGGTGGATGGTTTATCTTCGCAAAGGAGAAATGTTCACTCTTTTGTGCACAAAAGATAAATATGTTTTGTGCGTATGGAAAAATTCTGGGATATTTTATTTCAGCTCATGAAACATGGGACCAACAATTTAGAGGTTGCGTTTATATTTTTGTTCAGTACAGCTATTTGCGCCTTATGAATTGTGGTTGTTGTGGACAAATTAAGATGTGTGTTTTAACCCAATAATGGTCGAATTCCATGCTGTCACTGTCACTTCTCCACTCAAGCTTAACATTGTTGTCATCTATCGCCTATCAGGTGCCCTTGGAAAGTTCCTCAATGAGCTCCACACCCTGATTAGCTAATTTCCTGACGATGGCTCACCACTCTTCGTACTTGACAACTTCAACCTCCCGATGTCTGTCTTTCATTCATTTCTTTCCAACTCTCTCTTTACCCTCATCACCATTTCCCAATTCCCTACAACTCACAAGGCAGGCAATATGCTTTACCTCATCTTTACTAGAGGCTGTTCCCCTACTAATCTCTCTGCAACCCCCCTCCAGGTCTCTGATCACTACTTTGTTTAATTTTCTGTCTTCCTTTCCTCCTACCCTAGTCACTCAACCCCTACCCAGATGGTCATGCGCAGTCACAATCTTCGCTCTCCCTCCCACTACTCCTCTTATATCCTATCATCTCTCCCTTCTGCTAAATCCTTCTCCCTCCTGTCTCTGCCTTTTCGACCCTACTCTCCTTCCTTTCCGCATCCTATGACTCACACTGTCCGGTTTGTTCCCGTCCGGCTCGACCCTCCCCTCCTGCTCGTTGGCTGAGCGACTCATCGAGAGCTGCTTGCAGCTGAGCGAAAATGGAGGAAAACTAAACTTTCGGAGGACCTATCATCCTTTCACTCCCTACTTTCTGCCTTCTCTTCATCTGTAGCCACTTATTATCACTGTAAGTGTCAAGCTTCTGCCTCCAACCCTAGGAAACTCTTTTCCACCTTCTGCCTCTAACCCTAGGAAAGTCTTTTCCACCTTCTGACTCTAACCCTAGGAAACCCTTTTCCACTTCTGCCTCTAACCCTAGGAAATCTTTTTCCACCTTCTCCTCCCTCCTTAATCCTCCACCCCACCCCTCCTCTCTGCGGACGACTGTGTCAACCACTTTGAAAAGAAAGTTGACGACATTCGCTTCTCATTCACTCAGCCTATTGAGACCACTGGTCCCACTCACACAGAACTACCCTATGCCTTGACCTCTTTCTCCCCTCTCCAGATGAAATCCAGCGACTAGTGAGGTCTGGCCGCTCGACAACCTGCCCACTCGACCCTGACCTTTTCCCATTCTTCACTTCCCTCATCAACTCATCCTTGACCACTGGTTGTGTCCCCTCTGACTTCAGAATGGGTAGAGTCGCTCCCCTTCTCAAGAAAACCAACACCCGACTCATCTGATGTCAGAAACTATAGACTTGTATCGCTTCTTTCTTTTCTTTCCAAAACACTTGAGCGTGCTGTCTCTGATCAACTCTCGTTATCTCTCTCAGAAATATCTTCTTGACCCTAACTAGAGGCTTCAAGACGGGTCACTCAACCGAGACTGCTCTTCTCTGTGTCACGGAGGCTCTCCGCACTGCCAAACTAACTCTCCCTCCTATTTCCTCATCCTCCTAGATCTATCTGTTGCCTTCGACTCAGTGAACCATCATATCCTCTTCTCCACCCTCTCAGGGCTGGGCGTCTCAGGCTCTGCACACTCTTGGATTGCATCCGCTCCTACCAGTTGACGTGGAGAGGATCTGTGTCTGCACCACGTACTGTCACTACTTGTGTCCCCCAGGACTCGGTTCTAGGCCCTCTCCTCTTCCTTCTATAGAGAAAGTCACTCAGCTCCGTCATATCCTCACATGGTCACGTCTATAATTCCATTCAACTACTTCCTTCCTCCCTTCTGACACCCAGGTGGCGACATGCATCTCTCCGTGCCTGGCAGACATCTAAGCTTGGATGTTGGCCCACCACATCAATCTCAACCTCGACAAGAAGGAGCTGCTCTTCCTCCCGGGAAAGGCCTGCCCACTCAAAGGTCTCTCCATCAGGGTTGACAACTCCACAGTGTTGCCCTCCCAGAGTGCAAAGAACCTTGGCGTGACCCTGGAAGAACTCCCTGTCTTTCTCTGCAAACATAAAATCACTGACTCGCTCCTGCAGGTTTATGCTCTACAACATCCGTAGAGTACGACCTCACCTCACACAGGAAGTAGCACAGGTCCTAATCCAGGCACTTGTCATCTCCCATCTGGACTACTGCAATTTGCTGATGGCTGGGCTCCCCGCTTATCCCATCTCACCCCACTCCTCCGTACAATACACTGGCTTCCAGTCGAAGCTCACATCCACAACAAGACCATGGCGCTTGCCTACAGAGCAGCAAGAGGTACTGCCCTTCCCTACCTTCAGGCTATGCTCAAACCACCTCTGGTCTCTTGGCCCCCTGGTCTCTCAGCTCCCGCTCAGCCCAGTCCAAACGCTTCTCTGTCCTGGCACCTGAAACCCTACCTCTTCAAAGAGTATCTTAAATAATCCATAAATACAAACGTTCCAGAACCAACACTTGCCTTTGATATGTGGTTGTCCCACCTAGCTATCTTAAGATGAATGCACTAATTGTACGTTTCTCTGGATAAGAGTGTCTTCTAAATGACAAAAATGTCAAATTATTTGAAGAAGTTTAAGCTGCCTATTCATCATTGTTTTTGCGACCAGTGAACAGTCAGTGAAAATGTGCAAGCTTGCATTTATTGAGACAACTCATGTTCTGGAGGCAGCTCTGCAGAGTGGTCACTAGCTGGCACAGCCACAAAGTCATTTTGAAGCTAACCCTAACCTTAACCAAACTGTTAACTCTAATGCCTAACATTAACCTTAAGACCAAAAAGCAAATGTTTGTTTTCATGAATTTTTAAGAAATAGCCAATCTTGACTTTGCAGCTGGCCCATCTAGCGGAAACCGCTCAGTTCTGCCTCCAGGGCAAGACTCATGACAATAAACGTCAACCTGAGAAAAATGCGCTCTTGCAAAAGCTGCATAGTTTGAATCCCAGTCTATGAAATACAAGTTTGAGGGAGTACCTCTCTTCTAAACTCCTCCATGGTATTGTGCTCCAAACTGTCTTCGTGCTGATAGATTTTTCTTCCCCTAACGGACACATGCTCAAACTCTCACACTTAAAGAGCTGCAAATTATCGCGATATCAAAGTGTCACCAACAAAAACGTAAACAATAGGCCTACAGCAAATGCAGCATATGGCATTCATTTTCGCACATGCTAATAACACTTCTCAGTAGTGCTCAAAGCATGCCATTCCATGAGAGCAGCATTCTTTTTCCAACTTGAAGCAATGAGCCCAATCAGTCCTCCATGACAACAAAATCATAAAAAACAGGGTAGGCTAAATAAGTACTTCGTTTTTGGGTTATGCTAAGGTAATACAATTTGACTAATCTATATTTTCATATTTCCAAGTCCTCTTCTTGAAGATCAATGATTATTAAATTAATTGAAATAACTGGAAATATATAGCCTAATCATATTATTATCTGTAGTAGAAAGCAATGGGTTAGAAGAAGCCTATATAACCAAACCTTAAAGTAAAATGCAACATCCATTTATGGCCAACTATGTAAACTCTAACATTGATTTATCCTGCAATGGATGTTGTTCAATTGGTAATATTCCTAACGCCTCTTAAAGGGACAGTAATCTAAAAGTAACTGAAAGTAATCAGATTAGATTACATTACTGCATATGGATAATACAAAAGTTATGTTACTGATAAAATGTGGACAGGTAACTAGTAACTGTAAAAGATTAAGTTTAGAAAGTACCTACCCAACCCTGTCCCTATGTCGTCAAATGAAATGTGTCTACAACATTCATATCTTATATTCTGAGAACATGGCAACCATTTCCTGTGTATGTTTGGTGGGACATTGATGGAATATTCTCCTAACCCTTAAACAGGACATAGGAATGTTATTGCAACATTCTCATGAAACTTGTCTAGAACATTAATTTCTTATATTCTGAGAACATTGTAACCACATTCTGTGTATGTTTGGTAGGACGTTGATGGAATATTCTCCTAACCCTAAAAAAAAACTGGACACAGGAATGTTCTTGCAACATCCCATAAAACGCACCTAGAACATTAATGTTGTATATTCTGATATTCTTATATTCTAGATAAGTTCTGTTTGACATTAAGGTAATCTTCTCCTAACTTTAACACCAAAACATGCTAAAAAGGTTCTCAGATGTTTTTTTCTAAATTAGAATGTTCCCCTAACTAACAGGAAACTGGACACTCAAACATTAGGGGAACATTATGTGTAACATTACAAAAACGTTCTCTCTGTAGAATTGTTAGCTGGGATGGTGCTATTTGGGACGCTGCTATAGACATGGTGGCTGGAGAGCGTCAGCTTGGCTTCAGCCAAGTCAAAGAGACTGTTGTGAAAGAGACTGTTGTCAGCGCCAATATGACATGCTTTTCAGGCTAATCCAGCCAGCTGCCTGGACCATATGAGCGTTATGGATTACAAAAAGCTTGTCCGCTCCTCTTCCTCTCTTAGTCTCTCTCTCTCCATCTCTCTCTCTCTCTAATCAGCTCTCTACCCCACCATCCCTGTCTTTCTCGGTCCTTTCCTCTCTCCCTCCCCCTTTCTCTCCCTCCCCCCTCTCTCCTCCGCTCTCAGACCATCTCACCTCGGCGGAGCGACATCTTTATCTCCCTGAACACCATTCAACACTGTATCCCATCAAAATGCAATCTGACGCCACCTAAAGCCACCTAATCTACTCAGGCAAATCACAGTCAACTTAGCCTAGGGGGAGTGAGTCAGGGAGGGAGAGCAGCACCGCACACTGCTGTGAGTATTATGTTGGGTGACACTCACAACAACATACGCCTCTGGAATTTATTTGCCAGCGCAAATCACTTTCCAGATGAGACGCCTGGTCTTTGTCTGTGGGGTTAGTGGAGCCTTTCATTGTATTAGTAATGGATGAGCAGAAAGGGGCTGGAGGATTCAACACTCACACTATTCACTCCACAGGTCCAGCTTCTCTGATACCCTGGTGTGTGTGTGTATGTGAATGTGTGTGTTTGTGCGTCTTTACGTGCATGTGTGTTTTGCCAAGACTTAAAGCCTGGTCTCTCACTGCTTTTCCAATCTGACAAAAGACCAGCATCCTGAACATTGTTCCTATTGTTTCACACCTTATTGCTTGTCCTTCACAACGCACAGCTCCTGTTGTCATAGCCCTCCTCTCCTCCCCTCCTCATCTCTCTCCAGTGAAGCGACAGGTCCTGTTGTCTCTGAACAACACATCTTTCTCTGGGTCATCCTCCTCATCATTGGGCTTCTGACAACCCGTCTGTCTATCCAACATCAGGGTATGGTGTGTCAGCCATACACACAGACACAAACACACAAACATCTGTTCAACACAGCCTTTTGCATCAGCTCAGATACAGCCATAGCCACATGCATGTTTTCCAGTAGGGAGAGCTAGAGGGAATCCGTGATACACAGTTACTGCAGCAAGCTGAGCCTTATCTCTCTATATCAATTCTTTCTTTCTCTCTCTATCTACTCTTTCTCTCTAAATATTCTTTCACTCTCCCTCTACATATTCTACTATCTATCTATCTACTCTCTCCCTCCCTCTATATATACACTACCGGTCAAAAGTATTAGATTACCTATTCATTTTTCTTTATTTTTACTATTTTCTACATTGTAGAAGAATAGTAAAGACATCAAAACTATGAAATAACAGATATGGAATCATGTACTAACCAAATCTAAATATATTTTATATTTGAGATTATTCAAATAGCTAACCTTTGCCTTGACAACTTTGCACACGCTTGGCATTCTCTCAACCAGCTTCATGAGGAAGTCACCTGGAATGCATTTCAATTAACTGGTGTGCCTTCTTAAAAGTTAATTTGTGGAATTTCTTTCCTTCTTAATGCGTTTGAGACAATCAGTTGTGTTGTGACAAAGTATGGGGGTATACTGACGATAGCCCTATTTGGTAAAAGACCAAGTCCATATTATGGCAAGAACAACTCTAAAAAGCAAAGACAAATGACAGTCCATCATTACTTTAAGACATGAAGGTCAGTCAATTCGGAACATTTCAAGTTTCTTCAAGTGCAGTCGCAAAATCCATCAAGAGCTATGATGAAACAGGCTCTCATGAGGACCGCCACAGGAATGGAACACCCAGAGTTACCTCTGCTGCAGAGGATAAGTTCATTAGAGTTACCAGCCTTAGAAATTGCAGCCCACATAATTGCTTCACAGAAATAAATGCTTCACATCTCAACATCAACTGTTCAGAGGAGACTGTGTGTGTCAGGCCTTCATGGTTGAATTGCTGCAAAGAAACCACTACTAAAGGACACCAATAAGAAGAAGAGACTTGCTTGGGCCAAGAAACACAAGCAATGGACATTTGACCGGTGGAAATCTGTCCTTTGGTCTGGAGTCCAAATTTGAGAGTTTTGTTTCCAACCGCCGTGTCTTTGTGAGACGCGATGTGGGTGAACGGATGATCTCCACATGTGTATTTCCCACCGTAAAGCATGGAGGAGGAGGTGTTATGGTGTGGGGGTGCTTTGCTGGTGACACTGTCTGTGATTCATTTAGAATTCAAGGCACACTTAACCAGCATGGCTACCACAGCATTCTGCAGCGATACACCATCCCATCTGGTTTGGGCTTAGTGGGACTATCATTTGTTTTTCAACAGGACAATGACCCAACACACCAACAGGCTGTGTAAGGGCTATTTTACCAAAAAGGAGAGTGGTGGAGTGCTGCATCAGATGACCTGGCCACAACAATCCCCTGACCTCAACCAAATTGAGATGGTTTGGGATGAGTCAGACCGCAGTGAAGGAAAAGCAGCCAACAAGTGCTCAGCATATGTGGGAACTTCTTCAAGACTGTTGAAAAGCATTCCAGGTGAAGCTGGTTGAGAGAATACCAAGAGTCTGCAAAGCTGTCATCAAGGCAAAGGTTGGCTATTTGAAGAATCTCAAATATAAAATATACTGCTCAAAAAAATAAAGGGAACACTTAAACAACACAATGTAACTCCAAGTCAATCACACTTCTGTGAAATCAAACTGTCCACTTAGGAAGCAACACTGATTGACAATAAATTTCACATGTTGTTGTGCAAATGGAATAGACAACAGGTGGAAATTATAGGCAATAAGCAAGACACCCCCAATAAAGGAGTGGTTCTGCAGGTGGAGACCACAGACCACTTCTCAGTTCCTATGCTTCCTGGCTGATGTTTTGGTCACTTTTGAATGCTGGCGGTGCTTTCACTCTAGTGGTAGCATGAGACGGAGTCTACAACCCACACAAGTGGCTCAGGTAGTGCAGCTCATCCAGGATGGCACATCAATGCGAGCTGTGGCAAGAAGGTTTGCTGTGTCTGTCAGCGTAGTGTCCAGAGCATGGAGGCGCTACCAGGAGACAGGCCAGTACATCAGGAGACGTGGAGGAGGCCGTAGGAGGGCAACAACCCAGCAGCAGGACCGCTACCTCCACCTTTGTGCAAGGAGGAGCAGGAGGAGCACTGCCAGAGCCCTGCAAAATAACCTCCAGCAGGCCACAAATGTGCATGTGTCTGCTCAAACGGTCAGAAACAGACTCCATGAGGGTGGTATGAGGGCCCGACGTCCACAGGTGGGGGTTGTGCTTACAGCCCAACACCGTGCAGGACGTTTGGCATTTGCCCGAGAACACCAAGATTGGCAAATTCGCCACTGGCGCCCTGTGCTCTTCACAGATGAAAGCAGGTTCACACTGAGCACATGTGACAGACGTGACAGAGTCTGGAGACGCCGTGGAGAACGTTCTGCTGCATGCAACATCCTCCAAGATGACCGGTTTGGCGGTGGGTCAGTCATGGTGTGGGTGGCATTTCTTTGGGGGGCCGCACAGCCCTCCATGTGCTCGCCAGAGGTAGCCTGACTGCCATTAGGTACCGAGATGAGATCCTCAGACCCCTTGTGAGACCATATGCTGGTGCGGTTGGCCCTGGGTTCCTCCTAATGCAAGACAATGCTAGACCTCATGTGGCTGGAGTGTGTCAGCAGTTCCTGCAAGAGGAAGGCATTGATGCTATGGACTGGCCCGCCCGTTCCCCAGACCTGAATCCAATTGAGCACATCTGGGACATCATGTCTCGCTCCAGCCACCAACGCCACGTTGCACCACAGACTATCTAGGAGTTGTCGGATGCTTTAGTCCAGGTCTGGGAGGAGATCCCTCAGGAGACCATCCGCCACCTCATCAGGAGCATGCCCAGGCGTTGTAGGGAGGTCATACAGGCACGTGGAGGCCACACACACTACTGAGCCTCATTTTGACTTGTTTTAAGGACATTACATCAAAGTTGGATCAGCCTGTAGTGTGGTTTTCCACTTTAATTTTGAGTGTGACTCCAAATCCAGACCTCCATGTGTTGATAAATTGGATTTCCATTGATTATTTTCGTGTGATTTTGTTGTCAGCACATTCAACTATGTAAAGAAAAAAGTATTTAATAAGATTATTTCTTTCATTCAGATCTAGGATGTGTTGTTTAAGTGTTCCCTTTATTTTTTTGAGCAGTGTATATTTAGATTTATTTTTCTTTGGTTACTACATGGTTTTTGGTTACTACACTTTTACGGTTACTACATGATTCCAGATGTTGCTGGCCTTCTATGCTGGCCTTATAGGCAGAGTTCCTCTGTCCAGTGTCTGTGTTCTTTTGCCCATCTTAATATTTTATTTTTATTGGCCAGTGTGAGATATGGCTTTTTCTTTGCAACTCTGCCTAGAAGGCCAGCATCCCGGAGTCGCCTTTTCACTGTTGACGTTGAGACTGGTGTTTTGAGGATACTATTTAATGAAGCTGCTAGTTGAGGACTTGTGAGGCGTCTGTTTCTCAAACTAGACACTCTAATGTACTTGTCCTCTTGCTGTTGTGCACCGGGCCTCCCACTCCTCTTTCTACTCTGTTTAGAGCCAGTTTGCGCTGTTCTGTGAAGGGAGCTGTTCTGTGAATGCTGATGCTCCAGATACTCAACTAGTCTAAAGATGGCCAGTTGTATTGCTTCTTTAATCAGAACAACAGTTTTCAGCTGTGCTAACATAATTGCAAAAGGGTTTTCTAATGATCAATTAGCATTTTTACTTGGATTAGCTAACACAATGTGCCATTGGAACACAGGAGTGATGGTCGCTGATAATGGGCCGCTGTACGCCTTTGTAAATATTCCATTAAAAATCAGCCGTTTCCAGCTACAATAGTCATTTACAACATTAACAATGTCTACACTGCATTTCTGATCAATTTGATGTTATTTTAATGGACAACAAATGTGCTTTTCTTTCAAAAACAAGGACATATCTAAGTGACCCCAAACCTTTGAACGGTAGTATATATACAGTGAGGGAAAATAATATTTGATCCCCTGTCATGGTGGAGAGTTTGGAATCTGATTGATTGATTGCTTCTGTGGACAGGAGTCTTTTATACAGGTAACAAGGTGAGATTAGGAGCACTCCCTTTAAGAGTGTGCTCCTAATCTCAGTTTGTTACCTGTATAAAAGACACCTGGGAGCCAGAAATCTTTCTGATTGAGAGGGGTTCAAATACTTATTTCCCTCATTAAAATGCAAATCAATTTATAACATTTTTCACATGCGTTTTTCTGGATATTTTTGTTATTCTGTCTCTCACTGTTCAAATAAACCTACCATTAAAATTATAGACTGATCATTTCTTTGTCAGTGGGCAAACGTACAAAATCAGCAGGGGATCAAATACTTTTTCCCCCTCACTGTATATAAATATCTTCTCTCTCTAGTGATACACGATGGCTGCTTACACATGCGGCTCACGATACACCTGCTACTTTTGATGAATAATTCTAGACAGACCGACAGACAGACAGATGTGTAGGAATCAGGCAGGAGTATCTGCTGCTTCTCAGAATCGGCTGCTTTTCATCCAACTAGAGGGAGAAAATACACATCCAAAGGAGCAATTAAGTTCATGGCTATTGAGTCTAGATCTACAGTATATTAATAGGAGCTAGAGGCCTGCATAGTGCAAGCTTGTTTGGAGCAGAGTGAGTAGAAACATCAATTGTGCTTCATAAGATATACAATATTGCCATTCGTTTGGAATTGCATACAATATTCATGTGTTTCAGTATTTGTTGTGGTTCAAACATGTCTCAGATAATTTCCCAAACCAGATCATCAAATATCTGGACATGTGACATACAGTATAATGTGAGAGATGGATGGATAAGTAATAACAGTGAATATGAGAAGGTGAACTGAAGGGCATGATTGGAACTGACTACACAACCCCCATCAAATACTAGACCTTCTTTCCTTCCTTTCACATTAATCCATTTATTAGAACTTTACATTTGTATGGAATAATAATGGAAGCCTCTTCATTGACTGTGTGGCCTTTTTGTCTGGGCGGTAGGCTACAAAGCAACTGGGTGGGTTTCAGTCCGATAGATAGCAGCGATGGCTATCTTTGTGTGGGGCTTTAAAGATGCATAATGCAGAAGTTTGATACCAGCATTTGGTATTCAGGGTCTGCAAAGGCCACCGGCCACTGCCTCTGGATCTATCCCCTCTCACACACACACACACACACACACACACACACACACACACACACACACACACACACACACACACACACACACACACACACACACACACACACACACACACACACACACACACACACACACACACACACACACACACACACAAACTTGCTCCTATCCTGTCTGACACTCATAACACACACAGGACCAAGAGAGGACCCAATGCTAGGCAAAGACCTCTGTCTCCTCTCTGGCTTGATTATAATGGCTAAAGAGTAAGCAAGGTCAAATAAAAATGTATTGGTCGCGTACACATAAGTTGAAGATGTTATCACAGGTGCATCGAAATGCTTATGTTTCTAGCTCCAACAGTGCAGTAATACTTAATAATACAAAACAATATACACCAATCCCTCAAATTTAAATAAAGGAATTAAGAAATATCATATGGCCAATATACCACGGTTAAGGGCTGTGTCCAGGCACTCCCCGCTGCGTCGTGCAAAAGTTCAGCCCTTAGCCGTGGTATATTGGCCATATACCACACCACCTTAGGCCTTATTGCTTAATAAGTAGAATTCAATGGCTATAATTCATTCTTACATGTTCTATGTTTGAGCTGCTTTTGAAAGCAAAAGTTGAAATCAAAACAGTACTGGCATTGTTGAATTCAATTATACTGATGGTTTAGTTAGCTAAACTATCAAGTCTGTTTGTTTGGTTACCACGCCAACTACTGTAGCTACAGTATCTAGTAAACTTGCTCGCTATTTCAGTGGATGTTGAACACTTTTCTAACAGAAAATGAACACATTTCTATTTGGCAAATGTGTTAAATTATAGCCATGGCATAAAAGGGATAATCAACTCGGGGTTCCTGGCGTTCTCTGGAAAATAACAAAACTCTGTGGAAGGTCAGTTCCACTCTGCTAGCGATTCGTGTAACACACCTTCCATGTCGTTCATTATTATCCATACAACGCATAGCCCCTCATGGATTATCCCTTAGATATATACTGAACAAAAATATAAAGGCAACATGTAAAGTGTTGGTCTTATGTTTCATGAGCTGAAATAAAATATCCCAGAGTAGACATTTTCTATACGCACAAAAAGCTTATTTCTCTTAAATTTTGTCCACAAATTTGTTTACATCCCTGTTAGTGGGCATTTCTCCTTTGCCAAGATAATCCATCCACCTGACAGGTCTGGCATGTCAAGAAGCTGATTAAACAGCATGATCATTACACAGGTGCACCTTGAACTGGGGACAATAAAAGGCCACTCTAAAATGTGGAGTTTTGTCACACAACACAATGCCACAGATATCTCAAGTTTTGAGGGATCGTGCAATAGGCATGCTGACTGCAGGAATATCCACCAGAACTTTTTCCAGATAATTTAATGTAAATTTTTCTACCATAAGCCGCCTCCAACATCCAACCGGCCTCACAACTGCAGACCACGTATGTTTATGGCGTCGTGTGGGTGAGCGTTTCATTGATGTCAACGTTGTGAACAGAGTGCCCCATGGTGTAGGTGGGGTTATAGTATGGTCAGGAATAAGCTACGGACAACGAACCCAATTGCATTTTATTGGCAATTTGAATGCACAGAGATACCATGATCAGATCCTGAGGCCCATTGTCGTGCCATTCATCCGCTACCATCACCTCATGTTTCAGCATGATAATGCACAGCCCATGTCGCAAGGATCTGTACACAATTCCTGGAAGCTGAAAATGTCCCAGTTCTTCCATGGCCTGCATACTCACCAGACGTCACGCATTGAGCATGTCTGGGATGCTCTGGATCGAAGTGTACGACAACGTGTTCCGGTTCCCGCCAATATCCAGCAACTTTGCACATTCATGGAAGAGGAGTGGAACAACATTCCACAGGCCACAATCAACAGCCTGATCAACTCTATGCGAAGGAGATGTCCCACTGCACACCAGATACCGACTGGTTTTCTGATCTACACCACAACCTTTTTGAAGGTATCTGTGACCACAGATTCATATCTGTATTCCAAGTCATGTGAAATCCATAGTTTAGGGCCTAATTGATTTGCTAATATGAACTGTAACTCAGTAAAATGTTAGAAATTGTTGCATATAGGGTCTATATTTTTGTATATGATGGTGTGTATAGACAGGATGGACAGTATGTGAATAGAAAAGGTGTGTGTAGCAGTAGATAGGACGAGCCCTGAATATAATACAGTACATTCTTAGAAAAAAGGGTTCCAAAAGGGTTCAGTGGCTGTCCCCAACACTTTTTGGTTCCATATAGAAACCTCTGTGGAAAGGGTTCTACATGGAACCAAAAAGGGTTCTACCTGGAACCAAAAGGGGACAGCCGAAGAACCATTTTTAGTTCTAGATAGCACCTTTTTTTCTATGAGTGTATACACAGTGCATTCGGAAAGTATTCAGACCCCTTGACTTTTTCCACATTTTTTTACGTTACAGCATTATTCTAAAATGGATTAAAATGTTTTCCCCTCTCATTCTACACACAATACCCCATAATGACAAAGCGAAAACAGGTTTTTAGAATTTTTTGCAATGTATGAAAAATACAAATGAAATACCTTATTTACATAAGTATTCGGACCCTTTGATATGAGACTCGAAATTGAGCTCAGGTGCATCCTGTTTCCATTGATCATCCTTGAGATGTTTCTACTTGATTGGAGTCCACCTTTGGTAAATTAAATTGATTTGGAGCATTGAAGGCCCCAAAGAACACAGAGACCCCCATCATTCTTAAATGGAAGTAGTTTGGAAGCACCAAGACTCTTCCAAGATCTGTCTGCCCAGCCAAACTGAGCAATCGGGGGAGAAGGGCCTTGGCCAGAGAGGTGACCAAGAACCCGATGGTCACTCAGAAAGAGCTCCATAGTTCCTCTGTGGAGATGGGAGAACCTTCCAGAAGGACAACCATCTCTGCAGCACTCCACCAATCAGGCCTTTATGGTAGAATGGCCAGACGGAAGCCACTCCTCAGTAAAAGGCACATGATAGCCTGCTTTGAGTTTGCCAAAAGGCACCTAAAGGACTAAGACAATGAAAAACAAGATTCTCTGGTCTGATGAAACCAAGATTGAACTCTTTGGCCTGAATGCCAAGTGTCACGCCTGAAGGAAACTTGGCACCATCCCTACGGTGAAGCATGGTGGTGGCAGCATCATTGTGAGGGGATGTTGTTCAGCGGCAGGGACTGGGAGACTAGTCAGGCTTGAGGGAAAGATGAACGAAGCAACGTACAGATAGATACTTGATGAAAACCTGCTCTAGACCTTTCAGGACCTCAGACTGGGGCGAAGGTTCACCTTCCAACAGGACAATGACCCTATGCACACAGCCAAGACAACGCAAGAATGGCTTCGGGGCAAGTCTCTGAATGTCTTTGATTGGCCCAGCCAGAGTCCGGAGTTGAACCCGATCAAACATCTCTGGAGAGACCTGAAAATAGCTGGTATCCAACCTGACAGAGCTTGAGAGGATCTGCAGAGAAGAATGGGAGAAACTCCCCAAATACAGGCATGCCAAGCTTGTAGCATCATACCCAAGAAGACTCAAGGCTGTAATCGCTGCCAAAGGTGCTTGAGTAAAGGGTCTGAATACTTATGTAAATGTGATATTTCAGTTTTTTTTTTATACATTTGCAAAAATCTAATTCTTGCTTTGTCATTATGGGGTATTGTGTGTAGATTGTTTGTGGGAAAAAATTATTGAATCCATCTTAAAATAAGGCTATAACATAACAAAATGTGGAAAAAGTCAAGGGGTCTGAATACTTTCTGAATGCACTGTACATGTGAAGTGGGTAAAACAGTATGCGAACATTATTAAAGTACCCAGTGTTCAATGACTATTGACATAGGGCAGCAGTCTCTAAGGTGCAGGGCAGGGTACCGGGTGGTAGCCAGCTAGAAACAGTGACTAAGTTCAGGGCAGGGTACTGGGTGGAGGCTGGCTAGTGGTGACAATTTAACAGTCTGATGGCCTGGAGATGTAAGCTGTTTTTCAGTCTCTCGGTCCCAACTTTGATGCACCTGTACTGTCTCCCCCTTCTAGATGGTAGCGGGGTGAACAGGCCATGGCTTGGGTGGTTAAGATAAGGCAGAGGGCTAGCTATTCAATATTTGGATGGGGGGGGGGGGGGGGGGGGGGGGGCAGGAGGTCTTTGTAACTTTGTAGAATCTGGTGAACAATAACTGCTCTTATAATGCACAAAGAAAAATGAACAGTGAATCAAAAATATTTGCCCACACCTAGGAAAAATATTATGTGGAAATAACAGTTGAAGCATCATCTGCCTCAAAATATTACAGAGAACTCTGTGAACAGTAACAGAACATCCTCATTCTTTCAGAGCAAGTTCACAACAGGCATGTCTTCTCTCCCTCCATCTCTCCCCTCCATAGACATACAGCAGTATGGTAAACAATGTTAGGACACGTGAAGAGGCTGCAAGGCTGTATGGCATCAATAAATGATGTGGTGTGTGCTTACAGCGCTGTGCACAGCATTGTAAGAGACATGTTATGGTAGAATAAGCATGAAACTTAAAATATAGCAAACTGATAGCAATGAATATTTAGGATTATTGAATAGCACTTGTTACCCTGAGTTAGTCCCCTTTGGTGCTCCTTGCATACTCTGTGAATAAATGCATTTCTTTTACTGCTCTTTTTTTTTCATTGTGGCAATGAATTTGCTGCAACTGAGGTAAAATGAGAGAAAGAGAGAGAGGGAAGAAAAGTAGTTCTCACAGCAGACAATGAACGCCTAACCAGCTCAATTATCACAGATCTAGATGTGTAGTCTGGAAATAACATTAATCAAATTACTGTTTTATTGTTCTTACACTCAATAATATAGAACTTATCAGTGGGAAATTAAGACTTAGTGTACCACAGAGGTAAAAATACGCCAGTGGGAAAAATACTGAGTTGCTAACAGTAAATGTCAGATTACATTAGAGATGCACTATGCAGAAATCACTCCGCAATTTCCTGGTTAGTAAAATTCTAATAGTTTGCCTACTTTCATTTTATGTGACAAAACAAGCAAGTCCAGTGTAGAGAATCATTGCACCATCTAAACTGCTGCGAAATATATTTTCCATAACCAAAAATATTGTATTTTCAGCTGTTTGAAACTGGTGTACAAAACCAAAAGTAAAAGACGCAAAAACAAAACTTAAGAACGGGAAGCATAGAAATAGCTTCTTAGAACTGCTTTCGATGAGAATGACAGATCTACAACTCACATTTCTATGTGAATTTGGTCAGGTAGCCCAAAAAGTAACATATTGCAGATTTAAAAAAAGACAATGGTCCTGCTGTACAAAAAAAATGGAGAGAAAGAAGATAAGGAAGAAGAGGTACGGAAACAGAGACCAGACAATTATGGACCTCTACTAGGGAACATCAGGAAAATACAATACCGTATGTAATCTCCTGTATATAATGGGCATTATAAATACATATGTTTATGGAATAAAAAACACTTTCTATACAAGCGTTTACTTTCTATATAAGGGCTGTACTCAGAGCAGCTTGAATGGTCAATATAAATATTTTGTGATGAAAGCCAAGATAGACACAGTATTTAGATAGTCACAGAAGTAGACAGTGAGCTGTGGTAATCTAACTGTTATGTTTGCAAAGTGCATGCTAGTCAATAATACATTTTCTGTGAGCAATCAGAGAGCTCCATCCACCTCACCTTAACCCAGGGCTTCAGGACACACTGGGGTTTCTCTGAACAGATACTCCAAAATATGTTTTCCTCAGAAACTGCATGGAAATAGCAGTCATTGGTTAATAGCTTATAATGGAGCTTTGGTTCTAAAGGAAAAATCTAGGGATAATATTCATAGTGCACATACTATACAGTGTTTCCTTGCCTTGTGAACATATTTTGCTTAAATAAAAGCCAAAGGGATTATGGGTAGAGCCTTCACAATCCAATCATGAGGAGAGAATGCATTCTGTTTCCAGGGGCTGGCGGGTAGAACGGCTTCCTGTGCATCTCAAGAGAAATACAGCTTGACCAGCAGATAACGGAATGAGAGAGAGAGAGAGGTGGAGAGAGAGAGAGAGAGAGGTTGGCGGGAGAGAGAGGAAGAGAGAGTGAGAGCAAGAGAGAGAGGGAGAGAAAGAGGGAGAGAGAGAGAGCGAGGGAGGGAGAGGAAGAGAGAGCTCACCGAAAGAGTGTGTGAGAGAGAGAAAGATAAAGTGTAAGAGAGATAGAGAAGAAAGAAATAGGAGGGAAAACAAATATTCCAGTCATGCTCTGTTCCTAATTTCTCTTGTCACCATTTGGTCTCCTCCTCACCGTTGTCCCCGGAGATGCCGGGTGATTGATGGCCTAATCCAATGACTGTATTACAGACGCCTCATCACACCCTCTATTCTTATCATTAGCAGTTAGCCTATGGTTACGTTCACAGCTCGCTGTCTAGTGCCGGCCCCTGAGATTTAAGGCTCTGGCCTTTAGAAAATATTTAACATGATATTGAAATCTTGACAGCGGCTGAGAAGTCAATCAGGTAGTCACGGCGCTGACCAGCACTGCATTTTTAATTAATCAGACTTACTGTACTGTGGCTGGCTGTGTGTGTGCCGTGGCTCTGTGTGTGGGTGTGTGAGTGTGTATGAGTGAGGGAGTGAGTGAGTGAGTGAGTGTGTTTATGTATTGTGGCTCTGTGTGTGTTTGAGAGTGTATGTCAGTGTGGTGTGTGTGTGTGTGTGTGTGTGTGTGTGTGTGTGTGTGTGTCTCCTCTCTCCTGGAGATGAATAAAAATGTAAATATAAAGAACTTGTTCGGCTATTCCGAGGCCTTCCAACATTAACGTTATGTGTTATGACCTGCAAATGGATGCCATTGACTACAAAGGCAGGATGAGGGGGAGGGAGTTGGGCATTAATGCCTCAAACACCGACATGTGTCTAACGCTAGCTAACTCCTCTCCCGGTTTCCATCCCATGATTCCCATCTCATCCCAGGGAAAATGTTTAGGGGGCATCTCGGCACATTAGTTCATACAGGCAGAGATAATGTGGCTTAACATAGGATCTGTGAATTAGGCATTGGCTTAGGAACCAATCCCCTCAGCCAAAACCTGTTCTTCTCTCAGCCGGCACAGCCCCGTTCCCCCGCCATCATTACCCAGCGCTCACGTCTGCAGAGCAGCAGAGCCCTCCAGAATGACAATCACTACTCCTCTCCCCCACCCGCTTCTCTCTCTCACTCTCTCTCTCCCTTTCACTCTCTCTCTCTTTGTTTCTCTCTCTCCTCCGTAGAATGCTGCAGCCATGGAGCGAAACACCAAGACCTCTTATTACCAAGGACACACTGACACAGAGACAGAGGTGTACTGTACTTAGCGCTAGATTACAGAAAGACTGTAGCGGAGCAGAAACACAACCACCAACCTCTGTCTTTCTCTCACCTTCTAGTTAGTTACATCACGTAGCCAGACGAATAATGGGGAAAAAGGAGGAGGCTGGGGTATATTTATTTTGTTTACTTTATGTTCTGTAAACTGTGAGTAATGTGTTATAAATAAAAAATAGTGTACTGTACTATTCTTACTGTGTATATATTTCCAAACTATTATTTTAGTTTTTGTTACTTATTTGTGAACATTTCTGATGTCTACTGCACTGTTGAAGAGAGCTTGCAAGTAAGAATTTCTCTATCTCTCTCCTCTTTGTCTCTCCTTCTCGGTCTCTCTCGGTCTCTCTCCTTCTCTCGGTCTCTCTCCTTCTCTCGGTCTCTCTCCTCTCGGTCTCTCTCCTTCTCTTGGCTCTCTCTCCTTCTCTTGGTCTCTCTCTCCTTCTCTCGGTCTCTCCTTCTCTCGGTCTCTCCTTCTCTCGGTCTCTCCTTCTCTCGGTCTCTCTCCTCTCTGTCTCTCTCCTTCTCTCTCCTTCTCTCTGTCTCTCTCCTTCTCTCTGTCTCTCTCCTTCTCTCTGTCTCTCTCCTTCTCTCTGTCTGTCTCCGTCTCTCCTTCTCTGTCTCCGTCTCTCCTTCTCTGTCTCCGTCTCTCCTTCTCTGTCTCCGTCTCTCCTTCTCTGTCTCCGTCTCTCCTTCTCTGTCTGTCTCTCTCCTTCTCTGTCTGTCTCTCTCCTTCTCTGTCTGTCTCTCTCCTTCTCTGTCTGTCTCTCTCCTTCTCTGTCTGTCTCTCTCCTTCTCTGTCTGTCTCTCTCCTTCTCTCTCTGTCTCTCTCTGTCTGTCTCTCTCTCCTTCTCTGTCTCTCTCTCCTTCTCTGTCTCTCTCTCCTTCTCTGTCTGTCTCTCTCCTTCTCTGTCTGTCTCTCTCCTTCTCTGTCTGTCTCTCTCCTTCTCTCTGTCTCTCTCCTTCTCTCTGTCTCTCTCCTTCTCTCTGTCTCTCTCCTTCTCTCTGTCTCTCTCCTCTTTGTTACTCTCTCTCCGCATCTCTCTCAATTCAATTCAATTCAAAGGGCATTATTGGCATGGGAATCATATGTTTACATTGCCAAAGCAAGTGAAATAGAATAAAAAAAATAACAGTAAACATCACACTCACAAAAGTTCCAAAGGAATAGAGACATTTCAAATGTCATTGTATGGCTATATACAGTGTTGTAACGATGTGCAAATTGTTAAAGTACAAAAGGGAAACTAAATAAACATAAATATATGTTGTATTTACAATGGTGTTTGTTCTTCACTGGTTGACCTTTTCTTGTGGCAACAGGTCACACATCTTGCTGCTGTGATGGCACACTGTTGTATTTCACCCAATAGACACAGTATCGGAGTTTATCGAAATTGGATTTGTTTTCGAATTCTTTGTGGGTCTGTGTAATCTGAGGGAAATATGTGTCTCTAATATGGTCATATATTTGGCAGGAGGTTAGGAAGTGCAGCTCAGTTTCCACCTCATTTTGTGGGCAGTGTGCATATAGCCGGTCTTCTCTTAAGAGCCATTTCTGCCTACGGCGGCCTTTCTCAATTACAAGGCTATGCTCATTGAGTCTGTACATAGTCAAAGCTTTCCTTAATTTTGGGTCAGTCACAGTGGTCAGGTATTCTGCCACTGTGTACACTCTGTTTAGGGACAAATAGCATTTTAGTTTGCTCAGTTTTTTATTCATAATTTCCAATGTGTCAAGTAATTATCTTTTTGTTTTCTCATGATTTGGTTGGGTCTAATTGTGTTGCTGTCCTGGTGCTCTGTGGGGTCTCTCTCTCTTCCTCTTTATTTCTCTCTTCTCTCTGTCTCTCGCTCTCTCGTCCTCCCAACCCACTTCAAATAATCCCTCTGAAATGAGCTGTGGTTATGCCTGAGCATACCTCCCATTCTGCTAGCTAACCCTTGGAGTGGCCTGGTTCACTTCAAGATACTGCCTTCTTCTCAATTCTCTAAAAAAGTATCTCCTCTCCTCTCTTCGCCGACAAGCCTTCATCTGGACTAATTGGAAAATACTTGACAGGTGAAAACAATATGGTAGAAGCTCATCATTAGGCTGGCTTTCACCTGGTCAGTTCTTTCAGATCAATGCAGGTGTAGTAGATGGAGAAGATGAGGAACATACAGACTTTTAAGCCATTGAGAAAGGGAAAGTGATTATGGATCCCAGTGTTAGTACCCGCCCAGGGCAAAATCTTTTTCATGCTGTAATCTCTGAAAGTTCTACAAAGCAGTGCAAGGGCATCACATATCCTTTTTGATAAATCGACTGCATGGAACAAATGCACTTGCCAAACGTCCATTTATATAAATGTATCAACAAAAACAAACATAGCTTACCTGGAAAACACCATTACCAACTGAAGGCAGTGGCTATAATGTTTAGTTGAAAGCAGAACCTATCATATACTGTATAGATCAAAGTCCCTTTATTGACTTGCTTTGTGGCAGGTGAAAAACATCTAGGTGCAAAAAACCCAAACAAAACACAACGTGAAAAATGAAACATGTACGTCTAGGAAAAATTGTGTTTTCCTGGTGAAATGTCAAGCTTTACGTGGAGCTAGACTTCAAACCGAGCAGTTGACATTTGTGTCTGTTTGGCTCTGCGTTGGGTGTAGTAAATATGAGGTGGGGGTGGGTGGGGGGGGGGTATAACAGAACGTCAGGGAAAACCTGACAGATAAGCCTTTAAACAGCATCTGATCTGACACACACTGGATCAACTGTGAGTCTAAACAGCATCTGATCTGACACACGCACAGTGAACACACACATACACACCGAACACACACACACCGAACACACACACCGAACACACACACACCGAACACACACACACACACACACACACACACACACACACACACACACACACACACACACACACACACACACACACCCACTCATTTACACTGAGCATAAAGTATAAAAAATACTGTATAGTAGGCTCTATTGAAGTACTTTACTAGGGTATTGTAAAAGGTAGTAGCCTACTGTACATTATCTAACAGTCTGTTCACTTGGCCTTGCTTTGCTCTCTGGTTGAACAGAATTAGGGAGGAGGGGAGAAGGTGGGCCCAGTGTCCCTGCAGCGGTGTTGGTAGGTGATATATGCCTGCCTGCCTCTCCACTGGTGCCCCTGCACCACCACCCAACTCCTGGGGGATTCTCACAGGAGCCGGCAGCCATGGCTTAAATGGGAAAAAGATGACATTGAGTCATAAAAAAAAAATATATATATATATATATAAAATACTGCTGCAATAGTTTCCCTATAAATTGTTAATGTACATTGCCTTCCTAAGGCTCTTTTTTCTCCTCTCACTGACGTTGATACGGTGGCTGAGGCTAGGGACTGAAATCGAGCTGAGAGAAAATAGGGATGAGGGCAGAGAGATAGAGATAGAAAAAGACAGAGAGAGAGAGAGAGAGAGAGAGAGAGAGAGAGAAAGAGAGAGAGAGAGAGAGTGAGACTGGAGTGAAGAGAAAGGAGGAAGGCGAAAGGCAGGAAAAGAGGGGGGAAGAAAGGGGGGGTCCAACATCAGAGAGCCGTGGTCACAGCAGTTCACACAAGACTTTCTTATGGACACAATAGTGACCCTAGTCACACTGAAGGGCAGTGTCATAAGATAATGCTGCTATCTCATAAATGACAATAACAATGCAACAGCCAACAGGCCAGCAGTAGGGTTGTGGAACAGTGAGGTACACGGAGGGCCAAGGTAAGAAACAGTATCTCCATGCATTATTGAGTCAGTCAGTGTACTATGTCTCCACCAATAGGAGGGTTACATTCTGTTGTTCTCTCAAACCAGGATTGGTTGGAAGTGAGGTGATATGAGGAGAATAGGTAAGTGAGGTGATATGAGAGTGGGGATCGGTCTAAATTAAGGAAACAAGGAAAACTAAAGAACACTTTTCGAAGACAAACAGTAATGCACATTTACAGTACAGTAATTCTCATATAGTTGTATTTGTCCATCATATAAGATCATTACAATGACAGTATAATGCGATTTGATGTGGCCTCTTTATAGGCCACACCTTCCACATGACACAGAGTGACTAACTCCAAAAGGCATGTTCATCTGAAATACATCAAATCTGAGAAGATTAGGAGGGGCAGTGTGTTCTTTTTCGAAGGCAGTAGATCTCTTTCCCTTTATAACGGCTTCATAAAAGAGATTTCCCTTTCACAGACAAAGTCAATATCTCATAGCAACCTCTGGCTCCTTTGTTTCAAGTCCCTGTGCAATACATGTGTCACATCACTCAAACAGACTGAAAATGAGAATGAGCGTGTTTTACCCAAAAGGCTTTGCAAGTAAGAACACTTTCCTTCTTTACAGGATACGATAATCAAACGGTTACGCTATGGGAGAAGAAGAATACGATATCAGGAAACAGATCTTCAAGAGAGAGCGGCATTTCAGAGATTGACCATACCTGTCATAGTCTGCCTAAATACTGCTTTTATCTCCATAGAATGTGTGTAATTACCACAGATGGAGACTGAGAACCAAGTTAATGCTTGACATACTGCACAATGAGCAAAAAACTATTATAAGCCAGGCTTTTCCTCATTGGCTGTGATTTCAAGGTTTCTTTACAATAAAGGAAACCTGATTGACGGTGAAACTTCCATCCTACTGAGAGAAAGAGATGCTTACATGAGACTGACAGTAACACTGTAAAACACATTAAAACATAAGATCCTAATACAATATCCAGTACACCACCAGAATATTCCAGTGCACAGAAAAACATTTAACCAAAACAAAACAAAAAGTTTTTCTGGTAATTACACATCAAGTTTCCACATCAAATAATCAACATTTGCTTGTACACACACCTTCCAAATATCTCACTCTGTCTAAAACAATATTTCAAACTGTAAAAAGAAAAGTGGGTGCTCTCAGTCCCTCTCAGAATGATTGTGGCAGGTTGTTGCAGTCCTTCTTTATTCAGCCTCTCCCATTTCATCCCAGTAGAGCAGAGCAGAGGAAGCATTAGAAGCACTTTCAGACTCATTCTGGTCCATCTGTCACTGCTATTAGAGACAGTGTCCAGCCTCAGAGCCTCAGTGTCTCGCAAAGCACAGCCCCATAAAAACAGCAGTGGAGTGGACCAAGACTACAGCATTTAAACTACAGCACACCCCTTTAAACCCCCACATATTGGCACACACACACGCAAGCAAAAATGCACACACGCACGCACGCACACACACGCGCACATGCGCACACACACACACACACACACATTCTGGCTGTTCCGGCCCTGAGGGAGTGGTTGGGGGGAGCAGAGGGAAAAGCAGCAAGTCAGACAACACTTACCAGACACGCCACCATATGTGGTTCTCTTGCCACGGCCAATGCCAGGCCAAGGAGTGCCGTCTGCCTTGAGCCCCATCAGCCCAGATACCGTGTTGGTTGCAGTGATGCCATCTGCACCACCTGCAGGGACACGTTTAGTCATTAGCTGTGGGGGAACGGGCATAGGGCTCGGCTACGCCAGCCAAACCCAGGGCCAAATCAACCAGCACCTTAAAGGGTCCTGCAGTGCACTGTGGAGCACAGCAGGGCGTCTGTTTAGATGCCTGTGGACTTTCAATGTGCCAAGTAATTCCATTAGTGTCTCTATGTTGTTTGGGGTTGTGTCGATCACTTGGCTTTCAAACGAAAATGATGCAGAAGTGTTTTGTGGGAGAAAGAGAACACGTTCATATGAGGCTGCTACGGTCACTACATGAAGCTAGCTGACTGTAAACTACCAGTTCCATTCTAGGGTGGTCAGGACAAAACTATTATGCACAGTTCATGTAAGTCCATCTCTAAAAAAACTAAATGAACATCAAAAAGACACAAAACAACAACAACAACAGATCATTTGAGTACAGTATATTCAATGAACAGTGACTTTAGGTTGATCCTAAATGGCATCTTATGCCCTTACTTAGTGCACTACTTTTGACAAGAGCCCTATAGGGGTTTGGTCAAAAGTAGTGCACTACATAGGGAATAGGGTACCATTTGGGACTTACCCTAAGTAAGTGGGGCTAGTTGGCGTACCTTCGTGGGCTGCCATGGCTATATCCACAATGTTGGTGACGTTGGGGGTCAGTTTGGCGAAGAAGGGGATCTTGACAGCTTGTCTCACCCAGCGACAGATGTTACGCACCAACTCTGTATCCTGAGGAACAAACAGACAAATAAATGACAATAAGAGAGGGATGGCGATGGTGGTAAACGAGTGTAGCCGACTGAGTGAGGTGAGAGAAGGGGTTGGAGTTGCATAATGCTACCGGTCTGTTATCTGTTGGAACTTGGGAGTGGATGGGTAGAAAATAGTCATGGTTTCTGAACAAGCCCCTCTACGGTAAGTTATTCAGGTTAGGGTTTGCCCCAAATGTCACCCTATTCTGTATATGAGCCCTGGTGAAAAGTAGTAATTCGCCATTTGGGATGCCGACTCGGTTTTCACATGGATGTCACACTGTTAAATCATTAGCACGTCTCATCTAAAACCGGTTGGCTGATGAGGTGGCATTACCAATGGGCAGAGGATCTGTTTAGGGTTTTTCCCCCCAGAAAATCTAATACAAAATCAAATGTATCAGCATCATCCCTTTCAACATGCCTGTAATGGTGAAGCTTATTATAAAGCTTAGTCAGTATTTCTCTGTTTTACAGATATCTAAACCCAACTTCAAATCCGTTAATCATTTGTTGTTTGGAGCCCCCTATTGAACCCGGTTCCTTATATTGAGCACTACTTTTGACCATAGCTCTATAGAGCATGTTATTATTACAGAGGCTCTTGTACCTCCCGTTGCTTCTGTACTTCACTGTTAGTCAGCCCTCCCTCCTCTCTTCATCTGTCTGTATGTGCCTTTCTTCTCTCACCTCATTTTGTTTCCCCGTTCTTCTCTCTTTCTCTCTCTCTCTCAGCCCTCTTCTCACGCAGTCATCTCTCTCTCTCTGATCCTCTCTCCATCATCTCTTTATTTCAGAGGAAATGGGCTTATTTTTTGACATATCCAATAACTGTTGGTATATACAGCCTTGAGCAAAGGGTTTTACTCTACTGTATAAAGAAGTGATATTTACAAGGTCTGTGTGCAAAGTAGATTGAGCACTGAGGTCAGTCTCTCATACGGACAAAAGGTTAGCGTTTTATTTTTTAAACCATTAGCAATAAATAGATTTGTAAAAAAATATAAAAAAATGGAGGGTCCTGAAAGAAAGAAAATACATTTCCCTCTGACTGAATATTTCCTTTCTATTTCCAGGTCATGCTGTGTGATTCAGTAGCACATCAAAAATAACAGCTATTTGTAGAATGATATTTGGCCTGCGTCTGAACATATACTATAAGAGTGGCACTGAGGGGTGAGGTGTGGGGGAGGGGGGAGAAGGGGTGAGATGTGGGGATAGGGGTGAGGTGTTGGGTAGAAGACTAGGGGTGAGGTGTGGGGTGTGGGGGAGGGAGGAGAAGGGGTGAGGTGTGGGGGAGGGGGGATAGGGGTGAGGTGTGGGGGAGGGGAAGAAGGGGTGCGGTGTGGGGGAGGGGTGAGGACTAGGGGTGAGGTGTAGGAGGATAGGGGTGAGGTGTGGGGGGATAGGGTTGAGGTGTAAGGGGATAGGGGTGCGGTGTGGGGGGAGGGGTAGGGGTGAGGTGTGGGGAGGGGGAATGGGGTGAGGTGTCAGGGATGGGGGATAGGGGTGAGGTGTGGGGGAGGGGGATTAGGGGTGAGTTGTGGGGGGATAGGGGTGAGGTGTGGGGGGATAGGGTTGAGGTGTGGGGGGATAGGGGTGCGGTGTGGGGGGAGGGGATAGGGGTGAGGTGTGGGGGAGGGTTGAGGTGTCGGGGATGGGGATGGAGATAGGGGTGAGGTGTGGGGGAGGGGGGATAGGGGTGAGGTGTGGGGGGATAGGGTTGAGGTGTAGGGGGATAGGGGTGCGGTGTGGGGGGAGGGGATAGGGGTGAGGTGTGGGGAGGGGGAATAGGGGTGAGGTGTCAGGAATAAGGGTGAGGTGTGGGGGAGGGGGACTAGGGGTGAGTTGTGTGGGAGGGGAATAGGGGTGTGTTGTGGGGGGATAAGGGTGAGGTGTGGGGGGATAGGGGTGCGGTGTGGGGGGAGGGGATAGGGGTGAGGTGTGGGGGAGGGTTGAGGTGTCGGGGATGGGGGATTGGGGTGAGGTGTGGGGGAGGGAGGATAGGGGTGAGGTGTGTGGGAGGGGAATAGGGGTGAGTTGTGGGGGGATAGGGGTGAGGTGTGGGGGGAGGGGATAGGGGTGAGGTGTGGGGGAGGGTTGAGGTGTCGGGGATGGGGATAGGGATAGGGGTGAGGTGTGGGGGAGGGGAATAGGGGTGAATATAATCACATTGGTGCCTAAAAATATGCCAAATGTATTCTAAGGGTGGACAAGAGGGTATAGGGAAGGTTACTCCATAGGAGACAATACAATTCACTTCCAGGATTTGGATAAGATATTAGATTTATGCACTTGTGTCTCTAGCAAGTACCATCCATAGCAATTTGCCTTGATTTATTCAAGACTTACAAACAGTGTATAAACAAGAGTGGAGAGGAGGGTTCAACCAGTCCACTCCCATCTACCTGCCTGCCTGCCAAAGACAGATAGAGAGAGACAGAGAGAGAAAGAGAGAGAGGCCTTATATCTGGGCTCCCTAGAGATGGTTGATAGCGCTGGCTGCTTTCCTGGGGAGATTCATTGGATAGATATTTCTGATCCTGCACCCAGCCAATGTATCAGAAATACTTGAAGCAGTGGATGTATTTCTAGGTTGATTTGTAGGTTGAGTAAGTATCAGTGTTTAAAGAGGGGAATGAGTGGATATGCAGACTGTGCTACAATGATGTAATTACTAGCTAAACCTTCGATGAAGAGGACCTTCAGTGGATTCTACATGTATTCGTGTCATGGATGCAATTGGCATTGGCTGTAGTCATAGAATAGCTGATTATTTTGGGATAAAAATAAAATACTAATTAGCTTGATGTGTATGATAATATTTCTCTTTGAGAAAGAGCGAGAGCAGAGACTGAGATACTCTCTCTAATATTCTCGAACCAGGCAGCCCCGGCCGCCACACAGGAAGAAGAGGGACTAATACCAATCCTCCCAGAGGGTCATGGGAAATTGCATTATGGCTACTTCAGCACAAGAGGCTGGGTCATGGCCTCCAGCCAAGCACCATTGCCCAACCAGATGCTGCTTGTAAGAACCCTGCTCTCACAGAGGTGGAGCTCTCCCTGCCAGGCATGCCTGGGCCCCTGACAGACAGCTTATTACACAGCAGATGGGGGCCAGGCCAGCTAGCACTCCAGTCTGTGGGGGACATAGGCCGTGGGGGGAGCATAAGGGTGGAGGGCAGAGGGAGGAGGGAGGGGCAGAGGTGGCAAAACCTAAGCCCCCTCCTACTGCAGTTTGGCTGTACAGCATATTCTGCTTGGCTGGAGAGACGAAGCACCTGTTTGACAGGCCTGTTACTGGTTCTGGCAAAGGAGACATTCTGTGTCTCTCCTCTATGAGAGCAGGTCTTAGAGCAGACCCTGTTGTACCTCTGCGCTCTGAGACCATTACCTGAAAGGAGCGGAGGGTGTGACGAGAGGGAGCGGAGGGTGTGACGAGCTACAAACATGCTGTCAACATGAAAAACACGCAGGCGTCATACTGTGGATTCTACAACGGGCATGATTCCCAGAAGAGAGCAGGACCACCAGTGATGGGACACACCAAGGATTGTATCATTCCAGGTTCCATCAGAACGGAATGAACACATTCCAAAACACTAATCCCTCTTGACTGACTGACTGATTGTAACAGTACAGAAGGGTCCATGATGATGAAAATCAAATAAGGGGCACTAGCCGTTAAGGAGGGGAGGTCTAGTATGAAATGAAAAGAGTTGGTGGAAAGGGTACTTGACGGACATTTTTTATGTATTTCTTTCTTTTCCTTTCTCCCGGTGAGCTGTTTCCGCGGGGCAAGCTGGCATGCGGATTAGTTTCAGCACGACGGGCGGCCCCAGCGGAGGAGCGTGTGTGTGTAGAGGGGGAGGAGAAGGGGAGGTGTATCACCCCCAGGCAGGGTTGCGGAGGGGGTGAGGGCTGTTGAGACAGCCCTGCCCGCCAGAGAGGAGGGTGGGTTACCACAGGCTTACACCTGAAATTTTAATTTTACAGAGCAAGGTCACGAGAGGTCAGCTCTCTCGTTAACAACCCCAGACTCTCAACGGGAGAGCGGGTGAGTGTGTGTGTGTGTGTGTGTGTGTGTGTGTGTGTGTGTGTGTGTGTGTGTGTGTGTGCGTGCGTGCGTGCGTGTGTGCGTGTGTGTCGTGTAGGTATGATGGAAGCTACTTGTCACCAGGCTGCATGTTCAAAGGGGGCTGAATATAGCTCGGGGAGGAGGCTTCGGTTTTAATTTGTGAATCGGAGGAGTGGAAGAGCGGTATCAAAGGGAAGGAGGGAAAAGAGGATGTATAGAGGAGCATTATGGAAGAGAAGGAGGGAAAAGAGGATGTATAGAGGAGCATTATGGAAGAGAAGGAGGGAAAAGAGGATGTATAGAGGAGCATTATGGAAGAGAAGGAGGGAAAAGAGGATGTATAGAGAAGCGTTATGGAAGGGAAGGAGGGAAAAGAGGATGTCTAGAGGAGGTTATGGAAGGGAAGGAGGGAAAAGAGGATGTCTAGAGGAGGTTATGGAAGGGAAGGAGGGAAAAGAGGATGTATAGAGGAGTGTTATGGAAGGGAAGGAGGGAGAAATTACTTCCCTGTGGTTGCTGAGTCAAACGTGAATAAGAGATATGAGATAACGGAACCAAAGTCTACATTCCTTCATTCCTTAGTGGGGAAGCTGACGCTGTATCGCGGTGCGATGAACAACCAAGGCTTGCTTCAGCTTCCAGCCATGCGGATTGGCTCCTGATTCTAGCATTACCTAGATCCTGTGGGCCTGCTAAACACCCACATGGCGATCCGCTGTTGACGATCAAGCGTCAATCACCTCTAATGTAAACATTCTGTCAGAGAGCTTATTTCAGACACAATAATATGCAGGCTTATTCTAGTAATCTATGGGGCCCATTTCTTCTCGTTACCAGGTCGTCATCTATTCTTCTCTCATGACTTACCGGCGTATACTATTAGGCGTAAGCTTCAGCTCAGATACTCTATATTGTAGGCCTAGGTTTTAGATTATCACGTCACTTTCACTGTGCACGCTGTGCATGTATCAGTAGTGACATTAGGCTATTTGGATAGCACAGGTGGTTATATGTAGCTAGCATTTTAGTTTTCAGTTCTGGGGGTTTGTTCGTGTTATGCAATTTAATGTTATGTCATGGCCACTGCAGCAGTCATTGTCTGGTCTTCCCTCCATATGATGTCTTCTGTTATATAACCATATATGTCTTTTCTATTCCAAATTTCCGTTTGGAAAGGAAGCCTTTCTTTATTATGGTCCAATAGCAGGGATTCAATTAATCTCGGCTGTCAGGACCCTTTGGTGGGTAGTCTGCTCAGGGATCCATCTTTCCGCCTACTCTTCATGGCCTACGGAGAAGCGACCACCGTGCATATCAAGAGTATCTCTCCTCTCTCAGTAGCACAAGTTTGAGTTAACTTAAGGCAACAGCGCTGGGTTGACATTACGCTTCCTATAGGCTGTCTGTTTGATGGCGTTTATGGGTTCTTCAGTCTGAAATGCACAACATTCTATATAGCATATCGTGCTCACCTCCTGTAGTTATTTTAGCATCTTTAAATGATGCTTAGCTCTGGAACTACCCTGAAGGAGCGGAGCCCTAATGCCAAGACTATGCGTTGTAATATTTTCTAATAAAGGGTTAAACGTACACGTGGTGTTTCCTTTCTGAATTAGATTATTATTATTTTTTTTTACAACAAAATGTTAAACTACTCATCTTCAAAAATATAATAGTACAGTAGCTACCGTTAGTTATACAATTCGAGTGAGCCGTTGTGAATGACTGATTGAAATTGCATATTAATAAGACATTCAAATGAGATTTCCCTACCATTTCCATAGCGTCAGAACAAATGTTTTTCCCGCTGTTGCGTTGAGAGGTGGCACGGCCGCCACGCACGCGGCGCGGCGGGGTGTGATGGAATGATATTGCCTCTCTCTCTTTAGTTCACTCCGAGGTTACCTGCCTGCGGGCACATGGCTTTGATTAGCTTTTTGTCTTACAGCAGGAAATCTAACGGCAGAGGGGATATAACTCTGGAAATTTACGGCTACTGTGAGAGAAAATAGCTTTGTCTCCTTCCCCGGTTATAGACGGGAACTCGTTCGTTCGTACGTTCGTTTCATTCATTCCCCTCTCCACCGCGGGCCTGGGGTGGGACTCAAGTCAAGATGGTAAGATTGAAAATCACAGCTTTCCTTTCTTTGCCTTTATCCGTATCCAGATAACTAAGGCCGTTAGGTTGTGGCATAGGAACCTGCTGTGTGCTGTTTCAGGCACATACAGTAACAGCACTCATCACTTACTGTACTGTATATCACACACTGCTTTAGTCACTGTGTTGTTTATAGCAGACTTGTTTCATCATTAGTGATGTTGAGCTACAAGCTAAACCTTCCTCTCCCACTCAATATACATGCGTACTGTACTGTACATCCACATACACTGAGAGGGCATGGTATCCTGTGCCTAAGGATACATTGTATTGCTCCCATCCAAAATGCGGAGGCTCAGAGCATCTTGAGATCAACTCTAGGCAGGATTGATATACAAGCTACACTACAGCATACTACAGCTGTAAAGCTGCAATATCCCAATACCATCAGCGTACGGAATATCAGTCTTCAGATAGTATTGTATACTCAAACTCTTTGACATATTCTTCCCCCCGTTAAAAGTCAGAACAGCCTGCCTGCCATGCTGTAAACTGATGAGGGTTAGTATTAACCTCCTGAGCGGAGAGGTGTCATACTCTGTGATAGCCAGGCTTTTAAAAGGCCCCTTTCATCCTCTTCCAGAGCAGCACTACTCTGCGTTTTAATGACCTTGTTTTAACGTTAAGACACGGTGGTGTTAGAGAGTCAGGTAGGTAGACTAGAGAGTCCTGTTACTGACTTGACCACCGCACCGCCGGGCTACGAGCAGTTAGATGACAGGCCGTGTCACACGTGTTCAAGTCAAAAGCACAACTGACCCTCACAGAGAGACAGGCTAATGTGTAAACATTTAGATATGCTGCTAGCAAAAGAAGGTTCTCACATAACGTCTCTGACATTAAACGGTGAGTTTAGACAGTGTGAGGTGATGTGTGTGGTCGTCTACCGGAGGACAACATGGTGTACGGTTGGTGTTAAGAGCAGAAGAAAAATAATAAAAGAAGCAATGTCCTTAAAAAAATAAAAGATACAAATAAAAGAGCAGTAACGTGTCAAACAGCCAAAGGCTAATTTAAACGTACATTATATTCCCTGGTGACTGATCTGCCCATCCCATCTCATATTCCATACTGATGACATGCATCAAGCGAACAAATAGAAGTGTTGACTACAGTCACATACTCAAACCGTTTAACCAAACGCTACATTAAACTCAGACAATGCAGCATCTCATTTGAGAGAAGCCAAGTCAGATAGAGAAGGATTGTCCCGTATGGATTATTACAATCATTAAATGTTTCAACTAAATGTGAAATTATAGAAAGATGTGTATTTTAGGAGGGCGCTGATGAGAAATCAACGCTCCATTGGAGTGGAGTCAGCCTCCATTAAACCAGAATAAACGCTCCAACCCACTCCTTCAGTGGTTTTCATTGCCTGCGTCCCACCTCGTACCAGATCACGCACCCCCTTTCACTCCTCCTACACTGGGAAAAGCACCCAAGTGGATAGCTCCACCTTCGAGTCTGATTCTACACACCCTGAATATAATCACTCTCACACTGAGATATTCAGACAGTCCGAGTTACAGCTAGTCGATCAGAAAATCTTCTAAAATCAGCCATGTTGAACTACCTCCACACTGCTGATGTAATGAACTACTGATATGATG
Organism: Salmo salar; assembly: GCF_965601325.2. Lineage (NCBI taxonomy): Eukaryota > Metazoa > Chordata > Actinopteri > Salmoniformes > Salmonidae > Salmo > Salmo salar. Next base: position 14,966,039 of record NC_138309.1, read on the forward strand.
AATGCTATTTATCAGTCACCACCATGGCATTGTACAGAAGTAGTCAGTAGCAGAGCAACAGAGAGGAGTTGTTGACTCCGCTCAGCTGTAGTGGTAGAATAGTGTTTCTCTGTGACAGAGCAGAGTCCATTAGAAAGCAGACTGTCTGGTGATCATTCAACAGTGTGATCATTCAATTTTATAAGAGCTGTATCTAACCAGATGTTCACAAAAATAGGTGTGTAGTCGATACTTCAACTTGTAGTCAAGTGCGGTCTTTGAGTCTGCACTGAGGCTTACAGCAGTTGAGAAGTCAGTGAGGCGTGCACTATGGTAACGCCAGTAGTAGAGTTGAGTCTTCAGTCAGTCAGTCAAAAAGGTGTTTGTTCACAGAGGCACACAGTAGTTGAGCTGAGGGCTTACCTGTCCACAGGCCAGTCCCATGCCCCTCTCCCCCATACCATGTGGGCAAGACAGATTCAACTCCAAGGCATCAGCTCCTGAGGCCTGTTGAAGGAATAACACACGCAGAACCAGATCATTATCACAATTTTTGAAATATTTTTTTTATACAAATGATCACCATGAACACATTTTTTAAAATGGAAGATGCCATCACCTTTCCTTTTTTTGGAAAAACCAAGAGCTACAATATTATTCACGTGCATTTGATTTCTTGTTCATGTCAAAAACCTGGGCAGATTTCATACCCCAAAATGTTCTCCCATGAATTCGGTTAAGGGATGGATCTTTTAACAATTCATTCACTTGCGTGCATTTCAGTGTTACACCATGTCGGATTGATATTCCATTTATCACGCACCAACACCACAGCATGAAGTGGATGCGGATTTGCAGATGTACTGAAGATGCACACACACTGTACATTTACCGAAATGCAATTCAATGCAAAACAATGGAGACTGGAAAAAAAGGGCCCTAAAATAGATGAGACAAATTATAACTGTTCCGCATGGATCGGCATCAGATGACACTGTAACATGGACTGATGGAGAGAGAGAGAAGAGAGAGAGAGAGAGAGAGAGAGAGGAGAGACTGGGGCGTCGAGCAAACGCATCGAGAGAAGAGCGGCGAGAGAAGCAACGGCTGAGCCGGAAAGGCATCTGACAGGCAATTACGTTTCCGTGGGGGCTTTAAAACACATCACAAGAGGGATTTAAACAATTACAAACAGCTCCACAAACCTGCCAGAGAGTCTCCAGCTGCGGATTTATGATTTGGCCTCAGACTGACAACCATTAGAGAGAGAGAAAAGAATAATAAACATTTTAGCCTTACAAAGTGCACATTTCATGGTCAATTGAGGCCCAAACGCAGTCACAACATGGTCATAATGCATCGGGATCCCCAAAGCCAATTATCAATCATGTTTAATTTCACCCTTCTTCCTTAAGCCCTTCATGGAGAAAAGGGAGGGGGTGGCCGGAGGATTTATTTTGTTCTATAGTCTTTTTTTCTCGCTCTCTCTCATTTCAGATCATAATAAACTTTGCGATGATATGTGAAGGAAGATGGTTGGGGGAGGTGTTTGATATTGTGGGCTCAGTTTAGAGAGCCAAGGATGAGGGGAGTGTATCATGTACACAACAGAGAACACAGAGCAGAGACTGTTTGTTAGACATGTCTTCATCCCATCCCCCCAGCTCAGAGAGAGACGGGAGAGAGAGAGAGAGAGAGAGAGAGAGAGAGAGAGAGAGAGAGAGAGAGAGAGAGAGAGCAGAGAGAGAAACAGCTAGACAGAGACAGTTTTGTTAATTATCTATTTCACTTGCTTTGACAATGTAAACATATGTTTCCCATGCCAATAAATCAATTTGAATTGAATTTAAATTAAATTGAGAGAGAGAGAGACAGAGAGGGAGAGACAGAGAAAGAATGAGAGAGAGACATTCCTCTCCTCTCATCTCTGATCGGCTGTCTGCTCCAGGTTGCTGTGTCTGTCAGGCCGAGTGTGATGCATTCGATCGGATAGTTTTCTGTAACCTTCCCCTCATGAATATCAGGAAGTGTAGGTGTTGGTCTCCCTCTGAATTATACCAAGTTTTCCATGGAAATCTAACATGGACCTAGTTAGCTTTGTTCAGTTCGAGGGATGCGAGCACCAAATTATGTAGACACGCCCAAATGTGCAGAGCTTACCCCAGGCTTATCCACACAACATGTTTAGGCAATGCGCATGTGCAAAATATGAAATCAGCTCAATGCAACGAACAAAGCTAGGCAAAGCAGCGAGGCATATGCTGACCCTGTCCATTAACAGTGACTGGAGTCAGGAACGTGAGTCAATGATTTGAATGGACGGGAAGGAAGGCATGAATACCCAGACGCCTTTCCTGAGATTTGGATGCAGTTTTAGCAAATGTTGATATTTTTTTAGCATAAAAAACACCAGAATCATTGAGGTAAAACATGAAATAACAAAAAAGAATGAACATTGGAGAAAAGGGACGACACTGTCAAAGCTGTAAGCATCTTAAACCCGTCAAATCCACACACACACACACACCACACACACACACACACACACACACACACACACACACACACACACACACACACACACAAAGAGAGAGAGAGAGAGAGAGAGAGAGACTGAAGCACAGACTGAAGTATAGATACACTTTAACCCAATTATGAATTAGGCTCTACTCCTGCTGTATAAATTGTAAATGCGCAATTTATGAAGCAGGCCATGTGCATAGGAAATAAAGGCCAAGCATTGCATTAATATTTATACACTTTGTCCCAGGGGCGATAAGGCTCTGGTCAAAAGTAGTGCACTATTAAGGGAATTGGGTGCCATATGGGACAGATACTGTACATAGGGATCATGATCCAGGAGAGACCAAGAAGCAGAGAGGAGAGCTTCTAGAGGTTGGACGGATACACTCCATAACCAAGCCAGAGGCCCCAAGCAGATATTTATGCAACTTGACACTGCCTTTGACATGGATTATCAACCCACAACTTGATAAGGGAAACATAACCTAGCACCGTCACAGACTCTAGAGCATCAATGTTGGTGTGATCTCCACGGGTATTAGGAACAAGATATGAGCCATAAAAGTGCCTTAAGGACAGATACAGTCTATCTGTCTGTCTGTCTGTCTGTCTGTCTTTCTGTCACCACAAAGGGACAAGCAGACAAAAAAAATGCATTGCTCGTGGCCCCCTTAATTTTAATGAAGTAATAGTTGTAGAAAATATATACACTACCGGTCAAAAGTTTTAGAACACCTCCTCATTCAGGGGTTTTTCTTTATTTGACTATTTTCTACATTGCAAAATAATAGTGAAGACATCAAAACTATGAAATAACACATATGGAATCAAGCAGTAATCCAAAAAGTATATTTTATATTTCAAATAACCACCCTTCGCCTTGATGACATATACACATATACAGAAGATAGCCCTATTTGGTAAAAGGCCAAGCCCATACTATGGCAAGAACAGCTCAAATAAGCAAAGAGAAACGACGGTCCATCATTACTTTAGGACATGAAGGTCAGTCAATCTGGAAAAATAACTTTGAAAGTTTCTTCAAGTGCAGTGGCAAAAACCATCAAGCGCAATGATGAAACTGGCTCTCACGAGAACCGCCACAGGAATGGAAGACCCAGAGTTACCTCTGCTGCAGAGAATAAATTCATTAGAGTTACGAGCCTCAGAAATTGCAGCCCAAATAAATGCTTCACAGAGTTCAAGTAACAGACACATCTCAACATCAACTGTTCAGAGGAGACTGTGTGAATCAGGCCTTCATGGTCGAATTGCTGCAAAGAAACCACTACTAAAGGACACCAATAAAAAGAAGAGACTTGCTTGGGCCAAGAAACACGAGCAATGGACATTGGAGATTTTTGGTTCTAACCGCCGTGTCTTCGTGAGACGTGGTGTGGGTGAACGGATGATGTACGCATGTGTATTTCGCACCATGAAGCACTGAGGAGGTGTTATGGTGTGCGGGTGCCTTGCTGGTGACACTGTCTGTGATTTATTTAGAATTCAAGGCACACTTAACCAGCATGGCTACCACAACATTCTGCAGCGATACGCCATCCCATCTGTTTTGGGCTTAGTGGGACTATCATTTGTTTTTCAACAGGGTCATTACCCAACACACCTCCAGGCTGTATAAGGGCTATTTGACCAAGGAGAGTGATTATATTATAAAAATAAAGCGAACTGGATGGAATATGGGGGAAAATGCCCCAAATTATTTTTCAACATAGAAATGCTACCAAATATTTTTTATTGAAACTTGTTACAAATGATGAAGTCACTCATGGAAGTAAAGTATTTTAAGAATATGTTTTCGTTTCAGTCTCCTCCATCTCCACTAACCAAAGCTAATGTTATGGATTTTTTTCCTATTAATAATGTAAAATTAACATCTGTACAGAAAGACTCATGTGAAGGCTAAATTAGAGGAGGAACTTCTTGATTCAATTAAAGCCTTTAAGTCCGTGAAAACTCCAGGGCTGGATGGCATACCAGTGGAGTTATACCAAACTTGTTTTGATATACACAAAGGACCATTATTAGCATGTTTTAACCACTCCTATATAAATGGTAGATTATCAGACACTCAACAAGAAGGTCTGATATCATTATTACTGAAACAGGATCCAAGTAGTATTCATAAAGATCCAGTTCATTTAAAAATTGGAGGGCTCTTCCACTTCAGTGTTGTGATGCAAAAATTCTAGCTAAATGCTTGGCACATAGAATTAAAAATGTTTTGTCAGATATTATTCATCCTAATCAGACAGGTTTTTTACATGGACGATACATTGGAGATAATATAAAACAAGTACTGGAAACAATAGAACACTATGAAATATCTGGGAAACCAGGCCTGGTTTTCATAGCTGACTTTGAAAAGGCTTTTGATAAAGTATGACTGGAGTTAATACCTGGAATATTTCAATTTTGGAGAATCTCTTATAAAATGGGTTAAAGTTATGTATAGTAACCCTAGGTGTAAAATAGTAAATAATGGCTACATCTCAGAAAGTTTTAAACTGTCAAGAGGAGTAAGACAAGATTGTCCACTATCGGCATATCTATGAATTGCCATCAAAAAGTTAGCTGTCAAAATTAGATCCAATAATAATATTAAAGGATTAGAAATCCATGGCTTAAAAACAAAGGAGTCATTGTGCGCTGATGATTCATTCAGTATACATATCCAGAAAGAAAGAAATGATCTCACTCCAATAAATTCTAATAGAAAGTTAGCAAAAATAGATAAGATCTTGCTACCATGGAAAGGAAAATACCTGTCTATTTGTGGAAAAATCACCCTGATTAACTCCTTAGTCATATCAGTTTATCTATTGGCTTATGGTTTTGCCTACAGCTAGTGACCTGCTTTTTAAATTATATGAACAAAAAAATATTCAATTTTATTTGGAATGGCAAGCCAGACAAAATTAAAAGGGCCTATTTATATAATGAATATGAATTTGGAGGGCAGAAATAATTAAATATTAAAGCATTAGACCTCTCACTAAAGGCATCAGTCACACAAAAGTTATACTTAAATCCGAAATGGTTCTCTAGTAAACTAGTAAGAATCTCTCACCCCATGTTCAAGAATGGCCTTTTTCCCTTTATTCAGATTACAACTGCTCACTGTCGGGTATATGAAAATGAAATCTTCTCCAAAATATCGTAATTTTTTTAAACAAGCCTTAGAAAGTTGGTTGCAATTTCAGTTTAATCCACCAGAAAAGACAGAACAAATAATACAACAAATATTGTGGTTAAACTCAAATATACTACTTGATATTATTATTGTTTTATATATATAATCTTCATAAATAGGACTGGTGGAGTTATGTCACACATGCAGGTAACAGTCTGCTCTACCCAAAAATTACAACCAACTAATTAAAGCATTACCACAAAAATGGAAGAGGCAAGTGGAAGGGGTAAAAGTAAGGAAGTTGTCTGTCGGCCCTGCATTAAAGGCCAAAAATGGTTAAAGAAAATTGTGATAAATTTAAATATATACCAGTTTCATTTAAGGATCAGAAAATTGACAGCTGTGCCATATAAATTGCAAAATAGTTGGGAAGAGATTTTCGACGTACCGATTCCATGACACAGGATTCAAAACTTCGCATTTTTCAATTTAAATTATAATACAAAAATCTTGCAACCAAAATAATGCTAGAAATATGGGGGATACAATCTTCCCAGCTCTGCAGATTTTACTGTGAGGAGGCAGAGTCATTAGATCATTTATTTTGGTACTGTCCATATGTAGCTCGTTTTTGGTCACAGGTCCAGGAATGGCTGAAGAATCGCAACATTTACCTAGAACTAACACTGAAGATAGAAATACTGGGTGATTTGAAGTCATAGTCAATCGATCAATAACATAATAAATATTTTAGCACACATTTTCATCTTTAATTTACAATCTGTAGAAACTATGAGAATAGAAAGGTTCAGTACTTTTGTGAAGCATCACAGGACAGTTAAAAAATATATGGCAAATAGAAATCCAAAATGGATGGTGTTAAGAGATAGATGGGAGGGGTTGAATGGAGCTCAAGGGTGGGACTAATAACAACAAGATACCAAATGTAAAACACACGGGGTCTGTAAAATGTGTATAGGTCTGGAGCTTTTGTGAACTAGCACAGTTACAAGTGGAAATCAAACTAGATGGGCATCAGAAACAGAGGAAGGCCAGGACTAAAAACCAAAAATATATAACTATTGTAAAATAGATTGTGTCTGTAAAATGTGTAAAATATGTATAAACTGAAGGTAGAAGCATAAGTGTTATTGTTTATTAGTTTACTCCAATTTGGGAGGGGGTGGTAGGGTTTGCAGGGAATAGTAAAGGTATATTAAAAAAAAGTGGGTATATGTATGAACATTTATGTATATATATATAAACAGTTGAAGCCGGAAGTTTACATACACCTTAGCCAAATACATTTAAACTCAGTTTTTCATAATTTGTGACGTTTAAACCTAGTAAATATTCCCTGTTTTAGGTCAGTTAGGATCACCACCTTATTTTAAGAATGTGAAATGCCAGAATAATAGTAGAGAGAATGATTTATTTCAGCTTTTATTTCTTTCATCACATTCCCAGTGGGTCAGAAGTTTACATACACTCAATTAGTATTAGGTAGCATTGCATTTAAATTGTTTAACTTGGGTCAAACGTTTCAGGTAGCCTTCCACAAGCTTCCCACAATAAGTTAGGTGAATTTTGGCCCATTCCTCCTGACAGAGCTGGTGTAACTGAGTCAGGTTTGTAGGCCTCCTTGCTCGCACATGCTTTTTCAGTTCTGCCCACACATTTTCTATAGGATTGAGGTCAGGGCTTTGTGATGGCCACTCCAATACCTTGACTTTGTTGTCCTTAAGCCATTTTGCCACAACTTTGGAAGTATGCTTGGGGTCATAGTCCATTTGGAAGAACCATTTCCGACCAAGCTTTAACTTCCTGACTGATGTCTTGAGATGTTGCTACAATATATCCACATAATTTTCCTCCCTCATGATGACATCTATTTTGTGAAGTGCATCAGTCCCTCCTGCAGCAAAGCACCCCCACAACATGATGCTGCCACCCCTATGCTTCACAGTTGGGATGGTGTTCTTCGGCTTGCAAGCCTCCCCCTTTTTACTCCAAACATAATGATGGTCATTATGGCCAAACAGTTCTATTTTTGTTTCATTAGACCAGAGGACATTTCTCCAAAAAGTACAAACTTTGTCCCCATGTGCAGTTGCAAATCATAGTCTGGCTTTTTTATGGCGGTTTTAGAGCAGTGGCTTCTTCCTTGCTGAGCGGTCATTCAGGTTATGTCGATATAGGACTCGTTTTACTGTGGATATAGATACTTTTGTACCGGTTTCCTCCAGCATATTCACAAGGTCCTTTGCTGTTGTTCTGGGATTGATTTGCACCAAAGTACGTTCATCTCTAGGAGACAGAACGCATCTCCTTCCTGAGCGGTATGACGGCTGTGTGGTCCCATGGTGTTTATACTTGCGTACTATTGTTTGTACAGATGAACGCGGTACCTCCAGGCATTTGGAAATTGCTCCCAAGGATTAACCAGACTTTTTTTTCTGAGGTCTTGGCTGATTTCTTTTGATTTTACCATGATGTCAAGCAACGAGGCACTGAGTTTGAAGGAAGGCCTTGAAATACATCCACAGGTATACCTCCAATTGACTCAAATGATGTCAATTAGCCTAACAGAAGCTTCTAAAGCTGTTTACAGGCACAGTCAACTAAAGTGTTCGTAAACTTCTGACCCACTGGAATTGGGATACAGGGAATTATAAGTGAAATAATCTGTCTGTAAACAATTACTTGTGTCATGCACAAAGTAGATGTCCTAATCAACTTGCCAACACTATAGTTTGTTAACAAGAAATTTGTGGAGTGGTTGAAAAACGAGTTTTCATGACTCCAGCCTAAGTGTATGTAAACGTCCGACTTCAACTGTATGTATGTATGTATGTATGTATGTATGTATGTATGTATGTATGTATGTATGTATGTATGTATGTATGTATGTATGTATGTATGTATGCATGTATGTATGTAGATATTTGCCCCAAAAATATATGGGGGATTGGAAATGATGCAGACAATTACATTGATGGAAGCAACAATCTATCCTCAATATTAAAGCTGATCCACCCCCTTAAAAATAAAAAAAATAAAAAGGAGAGTGATGGAGTGCTGCATCAGATGACCTGGCCACAATCCCCCGACCTCAACCAAATTGAGATGGTTTGGGATAAGTGAAGGAAAAGCAGCCAACAAGTGCTCAGCATGTGTGAGAACTCCTTCAAGACTGTTGGAAAGACTGAAGCTTCATTCCAGGTGAAGCAGGTTGAAAGCATGCCAAGCGTGTGCAAAGCTGTCATCAAGGCAAAGAGTGGCTATTTGAAGAATCTCAAATATAAAATACTTTTTTGGTTACTACATGATTCCATATGTGAAATGTTATAGTTTTGATGTCTTCACTATTATTCTACAATGTAGAAAATAGTAAAAATAAAGAAAAACCCTTCTAAAACTTTTGACCGGTAGTGTATATATAATAATAATTGATAAGCAGCCCCTAAATAATTTTCCTTTAGGGATTTAAAAATTCTGACAACTGAGCTATGTAAAATACAAATATTTAGGAAAGGTCAGGGATGGAGCAGGACGTCGCCTTCAAAATGACAGATCTATTTTAATTACAAAATCCAACGGCAGTGGGCGTCGGCTTTGGCAGTTCTAATGTTAAGGCGTTCATAGACCACCACCATCCAATGTTTCCATTTTTTCTTCTCTTATCTGTTTTGTATTGAATAAAATAGGAATGTCTCACAGTAAGAATTTTACATTAGGAATTGTAGCCTCTAGCACATGGCTATGATGCAACCTTTCCTCTCCAAAGCTGGGAATTTCTAACCGAGAAATGAAAGGGGGGAAAAAGAGGAAAGTTGACTGAACTGGAGTGACAGTTGAAAGTAGGGAAATGTTTCACTTCAGATTGACACTTCAGTAAGGAGGAGGGCGAGGAAGAAAAAAAAACGACTTTTAAGTAGTACCCTTAGGCAAGGAACAGTGTTAAGTGTTCTCTTACAGATTTCAAAGTGGAAATGAATGGTTGACTTTCCTTGAAAACGGAGTTGCCATAGCAACACAGCTTTTATTTCATATTTCCACTGCTACAGGTAGTTAAATAGACGCACAATAGATGTGATGAAGAAGAATAAAAGAGCGGTTCTAACGGTTCTTCCTCCTGAGGTGTATTGCTGCCGAACCTGGACCATTCACCAAACCGAACCCCTTCTCTTTCCAACCTCCCGATTTAGACTATATCCCCCTACTGCTCCCATCTGTGCTGGTGTTGCAACAAGGGGTTTTCACAGAAGGAAAATAAAATGAAATATTCCCCATGTAAAGTCATGGCTAGAGGGCATCTTTAAACCCTTCGGACCTCTCTGGGTTCTTCTGCGGAGACGTGTATAGGGATCTGGCCTTGGTACAATGGGTGGAGGAGGGTTCAAATACTAAGTGCAATATCACAGACATAGTCCTAGCCAAGGTACTTATCCTGCATAGCTGGTTTCACTGGGTTATCCTCAATCCTATTTTATGACTGTATAAATTCTTCATGGATAAGGAGGCATGCTAAGTGAATAACTATGATAATAATATTCTTAAAGTGAGACGAGGAGGGAGGGAGGGTTTATTAAGGGAGGGAGAAGGGAAGGAAAATACAATTGCATACCACATACTTTAAATCAAATATATTCTAGGAGATCTGATGGTGATGATGATGGTTGGGGAGGTGGGGATGGAGGGGGAAGCCTGACAGGTTGTTTTAAATGAGGTAGGAGAGAGAGTGGCGCATCAATGAAATCAATAGCGGCATTAACACATTGAGCTGTTAAACCTGTTTGCATTCTGACATTTTCCTTTAGCACAATTAAGCGGTTGAGATATGCGAGTCAACTCTGATTAGTTGAGCAGTTGCTAAACTTGACGTAACCACGGTATGCCTACAGTGCCTCAGTTTATCTCAGGGGTCTTTCACACCAAATTGTTTTGGAGCGGTTTCTCCAAACTCTGGTGTGTTTGCCCCCTTAGTTTGGTTCATTTAGACTGGTGTGAACACTCCATGTACACTCAGGCACGCACCAAACAATGCACTGTGGTTCGCTGAAAAAGGGTGGTCTCAGTCCGTTATCATTCATACCGTGGTACGGTTCGCTGCAGGTGTGAACGCAGTCCGGACCAAACACAGGAAAGGAACCAGAGGCGAGCAGAATTGTTGGTTGTTTGAATGTGAGCATTTCATAAAAATGCACGCATTATCATAACTTGATATCTCTGAAACATTTTGTGAGTAGCAGCTCATTTCTGAGCGCATCCTATGCATATTAGCGGAGACCAGGGATATACATGTAGGCTAATTAATATTCAATGCACGTTTCAGTTAGAGCGGCTGTTTCACTGTTTTCTTCCCGCATGTGATGCTCCATGATGATCATAGATGTATGAAACTAATGGTTGCATGAGCACATCAATTTCTTTAGGCATTTCAGTTCGTTTAACATTTGGCAAAAAAATACACTGTAACAAACAAATAATCAAACTGTGATTGGAACTATAGCTCAGAACGATGTGTGACAACGCCCTGAAACACAAAAGAGAACACTGCTAGATCAGTTCTCTGTTGGTTAAAAAAAAGAAACCCCACAGCCATGTAGCACATGTTTGAAACACCTTGTCCTTGTCAGTGTCAGTGTTTGATGCGATCAGGGACGTGTTTAAGAAGCTTTGGGAGGGGAATGGGGGAAGAGGGAGGGTAGAGGGGAAGGGGGGAGAGTTGGAGCACTCCAACCTCACATATGGGTGAGCCTGAAGATGTCTGGCCTGTAAAAGCTTCCATATCCACATCCCCTCCCTCCTTTCCCTCCCTCCTTTCCCTCCCTCCTTTCCCACCCTCCCCTCCCTCCCTCCCTCATTGTTTCACTCCCACAGTGTCATCTGTCTCCTTGCTTACAGCCACTTGGCAGCCTACCACAGGTTTAGGGCAGATAAACATTTAACTAAATGTTGCACCCACTCCAAATCCAGGATTACATCCCTCTCATTCAATATTTGGGGTGTTTAAACACTTGCAGTGGATGTGGCTTTCTGCCTGGTCTGAAGATCTAAATCAAATTCCACAAATATAACCCAAGTGAGGGACACAGAGAAAGAAGCTATGCTAGTCGTGACAATTATAAACATGTCAGTACCGGAAATAATGTTATAACCATTCCTGGCCAGCATTTAGGATTTTACATTTGAAGAAAGAAATCAATATTGCTAAGACCTACCTCTGCCATCTTGGCAAGCTCTGTCCAGTCAGCTTTGTTATAGCTGCACATTATACTGGAGATAATGACCTAGAGAAAGAGAGAAGAACAAAGAGAAAAGAAGAGAAGAATAATATAAAACTGAGTGATAAATCCATTGCGGCTCAAACTAAAAGTTTCATTTCAACACATTAGAAAACAGATCTGAGAGGAGCAGCCATTATCCTATCTTTAAGAAGCACCGGCATTGTCCTCCCTCAGTCACAAAATCAATATTTATAATTTTATAAGATCAGGACAAATCCAGTGTGCTTGCCAGTGTTATTAAAACAATAAAAACACCAGAGAGAGGTACAGATGTAGGATCTTAATTTGAGTCAGTTTGCTACAGCAGGAAAATTATCCTGCAGGAAAAGGAGATATGGATTATTATGATACATTTTTGCTAGGGAAAATCAAGTCTGAAATTTAAAAGTGGAAATTACAAACTTCAGAAGCCTTTTTAAACCTTAGATACGCTACAAGTTTAAAATGTCCTGCATTTCAGGAAAGTTCTCTTGCAACAGGGAGATCAAATTAAGATCCTACACATGTATTTGCAGGAGGCTCTGAGTGGATTAGACTAGGTCTCTCTCCTCCAGACATACAATAAGCCCTCTATAAAACAGGTTATATAGGCCCCTGCTTCTTAATATTGCCTCCCGGTTTTAAGTAATCACAGAAATAAAAAGGACCATGATGTATAGGCATGATGCTGAGGATACCCGATGGGTCCAATCCACAAAGAGGTAAGAGCTACTACCCCCATTGGCTGGGAGGCAGAGGGGCGTCTTCTGGAGATATCGAGGAACATTATTTCTGACCACATATATCTGATGTGCCTGCTTTGTGTTATAACTGCCTGGAAACTGTGTGAGTGTGTGTGTGTTCATGGTCAGTTTATTGTATGTCTATACAGAGAAAATCACAGAAAAAAGGTCACATCTCTGTTGAATTAGATCACACTACAACTTTCCTTCTGTATCAACATTATAAGGAATTAAAAGTAAACGCTGATGCTAAGTAGCTATTAATCAAGTACTGTGACCGCCTTGTACAGCTTCCTCTCTTCTTGCCATGATATTAACTGTTAAACTATATTATTGTACTACGTATTAAAGTTGTAAAAGACAGTTAATGTTACTCGTTCCAACAGCAGGCCTTCTAAAAACAGAGTTAGGATCCAGGGGAGGACATTAAAAAGAAAGGCTGAGCCCCCTCCAGCGACAAATATCCAGTAGATATAAATCTCCTTCTAGCCAGGTACAGCATGAAGGTTCCTCAATCCACCATACCAGACAGACACACACCAAGACGCAACTCCAGCCCTGCTGTGGTTTAATGAAGGTTTAAATAGACCTAGATTTAACTGTGCAAATAAAGTGAAAGCTCCCCTTGACTCCATGACATTTACCATGGCCAATATGCAGGCCCTGCTTGACATATTAGTCATATTGGAGCTTTCTGTATACAGGAATATTAGACTTTCATAGGTGATGTTATGAGAGGGTACGATGTCTCTGCTTAGCTAGTTTCTCCTCGTGTGGCTAGAGAAACTGTAACTACAGATGAAGCACACAAAATGTACCATTATACTGAATAGTTGTCCTTGATGTTGTTTGGTATCTCAACGGCTATGGCACTGGTGGTGTGTGTGTGTGTGTGTGTGTGTGAATGTGTGTGCTTGAATATGGGCGTGCATGCACGTGTCCATGCGCATCTTTGTGTGTGTGAGAGGATCATCTTGTTATTATCAGCTCAACCACAGAGCCACGGAGCCCTGAGCTATACACTACAGAAATGACTTCTTCTTCCCCATTACCGCTAACAACACCATGGTATCCATGGAGATACCGGACATCACCTGGAAACTGTCACCTAGAGCCGAATCAGCCGATAGCCCACGGGAAAATGTGCGACAATTTTCGCTCCCTCCCCCTCTCCTTAACTCCACTCCATTAGCACCACTAGGGATAATGAGAACACATTTGGCACTTGGTGGACGGCACCTCAATCGGGGCTATTTGTCCAGACTGCTCTGACCTAAAAAGCTAGGTGCTATTGGGGTAATTGGAAGGGCAAATAGGCCAGTATTTCCTTTGGTGCACTGTTTGTCAGGTAAAAAAAAACGTACTCTGTCTGTGTGCTTTACAGGTCATGGTACAGTTTGAGAGAGAGCTCAGTCTGGTCACGCACACACACAGGCATAGCACCCCACGTGCTCCTTTGTGTTCCAATGAAACATATCCCAGAAGCGCTAATTTACAGGGAAACACGGAGCTCAGTGCTTTGTCCTGCTTCATTCTGGATCTGTGAAAGGGCTAGGGAGGAGAAACACACTATGACTGATCTAAAAACCACAAGAGGCATTTCACACTATCTTTTTTCATCCACCTAACAATAGCTGTTGAAGTGAATGCAGGGCATCAGTGACATTATTCCTCTCAGACTTTCATTAACAATGGTCAGGGGAACATCAATGAATCCTTTGATACTGTACATCTGGAGTTTCCAAAAGTTGGAGAACAATAAACTCTTAGAAATTAACAAATTACCCAGCAAACACGGAACGTACTCATGACATTAGGCAACGTTCCCATTAGGTCCCTTTAAGGGTTTTGGCGAGAAGTTATCCCTCTGATGTTCTGTTAATTGGAACATTAACACATGACGTTAACCTCGGGACCATAAGAGGATATTCAGTACAGGTCCCGGTTTGGTCACAGTATAATGTTATTATAAGGTATTTTATGAAAATGTTCCTATTTGGTCCTGATAGGAAGTTATATATGGGACATTCAATGACCACAAGGGGACGTTTCATTATGGTCAAGAGGACGTCACATGATGGTCCCAAGGGAACATTCCCTGGGGGACATTTGTGTAAATCACTGTAAGTTACCAGCACATCACTGAGGACCATGTCAGGATCTTTTAAGGACGTTTTCAGGGCTGTCATTTTACTGGTCTTCAGGACATTGCGTGATGGTCCCGAGGAAACGTCCCTGCAAACAAAAATGAGTCATATGGACGTCCCCGGAAACGTCACAAAATGGTTGCCTAAAGTGGTCAGGACGTTGTGTCATGGTCCCCTGGAGGTTTTGTCTAGTTCCCGGTTTGTTCTGGGGATGTCCCCAAGGATGTTTTCAGGATGTTTTCGGGATGTGGTGTCATGATCCCATGGAGGACCATGAAACAAAGTTCCGAAATGGGGACGTCCCCAGAACAAACCGGGAACTAAACAGAACCTCCAGGTTACAATGACACAACATCCCAAGAACATCCTAAAAATGTTCACAGGACCATGACACAACGTCCTCATGACTTAAGCCAACCATTTCGTGACGTTCCGGGGACTTCCTAATGACCAATTTTTGTTTGCAGGGTAAAAGCATGTTGTCATTGTCATTGCAGTATCCAGCATAAACAAAGCAATACATTGCAGCCCCTTGAACGAATGGCACTCCCTTCTGCTGTTTCAATACAAGCTCATTAGACAGATATACTGTGGGAGTGTGTCCCAAATGGCATCCTAGTCCCTATAGTCTACTTCTTTTGATCAAGGCCCATAGGGCAGTAACTTACCTTGTTGGGGAAGTCAGCTTTGAGCTCGGTAACACTCTGGCACCAGTAGGCAGCAGTCTTCTCACTGATCAGCTCGATATTGAGGAAGGAGCTCTGTCCCGGACCGAACATGGGGCCTGAGGTCGTCCCACGCACGATACGAGGAGACACGTTGGTCACCAAGTCCTATACGGAACAAGAGAGCAACAAAACAATGTTATAGTGGTTATATAGAGTAAAACCATTAAGTGCACTTCAAAAGTGAACAAAACCTAGGGAACAAGAAAGCAACACAACAATGTTATAAAGTAAACCCTTTTTAGTGCACCTCCAAGTGACTAAAACCTAGGGAACAAGAAAGCAAGACAATGATGTTAAAGTGGTTGTAATGTTATAGTAAACTCATTTTATTCAGTAGCACACTTACACGTGTACTCTTCAGATGAGACCTTTTATATTTCTGCAGGCCATTTCAAAGTGGCTCTGTTAAATATATGTAATTACCTACACGTACAGTTTCATAAATCTACAGCGGTAGGAGTAAATATCCGAGCAGTCCTAGCTTTTACTTCAGTTGTTCAATGGATCTCTTCCAAGGAGTTGGAAGTCCTGTAACCAGTCATACGTTCTAAATTCATATTTGTTTTTTGTAAAACACCATAAAAAAAGACAATTACAGTAATATTTTATAAAAATACATGACACAAACTCAATAATGTTTTTTTGTTGTTTTTTTTCATCCCAGGGGGCTTTGTAGTCTGAACTAACTTCATATTTAATCAGATACTGACCGGAGCAACTCTTTAGAAATACAACCCAGATGATGAAGTGCATTCAACACTGAAAGAAAAGCTTTTACATTACAAAATAAAGGAATTAATTCATCAGCTTGAAATGATTTAATAATATATCTCAGTAGGCAGCTCTGTCTCTCTCTGTGTTTTATGTAGCATAAGGTTGTCTTTTTTTGCTGAATGAGCACTTTGAGATCCCTCACCCCTTCAGAAGCCTCTCGCACGCACGCACACACACACACACACACACACACACACACACACACACACACACACACACACACACACACACACACACACACACACACACACACACACACACACACACACACACACACACACACACGCACACACACACACACACACACACACACACACACACACACACACACACACACACACACACACACACACACACACACACACACACACCAAACCTGGCAATGGTTCATGGAAAAAAAATCTGCCAAACGGCCATAATGTCCAGCAGTAATTACATTCCTGTGAAGGGGAACAAGGGAAGAGAAAAGGAACAGCATTTTTGTGAAGTCCTCCCCTGGAAGTGTAATCAGAGTACAGTACACATCACATCCAAGCCTGGGCCAGTCCAGGCCAGGGGAGGCAGCTGGCAGCTTACACCAAGCTAATGCTTTGACCAACCTGCTGATGGCTTTGGCACATCTCAAAACACATACAAGTACTACAAATAGAAGGTCACTATGTGTAGAACAACAAACAATTGGCCTTCAGTGTACAGTATTAGGGGAAAAGGTACAGTGCAGATCCTGTACAGTAGCTAGCTTGTTTGGTTTGCATTGTGTTGCAACTTGCACTGTATATTGACCTCATATTTGGCCTTTTGAGGACATAACTTATTATGTTTAATACTGTGCAGAATAAACTGGGTACAATTGTAATTAATAGCTTGATTAAATCTAAATAGAGATGATTCCATTTTTTTTTTACCATATCTAAAGTTGAATTTACATTATATTTAATATTACACATATTATTTTCCTAATTAACTAATGCCTATTAGAAAGTAACCATTAACGAAGCTGAATTCATTTACATATATATTTAGGGAACAACCTTAATGCAAACAATTAAGATAATAGCATGGTAACTTAATTTCATAACATTTGGACATTTTTCGAACTACATAGACAAAAAACATTAATTAGCTGTAATTAGTACTAATTTGCATGTCTGTAATAAGACGCAGCATGGCCACAATCTGAGTTCCCTTTTTAACACTTTATCTGCCAAACGGTGCTGTCGGTTCAAGTGTTCCACACTATAACGAATCACACTATAGCTGGTTCTATAGGATTTCACATATTCTACATTCCCCTCAACCGTTAGCTTGGACAGTTGTTTGTAGAGTCAAATCTACTTAGGGATATAGGTAATCACAGATTTGTCTATGTCTATCCAGGAGTAATATAATATTTGTCTTATAGAAGCTTGAAGAAGTTGCTCCTAATTTGTACAGAAACATTGAAAATAAATAGTGTTTTTCCTCTCCCCATTTTATCATAGAAGTGTGGTGGTACCCTCAGGTGACAAAGAAATAAGAAAAAAGGGGGGGGGGGGGGCGGACGAGTGTGGAGAATTGAGGCAGCCATCCCCAGGGCTTGGGGCGGATCTACAAGTTGCTATTTAATGAAGACTGTGACCAGGGAACATTACGCTGCTGGGCTTATTTATTATCAAGACAGGGCGGAACATGAGTTTTAATATTAAACTACTGGAAACCATGAAAATTGCCCAAAGGGAGAGCAACAGCATGCCACCGAGACACAGGTGCCACATACAGTGGCAAGAGATAAGGCTATTCCCCTACTTCTCCTCCTCCACCTTTCTTTCTCTCTC